>NC_143401.1:667916-1335833 GCF_052110815.1 Crocodylus siamensis | reverse complement strand
GCTACAGGAGAGCAGAGACCTGCTTCCAGCTCCGTCTCTGCCACGGGGACTTGCTCACTTAGGGCCCAAAGGGTCCGACCGACCCTTCCCCACGATGGGGCTGCCACGCCGGCTGTTGAGGTCTGGGCTTGCTGAAAAGGCAGGAGGAGAAGGGTGGTCCAGGGACTTGGGAGAGCAAAGCTGAGTTCCTTGCTTTGCCGTGGGCATCTTTGAGTCACGCCAGGCAAGTCTCTTGGGGCCTGACCCAGGGAGGTCCATGGGCACCCAGCTTAAATAGGACTCGGGTCTATCTAAACGCCGTTGAGGATCCTGGTCCTGCCCACGACCCGTCTCCAGGACAGGGATAGCCGCGTTCCTAGTGGAGCCCTCCTGTCCCCTGTGTGGCTCAAGGGCTCTGGGCAGGACGCAGGCTCAGATGCATTGAGCTGTAAAAGGTATCGGCAGTTTGTTATACACAACGCTTACGCTTAACTGTGCCAAGCTGGCACCCCGGGGCCTGTGTTTGCCCTGTGCTGAGGGACTTGCTTTTCACCAAGTGATGCTGCAGCGGCAGCACACACCTTCGAGCCTGCCTCCCTCCAACTGGGTTTGTGCAGACTCCCTCGTCTGGCATCGCAACCCATCCGCCCTGGGCCATGCAAGCGCGTGCACGCAGCCACGGACCATGCAAGCACGTGCAGACCTCACCTTGCCGTGCCAGCTACCTCTGGTCTCCCTGAGGGTGCGGGGCCCAGGCAGTGTCCCCAGGCTGAATCCCCTGCTGAAGGAACCCGCTGTATTGGTGCAGCCTGAAGCAACCCACTTGTACCCCCTTCTCGGAGAGCCGTGTCCCCGCTGGGGCTGCGCGGGCTCCCCGTGCATGAAGGTGTGGACGCTGGCTGTCCTCTTGTCACCTGCAGATCCCCAGCACCAGCCGGCTGCAGCAGTCGACGCTGGTTAAACGGAGACGGATTTATCCCGCGGCGCCTACGTGTGTGTGACAGCATCTGTAACCTGAGTGCTGCTTACCGTATATCTCACGTTGCTGTTAGGAGAGAGATGAGCTGCTTCATATTTTAACAGCAGGGCAGGGAGCAAAATGCTATGCAAAGAGAGTCTCTCATTTTTTTCACGAGGCAGAAGGCCCCAGATACAAACATAGCAATTTAAAAACATGTAAAAATCATAAATGAGACAGCAGCTGTGTACAACTCCAGCAAAATGCTAAATTGCTGCATCACTGTGGACTCTAAATGACAATAAACCTTCCACCTCTTATAAATTAAGCAGACTTTCAAAAAAATGATATCTACTACTGCAACTTTTTATGGATGTTTGGTAACTTTAATCATTTTGCAAAATGCAATTCCTGGCCATAAATTCTCTCCCAAGTACAGATTTAGGGAGATCTAGAGGACTGCAGCGAGTTGATAGGTAAGTTTTAATCTGACAAGGCCAAAAAGTCTATTAGATTTATACCGAGGCAGTAGCTATCCTGTAATTACAATAGGGCAGACTTAACAGAAATTTGGAGCCCCAGGAAGGCAACTTAAAGGGACACATTACGGGTTCAGGAGATGAACTTGGAAATATTACTTCCCTGATTTTAAAAATTTATGTTGGAACCAACCTACCTCTTGAGGTCGAGGACTCCACCGAAGGACAAAGCTGTGTCAGAGACTGGCTAGGGTGGAGGCAGCGGTTCACAGCCCTGATTAACAAGCCTCTCATTACTTGCATGGTTTGGGCCCCACTGCTCATCTCCATGTCAAAGACAAAGCTTTTTATATTAAAATTAAATCCTATACCTGAAGCATAGCAACAATCCCCTGCCTTTCACCCCAGGAAGCTCCTGGGCTGCAGTCGAGTTCCCTTTGGGTTGCGCTGTTGCACTTGCTCCATTTTCGGTGTAATACCAGCTTTTTTAACCAAAATGGAGAGAGCCAACAGTCCTCCTCACCTGGTGAGGTGATGACCTATTTATATGCCACGAGGGCTGTGGTATTTCACCCCGCAATCATGATATTTTACCCTTCTTTTACCTGTCTTCCATCCTAGGATCTCAAAGTGCTTTGTGGACATTTGTGCCTGCAAGCTTGCAATTAAAGATATATATATATTTTTTTTTTCCAAAAATCTTGTTGGCCTGATAAAAGATATCATTCCTTCTATGAGTCCTGATTGCCTTATGGACATTAAAGATTTTTTTTTTGGTGCAAAAATCTAGTTGGTCTAATAAAAGATATCACCTCTGTCATGAGTTCTGATTCCTTATGGACATTAATAAATTCAGCCTCACAACCTCCTGCAAGGTATGTCCACGTCCTGATCTCCCTGGCACAGAGTGGGTAGCCCTGACCAGTTTTGGCAGTGGAGCCAATTGTGGCCAGGCCTGCTGGGGCAGCAGTGGGGAAGGCTCCTGTACGGCATTCACTTTCTTCTGCTCATCTGGTGGGCACCCCGCTAGCTTCTGGGAGGGATGGGCTTGCGAGCCAAGTTCAGATCATGTGTTTTGGTTGATGCACTATCATGCAAACCAAAGTGGGAACATTGCAGAGCCAGGGAGGGTAGGTTCCCTGCAGGGCAGTCTTTTTGTGCTGGAGAGAGTGGAAATGGAGCCTGTGTTGTGTGTCTTGTGGGTTCAGGTGGCCTTAGGGCTGTTGGCCGCCTGAATATAAACAGGTAAATGAAGAAGACAGGGAATCCCTTTAGCACTTCCTGGATGAGAGGAAGGTAAATATCCCCCAGTCCCTGTTTCAATGGCAGCCGTTTAGTCCCTTATTAAAGCAAGCAGGATATCCTTTCAGGAGATGACTCAAGGCCCTCCTGAGCTGAAATGAGATCCACAAACTCATCCATTTGACTGCAAGCCCTGGTTTGTGGGACTGGGACAAGAATTCATGGCCATCTGATGTCGGGGGTCAGTGCAGTGCTGCAGAATTGCACCGAGCCAACAGGCCAGATCAATTAGAGATGGCATTTGTGATTAATTAGGAGGCTCGCTAGAAACCTTATTGCATTTATTACCATTTACTCTGTCTAGAACTTTATTATAAAGAAATAATTTTTTCAGTCTGTGAAATGACTCTTTCAGGAGCGGGAAGCTTGTCTTTACTAAAAGCCACATGGAGGCAGTCCATACTAACCCGCATCAACCACAGCCACGTTCCCTTGACCCCATAGTACGTCCAGGATGTTTTGTTGAGCAGATTTAGTATGCACTGAAACGTGTTAGACCGCTCATTAAACAAGGAAAGCAGCAGTAGAGCAGGCTGCGCATGTGCGATTCATCTGCACTGGCCAGGCTGTAGGAATTCCACTTCTTCAGACTTGTAAAACTTGTAATTTCTGCATTTTCAAGTGTTTAAATATTGCAAGTGTAGCTGTTGCCTTAATGTGGTTTTTGGCAAGTGCTTAAGTGCTTGTTTAAATTTCACTGATGTTAGTGGGATTTGAGCAGGGGGTTAACTGCCTGGCTGAACGCAGTAGTCCGTGTTGTCTACCTAGCCAGGGAGGGGGGTTTCTTAATACAGTCCACACACAAAAGAAGCTTGGAACCATTTCTCCTGCCTTTCTTTGAAGACTCTCCTTCTAAATATAGCCATTTTCTCCTGCTGTGTGGATGCAGATCACATTAATATCAAGTTACATGTGCATATGGATAGGAGAACATACCCTCAGCACTGGTTTTCTGTCTGGGTCCAGAGGCAAAGCTCTACATGTGAATGCTTACAAGAACAGAAATGCTCGCTCTCAAGCTTACCTGGGGGAGACGACAGCCGCAGCCCCGGATAGCACCGTTTGGCTCAAGAACAGCTCTGCTTCCAGGTGACAATTGGAGGCGCCGTTTCTGATGCTGCGAAAAAAAAATCCCGTTTGGAATTAAAAAAAAAAAAAAAAGTTTAAAAAAAAAAGATATAAATGTATAAAATATATATAAGCATTAGTCAAATGAAATTAATGCTTCCAATATTGTTTTAAGCTTGCTCATATGCATCAGCCGTTTATGAAATTGTAGTTTATCAAGTAAGAATATTGCAGTTATATATTAGCAAACTGTCTGCTGGCCATTCCAATATCTTATTACTCTATGCACTAGGGTAGCATTTTTAGGATAAAGTCAACCTTGGTGAAATACATCATGTTTCACTAATGTATCCTCACATGCCTGATAAAAGGCCTTGCCCCCAACAACATATGAATATTTAAATTATTGTTAATTATTTATAGTATATTTTTATTAACATTGACTGTGGTGTGGCCAAGTAGCAAATAAAGCTCATTATGCATCAAGGTTGAATGTGCATCTCACACACCATTAATGCTCTTGAACAGAAGGTAATGCTGGAATTTCAGCGTTTGCAGCCGTTACGGCTTTCGGCCGGAGCAAGGCTGGAGGAAATGCATTGCAATGAGGCACATGTTGATTTGATCTGATTATTTTGGAGATGGGATTTTCTAGACTCGCGTGCACCCAGGTCTTCAAATCTATTTCTAATAGGGAAATGCAGGAAACAAGCTCGGCCCGTTTCGTTGCCTCCGCGAGGTTCAGCGGCTTTCTTGGCAGTTCGTGCGTGGGGAGGTGTTGTGACACTGCTCATCCCCCTGACCCATGAGAGGCCCTTGTTTGACGTTTTCACCCTTGAAATCTTGGGTGACGAAGCTTCCAGCCCCTTTCCCTCTTCTCCAGCCTGATGCTTCATGTGAAATTCAGCTTGACTTCTCCCCGCGTTAATTTTTTTCCAGTTAAAGCCTAATTATATCCCCCTGTGCATGACACTGAATAGCTCCTCTCCCTCCTGGATGTTGGAGCGCTTCGTCCGTTTGCACCGTCAGCACGTAGTCCTCTCCTGGCCAAGCTGAACGTGTCCTGCCCTTCTAATCTCTCTTTAGAGCTGTCCCTCCAGCTACCGATCTTCCCTGTTGCTCTTCTTTGAACTCGGTCCAGCTGGTGGCTGTTTTTGTCCTGGAGGCTACGGCAAGGAGAGTTATTTCAGTGCCTGGATCAGCAGTCAGGTCTTCCTGCCGGACTAAACGCAGCACTCCCTTGGAGGAGACGCTGGAGCTGTGGAAAGGGGGCCTGAAATCTCCCTGTTCTGTAATGCAAGGTGATGCCTTTGCATCTGTAGCTGAAGATTACATTAGCCTTCTCTCCAGCCATATCTCATTGCAAAGCCCATATCTAATCTGCTGCCTGCTGTCTCTGCTAGATCTCTGTCAGCATCCCACGATCCTCTCCCTCTCTCTCTCTCATTGAGCGTCTCTGTTTTGGATTATTTTTCCCCAGAGGTATTAGTGTATATTTTTCCATGTATGAAGATAATAAATGGGAGAAGCAGAGAGGGGGAAAGAAAGAGCGGAGACATGAGGGCAAAATGAGTCAGAAGCAGAAAGGGACACAAAGAACAGACTGACGGGGAGACAAAAGCAGAGGGGAAAAAATCAAGGAAAGTGAATAAGGAAAACTGAAAAAAGGAGTTAAATAATCAGAATAAATTAATTAATCAGAGCGCAAATGAGACAGCCTGGAATAGCAAAGCAGCATCACAGAGAGCTAAAAGGAGCCAAGGATAAGTTAAAAATGCAGTATATGTTTTCTAAATAAGATATTTCATAATTCAGCTGGGAACGTTAATTTTATTTGACTAGTCAGACATGGCCTTTGCCATTTCTTTCAAACCATGGGGCCATAAGGGCTGTGGCAAATGATTGTACAGAGCACCAGCTATTTTCTTCTCAGCAGTGTCATTTGCCATTATTATTACTATTATTAATAATCATACTGTAATTCTCAACTTCTGACCCCCCAGCCCTTGTGCCAGGTGGCTCTGGGTTGTCCTCCCAAGGTCACCGAGGTAGGAATCGAGGCACGCAGAGGTTAAGGGACTTGCTAAAGGATCTCAAGAGAGCGACGGGCAGGATCAGGATCGGAGCCCTGGGCACCTCATTTCCAGGCCTCCGACCTGCATCTGCCTTCTTGCTCCAAGTCTCCGTGCCAGGGCATAGTGGATGGTGGGTCCCCGTATTGGCTTCTCAACCTGGTTCACAGGAGGGACGATATCTCCTGCTCCCCCCCGGAAGCCTCCTTCCCACTCCCGTTGTCTACGAAACACGCTTCTTCCCTGTGGTATAAATCCCGGTGGCAATCGTGGCAATTGCTTACGAGGAAAATGAATGTTAGGGAAAGCGTGCCTCGCTGCTTTCTCATGGGATTTTGCAGCAACGGAGCCACGGCCAAGTGGCCAGCCTGCTGCCTGCAAATGCAAGGGGGCCACAGGCCACGGGCCGGAGGACCACCGGTGTAGCGCGGGGGGGGGGACCTGATCCAAGTGTGCGAGGCACTCCTAGACGAGCATGATAACTCACAGCGGGGAGAATGACTGTGTCAGCAGATGACAGGACAAGGAGCAGGGGCGACTCAGTGCCGAAATGGAGCCGGCCACATTCAAAGAGCTGGTGCACAATGTATTACTGCTCAAGGCGCTCTCAGTAGTGCCAAGGGCTTCATGCGATTTGCATAGAGTATGTGGCGATTCCTGGGGGACGGTGACAGAGAGATCATTAAATGGAAACAAAAAATAAACAAGCTCCTTACGGCCCCCAGGATACGCAAACACGACCGTACATGGGGCACACGGGGGATGATGAATGGCTCAGCGTGCGCAAGGTGAGGAATCTATAAAGCAGAGATACTTCATTTCCCCCCTTTTGTCTGTGGACGTCTGCTCACTTGCTGCTAAGGAGGGTCAAGTGACTGTCACGGACTCGGCGCTGAAGGGATGTAACCTGTGTCACAGCTGCCAGCCACTCTGTCTTGAAAAGGTCAGCTCCCCAGACACAGGTGGCGATGGCACGAGTAAAGTGCATGTTGGCCTCTAAAGTGCATTAGAAATAACCAAATGAGATGCAGAGCCAGTGCCCAGCACCACTGCACGGGCGGGTTGTCGTCACAAGGCTGGCAGGGGAGGCATCTTGGAGCGCATGGGTCCGGGTCTGCAACGCAGAACTGCTCACTCCTTCCTCCCTCGGGAATCTCCGGGGTCCTGCTGCACAGGGCGCCGAGGCATTTCGCGCACCTCCACGTAGTGGCACGGCTGCCTCTTTTCCATTCTCACGCTGCGGAGGGTTAGAAACTTATTGCAACCGTGACCTTTCCAGTATTTTGGGTCACTGAGATTTCCTGTTGCTTTGGCCTGGGCTAGAGTTGAACTGATGTCTTGGAAGGGAAAGACCAGAGCACGGATGAAGCAGGCTAAGCTCTTGGCTCCTGACCTGGAGAGCTGCAAGTGGTCCACAGACCACCAAGGCCCCTCCATCCTGTCCCATGAAATGGCTTGTTGAGATGATTTTTGGCCCTGAGCATTAAAGAAAGGCACCACCTGCTATTCAGAGTGGTTTATTAGACATCAGCTGAGCACTGATTCTGCAGAACTGGTAAGCACACGATCCACGAGACTTAGCAACAAGATCTCAGGTGGGGATTTTCCCCTCTGTAGGTAAAGGCTGAAACGCAGCAGCCTTTTTTTGGTCCCAGCGTCTATATGCAGCAGGGTGACACAGCGGCGGTTGGAAATATATTTTCCTTATTATGCAGGCTGTCAGGCTGCCCGTTCCAACTGCACGCGAATGAGTCATTCTCACAATACATCTAAATGTAGCTTGATACTGTCTCCCACAGACTGTAATAGGTATTAATTTCTCCGGTGTCCTCTACCTGCAGCAGTGAGTGCAAGGAGGGGCAAGAGTGACCTAGTGTGCAGCTGGACGTGGCACGGCGAGCGTGCAGCAGTGCTGAGCGCCTGCCACCTCGCACTTGCGGGTCCTCATTGCTTCTGACGCTCAGTCAGATCTGGAGCCTCTCGGGTGCCCTCAGATTTCCTGGCAGGATCAGACTCGATAGTCATTCGGAAGGTGTTCAAACAATAAAAGCGAAAGCTGTCACAAACTTCGCGTGCTGTGGGCGTGAATTCTTCCCTTGCCACGTTCAGCCCGGGAAGCGGGTTTCTTCGGGTTACAAGCGGTGTTATAACTCCAGCTGTGGCAGCTCAGCAAATCAGACTTGTGGAGGTGCCTGAGAAAAATTTGGCATTTGAAAATTCAGACTCACTTAGTACCCAGCATGTTTGGGTTAACGGACTGGATTTTTTCTCTCTCGCCGGCTGCGTGGCGGGCCCCAACCAAAGGTGTCTACACAGAAGCATCAGGAGACCCTGAAAATACCACCCAAAACTGAGCCCCGAATCTGGGACCGTCCTCTGATGTCGCTGCCGATGCCTGGGCAAGGTTCGAATTCTGCTGAACTATCCCACTTAAAAAGCACAGACTTTTTAAAGACGCCTTCCCGCGGAGAGCTGGTACCCGCTGGGCTGTCTCTGGCGTGCATGACGCAGTCTTGCCCATTCACAGGCGCGACATGCGGGAGGCACGGTATTGACCTGGCTGGAGCTAATCCATCCGTGATGACATTTAAGAACTTTCCCTTTTCAATTCCTTGCTCATTTCTGATTCTTTCTGAATGCCAGAAGAGCCTGAGACCTACGGAGAGAGGTTTATTGGAGCAGGTGATGCCCTGCATATGTGAGCCAAGTATTAGGAAGAGTTTTGTCTGCTATATCTAATTGCCCCAGCAACTTTTTTTGTGTGTTTTTTGTCAGTCTTCTCATTTTTCCTGGGTTGGCATTTTTGTGGCTGAATACCACTGGGAGTTGGGACTTGCTGTGACTCTCACTGTTACTTATAGGAGTTTTGCCTGCAGCAGTCACACAGTTGAAAAATAGAGATCCATGTGACTGCTAAGAGACCACTGAGAAGCCAAGCAAGTAGGACTCACGGCCATTTTGCAATTCCACCTCATTAGACATGTTTTGGGGCTTATGAGTGTGCTGTGAGGATAAATAAGTATAAATATTATATTTGCCTCCAGGTTATCTTTAAAAATGTATTCCTTTCTCTTTTTTCCCCCCCAGCTTTCGATGTAGTCTGTCAGCTCCTGGTTAGGTGAGTTGCCAGCGGAGTGGTCTCGCGCGACAGTGGACCGACACAAGGTGCTGCCTCATAAAGGGCTGCCGAGCGCTGCCAATTACTCGAGCTCCCCGCACGGCAAACCCACCGCAGCATGATTAAGGCAGGGCGTGAGGGCAGAGTCACATTTCCCCCTGCAACTAGTTTTGGGGAAAGGAAACTCTCTCGCAACGAATTTTCAACTTGTCCTCGCGCGGCAGCTTCCAAACCGGGAACAAATTGGGCAGCGGCGCCGGCGTCCTTCTCATCTTCCCAGGGACGCAGGTAGGGAGTTCGCAGCGAGATGGAGCAGGAGCGGCGGAGGGGACTCGGTGAAGTAGTTATCACAAGCCAAGCGGCTGCACAGAAGTTGTTCTGTCTCCCGCAAAGAGGGACGGATCCTTCTCTGCGTCTGAAACTGGAGGAAGGAGCGGGATGAGGCTTTGCTCCCAGGTCCGTCTCTGTTGTCGGCGGTCTGCTCTGGACCAGATCGGATCCAGGTCTCACGCCCGTTCTGCGCCAGTGCCAACCCACTGATTTCACTGGGCTTCTTCCTTGCTGGTGCTGCTTTAGCTGAGAGCAGAAACCGGAGTCACACGTCCCTCTGAAAGCAGAGGGCCAGTTAGCTTCATTAGCCAGAAGTACCTTCCTTGCCTTTCATATCCTTCATCTTCCTTTCTCCTTGAGGGTTTTGAAGTAAGTCTGCCCGGACGCAACTGTCCCAAGCAGCTCAAATCCATCTCTAGTCCAAGGCTCCCATAAAATGCACAGAGGAGCAAATAGATTTCATGTCTGCCTGCGTTCTTGTTTTATGCTTTCAAAAAATTGCTTGTAAAAATCAAGATTTACACCAGCCTTTCTGCTCCGGGTAACGGCCTGTCCTTATGCCGCACTCAGCCTGGAGACTGAGAAGCAGAGCCGGCCTTAGGAGCTGGAGAAAGATCATGAGAAAACACGTGCTCTGCAGGAGGTCTCTCGACCGCAGCAAGCAGATGTCACTGCAGTTCCTGGTGCTTCATTAATATAAAAAGGCCGCTCCGGCCTAGGCAGACCCATGCACTCCTGCTGCGCGCGTGCTTTCAACCCCAGCAATATTGATCCAGTCCCACTGCCTGCCTCCTATTGCTCCAGCTTCCCAACTCAGGCCAGTTTTGGAGGCACAGTGCAGCCAAGGTTTTGCTCCCGGGGTACTTGGGGGAGGCCGTCTTCAGACAGGGCTTGCAATGATCCACTTATATTTAAGTGACTTTTCTCATCTCTAGTCATCAAAGCGTCCACTTGTGCTCCCTTTGGTACTGAGAACGATGCGCTGCTGAGGCTGAATTCCTCCTCTGCCTAACAAAGGGTGTTTGTACCCCAAAGCTTGCAAAAGAAGAGTTTTCCCAACTATTTGAGTTGGTCTAAAAAAAGATATCACATTTACCCAAAGAGCCTTGTCTGCCTCCATCCTAAGAGGGAGTCCTACCTAGGACCAGTCACAGCAGGAAAACATGGCTCTGTGCCGTGCAATGAACTTCTCATTCCCAAACTTTGGCATTACTCTTCTCACGCTCTGGCTTTATCTCTCAAAATCACTTACATTTGAATATCAGCCACATTCCTATTCCCAATGTCACCGCCTGGAACAGCTTCTCAGCCCTCATTACACCAGCAAGAGCCTACATAACTGATTTTGCTTCAAATATATTGTAATCAGAGTTACTTGAATGGGGCAAGACTATTATCTCATTGATCCATGAATCAACACAATACAGTTTGCTTTATAAAATATGTTCCAGTTGGAGTCATGTGCAAAACAAATACATCTCTAAATAAGTTATTATACTGGAATCCATATTGATTATTAGGAGTTAGTGTTATATTTAATGCCGTAAAACAGAAAAAAATATTGGCGTCAAACTGCACTAAATCTCAGGAGCTTAATCACTGAGCAAATTGCTAGAATATTTTTGTGGAATTTATGTTATTGCGACTGCTCCGTCTCTTGCAGAGCCAAGCGCTTTATCTCTGATCTTGTGGGGCAGCTGTGGGCGATAGTATTGACACAGCCGCCTTTGAGGGATTTCTCTTATCTATTTCTTTATCGCCGACTCTCGCATCCAGGGTGTTTCTCAGATGTCATCAGCCACTGCTGACAGCCCCCCTGCTTCCCTGCTCTGGCACCGGGGGTCTGAACTCACCCAGCCTGGGATGACGATGTCCCAAGTCTCCTTAGTCGCCACTGCCTGGCGCAGGTGTTCCCATCTACACCTGGGCATGGCGGCTGCCCGAGCTAGTGGGGGTTGTGCCTGCTGCCCAAGGCCCCGGTGAGAGGAACCTGGACCCCGCCGGCTCTGCTGTGGCTGGGGCGCTGCGCTAAGACGTGGGATTAGCAGCCAGGTTCTGCAGGTCGGATCAAGCATATTATTTGCCATGCCCGCCTGCACTGTGCTCCCATGTTGGAGCTAAGGTGTCGGATTTAGTTGAGTTCTTGCAGAGTTAACTTGGTGCAAATCGGGTCCCTGTCAGATCCCGCTCCCATGCAGGTTAGTGACTCGCTGTGGGGGTTTAGGTGAGCAGTCCCCTTGTTTGCCTCCACGTGTCCCTCTCTCAGAGGGCTTAAAAGGCTGACCTCCTCTTTGCACCCATAGCCTTCTGAGACCCTCTTGCGAACGGTGCCGCGTGAGTGCCCAGCACCGCTGGGTCATGTCCAGCCGTGCTCATTTTTCCCCTCCGTCTCTTATCAAGCATCCTCTTTTTAAGCCTCCTTTCCCCTGTGCTAGTGAATCAGCCTCCAGTGCATACTGCTTTTCCGGCTCACCCTTCACCGTTGACAGTGACAGTCTCAATTCAGCCAAAAGCAGGCTCAGAAGAGTCTGAAATTTGTGGGCTGGTCTGCAAAATGCCACAGGAGCCATTGCTTCATGGCAGAGCGCAACACGAGGGCTTGCGTAACGGAGCCGGCAGAGAGACGTCTCCAGACTGTGCTGCCAGGAAGTTCCCGACCTCCTTTTCGTGTTCAAATCCAAGCAGGGTGCTGAGGCTTGTTGGCTCCCACAGTGCTGGCCTCTGAGCCCGCGACGTCTCTTTGCAGGTCCAAATCTTTGCCCTCCAAGACCAGCGCCCTCCCCACAAAGACACAGCTGCATTCATTCCTCCGGCATGTTCATTCACGTTCATTCTTGCTTCTTGATGGCTGGACGGCATCACTCGCCAGAACCATTTGCCAGATGGAATTGCAGGTTTTCATCCCATTTCATTTTACATCTTCCTCCTCCTCCTCACTTCCTTCTCATCATCTGTTGACCAGTCTCCACTTGCAAGACAGAAGTTGTCTAGAGGAGGGGTCTGCAACCCCTGGCCCCTGGGCTAGATCCAGCCTGCCAAGCAATGTGAGCCAGCTGATGAAGCCAGCCCATCGGTCGCAGGAGGGATCAGCTGCATTTGGTAGTGAGGGGATTTGTGGCCAGTTCATAAATAGTGGTCTGCTTTCAGATCAAGCTCAGAGCATTCAGCCTGCTCTTGCTAAGGGGTTGCCGACTCCTGGTCTAGCTGAGCGTGTATTTAAAAAGGCAGGTGAAATGCTGCAGTGTTCCTGCGGTCCCTACGGAGAAGTCGAACAGGGAAGCTGCCTTGTTGCATCTCTCTGCTGCAGTTGCCACAAACGTGTTCTAGGTCGTCAGCTCTCCGGGGCAAGGGCCATCTTCGGTGATGTGTTTGTGCAGCACCTCGCTCTTATTGTGCAGCGCCATGCCCTGTCAGACCCAACGGGATATGCAATGCAGAATGCTTTGGGAGTGCAAAAAAATGACTTTGCCCTTCTCACTGAATAGTCTTTTATCTCCCTGGAGAATTGGTACCAACTGGGAAGCGTTGACAAAACCGTCCAGAACCAAGCAAATGTGGAGGACCATAAGCACTCAAACGAAGGAACAGGAGGGTGTGTTAGAAACAGAGGCCATCCCATCCTCACGTACGCCTCACACAGCATCTTTTGACATGACCCAGTGCAAAGACTGCATCCTCTTAAATGAAAGGCAGGAGAGTGCTTGAGGAAGAGAGCCCACCTCCCACCCATGCACGTGTGTGCATACGCGTGCACAGAGGACATGTACACCGATGACAGAGTCCAGGGAGACATGCATGCACTCTCTTGATCTATTTTCAATAGTGCTGGTTGTTGAGAAAGCTGTAGTGACAGACTGTGCCCACTCAAGCACCTGATTTAATTTTCTGCTGTCCATTTCCAAGAGGCCCAGTGGGTGACCAGGAGGTGTTAATGCCAGATGCAAACCAGCTAAGCCATTTTAATACAGCATTTCATGCTGAAGCCATACATGTGTGCTCTATTTAAGAGTAATAGCAATGGGGGAGAGTAAGGAATTTTTAACATTATACCTTGGTATCCAAGATCAGTGGTCTAATCTGCATACAACACTAAACACATACAGTATAAAGTCATAAATAATCTCCGTGATTATTCAAGGCACAATGTACTGGGAGGAAATCATTATTACTGCAAAACTTGGATGAAACAATCCTTTTATGGCAAGAATTATGAGTCTGCAGACTCAATAAATAAGTAAAGTTCCCAGCAATGCACAGAACTGAGAAGAATCATTC
The DNA here is from genome assembly GCF_052110815.1 of Crocodylus siamensis. Taxonomy (NCBI): domain Eukaryota; kingdom Metazoa; phylum Chordata; order Crocodylia; family Crocodylidae; genus Crocodylus; species Crocodylus siamensis. Next base: position 1,322,252 of record NC_143401.1, on the reverse strand, counting down.
TCAAAATTTCGTGGGCAGACACTATTCAGAGGGCTCCACGCGTCTCCTTTTTTGCACTGATATGAGGAGGACAGTCTTCCAATAGATGGGGAAGTCACTGACAAGTCCTTTATAACAGCGAGCAAAGCATCCTCCCAGAGTGCCCCAGTAAAAAGGGGCTGGAACGTGCTCCTACCTGGGCTGTGGCCAGGACTAAGCTGTCTGCGGTAGCAGAAAGGCACGTGTAGGAGCCATTTATACGTATGGGTCATATTTAGAGGATGGACAATGGACATCCTGCTTGTGGTCCAAGCAGGCATTGGTCTCCTAGCCCTCTGTGCTTCCTCACAGTTTTGGCCATCCTTTTTTATTCCACAGGTACTGGTGCACCATCCAGGTAGCGTGCCACGTGTTTTATTGCAAATCAGGCAGAAGGAGGTGCAATCTAGAGGCAACCTGGAGAAGTGCAAAAGGAAAGTGTTGCGCTCACGATGCAGCTGAACTGCTCTGTCCTTGTTCTGGCACCACATGCGCACTAGTACCCATGAGATGTCTGCAGTGTGTTCACACTGCCAGGGCCAATCTCAGGGTTTAAAACACGGGAGGAAAGTGAGTTTCTCTGTGGGTCCCTTGAGTGGGTTGAATTGCACTGCGTGGTTTGGGTCTGAGTCACAGTGTTATGTAAAACTTCCTGGCATTTCATTGTAGCACGCTTGCGTTTACTATAGCCTGTTATCCAAAGAGATGTCCCTGGGAAGCCAGAAAACAAACCTGCATTGGGAGGTAATTTCCCTCACTGTTGGCATGTCATAGACATTTAGCATCCCAGTGGCAGAACCCGGCTCTGCGGTGCCTATAAACCTTGGAGATCAGGGCGTTCAGCTGTCTCCATGCGGAGTCTGTTCAATTCATGCCATTGAAAAGAGACAATTTCCTTGAGCAGCTGAGTGTTGCCTTCTTTGTGAAAAGCTTTGTTGTGCCACCAAGACGTCATGTTTGAAGAAACAAGGATTTTGTAATGTCGTCAGCTCAATTACATGTTTTTTAAAGAAATTATGCGAAGCCTGGTAGGCTCGAAGGAAATTATCCCCCTTGTTTCCGCAGTTCCCTTTGGCCCCGTGTCGCCGGTGGGTGGCGGGCCGTCCACCCGGGAGAGATTCCTGTTGCAGCGTCCAGGAAACACTTCCGTCTCCCGTCTACGATGCATTGCCGGGCCGGTGACAAACAGGGAGGATGCAGTGGGACCGGACGTACCGATGGGTAGCAGGGAGCGGCGCCTTCTCCTCCTCTCCTGGGGAGGAGGGACGTATTCGACTATCGGTAGCTGGCTACAAGCTCTGCCCAACACCCCCGAAAAAGAAACCTCTTTACTTGATAGGGCTCAATCCTCTCCCTACCCCCCAAATAGAAACCCAAACCAGCTTCTTCTTTCAATTTCCTGAACAAGCACAAAAAGAGAATCCTGCAAATAATTAAAATTGAAAATTGATTGTTTGGGCAACATCAGATTTATTCAAAAGGGCCCCAGCTCCTTGGGGACTGAAAGGAGCAGGTTTGGAGCCTTATTTTGAACAAGCTAAGCATTTTTTCAGATTATTCCCAGCATAATATGCCAAGGGGAATATGCTCCATTTGTTATTTCCTTAAAAAAAAATCAATGGACTGAAACATTCCCTCTAGACCTATAATATTTATTTCAATGTTCTGTCAATAAATATAACAAGGTTAGCTTTCTATCAGGTTAGTTGGAAGAATCATTTGAGGGAAGTTCTATTTGTTAAGCTCGATTACAAAAAGCAATCAATAAGAAAAAATTCCCTTGTTGCTATCGAAAAGAAATATGGAGCTCCGAGGAGTCGTCCCGTGATAAGTATTTATGACTCTTCCCCAGAAGTCTCTCGCCGGCTCCTGAAGGCCAGTTTGCCGGGCTCTCCCCTCCCTTTGCTCCTCCTTGCACACAAGTAAGGGGAAGGCCACATGAAAAAGGGTGCTGGCCTGGGGCTTGGGAGACCTGGGGTCATCTCTCTGCCCTGCAACACACTTTTCGTGTCTCTGTGACGCTTCCTCAGCCTGAAGAAGAGTGTTTGTACCCAAAAGCTTGCAACAAAGAATTTTTCCAACTGTTTGAGTTGGTCTAATAAAAGATATCAAATTTACCCAAAGACCCTTGTCTGCCTGTGTCCTTAGACCAATGGTTACAACCAGTACTCCTGTGTCTCACGTTGCCTCTCAATGCCGCCTTGCCTCATCTGTAAAAGGGGAAAAATAGCATGTCCCTTAGAGGGCACATCTCCTGCGAGCTTCCCGTGCTTACGGGGATAGGAGTTCCTGACCTCAGTCCCATGGTGCAGAGAAGAGGGAGGTGAGTGGTGGAGGGACGGCGGGGTGAAGATTTCACCTTCCAAATGCCTCTAATAATCTGGGTACCTTCAGCTTCCAGGTCCGTTGCCTGCTCCGTGATATCCCTTTCCCCTCTGTTATTTTAGTGCCTGCAGGCTCAGCGGTGCAAGGACTGCATCGTGTCTGCATTTGGGGGACAGTGGTTACCAAGGTTGAACCCACACAAGACATCTGGCACCTCTACTTACCTGAAGCTGTGGAGCCAGTTCAGGTCCCAGGGCACTCAAGAGCTCCACATTCAAGCTGCGGGCAATGCATTTTAGAGCGGACAAAAAACAGGTTTTGATTTTTAATTTAATTCAGTTCATACCGAGTTAAAATTTGCTGAAGGAGTGCATTTGTAACGCGCCTTGTTTCCTCTAGCAGGCTGCACAGGTGTGGCTGGATGCACGGTGCACATGGAGAGAGCAGCAGCGCATGACCCTGATGCTCCGCTCTGTTCTTCTCCTTCCTCGTCATGGTTTATTTTTGGTACTTGCCATTTCCGTAAGTCTAATCAGTCTCAGATCCTCTCCATGGGAGGGTGGCAGCGAGTGGGAGCGATGAAGTAAGCACCAAAGGAGGCTGTCTAGGCGCTGCAATCTAGTGATGAAGCAGAAGTCGCCTGTAAAAAAGCACAGAGGGAGAGGAATCAAACCCAACTTCCCAGGTCTGTTGGTTTGGCTGAGCACAGATGCCCAAATGGACAGGAACAGAAAGGAGAGGGTTTAATTTGTTCAAGCACTTCACCGGGCTCCCAGATCTAGGAAACCTGATACTAGTCTACAAAAAGTTTATAGGGTCTGCCCAGGTACCAAGGTCAGGAATGATGCAGCAGACAAGGATTTTAGTGGGTGATAGCTCTTATTGGACTGACTGTAAAGCTGGGAGGGACAGAGACAAGCTTTCAGGTTCAAGTGTAGACCTGCTTTTTCTTACCACGGCCAAACAGACGCACCTCTCTCTCTCTCTATCCACCTGTATTTCCATATAGAGAGAAAACTATTTCACATTGTTTTAAACTAACCTGAAATAACCTGATCAGGGAGTCAAGCTGCAGGCTGCATGAAAGATAACGTAACATTCAGCCCAAGCATTTTCTAAAATATTCAGTGCCTTTATATTTTATGCCTCCAAATAATAACTGTGTGTAGTTAGTTACTTAAATCAATCCTAATTCGCCACCTGGAAGGAGGGACTTTGTCTTTTGTGAGAAGCAGCAGAAAGTCCAAGCCAAGCCCAGCAACAGACTTGTTCTGTACAGCCGTAAAAACTAATGGCACCCAGAAGTGGAGAGTCTCCTCGGTTCTTCAGGAGAACAAAGCCATCAGGAAAACAAACATACAGAATGAAAATAAGGGAAAAAAGCAAAATACTGATGGTTTCACACCCACCCCTTCTGTTGTGAAAAGTAATAGAAACATAGCTCCCAGTTTTTTCATTAAAAGCATCTAGGGGAAGAAGGTACTTGGCAAAGCAAAGGCAGATCCACATATTATCAACCAGAGCTCTGTATAAAGGCAGTCTCTTAACTATTAGTGGATTCAGTATATTTCTGCAATGCCTATTGTATGTTATTGTTATGGGGTATGACAGCAAATTGCCCATTTCCAACCCTTCAGTACTCTGTTTTACAATCCAGCGCTGGGTATACCTGCCTTCCCTATAGTTTGGGATTGCAACACCCTTGGGAAAGTGAGCAAGGCATCTGATTTCTTGCAGGTGGAAGGAAGAGGATTAAGGCCTCATAAAAGTGTGCATAAATCCCACATAAATTGTCAAATATTTTATGAACAAGGTCGGCCATATCCAGCTCAACGTAACAGTTGTGCTGAAAAGCAGCAGTGTCTGTAACTTGATAGTAAAAACTGCAAGGAAGAAGCTGGGATGCAACATTTTCCTGTTCTGGTGTAGCCGTGTAGGACGCTCACATTTAATGTTTAATTAAGAAATGTCCGAGTTTGCCAGGTTGTTGACCAGACAACAGCGCGAGCCCTCTAAGCTTTCCAGGTTTGTTCCTAGACAAGCTTGCCTTTACTCCGCGGATGCTGAATTACTGGAATTCACACGGTTACTTCTGGAAAGCAGAAAGCAAAGTGCCTGCATTGAGAGCTGGGCTGTCAGAGCATTAAAGTACTTTCCAAGCTGGGTTTGCTAATGCTGCAGGAAAGCCACCCTCCCTTCAGTCCGAGCTGAGCAATAGCGAATCGTGCCGTTAGCGGGAAGGAAGTAAACCAGCCTCAGAGATGTGCACGTGGAAGAAAAGGGGCTGTTCGCTGTTGCCGCCATTCGTAGAGAATATTCTGGGCAGCCATTGCCAGATGATTTCGAGGGAAAGGCCTCATCGATTGAGCCCAATGCTTCTGGCATCTTCCAGAAGAGGCACTTCTAATTCTGGTCTGAACGCGGTGTCCCAGTGGTGGGGCAGTAAATACATCACAGTGATAATGAGGAGAGCTAACAAATGCAGCCGCGGTGCGGAGAACCCAACTTGGGCAGTAACTGGATGTGGGCATTTCACTGTATAATTAAAGCGTGCAAACTCTTTGGGGTGAATCCTGTCAGTATGACTGCATGAATATTAATGTGGAATCTCAGCTTCCCGCCAGTGATCAGTTGGGTGTAATGCATTGATTTTCTTGCTCGTAATAACACCAGAAGACTCGGGGACTGCACGAATTATGCACAGCCTTTGTGGCTGGGCATTTTCAGATTGCTACGGGCAATTAGGGAAAGGCACACGCGCACGTGGAGACGGGGGATAAGGGTGAGGGGAGGCATTTGAGGGAACCGGGATGACGCATCTGAAAATGGATATGTGCTTAGTTACTTCAGGGTGACCGGTGCCTCTCTGGGCAACCCCATCCAGGTCTGTGAGACATCAAGGTTTTGCACCAGGAGAATTCAGCCTTTGCTTGCTCTGCCAATTCAGAGGACAAGGAGGGAGGCTCTGCTTTGTTCACAAATCTGCCTGTGTCCTTTCCTTTCAGTAAGTCTGTGGTAGCCCTTTCTCCATTGCATTTGGGAGTCTGGTAGCTTGGTTATAAGGCACTGCATGGTGAGGATCTCCCACTGTCACCCAGGGACAGTCCCTGATGTAACCGCCAAGTGAAGGCAACCGCTGCCCTTGCAGATTAAGATGAGAACCAGGTCCCTAACAAAGGAGAGGACACACGGAAACCCTCTGGGCTTGGCACGGTGCAAACGTGCGGTGCCAGGAACCCCGCGAGGAAATGTGATGACAATATTCAAAGTGCCTCTGAGTTGCACTGTCACCTTTAAGGCTTTCAGCAAAGGTGGGGAGCCATCAGGGCCATGGAGAGTTGATCCCGTGGGGAGCCGGTGTCCAGGCATGGTCCCTGCACCTTGTTCTCCACCTCTCCTTGTGCACTGGACCTGCAAGCGCTTGGTCTGGCAGAGCATCGGGACCGGGAGAAGGCTGCAGACCTGGTTGTTTTGTGCTCGCCCAGGTAAGCTAGCGGCTATGCAAACACCTCCTGCCCTCTACCCCCGAAAGCTTCCAGGAAAACAAAGGAGAAGGGAAGAGAGAACAGATCTGGGCATGGGCCATTTGGCTTCAGAGCTTCTGTAGATTTCGAAACCCACAAAGTTTTGGGGGGGGGGGGTTCCCCCTTTGAAATCACTGAAAAATCACCTGTTGCTGTCATCACTGCTGCCTTTGTTGTGCAGAGACGTCGTCTCATGGAGAACGGGTCCTCGGGGCAGCGGCATGAAGTACACACATATGATCCCTGCAAGGCGTTGGCAGGCAGGGCAAAGCCTAGACACACTGAGGTCTCTGAGACTATTGTCATTGACTTCACTGGAGCCAAGAGTTCAACCCAGGATGTTCCTGTGCGACTCTTTGGCAAGCAGGTCTCCTCTGCCCCTTGTCACCCTTTGCCCCAAGGCTACCTGTGTCTGTGCCCACGTGTACATTTGCTGCGCAAGGCAGGGTTCAGCATCATCTGAGCAGCACGGGCCAGTGTCTGACCATTATTTTTAGTTTGCCGGTGAAAGCAGGAAAAAGATCTTTGCCCGTGTATATACTCAAGTTAATTCCCAGACAAATGACCTTTTCTGTTATGATCTGATGGCTGAATTTTTCCTGAGCCAGCTTCTACAGCTGGCAAGTCCTTTCTTTAAAATTTCCCTCCCATTAGCCTAAGAACATGATTCACAATGACAGAAAAAGGAGAAACAATTGTCAGAAGGTCATGATCCAGTGACCTTCAGAGAACCGAGAGGTCACAGCCCACACAAACTGACTCAACTAGACAATTCAGGGAGCCTGTTCAGGGAAAACACTGGGAAAATGGACCACTTAGCTCTCCATTTGAGTTTAGCCGGAGCGTTTGACAAAAGACCACAAAACAAGATGGGCTGACGGGGAATATTTTGCGCTGTCCATCGTGCCGGCTGTACGGACAGTTAACATGCTGAAATTAAGTAATTAAGAAGCTTTTGTCTTGATGATCGTGTCATATTCTGGGGGTGTAAGACCAGTGGCAAGTTTAGGAAGAAAGCAAACATGGACCTTAAAAACCAAAGGGGCATTGGCTGGAGGGACTGCTCGAGTGGGAGCGAGAGGCTCGGTGCTTTTCGGCAAGTTGGAGGTTGGCCCCGCGGGGTTTCTGGGTAGTGGATGAGTCAAGGCGGAGGAGCCTCCTTTATGCCACAACGTGAACCGCGACATGACATCGGCGATGAATACTCTGCTTGGATGCTAATTAAACTATAACTTCGGATAACGGCATTCTTCAACTTGCAATTTTCTGAGGAGCAGGTATTTCAAGGATGGCAAACATATTTAGCAGAAATGTTTTAACTCCCTATTTGCCAATACCATTAAAGATAATAAGAAACAAATCTATTCAGATGCCCTGTGCTACAGTAGATAAGTGATTTTTCACTATAACAATAGATAAAAGCCTGTGCATTGAAGTGCAGCTAGAAATTATTTGTAATTGGTATGAAAGAATCCTTAAATCTGTATACTGCTTTTAACATTTTGGGCTTAAATTACAGTTAATAGTTCCCATAAAAGAGGTAATAGGGGAAATACTAAATTTCAGAATCCTTGAACGTTAAATGCTATCTAGATTTCCAGCCTTGGCATCATCTCTAATGGCTTTACTGTCAAAAAAACAAAAGCGCAAAGTTGTTTACATGAACACATGAGAACAAACTTTGGGAACGGTCCTGGCACTGCTTGGCAGAGCACGCGTGCTCGAGGGGCGATCCCAGCAGGGCATCTGACACTTTGAGACGAGGTGCAGTGACTCCCAGCTCCCACACAGACCTCTCCCTCTCTGCTGGGCTCTGCCCACGCTCTCTGCCTTGATTCACTAATACGGACAGAAGGGGCACGTCTACATGTGCACAGTTACTGTGTAGTAACCTAAAACTACTGTGCAGTACAGGCATGCGTCTGCACGTGCACACCTGTACTGCTCAGTAACAATGATGATTTACACCGACTTGTGCGTACATTTGCAACCTGCATGATGCAGGTATCAAATGTACGCCAAATTAGTTACTGTGCAGCAGTGCACATGTAGATGCCTTACTGCGCAGTAACACTGTGTGTGTGGTCCAGCTCGGGACTAACTTTAGTCCCAAGTCAGACCACACACAGTGTTATGCTTTAACACCTGCACATGTAGACGCTGGCTTATTTCCGCTTGCTGCGCAGTAAATTTAATGCAACCTAAGTGCACAAGTAGATGCATCCAAGGAAGTGGGAGCTACTAGGCGTTCTGTGCTTGGGAGAATAAGGCTGTCCCAGGGTATCAGAGACGATAGGCTCAGGACCCCCCACCACACACTTGCAGGACAGGTCTGCTCACTTTGTAGCTGGGTTCCTTCTGTCTAGCAGAGCCATTTGGGTGAAACAGCGATGGGAGAGATCTGAGAGCAGCAAACCGGCACCTGCCGTGGGCAACAAACGGCGCTTGGATTTTTTTTGCATCATCCATCTCTGGACCGCGTGTCAGTGATGGATGAGCTGACAAAAGGCTCCGTGTTATGTTCCAAATTCCGAACGCTAAATAAATTAGCAATAGTGCAAATTTCCCTGGCCTGAAACTTCCAGTGTGCTGCTGCCTTCGCCTGCCTCTGGACAGCCGTAGCCTTGTGACGGGGTTGTCCCACGCCGGGGGTGCGGGGGCCCGTGTGGAAGCCTGCGGCAGTGACATCGTCCGTTACGTCTCTGCTCAGCCCGCGATCCTCCCTGGGGATGGGTGAATGGTAACTAGTGGTGCTGAGCAGAACTTCCCTGAGTTTCTCCGAATCTATTAGAGGTTTCCCCGGGGGATACGCGTTGCTCCCTGCTGTTACTCCCTGGTGTCGTGTTGTAGTAACACTTTCCTTTCTGCCACTCTGTTCTACTTTCTGATGTATTTATAGCCTTTGTTCCAGCCACCCTTTGTGACTCTGGGCCCTGGCTGCCTACCCCAGTATAAAGAGCGTAGGGGCAAGTACAGCATCAGATTGTTTAATTAGCAAATCCCAAAGACTCCAGTGCATCAAGTCTTTGTAAGTGTGAATAAGCGTGTCCAAAATGTGCACTTCTCTCCAGGGCTCTTTACACATACTGGATCTTTGTACATTTTTATAGTACAGGCAGCAGAGTTGTCACTAGGCAGTTTTCTACCCTGGGTGGTGGTTGCACCAGGCATCCACTGAAACTGGGATTTTAGGAAATGATATATAGCAAAAAACAAAAAACCCACCTTCCACCACACCAGCTGAAGCACAATAAAACTTGGCAGCTCCCACAGGAATATCCACTTGCCATCGACACAAACAGATCCATGATTTTAAAACTCCCAGGCCTGCAGCAAACACAGTGCATGTTTCTAGAGCACTCGCTGAATATATTTATAGCTTTTTTAAATAACATGCCTTGGCTCTAGTTTCCTGAAGTTTCTTTTGTTCCCAGTTCCTAACAACCCAGTCCACCTGAAACTCAATCAAGGGGAACTAACCATTTGATGGACTGCTGCAAACTCAGGTTTGGATTTTCCCCTCATCCCTTGCAGGTGTGAGTGTCCAGGAATTGGCTAGCTCTTTCCCGGGCGCTCTCTCTGCTGTTATTAAATATCTGTTTTGCTTTAGTAGCAGACACTCTCTAGTGACACTCTCTGGCATCAATGGTTTCTGCAAAAAAAAAGAATCTGCTTGTGAAAATAGTTTCCCGCACGAAACGGCCAGGCGGCAGTGAAGGTGCAAACAGGAGCGACTGGTTGCAGAGGGCAGCGGGAAGGGCCACCCTGTTGTTCCCATACGGTCTTTTCTAACATCAGCACTCAGACACCTGCTCCCCGTGGTTTGAATCCAAACTGTTCTCATCTTGGGGCGCTCACAGCAGCAGGGCACGTCCCCGGGGTCCAGTCTTGTGCCCCTCTCTTGCTGGCATGCACATAGGACACAAGCCTGCGCTCCCTCCCATGGCTGCTTGCAAAGCCAAGGATAGACTTGCAGCTGGTCCTGCTGCTTTCCAGGGCTTTTAAGAGCCCCATCCCAGCTTGTATGTAAGAATCCTTCCTGAGTTTGTTCTGACACCTTTTATTTGCAGGCAGCAATGCCCAGAGATTGGCACTCCCTTAGAAACGTCTCTGTTTCCAAGGGGACATTTTCCTGGCCTCTCTGCCACCCACGCTCTGTTATCCCCTGCCCCTTCCACCCTTGTACTGCGCCTTCCATTTGTGGTTCACTGAAGGATTTGTGTTAATTGCTGTGTTGGTGTTTTGTAATGCTTTAATTACATTTAATTGCTGCACAACACCTTGGGCCAGGGGGTGGGGTAGTATGACACAAGTTGGCGTCCATAATAATTAGAAAAATGTGGCCATGAGCCCAGTATGGAAAGCTGACTCCATCCAGAGTATCTCTACTCCCAAATCCTTGCGCGGCCAAGCACAGGGCACCAAGCGTGCCAGCACCAGAGGGGATTGGGAAAGCTGCTTTCTGGCCAGAGATTCCCCCCCACTTTTCTTGGTGTGGGTAAGCAGCAAGGGGAGGACAGAGACGTGGTGTAGCACCGTTAGTCCTATTTAGTGCTGTAGCATTTACATAAAGCTGGTACTTGCTATTTCTTGACAGCACACCAAGGCTGCCTGTGGATTCTTGTACATTTTTTCAGATATCCACAAGGAAAGGTAACCGTTATTATACATCATTATCTTGCTGTGAAGCAAACAATCCATCATATTGCACAGCAAGCCCTTAAGAAAACCAATGTTAATCCATTTGCCTTGAGATTTTTCCCCCCCTTTAGCCCAGAGATTCTTTTCATTAAGAATTCACTCCGAGTCGAATCCTTTGTATGGAAGAATTCCAAAATTCTCGCACTCCCTTTCTCCGATGCATGAGCTAATGTGCGGGCAATGCTGCTGCTCGGAGGTTTGTAGGCATAGAGCTAGTTCTAAGCAAATGCATCTTTTATTCGCGTAAGTCAACAATGAATGCTGGCCAGTGCATGAAAGATAATCTCTGAACTCAGGCAAATAGAAGACTTCCCATCATGCCAAAGTTATATTTTTTGTGGTTTTAAAAGAATGTTGTTGAATCTACACTGGGAACTGTGTAGCTGAATCTTATTTATAGCTCTGCTCTGTCTGGTTCATTTCCTCTAACTTCCCTACAGAATGATATGAATGAAAATGACACTATTGACTATCTGGGTAACAATAAAAGACCTTATAGAAATAAGATTTTTATAGTTTCAGGACTGAGGGAATCAAAAGCCTAAGAGTTATGGGCCTGGGAAGAGGAAAGGAATCAGGCTATGCCAGCTGAAGAGGTCCCAGTGGTGGATCTTCGGTTTTTTTAACAAAAAACACAAACTACAAGCTCATATAAATAAAGTGATTGCCTGGGAAGACTTATGCGGGCATAGAAACTTCAGGTCGGATGGCTATAATTCTTGGCTTCGTCTGCAGCTGAGCTGCCGAGCAAAGCGAAATGCAGCGGCTTCCTCTTGTAGGCGATGAAATATCATCCTTGAAAACATCTTTATTGTTTCTGTAAGTTAATTGGCCGCGTTTTTTGGGTTATTTATTTATTTAGGTATTTATTTTTACATATCTGGGAATCCATCGCAGAAGTGTTAGACATCCGTCCCCGTGCAGTCAGGAAGCGTCACTTGCCTAAATACATCCAAAGAGATACTGTCTTGCTGGTGCCGAGAGCCTGAAATAAAACAGGAGAAATATGAAAACCTACAGTATTTCCCGAAAGCACCACTCTGGGGTATAGCATTAGGGTAAGGGCCACGATCCAGCCAGTTCAGCAAGGCGAGTGGCTATTTTTATTCTAGTAATACCCCTTCTGTGCTGGTCGTTGTCCATAAGACACGACACCTTCCCCAGAGAGTTTGGTGTTAAGGCTCGGGGTGAAAGTCGGGAGTTCAGCCTCAGCCGTGACGAGTCTAAGGGGACAGCGAGACATGCCGGAGAGGTGGGGGCAAACCCAGGGATACGCCCCGCTGGGATTCCCCGCAGAGGGAGCTGCTTGGGCAGACGGAGCCCGGGGGGACATTTGCTCGGAGGGACAGTTCACAGCTCCGGTTGCTGCCTGTGGGACTCCTGTCACTGCCATTAGGACTCATTTTGCAGTTCTGCCCAAAGGCCGTGGCGTGCCAGGCACCACACAGATGCGCAGGCATGGATCCGCTGGGACTGTCATGCCCAGGCGCCTGCACGTTGTGGCCCTACGTGCACTTTTGCAACTCCGCAAGCATTTGGCAGAGGTTTGAAGGATGTGATCAAGGGCCTGGACACCACCAAAGCACGACGACAGGACAGAAAGTTGCTGTTCAGAAGAAATCGATGAGATACTCTTTTAGGTTAAATAAAAAGCATGAAGACAATTGACGGTATCTCCTAGGTAAAACTATACGTACCAACACCTATTGTCCAAGCACACATTCAGCATTCATCACAAAGAGTAAGTATGTAGTGTTAGCTAGGTACTGCTGCCCTGGCATTTAATACCAGCTCAGCCTACACATAATGAATGCTTAGACGAAAGTCATCAAAACGCGAACCCAAAAGAGAGGAATTGCCACAGTAATAATGTGCAACTGCCAAATAACAAAGGAAGAAATCCTGATTCTCCTGGAAAGTAACAAGGTTCTGTCAATAGAAAATAATATGCATAAAATCAAAAATTCAGCCTGGTTGCTTATAACAAATAAATGTTGTACAGGTACAAGGGAATTCTACCTGACAGGCTGCATTTCTGACAGTGTCTTTGAGAAGAAGATGAGGGGAGGCAAGTGGGGGGCGGAGGGGGACTTGCTTTTCCCCTGCGCTTGCCTATGCAACACATACACTTTGCTGTTTTAATTCCTCCACTTCTTCTTTATTGAACCCGAACGTAAATGGTCGCAAATGCTGCGTATGAGCTGCTAGGCTGTACTGACGGGAAATTTAACACAAGTGAAAATAATATTTAGGAAAGTGGGATTCGTAGCCAAAAGTGTCACAGAGCGCTGGGCTCTGCCGTGCCAGGGTCTGAATTTCGTCTCACGGAGCAAGGCTGGGCTCTCCGCACTCACACTGACTGAAGCCGTGAGTTTATGGATCTTGATTACACCCAGCAGGGACTCCTTCTTAGTGATGAGAGAAAAAATATTCAGCAGCCTGTCTTTTCAATCTACTGTCACTGCTGTAGAGGTAGATAGAAAGACAGATAGGTTTCTACATATATTTCTTTTTCTCCGTGCTTGAAAACTTTGGCTCCTAATTTTAAATCCTCCCTTCTCTCTGTAGTTTTGGATTGCTTTCCACGGAAAGTCACGATATTCCTGGCATAATTATGACTGAATGGGCATGAAGAAACATGCTTCATCTAAGACCCTGCTTTTAGACGTGCATTTTGCTGGGTGAATTGTGCCGTGCGTGTTCCCAGACCCAAGGTGATTTGGGTGCGTGTGCTATGTTTTCTCTCTGGACATTTTTTGAGAGGAGCTTTTCCTCCTTTAGTCCTTTCCCAGAATCATTCTCCAAACCGATAACTAATAATTGGTTTTGCTTTAAAATTCATAGCTAGCATGTACACCGTCCCCAGTGAGGAATAGCCACTTTTCTAAATGTGAACCAATTAATTGAGCAGTGAGTGGCAGCACAATAGCATACATTACGATCCTTATCAAAAGAGGTGCACGAAGTGTGGGATACAAATGATTTGTTTTAGAGACATGGTATTTTAGTCTTTCAGGGACTGAGCGTTCGGATAAATTCAAGTGGTACATTTCTTTCACTTTGCAGTGCACTTTTTCCTCTCTTTGTAGTTTAACCAAGGAAATTAACTGCAAAAAAAATAACATAATGTAAAATTATGGCTGACTTGTTTAAATTTGGGGCTGTATAGTTTTTTGAGAGAAGGCTGGCACAAGTGCCTCAGTTTTGCAAATATTGCAAGAGAAATGTAATGTATACCATAGAAGTCAGAGACGAAAAGGATGTTTTAAGGCATCCAGTTTGCTAAGCAGGGGCCAGTCCAGCATCGTTTCTGACAATCTGTTCAGCAGTGCTTTGTCCAGCCTAGTTTTAGATGTCTCCAGGGATGGAGCTCCTGCCCTGCATCACCATATACCATCACAGGAAACAGCAGACAGGAGCTCGGTGGCCGCATTACAGTTACTGTGGGAACCATAACTTCAAAGTTGGTGGCGTGTGTGCATCTGTAGGTGTATAAAATCCCAACCAGGAGAAAGTTCCTGCATTTATTACAAATTGGTCAAACTAAATCAGAGCATGACATTGAAAAATTAATCAAATGAACTTCAGGCAATGCTTCCACATGCTCAGTAGATCAGGATACCAGCGGATGTCTGCAGAGGGCTGAATTTAGCACTGCCAAACAAGGCAGTACAAGGATCCCAGCATTCACACCGACTGAAGCTGCGAGTTTATGGATCTTGATTACACCCAGCAGGGAATCCTTCTTAGTGATGAGAGAAAAAATATTCAACAGCCTGTCTTTCCACTGTGTCTGTTGGACACACTTCCCTGATTTCGAATTAGACATATGCAAGTTGTGGGAGCAAGCCTCCTTGTCACGGGTCCAGAAATATTCCCCTTGACATTACCAAAGTCGAAATCTAATGAAGCCAAAGAATGGGGAGAAGGGAAACATAGCCCTGAAGAAACCGCAACCCCCATGCCCCTTTCTCTGGAGGCATTGCCTCCCTCTCCTTCCCTTGTCTGCGGGGTGGTTTATTATTGGCACCGCTCTGCTAATCAGGACTTGAGCACCATGCCAGGACTTGGCTATCGTCACGTTAACATTGTATTAGTTTCATCATTGCATTTCTCTCAGGGTATCGAAGTTTCACAGAACAGAAGGGTTGATATCTCTTGTGTTGTATCCAGAATGGCTTAAAATAATGTCATTTGTAGAGCATTCAGCTGCAGAAACTATGTCAAAGTCATGGTGAAGTCTGTGAGTTAAACCCACTGGAGACAAGGTGGGGTTTTTTGGGAGGGTGGTTTCGGAGAGGGAGCTGAACATCTGTAAGGAAGCCAGTTCATTGATATGAGGGATCACAACCTGGTCCACCTATGAACGTGATCTGTCTGAAGTGATCCATCCTCGTCACACCCCCCGGGCATCTTCTGTCATGGCTTAGGGAAGTCAGAGGGGGCATCCCTGGTTTTCCCCCCCTTGGCATCTCTGCCGTGACTTTGTCAAACCCCTTTTGGAGCCTGGCTGGACTCTGCCTCTACACCCTCCTGTGGCAATGAGTGCCATAAATTAATGGAGCCCGATACCGTTGCATATCATGATTTCTAAGCAACCTAAGCTTGAGAGCAGAGATATTTGAGATAATCTTAAGGAACAGCGCTGGTCCACAAATCTGTATTACTGAGAAATTGGCTTGTATTCACGGAAAGCCTTGCCAAAATGAATAGCTGTTTCAAGCCAAATTGGGGCCCTTTCCCCATCAGATGGCTTTTTTTTTTGTCAAAACCATACGATGCAAAAAATAGGGATTGTGTTTGGGAGCATTAAATACAGCGACGCCTCAACGTCATGACATGTGGTGAAGATGTGAGTGGGGAACTCCCCTGAGCGACCGTAGCGGGTTTCATGCTTCTCTGCCAGAAAGGGGCTTGGCATCCCTGCTCTTGCCGGAGTCAGCGTGGCCGGGGGAGCCTCAGCCCCCGAGGGTCAGTCCTGTCGCTCTCACCCGCGCTGGCATCACCGCTTCATTGCTCCTGCCAGCCTGCAGCTTTGCGATTGCTCCCTTTGTCCTCCGTGTCCCATCCTGATCTCCCGCTGCCCAGCATGGGTCAAGGTCACGGTCCTTCTCCCTCCTGGGTCTGATACAGCACGCCTCGCTGGGTGTCTGAGACTCTGGATCGGGTCCCAGGCTGGCAAAGCTGCTCTCTACGATGCAGAACGTGTCTGGTGGGGCTTGGGTTTGTGCTGCGCCCCTGTGCGGGTCTGCTCGCAGACCGTGCGCACCTGCTGCAGAGCAGCAGTCCTCAACCTTTTTTGCACCAGGACCCATTTGTCAACGCCAATAGCCAGTCCCGACCCAGTGCCCCCAGTGTGTGGAGCAGTCTCTGCCAGCCTGCAAGGGAAAAGCCACAGTTTCCCACATTTTTCTCGTTTAAAAGAGAATCCATTTTGTTGATCCATTTTTAAAGTTTGTTCGGGACCCTTTTACATATTCTTGCCACCCATTTTTGGGTTGCAACCCACGGGTTGAGAAACGCTGCTGTAGCAGATATGTAGGGGATGCGTCTCACAAAGAGGAACAGGGCTGGCTGTCTCTGAACACTGCTCGCTGTCTTTAGCAGCGCCGGTGTAAACGCCTTCCCTGGGTGTGCTTTCAGCTCTAAGTGCATTATCCAATGGCCAAAATGATGGCTGCTCTAGGAGCAAATGCCTAGCAGCCCCTGTGAGCAGTGGGGAAGCCGTGGTGCTGCTCTCCTTGTTTTTGCACGCTTTCTGCACTTCCGTAGACTCCTGACTCAGGGCAGGATTGGGCAGACACAGATTTGTATTGATGCCACCGTTCCTCCCCCGGTGACCAGCGCCTGCATAACTTGCATTTCCACAGGATAGTCTCCGTGTTAAAATAGCAGGCGACATGGCCATGACTTCTGTTGACAGAGGGCACTGTGCTGGCATGAGCTACCCAGGAGAGCAGCATCTGTTGTGGGTGAGGCTGAGGTTTCTTAGAGGTTTGCTTTAAGCGACGATCAACCGATATTTCTAGATGGTTCAGCTGGAGGTTTTCACTGATGCTGCTTTTTGAGCCATCAACGGCCAAACTCTCCGGGGAGCAGCATGTGCCTTATGCCTGCCCGTGAGGATGCTCGACTCGGTAGGTCTCTTGCTGGCTGTGGGGTCAGGAGGCAGCTCGTGTGCCATGAGTACGTGTGGCAACTCCTGGCTGGGCACTATAATGCATTGTGCCATGCAGTTCAAGAGCGCTCCTGCCACTCCCAAAAGCAGCATCTTGGAGAAATGAGCCAGTCCCAGGAAAGGACGCGCATTCGGATGCAATGCAAACCTCCGTGCTCAGGGAAGGTGGCCGCGTGCTTCCCAGCCAAATGCCAGTCCCAGGAAAGGACGCGCATTCGGATGCAATGCAAACCTCCGTGCTCAGGGAAGGTGGCCGAGCGTGCTTCCCAGCCAAATGCCAGTCCCAGGAAAGGACGCGCATTCGGATGCAATGCAAACCTCCATGCTCCCCAGCCAAACGTGCGTGCAAATGAGATCTCTGCAAAGGTTTTCTGTGGACACGACTAGTATGGCCAACCAAATGCAGGGGACGTTTCACAGAGGTGCAGCTTCGGCAAGAGCCTTGTCCAGAGGAGTGCCCAGAAAACCGGGGCTGGCTTTTGTGCTGCATGCCTGCTTGGATGCGTAGGGCCACCGTTGAAGGCTGACATGATCTGCAGCATTGGGTGGATGCACCGCTAGGCAAGGGGAGAGCATGGGCTGGGCTGGGCTGGGCTGGTCCAAGAGCTGTCTGTCCATCTGCCTATTCTTGCTCAGACCCTCGTGCTTGCTGCCCCGCCAAGGCAGTGAACAGCAGAGGAAAATCTCCCTGGGTCCCTGCACTCCCCTTGGGTCTAGGGAAGGCTCTGCAGCCTGCTCAGCTGTTCTTCACACTTCCCCGAGTGCTTCCCTGTTAAACACGGTGATAAGAACATGAGGTAACACTTTAAATGAAGTGTCTTGTGCGTGTATTTTAGTGCGAGCTAAAAAAAGGAGCTGGAGCCTGCTGTCTGATGCTGTTGCTTAATAAAACGCGTGGATGGAGGGTTGGGGCGACCTGCGGTGTGCCAGGCCGGGCTGCCTCAGGCCTCTGTGTGTGCCCAGCACGCGGTTGCAGCAAACAGGGGGCAGGTTTGATGCCCCAGCGGCTCCGGGGCAGAAGTGACACTGTCACCGACCCCCTCTCCCCACTGCCAGGAGCTTCCTCTGCTGCTCGCCTGTCTTGGCACCCGGCTCCTGCCCGCCTCCCATCCTCCAGGCAGCTGAGCCCACCGCACATGCGCTGCAATAAGTAGCTGGAGAGTGGGCACGGCAGGGGGGAGTCGCTTTTCCATCTCTGCTCACACCAGGGAGGGACCCTGCCGGAGGGGAGAGCGGAGGGAAGGGGAGGCTGCGAGTCTCCTGGCTGCAGGGGACAGATGGCAGCCCCCAGCCCCTAAGCTGAGTCCCCATCTTCACCTGCATCCTCCATGAGAAAATCCCCCCGCTCCCAGCTGCTGCGAGCGAGCCCAGGAATGCCGGGAGTGAGCCGGCATGGGGGGACAGGCAGACAACACGGCACGCAGCCCCCCTCGCCCTCCTCCATGCACCTGCATCGAGCCGTGCCCCAAGTCAGCATCTCTGCCCCGGGACGGCAGTGCGGTGCCGAGGGTGATGGGCCCTTAGTCTTGAAACCCCCTAGTTGACATGGGAGTGGGGTTATGTCCCTGCCCGCTTCCCAGGCCCTTGGCACCCCTGAGCCGGATGCACGTCGCAGTGAGCCTGGTGCCCGCCTCGCCCAGGCAGCCGTCAGCATCCTGCGCGCATTTGCACCCGCATCCCAGATGCCTGCCCTCCCTCGCTTGGGGAGGGTCCTGGAGCGCGGGCAGCTGCCATTTCCCATCCGTTCCCCGTGTGAAGCTGTACACGCAGAATCGGCGTTCCTGCGACTCTTCCCTCCCATTCCCCGGAGGCCTTCTCTCTCTGCTGGCCCACTTTCTCTCGCCCCGGTGACGTCTAGTTGCAGCCCGGGTCCCTTTTCTCTACCCAAGGGAAACTCTTTGTATTCACCGCTGGAATCTTGCCCCCTGCCCACCCCCCAAGTGCCGGAAAGGCAAACAGCTCAGCGTGTGCTTTTGTTCTCCTGTCTTGCTCAGTCAGGCCCCGTGACAGGCAGACTCCTTTCTCGGAGACCTTCCAAACCAGGCTGGAGTTACAGGAGTGAATGTATCTCTGACACGGAGAAAACCAGAGTGTAAAAGATGCTAATCAGCCTTTGTTCTTGGCAGGCACCACAAATATACAGGACCTGAAGTATAGATTTTGTATGGAGAAAGATAGATTTTAATTAAGCATCTTAATAGAGAATTCCTCCTTGTTTTTTTCGGAATAAATTAAGGGGGTAACTTTGATGCAATATCATTTTCATCTAATCAGTAACATTCTGAAATTACCATGTTGTTTTCCCTTAGAAATACCATCATCCAACAAATCAGATAACATTATTTAACAAAGCTACAGTGCAGTCTCAGCTAACATGCGGCTGGGTGTGTGTACACACAGAATAGCAGATGGAGACTACACTGACAAATGTTTATAGGGGAAAAAGGGCAGACAGTATCAACAATTTTATACACTCCTTTGAATAAGATGCCCAGATCTGATCGAGATTTACTAATACTCAAATAAAGGGCTAATCAGGTTCTTGCCGTCTGCATACAGAAAATTCTGATTAGTGGCACCAATAAAAGACAAAGTGGTGTTAGCCTCAAAACTCAGACAATACAAACATCACCATAAAGACACTTGGCAACCTAAGAGTTAGGATGAATCCTGAGCTTCCCGTTGTAAGGATGCTCAGTTAACTCAGCAGCACTTCCAGTAGCTTTTGCATTACAACGTCAGACGTTTTTAGCATGCCAAGTGAGACGTAGGGACAGAGTTTGTACTCACTGACCTGGGCGGTGCCATTCTGGAGCGGGACGATGGTGCTGGCTTTTGGCTGTGCTGATTTCACGTGCGTGTGTACACGAAGCGGGGGCTTTGGGCACAGGTCTGCGCAGCCTCGTGTTAGTGGGAGGATGGAGCTGGGCAGGGTTAGACTCCAGCTCCCAAGCACTCAGGTTTTCCTCTGATTTTGCATTGCAGCGGTGCATGGAGACAGGTCAAGGTGCTGGCTCTACTGACCCTGAGCAAGGGGCTGGCAAGATGGACAAAGGATGGAGGAAACTGAGGCACAAAGAAATCACCCAAGATTACAGAGGGAGTCCGTGGCTCAGCCAGGGAGGAAACAGGGTCTCCTGAATCCCAGGACAGCCCTTCAGCGAGACCAGCCCAGGGTGATGATCCTTCATGCCCCAGCTACGTGGTAAGTCCGCAGGTGCCTGCTCTTTGAAGTGGTTCCCTGAATTTTGCCAACAAATCCCAGAGAAAATAAGGAGATGTGCAGTGGGAAGCATTGGGAGCCACAGTGAGCTTTCTCCACTTGGCCTTGGAGCCTCCGCACATGAGCTTCAACCCAGGTCATCGGGGAGGGGTCTGAGGACCCGGCAGTCCCTGGCTAGAGGGGTCTGAGTTGCAAATGGAGTAGGCCCCCATCTCTCCCATGGCAGGCCCTGAACACAAGTGTACTTGTGCCACTGTATCTGTTCTCTGGTGCTGGCCAGGTTTGCCATCTGTGGGTGCAGCAGCACGTTTCAAGTGTGGATGAAATGCTTTAGCAGCACAGGGAAAATGAGCCCCAGTCCTGTCCAGCAGCCTTCTTGCATGCACAGAGAAGGCCGCCCTGCTCCCCTCGCACGGCGTTTGCATCCCCTTGGCTTGCACGATGGCATCAGCGGCAGGACCGCAGTGCGTGCTTGGGCTCCGGTGGCTCCCGGGGACAGCAGCTTGCATTTGGCAGCGCGCGGGGAGAACCCCGACGTGCGTATTTGCCCAACAGCACTTCATAACAAAAGGCACCTCCAGCACGACCGGCTCGTTAGTGAGCGTAACCTGTCCATCCTCAGCTCTTCCATTTCCACTTTGCCAGGGTGGTGAAATGCTTTCTTCCCCCATCTCACCTGGCCACACCGAGTATGTGCTGGGTCAGCTTCAGGGCACAATGCTGTAGTGCCCTGTAGTCTGCATGGGGCAACAGGGTAGCGTGGGGACGGGACATGAGGTCTCTGCGAGCAATTTGTTATGTCGAGAGCACGGGCACTGACTGGTGCCAGTCCCGTCCGCAAGGACACAACACCAGATCATTTCACGTACACCGGTCACGGAATAGCCATTGCGTTCACACTAGTCAGTTCACCTGCTTTGCTTCGAAACACGGGTAGCAGCTTAACCTACTGAGAAGTCAGAGGAAAAACCCTAAAAAGATGGTAGGAGTCAAGGACAGATGGGGAAGGCGAGACTCGAGTGTGAATTTCAAACACCCAGCAGCGTGTTTCAATTCCTGCTGCCTCTCCTACTGTCAAGGACTGAATTATGTTTTGCACCTCAACAGGGGACACCCCATCGCAGGCAGGAGCTTTTAATGATTCTTAGCCTCACGCGCGCTGCTCTGGAAACCTGCTCTCAAGAAAAAGGGATATTTTGCAACATATTACCCCTGTAAATAAGAACATAATTCTCCCTAGGAATTCGTATTCAAATACTCTTCCATATTTTAACATGGTTCTCTCTTCTGGATATGTATTACCCCCCGTGCATGTGCTTTTAGCTTTCTCCGGCATCCCTTCGCCTTACAGATGCTGATAAGCCGTAAGTAGTGACAGCGGGGTTTTAGTGCCGCGCTTTGTCTGTAGGCTCTTCCTGGGTTTCTTCTACTAATGAAGGGAGTCATGGTGAGAAGCTCCCAACCTGCAAATGATTTTGTACCTGAGCGGGCGGGTGGAGAGGCTGGGATGAGAGGGGTCCATCGAGCAAGATACTGGTTTGAATGTCCTCAATTGAATGTCCCACAGGATCCTCTGTCTTGCAGCAATTTGTAGCCCCGAGAACATTTGGAGATGGCCCAGATTCGAATGCACTGGCAGAGGACGGACCCCAGAGGCATGCAAATGCCCCTCGAGCGTTGTCCGTTCCCTCTGCGGCTCAGGCGGGTGCTCTCTGAGACGCGGACTTGGCCCAGCCACTTTGTGCAGCCCGCTGCCTGTGGCGGAGGGTGCTGTCCTGTGTTGTGGAGCACGTACAGAAATCAGACCATGCCAAGACGATCGGAGAGATCCAGTGGTGGTCAGGAATCAAAAACCCCTTTCACAGAGGAGCTGAGCAGGGGTGATGAGGAGTCCCTGAGGGGCGTGTGTGCAGTTGGACACCTGCGTGCACTGCGTTTGCACTGTTGCACGTCGGAGGCCGGCTGTGTGTGTGTTTGTGCTCACGTAGGTTGATCACACTTGGACATTTCTGTTGTCCTGACTTTGATCTAAATGTAGAAGTCCCAGGCGCCATTTTTTCAGGAGTCCCTGTCCAGATAAAAACCACCCTTTCCAAAAAACCAGGAAACCCACTTCTTTTTCCCCTTGAAAACTTTTCCCCTCCCTGAGCTGCCTCCAAAAGCATCCTGGGCTGGACACATGTGACTTGAATCATTAACCAGCATCTAGATTTGCCCATGAAAAGCTGATACTCTCCACCTCCCCGGAGGAGGAAAGGCCAACAACCATTTCAAAACCAGTCCATCTCCAATCTGTTCTCCAATTCCACCAGTGACGCCCCTGCCTTGCATGTGAAATGAGCCAGCTGTTGCACAGTTTCACAAAGGGGAGAGGCCGCCTCAATGGCTGCGTGTCAGAAGATCAGACGTATTCAGAGCGGCTCGCGCTCCTTCTGCACCGCGGCTCCCTGCCCCTTGCCGGAGGAGCCTGCGAGATGCGGTACACGGGGGCGAGTGCTGCAGCCGTACAGCGGGCGCCGAAAGCTGTTTGTGGCCGGCTTTATCCGTCCAGCTTGCAATGTGGCCGGTTCTCAGGCATCAAAGGAGCCATCTGAGCATCATGCTGCAAAGGCGTCTTTCCCCCTGCTGCCTTCACACAGCAGCTCTGAGTGGGATTTATGGTCTCTGTAATGGTGAGCTGTATGCACACCCGCACTCATGCTACTCTGAGACGACTCCATGACTGTAAGCAGAAGTCACACACGCACACATTCTGACTGTCCCTGCACGCACACACACATGCACACAAGCAAACAGGCACAATAGGCACGTGGAATACCAGGAGCAACGCCATACCCCGATTCCCAATCCATAAAATAACCTCTTTTTTTACTAGTTCAAAAATACAAGATCAAAAAATCCATTTTCAAAGTTTCTGTAAGTGATATGCGGTACAACGGAATTTGTACATTTTTACTTTAAGTATAAAGAGAATACCATACAATTAAGGGGATATTAGGGTATAGTAAATAGTAGCAATAAATATTATCAATGTTTAGGTTACAGATGTGATAACACAGGTATTTATCCACAGAACATAAAACGTGAAGGAAGCTATAAAAAGAACATAAAAACCAGGATGCATTTAGATAGGGTGTGCTAATCATTGTGCTGTAGGGTCTATTAAAACTACTATCTGTTAAGAGAATGCTTGTTTTGTTCACCAAAGCAGCCGTTCTGCAGAGACAGTGCGAGGTGCGTTTGGCCAGATCCTTGCTCCAGGAAGGAACCTGTTAAAAGGATGGGCTCAGAGGGCACTCCATGCCATAAAACTCAGCCAACAGCATGCTGGCCCAGTGAAAGGATTGATCAGTTCAGTGAACACATTTTCCATGCACCAATCTGAAATGCGTGTTGGGAAGGAGCACGGCCTCTGCATTGGAGAGCCACAAAAGGAACAGAGCTGCTAAAAGAATAACATTTCGGTGCAACAAGCCGATCTGTTTAACAGCTTTCGAATGCTGTTAACGTATGCAGCGAATGTACTCGCTGAACATGACATCCTACTCGAATCGCCCCCTTTTAGAGCTGAGATTATGTAATCTGGAAATGCCAGAGTTGTCACGGGATTAAAATAGCGCTTTGCCCCATTGATTCGAGATGCCAGTTGCAACCCCTGTTCCTCTCCGCTCTGGTTGCTGGCTTGGAAATGATCTTCTTCGAGCACAGTCTGGCACTGCTGAAATTAATGCTCTGCCTGAGAACGCTACTCACACGAGGACTGTCAGCCGGGGCATGGGAAAGAAGAGAGGAAGGAAGCCCTAAGAGGGAGAGCTCATCCAGCACCAGCTCTTCGAGTGTTTGACCTTGTCAAGATCAGTGCATGGGCAGTCGCATCCGCCCAGCAAAGCTGATGTTCAAAGAACAGCAGAAGTCTGGCAGAAAAGAAAAAAATAACACAAGGAAATTCACAGCCAAGGATCAACTGTTCCCTGGGGCAGGTGGATCTGCCTGCAAAGCTGGCACGGGTGAAAGTTTAGCAGAGCCAGCTCCAGAGGAAAAGCTTCACCTGTTTGCATGGGGAACTGCCCCCATGCCTCATCTGGGCTGGGGTTCAATGATCGAGGCTCTGTGCAGAGGTGTTTTCTGCTGCATAAATGACAGGTGAGGGATGTCTGGGGTTTTAGGCTGTCACTGTCCCATCCCAATCTGCTCTGCAGCGTCTGCACCCCTCCTGCCTCCTGAAGAGCAGTTTTAAACTGAGGGCGTAATTCGTAAGTAATCTCACAGGCATAAATTGCAGAAGCAGAGGACCCGGAGCTTGGCCCTTGGCTTGTCCCTTGGGTGTGAATGGAAATGGCCAGCCCAGAGGGACAGCCATGGGAGCTCAGCAGGGAAAGGAGGTCATCAGCGGGGAATTGCAAAAAAGTGCCAAAAGGGGCTGCAGGTCAGGGAGCTGCTTGCCCCTCTCTCCGCACCGAAGCTGAGTCTCTGAGACCTTGAAGCAACCTGGAAATAAAACCTTCCTCACAGAAGCCATCTCTGGAAAGGCAGTGCTCCCTGCAGCTGCTCAGTGGAGCAAGTGAAGCACAAAGCAGATTATGGCTCTACCCTGAGTGCCCTCGGAGATGATTCAGAGTCACAGTCACAGCCACGGTGCTAACTCCAGAGCTCTCACACCACTGATCTGAGAGACAAGCTCCAGCGCTGGTTAAAATTAGAGCTGCAATAAATACATTTCCTCCTCCGATGCCCTCAAATGGAGCAGGTTCTGCTGGGATGCATGAAGGAGGAAATGAGGATGTGCCTGGTGCTCTCTCTTGCTGGGGGAACCACCGTGGCCTTTAACTTCTACTGATATCTGGTTTTTCTCCACGCGGTCGATCGTGGCTTCCCATCCTGAGCCATTATGCGTCTCAGCTTTTGAATACAAGCGTGTATATTAGGGGAAGACATACCAACCCCTCAACTCAAAGCCAGCAGCTGCTGCACGTTCCCAAATGAGAGAGCAGCCCAAGCAAAGCAGAGGCACCCACAGCTCCAGAAAGGAGCCCCAAATTACCAAGGGCCAGTGCTGCTGCGACTACACGCCCAGCACAGGACCAGACTCCTCAGTGCACGGGGTAAATGTTATCTTGGCATGCACACATGCACCCACCCATCACTGAGCTTCCTCCTGGCAGCGGGCTTGGGGGCGAGCTGCAGGACGTCCTTACAACAGCCACAGATTTTAACCTGGACCCGCTCTGCACAGAGCAGCACCTCCCTGCTAGGCCATAAGACTCGAGCTGGATTTGTCGGGCTGCGCCCGCTGACTCCAAATGGCATTGCATACGGCCACTAATGGCATTAAAGAGGAACTGGCACATCCACGATGCAGGAAAGCCCTTTTCCCCGCTTTGCATGACAGCTCCGCTCCGTATTTACAAGCATCCTGGATGGAATTCAGCCAGACGCCTTAGAAACGATCGCCGCGGCCAGGAGCCTTCAGCAAGCGTGGGAGCGTAACGTTACCCTACCCTGGTGCCCGAGGGGCTGTCTCTGGCTCGCCTGGCGGCTGGCCGAATGGAGCATGTTTGACCACGCTAATTGTCAATGCACTTGTGGGTTGCGGTGCCTTGGCAGTGACGGCGCACCGGGAAGGCAAGTGAAGTCGCCCGTCTCTGCTGTCTGGGAGCAGGCTTTTATTCGTCTCCGAGCTGATCAGGAGAGCTGCCTGCGATCCTTTGCCGGTTGCGGTAACGGCGCAGGCTAATCCCTGCTAATATTCCTGGAAATCTCCAAAGGGGAGCAGCTGCCTTTTCAGTGGATTATAAACTCTTGGAGTGAAAGCGGCCCCGTGGTTATTGATATGCAGCCGGCAAAGTAATGGAGCCGCGAGACCCCAGTGCATGCACCGCTGGTGCCCGTCTGCTTTGGGTGGGATATGAGGGGAGCAGAGCAAAGCCTGCCGAGGCTGTGGGTAGCTCCCCTCTCCGGGGGGCAAGAAGGGGAAGGCATCCCGCTCGCTGCATGTTCGGAGCCGCCTGACCGGTGGCCCCGCTCCCAGGGGAGCCGCTGGCCACCTCTCACCGCGCCGTGCGGCTCCCTCTGCACACGCGGCTTCGAGATTGCTTAGGCTGAGGCCTCCGAATTTCCCTCAGGTGTGCTGAACATTTCAGGTGATGATTGACACATTCTCCCTGACATTTGTATGATGATTAGTCTCTTCTCTGTGTGCTATTCAGCGGACAGCACTGCTCATAAAAAGCAGATAGGAGCCAGTTGGGCTGGTGCCCCTGGTGTATCGGGGAGAGGATGGGCTGATTGATGACCCTTGGCTGTTTTCTGATGCTGCAGTTGTTTTTTATGATGTCATTAGGAGGCTATAGTCACATTAAGGAATCCCTCATGACATCATAAAGGACTTGATATTTCGCTAATGTTATTTCAGCGGAGTGAAGCTCTGGCATTTTATAGTCCTTGCCGTCCCCAAAGAATTAGGAGTTGTCTAACTACAACCTGGAAGAAATGCAAAAATAGTCAAATGCCGGCTCCAGAAGTTATGGCTGGGGAATGCTAATATATTTGGCTCTTCCTGAGCACAAGGCACCTTTAGGTGGAAAACATGACGTGCTTGCAAAAGACGCCATCACCGAGTGCAAACTTCACGCAAGAAATCCAGGTCTTTTGCTTTTATTTTGGGGTAGAGCCAAGAAACGCACTGTGCTGGGCCCTTTCCACAGAGCAGAGAGGCTGTGCTCAGATGGAAACAGCCGTGAGCTTTCTAGTTTGGAAGTGCCCTAGTCCTGGTGTGAGGATGCAGAGCTGTCTGAGGGATGGGGAGACACATGCTCAGCTTTCTCAATGGGATGCTGAGAGGGAGATGCCCAATGTCACATGCTGGACGTGTGCCGCGTATTGCTAGAACTGAGGGACGCTACTGGTGGCGGCTTGCTCCGTGAAGGGAGCTGCGCAAGCCGTGGCTGGTCTCACGGCATGGAGAGGCACCGATCCTAGCCGTGAGAGCTATTCCTGAGGGGAGGAGCATGGAGGGGTGGGAAGGTGCTGCGAGGGGTCCCTGAGGATGGGGTTTGTGCCAGGATCTCTGGGCAGCAGCGTTTGTGGAAGACTCTCGTTTCTCAGACTCCCAAAGACCCTGCCAGACAGCCAAAGGGTGCTTTCCACCCTGGCATCAGGCACGTGTATTTTCTCAACCATCTTCCCGACACCTGGATGGGAGGCTCCAGGTTGGCACGAGAGGCTGCAGTTGCTGCAGTGCAGCCCATGGCACCATGAACCTGGAAGGCAGGATTGCAGCACCCAGGCTACAGGTCCATGGGGCATGAGGCCAGAGAGCACACCAGGGAGGAAAAACTATTTTGCTATATAGGAGTTGGGAGGTCGAGAAAGTGGGAGACATTGCTATCGCTTCTGAATGGATGGGCAGAATGACAGTCCCCTCTTCCACCCGGCAGCTATTGATCTATCTGCACACCTTGCACTGATGTCTGTCACCATCGTACCTGAGCGCTACATACATGAGCTGAGCGCCCTGAATGTCACCCTGTCGCAATTGCCATGAGTTTCTTCTATGGCACTGAGCGACCTTGACGACACCCAGATCGGTTTTCTTAACCTGCATTTCTGTAAGCTTTGCCCTTCTCGCCCTGGCAGCAATTAATACTGTTGCAGCGACCAGTCCCCATAATGGTCAGTGCTAAACTTTCCCCTTGGAGATGTCGCTGCTCCTGAGTTCCTGAGGGTGACCCATTACTTGGGGTGGTGATTTCACCTCGGGCATCCAGGCTGGATGGCTGTCGGGCTTGGGCATCCAGGCTGCTTGGCTGTTTTTGGAAATCCTGCTTGGGGGTTGCTAAGTCCCTTCTAGAAATGGGATTTAGGATGTTTGGTCACCAAGGTTCTTGTGCAAGTTTTCTGCCATGTCACAAAAGAAACAGATGCTAGTCTCTGAGAGGGTCTCTGTGATGGGTGAGCATTACATGGGCTGTAAAAGGACTTAGCCCATATACAGCACTCTCCACAGTGCGAAATACATGCTGGGGATCCAGCCAGGTGTGCCTGTAGATGTCTGCATCGGGGCAGTCTTCATATTAGAAATCTGCAGGGGAACGTAAGGAAATTAGAGCTGCTGCATACACAGGCAAAATCTGGCCTCTAACAGATCAAAACAATTTCTTTTGGAAAAAAAAACAAAAATAGCAACTCGCAGAGGGATCTGGCATCAGCCACAGGAACATTTTCTGAAATAAAGACCAAAAAAAAACCCCCAACACCAAAAACCCAGGTCCCAGAATTAGTATGATAAATAGAGCTGGCTTCTCTGTAACATCGAGTCGAGACTGCAGCGCTCAGGGTATTGGAAAGCATTGCAAGGTGCCAATTTAGAGCAATCAAAGTGACCTTGTGTTTATGCCTTTGGTTTGGATTGCAGGCTGGAAGGCAAGTGGAGGGGCTGGAACGGCCTCTTGACATTCAGCATAAGGAAATGAACTTAAAAAATGCACATGTCATTAGAGAAAGCACTGGAGTCGGAGGGGGAGGAGATGGACACTGGGGAGGTGAGCAAAGGAGCCGGAGGTGGATGGGTAGCGCCCACCCCGCTAGCATGGTGAGGAGGTGCTTTTGCCTTTCCCACCACCTTTGTTACTCCCTGGAGAAGGTCTGGAGGGGCCCCGGGTTCCCCACCCAGGGCAAGGGAAGTGCCGGCAAGCCCCAGCTGCTGCTTGCGGTTCAGCCCAAATGCAGAGCCGTGGCGCTGGCTGCAGCGCTCTGCCCCGCACTGCAGACCTACAGCTGTCACTCCAGTGCCGGCACGGAGGAGCCTTCACCAGAAGGCAGGAAAGAGCGGGGGCCGGAGGAAACGTGAATAATACGCCTTCCCCTTCTCCTCTTCATCAGAGATGAGGGGCAGTTAAAGAGGCAGGGCAGAGAGAGGGTGGAAGAAACGGCCTCCCCACGGGCCCTGGCTGTTGACCCATGTCCAAGGGTACCTGGGTGCTATGCCCACCTCTGCCAAACTCCCCATGCATTGTAAAGTACTTTGAAGTCCTTGGGTCAAAATCCCGGAGGGGGCACAGCCGTGCTTGGCGTCATTTGGGGCTTTGTTCGAGGATCCTAGAAGCAGCGGCGTAAGCTGGGGTCTTGTTCCTAGTCTGCGCAGCAGAGGCAGTTCTGCCACCGCAGCCTTGCTTCTGAAACCCGTCCTCCTCCACGCCTCTCCCTTTTCCCGGGGCGGGGGTCAAAGCTGTTTTGCGCGTCCTTATTTCTGCACTGTGGTCTGGGAGCGGGACGTGCTTCTCCAAAACCTTTCATTCAAGGATCTCAGCCCGCATAGCAAATGCTGTGGGGTAGGTGAGTATCATTACCTCCATTTCACCTGCGGGGAAACTGAGGCATAAGGCAGTGGGTCGACTTCATAGTTTCATAGTTTCATAGTAGCTAGAGTCGGAAGGGACCTAGGTAGATCATCTAGTCCGACCCCCTGCCTTAGCAGGAAAGAGCACCGGGGTCAGATGACCCCGGCAAGGTGCTCATCTAACTTCCTTTTAAAAATCCCCAGGCTAGGAGCCTGCACCACTTCCCCTGGAAGCCGGTTCCAGGCCCTAGCCGCCCTGACTGTGAAGTAGCGCCTCCTAATATCTAATCTAAACTTACCCTCCGCCAGTTTGTGACCGTTATTCCTGGTCACTCCTGGCAGCGCACGGGGGAACAGGGACTCCCCCAATACCTGCTGATCCCCCCTGACCAGTTTGTAGCAGGCCACAAGGTCCCCCCTTAACCTTCTCTTGTGGAGGCTAAACAGGTTCAGGTCCCGTAGCCTCTCCTCATAAGGCCTGCCCTGCTGACCCCTGATCATACGAGTGGCCCTCCTCTGAACTCTTTCCATATTGTCCACGTCCCTCTTGAAGTGTGGCGCCCAGAACTGGACGCAGTACTCCAGCTGCGGCCTGACCAGTGCCGCATAGAGGGGGAGGATCACCTCCCTGGACCTGCTCGAGATGCATCTGTGGATGCATGACAGGGTACGGTTGGCCTTCTTGACTGCCTCCCCACACTGCCGGCCCATGTTCATCGTGGAGTCAATGACGACTCCAAGATCCTTTTCCGTCTCCGTGCTGGCAAGAGGAGAGTTCCCCAACCTGTAAGTGTGGTGCCGGTTCTTCCTCCCCATGTGCAACACCTTGCACTTATCAGTGTTAAACCCCATCTTATTCTCATCCGCCCACCGTTGCAACCTGTCAAGGTCAGCTTGTAGCCTATTGCACCCTTCTAGTGCACCCACGTCCCCCCACATCTTAGTGTCATCAGCAAACTTGAACAGGGTGCTTTCTACCCCCTCATCCAAGTCACTGATGAAGATGTTGAACAGTGCAGGCCCGAGGACCGAGCCCTGCGGAGCCCCACTGCCCACATCCTTCCAGGTCGAGAAGAACCCATCCACTACCACCCTCTGGGTGCGGCCCTCCAACCAGTTGGCGACCCATTTGACCGTGTGGGCATCGACACCACAGTCTCCCAGCTTTTTGATGAGGACAGGGTGAGAGACAGTGTCGAAAGCCTTCCGGAAGTCCAAAAAGACTACATCCACAGCAACCCCTGCGTCTAATGATTTGGTGACCTGATCGTAAAAGGCCACCAGGTTGGTCTGACAAGACCTGCCACTGATAAACCCATGTTGGTTGCCCCTGAGCATGCATTCCCCCGCAAGGCCCTCCTGGATGTGTGCCAGGATAATTTTTCCAAAGAGCTTACCCGGGATTGAGGTCAGACTAACTGGCCTGTAATTTCCCGGGTCCTCTTTTTTTCCCTTTTTGAAGATAGGGACCACATTGGCCCTCTTCCAGTCCTCCGGCACCTCGCCAGAGCACCACGAGTGCTCATAGAGCCGCGCCAGGGGTCCCGCAATGACCTCGGCCAGTTCCTGTAGAACCCTAGGGTGAAGATCGTCCGGACCAGCGGACTTGAACACGTCCAGCCTCTCCAGAAGTACCCTAACTAACTCCTCGCTAACCCCTGGCCCGGGCGTGTCTCTCTCGGGGCCCGAGGGGGGCCCAGCAGGGAGGTGGCTGAACTGGTCCCTACTTAGGAAGACAGAGGCAAAGAAATCGTTAAATGACTTGTCTGAGCTCACAGAGTGAACCAGGACAGAGCCAGGATTGCAGCCCGGGCTCCTGGTAGCCACTAGCTTCTTCTCTCATCCAGAGCCTCCTTGTGCTGAAAGCCGAATCGGTGTTTAACCGGTGTGATAGCGCCGAGGAGCTCCATCTCCCCGCAGCCACACGTGCTGCCCCCAGAGGCTTCTTCCCTGCGGATGCGTTTAAATGCCTGCTTCTAAAAAGCCACCTCTGAGCTGGGGAGGACGGGCTGCTCTTCCTGCCCCTGGCAAGGTGTTTTCTGGATTTAGGGGAACTTCTGTGCTTTGCTGCTGGAACCAGCTTTGTTCCTGACAATACCGGGACGCACCCGAGCGTCTGTCGTGGCGGGGCACGGCTTGCCCACCCGAGAACCGCGCTATTCATTGTCCCCTGGTGCATACTTCCACTTCCCCTGCTCCGTGCGTGTCTGAAGCTTCGACCCTGCGTTTCATAGCGGGCAAGTTCCTCCTCCCTGTTCAAAGTTTTCAAGAGATAAATAAACCTGACGGTGTCTTTTCTAAAGCCACATATTTCTCCTTGCCTCTTCTGGCAAACCACTCCTTTTCCTGGTATATGTGTGCAGGGAGAGAGAGTAAGGGGGGGGAACATTAGGCGACATTAAATCAAGGATAATTATCAGCTGTCAGTCAGGGAATGGCACCGAGCCAGGGAAGCACTCAGTGGGGATGCTGTCTGTCCATCCCTGCTTCCCTTCGTGGCTGGCAAAAAGTGCCATATTTGTCTTTAAACAGCGTCATTCATCATCAGAGGAATTAAGGACTATTTAGAACTGTAATAGGCCACTCCATTCTGAGCATGAAAATGCCTTTTAATAGAACAGCATTACTGGTGATTCACTGTTCAGCCTTACGCTCTGCCTTAGCATCCAGCATTGTGACCCTTTTCTTCTCCTCCTCCGGCTTCGGAAGGAAAAAAAAAAATCCCCAGCATTTGGAGGGAATGGCCAGCACTGCTGGTGCGAGCGGGGCCATGCAATGGAGCTCCTTGTCCGCAGCGGAGATGACACGTGGCCCGGTGGATGGAGGGTGCTTCTGACGTCACACCCCTGTTTCAGGAGGGCTCACGGAAAGAAGCTGCAGATTTGCAAGCCGTGCTGCAGGTGAAGGGAAAGGACTTGGGGACGTTCCTTCATTTTTGGCAGCGGCAGAATAATTAAAGCGCCTTCTGAAAACTTGCAGAGCTTCTTGTTTCTCCCAGGAGCTCCTAAGAGCCTTAGTGATGCTACCTGGGGTCAGAGCCGCAGTCCAGCCGGCCCCGCTCCGGTTCCCTGCTCGGTGTCCTCCACTGGTACCTGTTTCCTACGCTGCACGCCCATTCCTGTTTGGTCAGCTGGGAAGCACTTAGTGCCTCCCTCGAGCCATTGGCAGGGGCTTGTCATCCCTGTTGGGCTTCAGCCCACTGTCATGGCCCAAGAAATAGGCCTTTAGGGCTGTGCCAAATGGTAGAGGCAAAGTATATGAATAGGGCATGCATATGTATATGAATAGGGCTGCATTTCACTGGCTCCCGTCAGTCACTTCCCGTTGAACAGCATGGCTGGCACGGGCACCGAGCACCGGAGGAGCTGGGGCGGCACAGAGGACCCTGGCAGTGGGAAGGCATGCGGTGGTTGCTGTCTCCTCCGCCCTCCCAAGCGCACGGGAAGGCTCTTTCTCATTTCAAAGTGAGTTGCAAATGAGGATCACGTTTCCTGCAGACCCAGAGCAATTCCCTCCAAGCTCTCCCACCTGTCTCAAGGGCACTGGGGCTGGATACGGATGGGACTGGGCGCTGCCCGTCCATGGCCGTGGCAGTATATGGCATCAGTAGCCGACATGCAAACAGGCCGCCACATCCCTCTCTTCCTAACTCTGCCTGTTAAAGATGAATGCTTCTTAACTGCTTTTTGCAAGGCTGCCTGCGGGACCTGCCACCGCCTGCAGAGAGGGCTGGGGAGGGGGCAGGCACAGCGCGTGGTTTCAGAAGCACGCAAGCACCAGCCACCTCGCTGAATGCAATAGTCTCTCCCTGCCCTTACAGGCCCCCGATGCTCTCCCCGCGGCCCCTGGCTGTGCCCCAGCAATCACTGCATTTCCAAGCCGGTGGCCTCTGGCTCCCTGTGGATGCTGTGACCCCTCCGACAGCACATTTTTATTCTCCCATCAAGGACACAGGGGCGCCCGTTTGGGAGCCTCCCTCCCACCATGCCTCCTCCCTCGCCGGCTGCAATCCTGGCTGCCTTTGCACGATGCCGGCGCTTAATAATGAGTCAGGACTTCAGAGTCTGATCCCTTGTTCCTAGCTGCAAAGACAAGAAAATCAGGATTTAGCCTCAGAAGCGAAAGGCCCCTGGAGAACCGCCGATGTTCCTTGGGATGCTCAGAGCATCCTGGCCCTGCCTCTGGCCCCGTTCCCTGCATTTCCTCACCGCAGTCACTGAGGAGACTTGCCTGCAAACAGGCTGCATGTTTCTTAGACATTAGTCACCCGCTTCTGCTGCTGCCTCCCCGTCTGAAGCTAAAATCCTCTGTGTGATGTCACGGTCACCTCTGTAGCAGCTCACTGTGATGCCACTAATAGACCGTGGCTTCAGACGAGGGCTACGCAGAGCCAGGGAGAGGGGAAAGAAGGGAGGCAAGCCCCCCAGGAACAAAAGACTAGATTGCATGGGATCACAATGTGTTTTAAAGGACAGAGAGATGCAGATCCCAGTGCTCTGTGGGATCCAGGGTCCACACAGCTTCCAGGTCCTGTGGGCAATTAGTGGTTGCTGCATGTCAGTCATGTCGCCTACACATGTGTGGCACCCTGGCCCGTCCTGGGCGTGCCTGGAGATGCCCCAGCAAGGAGGGGGCTGGCTTGCTGGTGGGCTGGGATCACTCCCTGTGCGCCCCTCGCTCGACCGATCTCTTGCTGGGGTTTTGCTCTCGCCCAAGTTCAGCCAGTTCACCTACTTACACTCCGCCTGTTATTAATAGACTCGTTAGCGGGTTCACTTCACAGCTCCTGGGGAAGGTGTGCACATGGGTGTCAGCTGAAAGTATCTGATGGTATCTAGCACCTCTCGGCTTGTCTTCCCAGGTGTGCTGCTCGCCAGATTATACACCAGGCAGCTTCGCAGAGGGAGGGACAGACACGCCCTGGCCGGGGCTGGGACGGGGCCTGGCTGCCCTCCACATCAGGGGAAGGTTGGGGCTGTACCCAGCTCTGCGGGAAAGACCCAGCTACGGACACAGCCGTGCCACGTCCTGCATGGGCTGGCACCGACGCGGCCAGTCTGCAGCACATGGGGCGTGTGGCAGATTGGGGCGGGGGGGGGGAAAAGTGGTATAGTCGCAGATGGGGCGAGGAGCAGAAAGCAGAGCAACAGGTAAGACAGGGAAAGGGATCAGAGTGGCCCTCGGGGTATGGGGCTAATTTGGGGCATCCTTACCAAAAAGGTGGGCCCCCACTGGGCTAGCTCATAGCTCACTGGGTTCTCGTCCCAGCTCTGGTACCGACCTCAGCCAAGTCCCTTCCCTTCTCTGTGCTTGTTTTGGCTTGTGAGCTTGTCCAGGCAGGGTTTGTGTCCCGCTGGGACACATCCACATACAGCCGGAGGCATCCCTGCAGCCTGCAAAGACACCCCCGAGACATCTTAAACCTGGTCAGCTTGGAGCCCGTTTGCAGTGCTGCCACCCCTTCAGCTGCCCAGCCCGAGCCAGGGGTGCCAGAAAGGCTGCTGCGGCTGCATGGCTCCAGTCCCCACGATAGCAAGCCGGAAGCTAGCTCAGGTGTGTCTGTGCGCTGCAGTCACACCCCTGACGGCAGTGCCAACATAGCTTGTGCGCCGGTGTGGTCCGGTGCCCTGAGGCCTGGGGCATCCAAGTGTGATGAGCAAGGTG
The DNA here is from genome assembly GCF_052110815.1 of Crocodylus siamensis. Taxonomy (NCBI): domain Eukaryota; kingdom Metazoa; phylum Chordata; order Crocodylia; family Crocodylidae; genus Crocodylus; species Crocodylus siamensis. Next base: position 1,287,282 of record NC_143401.1, on the reverse strand, counting down.
TTTTCGCAGGAAGCTGCAACTGGTGTTACTGGAAGAGCTGGGGCTCGGGCGTGCCCGGGAGAGGATCCGCGGCACAGCCAGGTTTGCAGAGGGCCCCACAGGCCTGCGGGAGGGCTGAGAAGAGCAGGGCAGTCCACTGTGGGCTTCAGCCTGGGAGCTGGCCCTTCTTCCCACCCAGCACTGGCATCATGGGGTGGGTGAGCTCTGCCTGGGACCTGACCTCCTACGTTCGCACGGGACCTTGTGCTGAGAGCGCGTGGTTTGCATCCTTGGATGCTCGCTTATGCTCTCACCGGCAGGCAGTGACCTTTGCTTAGCCGCTTACCCATGCCGGCCTTTGAGCTCAGACCTAGTGGTGAGGGCTGGATCTCGTCCCCCGATGCGTATGCAGAACTTCAGCTCAGGTAGAGACACTGGGCTGGGGAGCTTGGGGGAATCGCTTTTCAAGGTCTAGCTAGTGTCAGTGAGCGCGCTGATGCAGGTACGAGAAGCAAGGCGAGCTGCCTTTCTTCAAAGCGAGCGTCCCTTCTCCCCAAAGCAAGTTTAGTTCCAGTCCTAATTAATGCTGATTCGTGCGCACAGAGCAAAGGATGGGTACAGGCAAGGCCTTGTGCACATAAAGCAACCCTGCAAATCCCACTTGTGTGCCTGTCTGAGGCAAAAGCACTGGTGCGGTAGGCAGCGTCTCCATCACCGTCGGGCTATGGGGGGGCAAGAGACTTTGCATCAGGACTGACAAAACTCCACAGCTGCTTTGCAAGGTTGTCTTTGGTGGTGACACCTCCCCGCCAGCACTTCCACACGTCCACCTTTCCCTCCGAGTCAGCTGGCTAGAGACCTCCGGCCGGTGCCACAGCGCTTTGGGCTTTCCAGTTGACTTTGTTTGAATTTTCATGAGGATGAAATAAGTTTGGCTTTCAGCCTGGTGCATGTCTTGGTCACCTATGCTTTTAGCCTGCGTTCAGGACCAGCGAGGATGTCTTACTCAGTGGTAATCATGTCATCTCGGGTTTCATTATCTCACCCGGTTCCTGGCCAAACAGCACTTAATTAGTTTGACAGCACTAAATGCTCTGGATCTTTACGTGGCATCAGCTATTAACGGCTCTGCAATACAATTCTCTTTGGCTTGTGCAAAAGGAAGCGAACACCTCTTCTCTCTCCATACAGCGACAGCAACGTTGTTTTCAGGACTGGGCGATGACAGCGGGGTAGTTGCTGATCTGTCCATCAGAGCTAATGGGCCAGTCTCTGGGGGTCTGGGGGTGGCGTGTGATGGCCAAGTCTCCCTACGGCTGGTGGTCCCCCTGCTACCTACCCAGGAGCAAGGGCCCAGACGGGGCAGCTCGGGAGCTCGTACGCAAATGCTTCCCTATCGCTTCAGCCGCCCCGGGCCGAGAGCACGACGCACAGCCAAGCTGCAGCGTGTGCCGGGATCACCCACCTATCGCTTAATCCTGGGGTTTGCTCAGGACCTGGACGTGGATGGAGTAGTGGCTTGTTACCTGCATGCGTGGGGGTCTGGGTGGAGCCGCAGAGCCCCGCAGGCAACGGCCGGAGACCTGGCGCTCTGGGGAGCACAGACAGAGCAAGACCCCTGGGTGGGTAATAGTAATACGACTGCCTTTGACAAAAGGCAGGAGCTTGTCCAGATAAAGTTTAAGCTAAAACAAATATTAAAGCCTTATTTATAGCCGCACGCTCCCCTTTCTATTTATGCAACCTCGACATATTTATCTTTTATTTAGGAATTATTATTCCCAAACCGGGCTCGGGTGCCTCATCTCCTTTTTGAGTTACGAGCAAAGAAGGACGGTGGAGTGACGAGGCCTTCCTGACTGATGGCCTTACATCTTTAATCTAATTAATTTATAGGCGTTTCTGTGGGGCTCCTCCCCGCAGTGTCTGAGTGCCTACAAGTCCCGCGTCTGCAGCCGTCCACGCTGCCATCTCGGTTTCTCGTGCCGTCGAGGTCTCGCCACCCCCAGCCAGGCGCTGTCGAGGGCTTGGAGGAGCGCTGTGAATTGTAGCGATAACATCAGCACGTGCCCCCAATGAAACCACATTGAATTGAAGTCCTTTGGGGGGATTTCGCTTTGCTTCTCCGTTTCTCAAAGGGGATCCCACTGATGCCCGAGTGAGTGCTCCCTGCTCCCCGGGCCTCTCTGGTTTTGGTTTCTCCCCATGTCAGAAAGGGGCATTTGGGGCGGTTTATGAACCAGGCAGGACTGGTTTTCCATCTGGCCAGCCTCCTCTCCCTCACCCTGATTGCCACACATGGATTTTACTCTTGAACGGCTTCCCCAAGGAAGTGGGTGGTGCTGGAGCCGTGGTCGCGCCAGCCTCTGCAGACATCGACCTCAGACTGCAGCCGTGTTCCTGTTCCTCCTTGCTCTGCCCGTGTTCGCATTTGCTTCACTCCCTGCCAGAGTCAGTCTCTTATTGGTACTTTTTTCCCCTCCCCCTTAATTAAATTAGTCGTCTCTGAGAAGTGGGCTCCAGGGGCTGTGCAGTGGGCTCCAGGGGGCTGCGCAGTGGGCTCGGGGGCTGCGCAGTGGGCTCCGGGGGCTGCGCAGTGGGCTCGGGGGCTATGCAGTGGGCTCGGGAGCTGCGCAGTGGGCTCCGGGGGCTGCGCAGTGGGCTCGGGGGCTGCGCAGTGGGCTCCGGGGGCTGCGCAGTGGGCTCGGGGGCTATGCAGTGGGCTCCAGGGGCTGCGCAGTGGGCTCAGGGGCTGCGCAGTGGGCTCCGGGGGCTGTGCAGTGGGCTCGGGGGCTGTGCAGTGGGCTCCGGGGCTGTGCAGTGGGCTCCAGGGGCTGCGCAGTGGGCTCCGGGGGCTGTGCAGTGGGCTTGGGGGCTGCGCAGTGGGCTCCGGGGGCTGCGCAGTGGGCTCGGGGGCTATGCAGTGGGCTCGGGGGCTATGCAGTGGGCTCCAGGGGCTGTGCAGTGGGCTCCGGGGGCTGTGCAGTGGGCTCGGGGGCTATGCAGTGGGCTCGGGGGCTGTGCAGTGGGCTCCAGGGGCTGCGCAGTGGGCTCGGGGGCTGTGCAGTGGGCTCGGGGGCTGTGCAGTGGGCTCGGGGGCTGTGCAGTGGGCTCCAGGGGCTGCGCAGTGGGCTCGGGGGCTGTGCCACCATGGAACCGATGTCCTGGTCTGGCTCCAGCGTGTCTCTCGAGGGGGGCCCCGCTCTGAGAGACCCGGTGCTCCTTGCTGTCATGCTGCCACGGGCTCCTCCGAGGACCTCTTCTTTGTTCAAGAGCAGCCCCATCTCTTTAAAGAACCGGCTGTCCAAAAGTGCGGGGAGCGGTAGGAGGCCAGGGGTGCAAATTGGGCTCTGGCGCTACCCACCAAGAAGCAAGGAAACACGGCCGCAGGGCCGGGTTTTCGGAGCTGAGTGCTCGCAGCTGCAGGGGAAGGCCGTGAAAGTTGAAGGTGCTCAGCACCTCTGACAGTAGGGCTCCTCATCCCTACAGAAGTTGTGGCTGATCCCATCCAGCACGCAGCCTAATGCAGGATTGTCCACGGAGGAGCATTCACGTCGGTGTCTTACCGAGCTGGTGTTAAATGCCAAACCTCTTCCACCTTTCTCCTGAGAAGACGATCCTCCACCAGGGCAGCTTTCCTCCCCGTCAGTCTGAGTTTGCCATTTCCCTTCCCCTCGCTTCCCTGCTTCCGTTTTCCTAATGAAGTTCTCAGTTTCATGGGAGCTTCGTACCCTTCGGATACTGCAGGCAGGCTTCATCCCATCACGTAGCTCTATGGATCGAGCATTTCCATGTTTCCTCTCGGCCCTTGACCGCTTCCCGTTGCTTATTGCAAAACCCTCCTGGAGCACAGTGCCCTTCCTGGAGCCCACCACTGATCTCCAAAGGCGCTTGTACACATGGCGATGTGCAGCCCCACCAGAGCTAGAGAGTTTACTTCCAGGCATTTACCTCCAGGCCTTTTGCCATGGCCCATCTGTCATACAGAAGAGTCCTCTTCCAGCCAGCCTTGATGCAGGACGGCACAGATCCCCGCAACGAACCTCCGGAGCAGCCAGCAAGCCGGCAGGGCCCCGGAGGGAGGAGTGGCAGGGCACCAGCTGCTTCTGCCAGAGCCACACAAAAGCAGCTGATAGTCATATGCAAGGCAGGCTGGAGGGACCGGGGTGAGTCAGTCAGGGAGAGCTGTGCATTAAGCTTGTTCTGGAAGAAGAGTGGGTCTCTAATTAGTGCCCGGGGACACGGAGAGTCCTGCCACTTCAGTGCTCCTGCTCTCTGCTGTGTCAGAGGAGTGTGCCAAAAAATCTGTCTTCCCACGTTATGGGAACCGGTAAATGCAACCTCCCCACCCCAGATATGCCTCTGTGTGTGGGGGGGGGGGGGTAGCAGGGCACACGCCAGGGATGTGATTTAACCCCCGTGCAGCAGAAGCATTCCCGAAAGTGTGTGTGTAGCTCTCTGTGTGTGCATGCATGTGTGCACATTGCTCAGGATAATTACCAACTAGTCCCTCTTTTTTTTTTTTTTGGCCAAATTTTGCTGCTTTTTCTGTTCAGCAGAATATTCCCAAATAAATTGCAAGCTTTCAGATGTATTTTGTTGTGCAGAATTATCCATGAAGTTCTTCATTCAGCTTTTCTCCCTCTCCCTGAATACTTTCAGGTGAGCACTTTCCCCTGAACTTGAAGAGCATAACCCAAGCAGAGCCACACTGAGTCTGACCCGTGGCCCATCGAGCCCTGTCTCTGACAGGAGCAATAGTAGATAGTGTAGGAAAGAGGATATATATGGACAGGGCATGTCTAGAGCAGTTGCCACATCAGGCTGGGAAGGATTTTTTTTACCCTGCTGTTGCTACATGCATCAATGGGTTTTTTTCTGCCTTCTGCAAAAGCATTGGTGTTGGCTACAGCCAAGGCTGGGGTTGGCACTGGGCTGGACCAGTGCTTTTGCTGAGACTCAAACCTGCAGGGTCTTGCCCCTCTGCTCAGGGTCAGACCAGTTGCTGCCTTTGGGGTCAGGGAGGAATTTTAGCCCACGGTCAGACTGGCACAGATGGCGGGGGGTTCGCCTCCCCCTGCAGTGGGGAGCATGGCCTTCTTTGGAGCATATTTTAACAACCTTTGCAGAAGGTCACTGTTGTCCCCCTGTCCTACCTGTGGCAAATTCGAGTGTTGTCTTGTGTTGTATCAGGGTGCACTGTGTCGTTTTGCTGAGAGGTTCGACAGTGGATCTGTATGGGCTGGTTTGGATAGGGACGTCCTGCCTCTGGCAGGGGGTAGGACTAGATGACCTCTGAAGGTCCTTTCCAGGCCAACTTCTGGGAGACTTCTTTGATCCTTTAGCATCCACCAGACGTGGAAGTATACCTTCTTTTAGTTTAGTTACCTGCCTGGTGGATTGCTCCAAGTCTCCGTTAGGATGTCATATGAGACTGCGCAACGCAGCACAGAAATCCCAAATATCAGCTGAATATCACACTCACCAATGGCACCTCCTCGTGCATTCACACGTATGTTTGTGAAAGTCTGAACGGACAGTCCTCCGACAACCTTGGTTGTGAAAGTCAAGCACTTTTGGCCAGTGTTTTCCACAATTTGTTCTGCTCAAACTTTTGCTGGGGGTGAGGTCCCTTAAGAGCAGGGAAGTCTGCGGCATGAACAGATGGGTTTAGATAAAGAGCAGCCAGGGAGAAGTTTGAGGCCCTGAACGGGAATGAATAAATGGTGCAGTTTTTTGTTGTTCAAATCTCAAAATAAATGGCAGCTCCCTGGAGTTGGAAAACGACTGAACTTCCCATTTAAAGGACTTGTTCTGTAAGAAGAGGTGAGAGGTCGGCTTCCAGTTGTTGGGAAGCCACCTGCCAAGTCAGACCAGGTCTAGCCAGACCCCCTTGCCTAGCCTTCGGTGATCGTATGCACCATCTCTGTAGCCCCCCATCACGTCGCAGCTTGGCCCCCATGAAACAACAGCACCACGTTACTACAAAGCAGTAGTGCCCTCTTCTCCGTGGGACACGTGTGCAGTCCTTCTCACAGCCCGTGCAAGCCTGACGTGCCTTGCAGATGGCTAATGTCCTGTCCGGAGCTGCGGTGTGTCACCTCTGGGCCCACTGGCGTCTTGGCCTGTGACTCGGGCAGGAGTTGCATTTGCCCAACATTTCCCACACTTGACTTATCAGAGGCTCATTTCAATCCGGCTTTCACACCCTGATCCGGGAAGAGGCCAGGGCAGTGCTTGTAGCAGCCTGACTTGTGTGCGCGCCAAGGAGATCAGTGCCAGGACTCTGTCGGGCAGGATTTTAGCTGCGAGAGAAGACGAACGCAAGATCGCGCGGGGAGCCGCTGCCCCGGCTTGTTGTCTGCGGAGACCTGGGTTCGGGTTGTGCTGGGGCTGGTTTCTCAGAGAGGTGCCGGACAGTTCGGCGCAGTGGGCAGCGTCCCGGGAATGAGGGAGCGGTGTTGGCTGCATCCTCGGGGGTGGTGCACTAGGGGTCACAGCCACTCTCCTGGGTCGGTCTCACGTCCAGCACGGCACGGCGCACAGGTCGTCTTCCGCGTCTCCTTCGGCTGCAGCCGCGAGGTGCCCAGGGCTGGAAACACAAAGGTCAGCACAGACAGAAAAGAGGGGGCAGGTGCCTTCGGTGGGGCACGAAGGAGGGAGATGGGATGGGGTCAGCCAGCGGCGATGCCTTGAGGCGTGCATGCCCAGACTCCGCGGAGGCACAGGTGGGAGGCTCCAAAGCACTGGAGAGGCGCTTACCCGGCGAAGGAAGCTCTGCCCTGGGAAACGTGTGCTGCCAGGGGTGGCATTTCATCCTCCGCGCAGGCCCAGGACGGTTTCCAGCGAGGCCACTGCTGCTCCGTCAGGCTCACCCGGCACACCGGGTCCCCAGGCCGGGGGCTCGGACCGCTGCCCGAGGAGGCCGTTGGTGTCCGAGGGGTGCTGGGGCGAAGCGGGGGGCCCGGGCTGCGCGTGACATGCGGCTGGCAGCTCTGATCGTTTTCCTCGCTACTTTTGTTCTTGAGCAGCACAGTAAATAGGCTCCCTGGATCTTGTTAGTGCACACACCAGAAATGCCCCCAGGCCGTACCATCCTTGACTCTTCCTCTCTTCTAATTGAACTGCCAATTACCTACGCAGAAGAAAGGAGCTCAAGCAAAGCCCAGTGATCGCACCCCTCCACCTCTCCCCAGCCTTCCTAGGGCTCCAGGCCCTCATAGCGCCCCCTCCTCTGTCCCCCCACATGCAGTTTCCTGCATCTGCTGCAGCCACAGGGACCCTCCCCTGCTCTCGAGGCACCCCAATCAGCTGCCCCCGGGACCCCCCTTTGGAGCCCGCCGATGCACATCCTTCGTTGGCGCACTGGGGAGCTGTTGTTCAGCGCTGCAAGGCACTTCTTGCCTCAGTCGGTATCTGGGCCGGCAGTAGGAGGCCAAGAGGCTGAGCCCGGGCATTGAGCCGGAGTCCCTCTTGCATCGAGGGCTACAGAAGCTGCTGTCTCAGGTGGACCCTGCTGGCTTCCTGCTGGGCCTCGTCCCGCCACCTGGCCCCCAGATAGGCTGGTTGCACGGCCCCCCTGGCTGCACCGACAGGACGTGACGCTGCATCCAGAGAAGTCCTCGCTCCGAGGTCTTGGCTGCGTCTCCATCCTCCAAGACACGGGCAGGCGAGCAGCTGATGTTCTAATTCCTGGCAGGGCCTTCGGGGCCAGCTGCCTCGAAGTGTTGGCCGCTGCAGAGCGAGCGCAAGAGAGACTCAGCGGTGGCCTGCAGGAAGAAGCAAGAGTCCAGTGACTTGCTCTGTCCGTTGAGCCGTTTGCACTGTGCACGCTGGCACGAAGCTCGGAGGAGGTGCCAGCCCTGGAGTACATCACTGCATTGCCGGTGAACGCGGTGATGAATGCATGCAGAGAAGATCCACAAACTGCTTCCAAGCCATCGGTGGCAACGAGAGATAACCCTCCAAGAAACAGATTCAGACAAAGCGTGTCCCGTTTGACCCGCTGCTTGCAGCACACCTGTAAGGAAGTGAAATGGCAGCATTGGACCCTGCTCTGTCCTGCAGCAGTGGGACCTGCAAAGGCATTGCAAGCAAGGCAGAGCAGAGCAGAAGAGCTAGCAAGTTCATGGGGCAGCGTACGCCTTGACCTCTCCAGCTGTCTGCTCAATGGGAACCGGAGCCAGGCTTGGCAGGGGGAGGTTACAGACCCGTTCCCACTCCTGCAGCTGCGCAAGGAGAGGGATGCATGGGCATGCGCTCCCCGCCGACGGGAGAAGATGACACTGGCAGCTGCGTGCTGTCAGGGTGGGGGACACAACCCTAGGACAATGGAGAAGCCAGCATAGGGAGACCCCGGGTTCGGCCCGGTGTCTGTCACTTGGCTGAGGCTGGAGCAGCTCCTGTGCGTCTCTGTGCTGATGGGGACATGAGCACCTTCCCAAGGTTTCTAGGAGCCATGAGAGAGTTCTCTGTCTGCATGCGGCTGAGGGCAGTCCCAGGGTTTGTGGCACGTATGGGTGCTCCTGGACCTCTCTGCAGGGTCCCAGTGGTTCCCAGTTTGCCCCTTTAGCCCCTGCACCAAGACACAACTGCCTACAACCTAGTAAACCAGGGAGCAAAGTTTTGCTGGCAGCCAGGAGCCTGGCTTTCTCACCCTGCACAGCGTTATGTGGTCTGCAGCCCGTCTGGTGTGAGCGTGCCAGGCGGGGGTCTCCCAGGGGTCAGCCAGGTGCTCCAGCTGTCCCTTCGTGACGGCGTTCTGCTTGGGAGCCACGTGCATGCGTCCCCGTGGCCCATAGCCCAGTGCAGCGGCGGCGTCCCTGTCTTTCCTCCTTTTCTCCTGTTCTTTCCTCTCTATCCATCCATCCATTTTCTCCTTTCCCCACAGAGGCTTCCTGTCCACATTCACATCCCCACGTGCCCCTCGCTGCTATATCCACAGATGGCTCCGAGGTGCTGGGCTGCAACGCCAGCTATGCCTGAGCACACAAGGAGAAGGAGAGGGATCCTCACAAGGTTGTAAGGGGTGGGGTGGAGGAAGAGAGACCAGGACACCAGACACACCTGGCATATTCACAACCTATTCCCATTATAGTGCATCATACCGACCTCAGAGGAGGGCCTGATGCTCGTGTTATACTGTCACGTTCCCATCCCCGCTGTCCTGGTGAGCAATCTCTCCAAGAACAATTGTGCTGAAAACCCTGGATCTGCCTTTATTCTGGCTTCCAATATTCACCTGTGCTTACGCTGCATTGAAAAACAGAGCTGAACGCTATTGAATTATTGTTCCATTGAAACGAAAGCTCTCAGCTTAAGCAGCTTTATTGAACCATCTCAGGAGCTAGGAGCTGAGAGGGCACACCTATTCAAAATAAAAGGGTATCAGTTTCACTAATTGGTATGAATAGTTCTTTTGACCCTAATTAGCTGTTTGTAATTTCCCTATTTGCATATCAGAAAAGAAACAAATTTGCATATTTGTAAATGAGAAGCGTTTACATCTCTGTGGGTTTTCGAGCCGTGTGCCAGAGAGCAGCAGCGTGAGAGGGGTGCTTGGCATGCCCTGGCAAACTGGCAGCGCGCCATCGAAACAGCGAGCGCCTTCCCCGCCAGCGCAGCGCCTGACCACGCCGGCCTGCCCGCAGCCGTCTAGGTCAGCGTCGCTGAGAGGAGCAGCGGGGCAGCGGTAATGGGTTAATTACAGGTCGGGTTTAATCAAGATCAGTCTTCATGCGACTGTTGGGATAAAATAATTTCCAGGCTCTGTCCTGGCACGCGCCTTCTGTTCTGGTTCTCAGAGCAAATCTGCGCAACGCCTGTACCCAGAGGTAGACCGAGTGGCTGCGTGTGCTTGTGCGTGTGCGAGGCAGAGCAGGAATATCATGACATAAAGTCTCTAACCTTGCTGCCTGTGCACCTGGGTATGGATTATACCCCATGCACTGGGTATGGCATCCTCCCAGCACGCTGCCTTTCAGCACGATGATGCCTGTCAGGGTCCTCTCCCCTCCGCCGTGGTTTTATCCTGGAGGTTGAATCCAGACTTAGCACGGGGTGAAAGGAAGGGATGTGCCCACGCTGGTGCGAAACCCCCCTGTCCAGATGGAGGGAAGGGTTTCCCTCTACACCGCCGTCCCCTCGTGGAGCCAGTACTTCTCTTCCATCTCGCTAATGTAACGTGCTGATCCCAAGTCTGTACACGAGCGTCCCTGCACCCACCCCTTCTTTGTAGACAGGGGTCTTCGGGGAAATGTGATCTCTTTTGTGAGACCAGCTAAGTTGGGAAAATTGTTCTTTGTGAGCTTTCAGGTACAAACACCCTTCTTCAGGCAGAGGGAGAGTCTGCCTTTCCTTCTTTGCAGCCGCTTAGTGCATGGCATCACCCTGGAATAAGCTCATGCAGGAGGGGCAGCATGTCTGTGCCCCAGCCATGGCTTTGGTTGCTGCTTCAGCGAGCCGGAGGGGGTTAGGACCTTTTCTTCCTGCTAGTGGTGCCATAAATAGTTCAAGGGGCTTGGTGGACAAAGACCAGGAGAGATGCCTAGAAAAGGGCCTGGTTTTATTCCTGGAGCCCTCCAAGAAGCAGCGCCGCTGGACGCGCAGCACCCACAGCTATGGTGAAGGGGCAGCCCCTTGCTGAGGAAGGCAGCATCGCCCTCTGACTCCCTCGGCCTGTGGGATCTCTGCTTCTCCGTGCATGGCGCTACTACCCGAGTCCCCGCAGGATATGGGCAGAGCTCCCATGACCACACAGCCCTGGTTCAAGTCCACCAGTCAGGTGGAAACAGAGCATCTAGACAGTAAATATGACACACTGCCCCGTTGCTGCTTGGATAGTAAGTGAGAGGGAAGACCGGTAACAGAACCTGGCTGGTTCTCATTGCTCAAGTCATGAATATTCACCATTACAATGAGGAGACCTGGGATTTGCATAGCAGCTCCACCCACCCCACTGACATGCACGTTGCAGCCTTGGCCAGCAAAGGGCGAGCGAAACGGGCTGAGGCTGCCGTCGAGGTCGGGCCAAGGTGCTGGCTTGCACTGCACAGGGGTTTGCAGGCAGGACAGGAGTGAGGGGTCCCCAAAGGGAGGGGGGGACCTGCAGTCAACGCAGAAGCGGGAGGACAGCTCCAGACCTGCCCCCGCAGCCACCCCCGCGCACGTGCACGCTGGAAATGTCCCACTGGCAGGGACGTGTGTGGCGCAGCTGTGACAAGCCATGCATCCCAGCTCCTCTTGCATCCTGCTTTGATTCTTTTGTAGAGAGGCACCTACAAATCCTTCATTGTCGGTTCTCTTGGATTTAATTACAACTACGTTAGTTGCTTCTTTCCATGTAATTACTAAAATGAATGGGGAAAGCAGAGATCAGAGAGTGTAAGTTCTCTCCGCGCAGAAATGCAATTAGGTCTGTGGGCGTCTTTCCAGCTGCTGCTTATGTTATGTAAAGTTTTGTATACCTAGGTATGAGTTAATGAGGATATTTATGTTTTCTCTCCTTACCTCTACAATTTGTTAATTCCAGACATATTTTACAAGGTATCTGCGATTATGTACTAATGCAACCTGGGTTAATTAGGCAGACAGAACAATCCCTCCTCCAGGTGCAGCCAGATCAGTCTTGTGAAAAAACAAAGGAAAAGGAATAGATGATTATTCTAGTGGGTGCTGGCCAGGACAGCACACGAGATGGTCTCTGAGCTGCGTGCACGGTGAGCCATTGTCCAGTTAATGCCCTGCCTCTTTGGCCAAAAAGAGATTAACTTTTCATTGAAGAAGTAGAATAAAAAGGTGTGTGCATGTGTGCGTGCCAGGGATGTGCAGGTCTGCACTCGTATCCATCAGAAAACTGTTCTGGATGTTCACAGCAGGTACCTGTGGTGTGCGGCATAGACGGGACACTACAAGGTGATGAAGCTGTAATGTTTTCCAGGAACAGGGAGGTTCTGGATGGAGGTACGGGGCATGTGGACATGAGGACCATGGCTGTTTCCCCTTTTCTTGGAAGGTAACTCTTCCCTGCAGAGCTGACTCAACTTAATTGCACTTGAATCACTTCTCTCTGCATCTTCTCTGGCTCTTTGTGTTGCAGCAGGCTGAGCAATTCTTTCTCAGTGAATTGGGGAAAACCTTGCAAGCCCTGGCGTAGCTGCCCTCCCAGCACTACTTTTCTCTCTGACCCTTTCTGGGCACCCAGGGGGAGCACGGGGAAGGCATTGGAGGCCCTTGAATGGAAGGAGGTTGCATTGGCACCCCGGGTGTTCACGTTAGCAGTTGTGCAAGCTTTATCCTCTACCTCTGACAAAGGAGACAAAAGCACCGTCGTATCTGAGTGGAGGGGTCTGGGGTGAGCTTGGGACTGGAGTGAGTAAAGTCTGAAGCAAAATCAAACCCTCAATGAATGTTTTTAAAGCTGCCACTGTCTCGTCTGCCCTCCTCACCTAGAGCCACAGTGCGTTTGTGACAGCCGCTGGTACCAAGCCAGAGGACGGAAAGGCGATAAGAGTTGGCCTCACTCCTGTCCTGTAGAAAGTCTCCAGCTGCAACTATACTGCTGCTGCCTTTTGCTGGGGAAGAATCAGGTTTATAGGAAGATTTTCCCTCAGGCGTCTGCTCCAGGCAGAGGGGCATGAGGAAACAAACCCTAAAACATCCCTAAGGCTTTCTCACATCTAGTTATCATGTCAGCAGCCTGGTGTGAATGCAAAGCTGGGTTAATGCAGAGAGAGGTTAAATGTATAGTCAGGGAGATAAAATGCCTGTTCTGCAGCTGATTTTTCTGCAGAATGGACAACAATGCACAAATACTGTTAAAAAAAAGAGTTGTAGCTCTGCCGTGTGTGTGTGTGTTTGTGCCATTTCAGGCCAACCTGTAAAAACACCCCAGCGTGCGAGTGTTGGTGGCGGGTATTTTCGCCAAAAGCACGTTTCGGTTCACACACTCAGCACCGGCAGAAACTGAATTTAAAATACATTTTCTGGGAGAATTTGAATCTGGAACTCGATTATGAGTCAATCAGGGCCCAGAAATAATATCAGGTGACTTCTGTGACCAGTGATGATTAAGTGGCAGAGCTTGACTTTCTATTAGTAAGCCACAGGGTAAGTGGGATCCTTAAAGGTTTCATAAAATAGCTCTAAAAATGAACAAAGCGGAGAAAAATCACAGTCGCTTCTCCCCCAGTCCACCAAGAGAAGGAACGAAGAATAGATCCGCGAGATTATTCGGTATGAATCGTTTGCTCAAGCCCTTCCAGAAGTGGCAGCTGCGCTGGCGTTAGGCTGCTTCACATACGCTTGCTCAGACAGTTTAGAAATAAACCCAATATGAGGTGAAGTCTGATGCTCTCCATCACTGGAGACTGCGGGTGAAACCCTACCTTCCCCCCAACCTCAGTGCCAAATCTCCTCTTCCTGTGCTCAGCACGGTGGTAGTTGGGTAAATTCCGGGTAAATTCTAGTTGTCTTTATTTATGCAACAAGCAGCACAAGAAGTGAAACTGCGGTAAGCTCTGTAGGTTATGTAGCATGCGGTAAGTTATGTAGGTTAAAGTATTTTAAAAGTTAAACCGTGGTAACATCCCTTTTTAAATATGTCTACTGGGGGAAGCAACTCGTCCTCACTTCTTTCAAGCACAATGAGAAATGGGTGCTAATATATGAAAAGGAAGCCGATACTACTTAATAAGACCCAGTCATTTGTTAATACAGTGTGAGGACTGTTGCTACTCAAACCTGCTATTTGTGCTGCTTCTCAGCTCCATGCTTAGGAGTCTTCCTATCATCTTTTCAGCCTAATTTCTGGTTTATATCATGACTCCTCAGAAGTATCAAGAGGAAGTTTTCATGCAAGACAGCAGTTTCTGAGATTTGTGTGACAAGCCTGGGTAAAATTCAAATGACTCTCTGTGATTTAATCCATTTGGAGCTATTGCACTAAATCAGTGTAGCTGTTGCTGACACACCAACCCACAGAAATCTGGAAGTCGGTGATAGAAGTTTATCTGCGTATCTACAGGTGAAAACCCAGACAGCCTTGAACTGCAGTGGGAAGAGTTTGCCTCTGCTCTGAATACATTTGGGGAAGGAGCGGGGTCTGCCTCTCAGAGCATGCTTTGAAAATCCTGGCGCCTGCTTCCCCTTGCAGTGAGCCGTCCTCAAGGTCACGCTGTCTCCGAGACCGCTGAAGAAGAAGAGCTTCTCCATTTGTGCTGGAGGGTGCAGGGCATCGCTTCGTTGAGAATGGCGAGAAGGATGGACTCAAGGGATCCACAAGCAACCGCTCGGTGCACCAAGGCACGATGATGCCGTTTCAGAGTTGGCTTCATGCTGCCAGCCTGGCGAGGCCCTCTTTGGGTATTGAGGTCCCCCTTGCCCAGGGCACCTGCATTCCCACTCCATTTGCTCAGCCTTGGGAGAAATGATTTGCAGCTGAAATCAAAGTTATGGTGGGCTGGGCAGCCAACGAGAAAGATTTCTCTCCTTTTCCTAGGGCGCGAGGAAACAAAACGCAGTGCATTCGCCTCCCACCTCAGCAGGGCTGGGTTCAAATCTGCCTTTTAACTCATACATGTAGTGAGCGTGGGGGGTCTCAGCCTTCAGGACAAGCAGAAGGGCTGCAATGCAAGCAGGGTCTAACTTGAACTGTGGAGGGAAGCAGAGAAGAAAGAATGACAAAAGGAAGGGTACAATTTTCCATGTGTGGTTTCCCTGTTCAAAAGGGATTTTTGGGGGGGTAACACACTGTGAGAAAGGATAGGCACAAAGACTGTGGTTTATAGCCCACGACGATCAACCTTTCTGTGCCGACTTGCAGACCTGCTAATGCAGTGAGGAGCATTAACCTGCCAGGCCACCCTTTCTTCTCGATGAGAGCTCGTCGTACACATCTTGCATTGCACTGGCCTTTTTCTGCACGAAGGGGGTTTCTTTTATGTCGGATTCAGAGGTGGTAAGAAAAGCACAGGGCAAACTTCCTTCGCTGCAAGAACTCACCTGTTCTTTTGGGGACACTTGGCTAGGGCAGGGCATGATGCGCCTTGTGGCTACAGTCGGCCCCGTGATGACTGGGGCTCAGGGTCCGTGCTCCTCTCCCTGGCCTCAGAGACTGCCGGCGAAGGACCGGCACGAGTCGTTCCCTTTGTTTCTGCTGGGCTGTTCTTTGCCCCGTGGTCAAACAGGATTGCTCCACCTCCAGAGCTGACAGCCTGGCACCTTTCAGCATCTGCTAGAGGGACCTAGATGTGTATAAAAAGAAGCAAGGAGAAAAAAAAGCTCCGTGTAGCCTCGTCAGCCTCTGTGGAGTAATACTCCATCCCCGGGGGGATCAGTTCCCTCTTTGCCGTGGGTCAGGCACCGAGGGTGAGGATACGCCGTGCAGAAGATGTGAATAGCAAATGGAAGTTTCCGAGCGAGCCGGGGAAGTTACTAGAGACGGAGACAGGGATTTGACTTGGAGCATTTACCTGCCAAGCCGAATTATGCACAGAAAGCTTTTGACTGGAAGAAATATGGTTTAATGTTGAGGTTCTGTTCTCTTCTTGAGCGGATTCCTTCTGGCAGCCGCATTGAAGTGTAGCGACGAGCCCCCCGTCTCTTCCCGTCTCAGCCCTCCCTCCCCGTGCGCAGGGGGCTGCAGACAGTTCCACTCATTAAACCTATTTTTCTCTTTAAATCCGTTTTCATAATTTTATTTTTTGCATGAACAGATAAATAATAAGGGAGTCTATTATGATAAACGGGGCACTTGCAGCCGCTATAATGCACAAATTAAAGTTGAAGCAAGGGGTTTGAAATGTCTCCATATTTCATAATGAAGACCTAGTCAGCTCTATCATCGCAGCCACGGGCCTGACAACATGTCTGGGAAAGAATTGCCCAGCAGCTCCCATCCCCGGGGGTGTGCGTGAGGTGGGGGGTGCAGAGTTTGTGCAGGTGGAGTCGTCGCTTGGTGTTCCTGCCATCAGAGACTGGCTTCCCAATCTGCTTCGCAGCTCCAGTTTGTCCTGTCCAGGCAAGGGGAGGGCTCATGGGACCCCTGAGCTCAGGGTCCTCCGCAGGGCTGGAGCTCATATGCAGCATGCAGGGGCCAAGGATGGGGCTGAAACACTTGTTTTTGGGGTCTTGGGATTTGGCAGCGGTACCCGACCCTTCCCTTCCAGCCCTCCACGCCACCCTGCCCTGTGGCAGTGGCAAGACCTGTGGGAGGACTGCAGCAACTGGTAGGTGTGGAACAGGACGCCTGCACCCTGAAAAGCCTCAGCCCTCTTCCAGTCCCACTTCACAGAGCCCCAGAATAAATCTTCCGGTGCCTTCCCAGCTCCTTCACTTCCCCTGGCGTTGCAAACGTGGCAATGGCACATTCAGATACAGGCAGGCAGTCGTCGGAGGTCACGGGCTCTCCCTTGCATGGGGATGCTCCCGTGACATTGCCGGCGTTGCCAGGCAGGATGCACTGGGGAAGGAAGCATAACCCCCGCGGGCCGCGCTCGAGCCCTCGCTCGCCTTGCTGCACAAGGGCCACGAGCGACTCTCCCAGAATGACATTTCTTGTTGAAAGGCCTCTGCTATGACACAGCATCGGGGTTTCCTACATGGTCACGCAGCTGGGCATGCCGCGCGGATGCCACTCCCGGCACAGGCAAGCTCTGCTCAAGCCAAGCCACTGTTAGGGCTGCATAAATAATGGGGGAAATCTTCTCCAGTGCCGTGACAAATTAGAAAGGGAATTTTGCTTTGCCTCCTTTCCCACCCTCTTCTTTATCGGCTGCTGGCAAACGTTTCTGCAAGCGGCGAGCACTCCTCGGAAATGCAGTTCAGAACCTGTTCTGAAACTCGTTTCGGAGGAGGCTCAGCTTCATTTTGGGTGAGGGCAGAGGTAACGCACCTGCTCTTTCCAGACAGTCTATCTGGACCAGATTGCAGGGTGATTTGTAGCTATCCATGAGACTCTGTTCCCAGCAGAGCCACCGGGCTGTGACGACAAAGCCCCTGTCCCCTGGAGCTGGGAGTGCTCCTGCAGACAGACCAGCCGCATATTAATCAGCACGCTGTCTGCCCTTGTTCGGAGCCGCGCCGGTGAGAAACTTTAATCCAAGAGCTAGTGGGATCAAGGCTGAAGAGTGTGTGAGGGCCAGCAGGGAAGAGCTGGCCTCTCTGCTGATGACAGGTCTGGTAGGTGCAGGTGTCATGCATTAAAAGAGCTTTTTCAGCTAATGATAGGTCCGAGGTTTGATGCCTGACATAGGGATTGATTTCTGCCAGTGGAAAGACTCATCCTGCTCCGGGCGGCACCTGAAAACAAGTGTTCTGCTGCCCAGCACTAAGTTGTCTTACCTGCCTCTGCAGACACAGGGAGCAGCAGGCTAATCCCATCCCGCTCCAAACGGTATCTTCTCCCCCGCCAAAACTACCCAAGTCAGGCAAGTACAGATGCTGCCTCTGGAGCCCCTGCCCTCTGGGCGTGTCTACACGTGCATTTCTGCCAATTTAAATATACTGCACAGTAAGTTCCTGTGCAGTAAGTGGGAATAGGCCAGCATCCATGTGTGTGGGTGTTAAAGCATGTTAATGCTGTGTGTGGTCTGAATTGGGACTAAAGTTAGTCTCAAGGCCGTCCACACACATAGTATTACTGTGCAGTAAGGTGTCTACATGTGCTTTACTGCACAGTAACTAATCAGCCATAGATTTGCTACCTGCCTGATGCACCGTATTTACTACGCAGTCTGAGTGTGCATGTGTAGACATGCACCCCTGCTGCACAGTAATTTTGCTTACTGCACAGTAAATGTGCATGTGTAGATGCGCCCTCTGAACACTAGAGTCGCCCCTCATTTATTTGTGAAACGTTTGTGTGAACATCACTCAGTTATTTGTGATATATTTGATGCACCTGGGTTTCACCTCTTGCTACTCAAAGGTTGTCAGATCTTGGACCATACCCTGGTTTCTAGATCCAACAGGCTTTGGCCCTGTCCCCTTGAGTGTCTACAGAGATCTGTGAGGGACATTATTCAACCCTCTTTGTCCTGAGCAGGTTTAACCTTGAAAATACCTTTAATTAGAACTGAGCCCCCCACCAGGCCCCAGGCAGGGGTTCAGTTTTTGTTTGGTGGGTGGTTTCGCTCTCCACAAGTCAGAAAAGCATCTTCCTTTCTGCTTTACCTGCCAACATATTTGCATCTGGTGCTAAACAAGTGAAACAAAGCCCCCTTTGAAATGTATAAAGCCATTGATTTCAAAGGGGAAGCGAGAAGCGTGGCATGTTGGCAGTGCGCTTGGCTCGAGTTTGTCTCAAAATGCTGAGACGTCGTCTGTGTGTTGTTATAATTACATCATTGGCACCTTTAAAGCTGATTTCATTATCTGCTCAAGTCAGAGACAGATGTGTGCATCTGGGTGCATGGGAGGAGGTCAGATCCCCTTCGGAGGCAGGACTCTTGGCCCATTAGCCGCTGCATGTTGTGACTCTGTTTACAATCCCCGCGGCACACCCCGGCAGGCTGTTTCACCCACGAGCACCCTGTGCTTTCCCACAGGTGAGTGCCCATGCACAGGGGAAAGTCCCAGGGAGACATCACTTCCCTGACCTCCTTTAAAGTCTTCCTATGACTCATCGTTGATGGCAGCCAGCCGTGCTTGGCAGAAATTGAGCTAAAAGTTCTGCTTCATGGGCAAAATCTTGCTTCTGCTTCCTCCTTTTTCTCTCTCCACTGTGTCCCATCCACTGTCTACATCATGTCCTCACCTGGATTGTGAGCTCTGCGGGGCACAGATTGTCTTATCCACCATGTGTCTGCACAAGCCCTAGCACAAGAGAGCACCAACCTTTGATCGATGCCTTTAAGCTCTATTGTGATGCAATAAATAATAGTGACAGAGTCGGTCATTTTGCACTGCACAGCAGCTTAGGAATAGCTCCTCGGCGTGTTACAGAAACAGCAGTTTCCCCAAAGTTATGGCTGGAACCAGACCCATTCCACCAAGAAATGCCCTCCGGGCTTTGCCTAGGAGCAGCAGAAGAGCCTGCGGGAAGAGACCTCTGCTCAGGGCAGATCCTTTTCCTAAAGAGGAAGAGGTGGGTTTTGTCGTCTCCCAGACTGTAATATTCGCGTCATCTCGGATTCCAGCGAGCCGTGGTCGTGGATGAGCATGGCCCTGCCACATTCCCCAAGGGCCAGGCACCGTCCCCGATGCTCAGCCCCCTGCGGTGGTCGCCGAATCTCTTCTGCACCAATCCTGTGGCCATCAGGGCTCTCCCTTTCACATGGACGGGCACTGCTTGTTGACCCTGTTGTGACCATCGCTGGGCAGTCTAGGGGACAAGCTGGCCCTTCCCAATATTGCAGACCTGGAAGGCCATAGGATGGAAGCTCCTGCTGACCCCTGTCGAAGCAGACAGACCAGGCCCTGCCTCAGGGCAGATCTCACCACTTACCCTCCACCCCGTAGTGCAGCCCTCAGCCACCACCGGCATCAGGCTGTGAGGGTGCAGCAGGAGGGGCACGGCAGACCTACCCTCACCCGGGAGGTACAAGGCACCTGCACGGCACCAGGGCTGATAAAAAAACCCCTCAGCTTGGCATATGCACCCTCCTGTGTTGTCCCCATCCAGCACCTCTCAGAGGACCCCAGTTCCCGCAGGGAAAGGCTGTAATCCGTCAAGGCCAGGTTCCCACTCGGTGGCCTAGTTGCAGTACTGAAGGTTTGCTCACTTCTCCGGCGCTGGTCTGTAGCAACAGTTTCCCTTCAGCATAGCATTTGCATTCTGCTGAGTATGGAGATAATGGCTCACGGTGTTTCTGAGTTACAAATTTCTTCCGGGCATGCTCACTCCTTCCAGTCTTCTCCGGTAAATATGTAACACCCTCGCTTAATTTGGTTTAAGTGAATGCTCGGAGGCCTGTGGCTGTGTAAGGGAGCGTGGACTGGGAGATGGGGCGGTGTCCGCTTCGCAAGGGCAGGAGGAACAGGAAAGGCCTGAAAGCGTCCCCAGGCTGTCGATGGAGACGGGTGGAAGAGTCACTATTTTCTGCCCTGTAGCGGAGTCGAGCCTGGGAAATTTCGTTGTGCTGAGGATATTGCAGTTGCTTGACTGCAAGGGCTGGCTAGGATGGGAAAAGGCTGGTTCTGTCTGTGGGGGTGAAAGGCAGTCGATGGGTGGCCTGACACACAGGCTGTGCGCAGGGGTCTGTGCCCATTGTGGTGGGTTAGGATGGCGTGGGAGTAGGGGTAGCTCCTGCTGATGCCGGGGAGCTAGGAACACGTCAGCTGGAAGTGAGGCTGTTGCTTCGTGACAAAAAATGGAGTTTCCCAATTTCCCTGTGAGTTTAAAACCCTGAGAACTGACCCAAAAGGCTCGGCACCAGCCCACAGTACTGTCCAAGAGGAGAAGCCCACAGCAGCATGAAAATGCCACGGGAAGCCAAGGCTTCAGTGCATTAAGTAACAGGTCCGGGGCATGCTGGATCCTGACTCCCTCGTGCAGGGCGTGCAGACAGACAGCTCTGCAAAGGGAACGGAGACATACGCTGGGTTCCTTTATTGCATAAAGAAAAAGTGCTGGTGTGGGAGTGGGGAAAGCCTCCTCATACCCACACTCTTGGCACGCCTGCAGCCCTGCAGAGCACCAGGAAGGGATGCACCAATGCCAACTCAGACATCAGAGACGGCCGCAGTGAATGAGGAAGGGGAGTGCTGGGTGGGCCAGGACTTGCCAGGCACCCGTCATGGTCCTGGTTGCTTTATGGCCACAGCACCCAGCTGTCAGGCACGGTCTGCAGTCTGGTGAAGGAATGAGGTTCTTTGGGTAAATCTGATGTCTTTTATTAGACCAAGTCGTCTGATGTCGTCTTTGCAAGCTCTCTGGTACCAAATACCCGTAGTCACGCTGAGGGAGCGTCTTTATCTTGATGCCACATCCCCAAGCACCAGATCAGCTCCCGACACACGTGACAACACCCCTGCGGCTTCTCCTCCCCCAATGTCATTTCTACAACGTCTCTGCCACTCCGCCAAGCGTGGGCTGTTTCCAGACTCCTCTAGGTTGTGATAGTCATCCAGCAGCCAGTGTCCTGCTGGGGTGGCAGGAACAAATCGTGGCCTCTGTCCCTGCATACGTTACACGTAAGATGCAATTAATCAGTTAAATACATCTTAAATAGTAAGCTGGCCACCCATTCAGGCTATGAATGGCACAATAAAACAGGAAACGTGTCATAATTTTGTGGTTGGTCTGCATCCTACCTTAAATCAAATGTGTGGCAGGGTCCCTACCAGGCAGCTTGAGGTGGGGCCTCTAGGACTGGCTCTAGGCGAGGGTCCCGAGGCTGGGACCCACAATCATCTGCTGGGACCACGCTGGAGTCTTGGCTGTGTGGTACGGCAGGAGTTTGGATCGGGAAATGGATCCCACCGCACTATTAAGTGAATGTGTGCCAGGGGCTGGTGGTGAAGGCAGGGTGGCAAGAGCCACCCCGAGAAGAGAAACTGGCTTGCAGTGCTTAGAAAGGAGGGCATGCAGCCCGGAGTGCCGTGGTTTGATGCCATGGAGAGCCGGGGCCGTGGAGGTCCAGGACCACGGGTCCGTGGTTGCATCAGCGGTGGAGAAGAGTCCGTGGGAGTCGGCGGGAACCAGGCACCGCGGTACCAGCCTCTTCTGGAAAAGAAGGGAGGAAGTGGATGCCTTATCCACCAACTCCCATTGACTTCCTGCCAGGTCCTTTGATGTAACCGTCCTCCTCCCCTTCCCTGTTGTGCAAGTCCAGGCTCTCACCGGCACGAGGAGAGAGGACGTGAGTAGTGCCGTGTGCCTCCGAGGCATCATGAAGCCAGCTTAGGACCCTCTTCCACCTGTGCCCTGTTCCCCCCGGCTTCGCAGACTTCTGCCAGCGCTTTGGCATTGAGCCGGTGCAGCCAGAGGATGCTGCTGGGAGCGACACAAGCAGCTGGAGACAAGCACGGCCGACCTCACCAGGCAGGAATCGTTTGAAAGCAGGAAGGGAAATCCCTTTGCGTCCTGGTTTCAGGGCCTGTAAGCGTGGTTTCACCTGGACTAGCCCAGCCGTCAGGCTTTGCTGCTGCCTTGCTAGCAGCCTTTGCAGTGCAGCTGGGAATGATTTGCAGGTCAGCACTTGATCCTCAGGGTGGGGAATGAAGAACAACTGAAAGGGGAAATAGATCCCCTGGATGCTGTGGCTGCTCTTACAAGTAATGGGCATCACCTAGATAGTGGACGTAGCTATCAACATGCATGCTAAAGGTGCCACGAGCTGCTTGCGTTGCTTGTTGAGCACCACCGCAACGGTCAGTGGCCTGCCATGGTGCGCACACAAAATCCTTCTTCGCTCACCTCCATCCATCAGGTCGGGTATTTCCCAGCCCTCTGTGCATACTACTTTTAAGTGCCTCAAGAAACAGGACAGCCCTCACTTCTCCTAGCTATGGCCTAATAACTGCTACCCGGGTGTCGTGTGTTGGGCCAGTATCAGCTACCACAGTTAGCTGACCTGTGCCAAAATAGTCATGGGGTAGGCGAAAGCTGGCAGGGAAGATCATTGCTTTAGTAACTCTTCAAGAAGGGAAAGCTATAACCAAAGGTAAAGTGTCCCTCTGCCGAGCTAAATAAAAAGGTAAGGAAGGGCTCCCTGTGGGCCATCCTATTTGTCCATGTTTTAGAAGACTCGATAAATGGATGAAGTTCAGAAAAGGCTTCCTTCACCTCTGCTTTTGTAGGAAACGGGCTTTCCGCTCCCAAATGAAGTCACTCCAGTGGACTTCCTTGATGAGAAGAGCACTCCTTCTGCGTCAATGCTCTAAAACCCTGGTGGTCGACAAAGCTGCCAGTCGGTCGAGGAGTCCAGCTGCAAAACCCAGCGTTGGTGACTGGATGATAATCAGTACAGTTAGCGGGATTATCACTCTTGACGTTAGCCAGAAGAGTCACCTGCTGGAGGGTGTCCCGTTTTACGAGGGGTAAGCGTCTAATGGACTAAAGAGCGGGGTCGTACTTTGTGCTCATCACACTATCAGTATGCTGCTGGCTGCTTTCCTTTTCCTGCCTTGTAGTAACAATTACTACATATGGGGCTAGAACATTATTCAGCAGATGTAACTGTTATTAGACCATTGTGCATCTTAAACTGCTGTTTCCAAACTGCTGCCGCTGTATGGTGTTTCCTAGGCAATTCCTGCAGTGTTAAGGCTGTTTGGTGCTCAGCATTTGGGTTTTATGACCAAGTCTTTAAGTCAGAGTCTGTTGTAGACACATGGGCTCTTTGTTGTTAATAGATTTTTGTGGAGCCCAGAAGCCCAGTGATAGTCATGCCAGAAGACACTGGGCATGTGCAGATGTGCATTGGGAGGTGCAGCTGGAAGCCGCAGGGGTGTTGCATGCCATCGCCACAGTCTTAAACAAAGACGGGAAGACATCCTTTCAAAGACAAGAATCGCTCTGACCCCCACTGAGCCGTTCAGCTGGCGTCAGAGAAGAGCCCAAGCCAAAC
This sequence comes from Crocodylus siamensis, assembly GCF_052110815.1. Classification (NCBI taxonomy): domain Eukaryota; kingdom Metazoa; phylum Chordata; order Crocodylia; family Crocodylidae; genus Crocodylus; species Crocodylus siamensis. The sequence continues at coordinate 1,263,793 of NC_143401.1, read as the reverse complement.
TTTCCTGATTGAAAAGCAGATGGATTGGATGAAATACTGGAAAATGTGGACCTGATCCTGCCTTGTTATTTTTTAATCACCTGCGGTTGTGCGAGGGGTGGGAAAGGCCTTCACTTTCCAAGTGCTTGGAAAAAAGGGGGCTCAGTCTGGTCCCTGGCTGTAGGAACGGGGGTTTCAGGGCATCCTCTGATATTTGGTTTGCATCCAGGAAGATGAAAACTAAGTCAAGTGCAGGGAGGTTGTAAAAGGTAGGTTTTTCCAAACCACCTTAAAGTTGGAGGAGCCCAGGCACAAGTTTTAAAGGTGCCCGGCATTGCAAAGCCCAGGTGATTTAGGATCCTCAGTCTCATTCAGTAATGGTTACCCAGGTTCTCATTGAAATCACCACCAGTATGCCAGCTGAAAGCGAGGGGCATAAGGCACCTAGAGCCCTTCAGGGATTTGCATCTTAGCAATCTAAGTCTCCTTGATGGTCAAAGCAAAGCAGCATCCTCCAGGAAACACAGATGATTATATAAATGTGCTGCTCTATTATATCATGTGCTACGAATGTCAAAGCACGTGTTTACAAGGTGCAAGGGTGCACTGCACTGGCGCCGCACGTGCCGGCTCCCAGACCTGCTCAGCAAAGCTCGCAGGGGCAGGCCCAGCGCTGGGCCAGCTTGGCACCCTTCTCCCAGTCTGCACGGACCCGGTGTGCGCGGAGCGCCAGCATGAACCCGGAGTTTGCCAAAGTGCCGGAGATGCTTTTAAAAGCATTGGAACAGGCTGCCAGGAGGCTGCAAAATTTCCATCCTTGGACATTTTTAGGAGCAGGTAGACAGACACGTGCAGAGATGATCCTGCCTTGAGCAGGGGGTTGGACTAGACATGACCTCCTAAGGTCCCTTCCAGCCTAGTGAGCTCTGATTCTGTGAACCCAGCCGCTCCATGCTCTTAGCATCCTTCTTTATGTTTGTTACCAAGGTTAGTGAAATCCCAGCTCTCTGATCTTTGCTTTTCATCCACCTTGAGTGACAGACCTTTCTTGAAAGCAAAATGATTTCCCCTGCTATGTGGGGAGCAGGCTGAGGACTTTCCCGGATGAGCAGGACTCCTCCCTCCAACGCGCCTTTCTTTTTCTTTTTCTTTTTCTTCTTTTTCTTTTTTTTTTTTTGTAAAGCAGACACTGTTTCTTCAAACAAAATGATAACACTGGTGCTTGCAGTTCTGCTCGCCCCTGGTCTGGGCTTTGCAAATGTAAGTGCAGATTATGAATGCATGTGCACAGTGTCTGATATTTCTAGGAAGAATACTTTATAACTGAAATCTCTCTTCTCCTGGGGATGAAAGCAAAACAAATTTAAGGATTAAATCACACAGAGGTATAATCCCCAAGGGAAACTTACTTTAGTTATTATGATTATATTACGATGTACGCCTCAGTACAGCAGAAGCTGTGTGAATACCATTTCAGTGGGGAATAATTTTTAGTCTTACAGCCTATAGTACATTATAATGCATTTCTGGGAGTCTGATGAATAATAACGGCGAAGCTTAGATTTCTTTGCTTTCTCCGGTTTATTTTGATATTCCTAACTTACTCCTTTTTTAAAAAAAGAGGGTTATCCTTAAAATAAAAATCTTCAATAATTCAGGTGGAGGAGCTCTTAGCAAGTGTTAATTATATATCGCTGTACATCCTACACCACATGTAGCTCAGAAAAAGAAGTGCAGGTGCAGGGTTTAGAAGACAATAGCCTGGACTTCCCACTGCATTGTCAGTGACCCCACTGCTAAATGAGCATAAAGCACAACCGTCCTGATTTGCGCGGGAGTCGATGACTACACAAGGAGCGAGGCAGTGGGAAAGGTGGAATTTGGGTATCAGGCCCCCTCCGACCCCAGGTCTTGGTCCCATAGCACTACCTCAATAGGTCAGGGCAGTCCCAGTTGGGCTGTGGAGCTGAAGCTTGGCAGCAGTGCCACGTGGGATTGATGGCCGTGCTTAGCACTGGAGCAGCGCTTCACATCCATCAATGTGCAGTGCTACTAGGAGAAAAGATTCAAACCCACCAACAGGAAACGAGGCTGTCGAATCCCTGCAGGCTCCATCATAAAGCTGCACCACTTAACAGCCCTGATTCTGAGCAATTAGTGAGTGGGATTGTTTTAAATGAGCCACCGAGAAACAGCAGATAAGAGAAGTGTCATAGACAATGCGGGTTGGAAGGGAGCTCAGGAGGTGGCATCTCATCCAACCTCCTGCTCCAAGCAGGACCAGCCCCAACTACATCATCCCAGCTACGGCTCGCTCTACCCAGGTCTTAAAAACCTCCAAGGATGGAGAATCCACCACCCCTCTGGGTAACCTGGTCCAGTGTTTCACCACCCTCCTAGTAAAAATATTCTTCCTAATCTCCAATCTCAACTTCCCCTGCTGCAACTTGTGACCATTGCTCCTTGTTCTCCCAATACTTGGAAAGTGGGAGGACACCAACTCAACCAGCCCAGGTGGACATGCCATAGGAGTTTGCTAGCTTACTTACAGCTCTTCCCATCTTGGCTTGCCAGCCCTCCCTGGCTTGGGCCCAGGCCATCTCTTCCTTCCTCCACAATGGCACTTGCCCAGGGCCAGCGGCACCGGGGCTGGCTCAGGGCTTGGGAGCTCGCTGCTGCAAAAGTGAGACTGGAACGAAGCTCCTCATGAGATGCGCTCCTGGGACAGCAGGAGCATCAGTGGGACACCTGCAAGGCACAACGCTTGACCTGGATACAGGGCAGAGAGGAACATCCTGCCACAGGCCATGCAATCCGGTCTCCATCCATGGGGGGGGAGTGGAGCAGTCCCAGGTGAGGGCACATCTGTATCACCGCCTCCACGGCTTTTAGGCAAAGGTGTCCTGATCTTCCCACTCTTCTTCTCCATCCTATCTGTCATAACAGCCAGCACCTTTCTTCTTTGATTCTTTTTTGTGACGACTGCACTTGGAGCAGAGGTTATCATGGGGCAGCCACAGTGAGCTCTATGCCGAGCATGCATTAGCTAGGCAGGGAGTTATTTGCAAAGACTGCCGCTCCAAAGTAGTGAGCACTGGCTGCAGGGCCCTGTGGAAGCCAAGGCAGTGATAACATCACCCCGTCAAGCTGGGGTAGTTTTGTTAATAATCAGGAAGAGGACTGTCATGCTAAAGAATTTGCTGATGAAGACATTTTCAGCAAGGACAAAGAAATAATACAGAAATAGAAAGGATAAAAAACAGGCCCAGAAGATACCAAATGAGATTGCCCTGTAGAAAATGCAAAGTAATGCATTAGGATGAGCAACAGAAGTTTCATAGGAGGCAGGGACATAGAAAGTAGCTGTCCTAGCAAGACTGAGGTACAATAACAGAGGGTCAGGACAACAGAGTCCTAACCACTGCTGTAACCAGGGCATGTCTACACATGTGCATTTGCTGCACGGTAACCAAAATTACTGTGCAATCTGGGCACATGTCTACACGTGCACACCCGTACTGTGCAGTAAATATGGTGACTTATGCCGACTTGAGCATAAATTTGATACCTACTCATGCACCTGCATACCTGCATCATGCAGGTATCAAATTTATGCCTGATTAGTTATTGTGCAGTAACACATGTGTAGACACCTTACTGTGCAGTAACACCGTGTGTGTGGACTGTCTTGGGACTAACTTTAGTCCCAAATTAGTCCGTACACCGCATTAATGCACTTTAATAGATGCCAGCCTATTCCCACTTACTGCACAGTAAATTTAATCTGGCATAAATGCATATGTAGACGCATCCCACTGGACCGCTTGCTGGGAGCCTGCAAACCCATGTTGGTTGCACGGATGGACGGTCTGTAGTTCTGCAGCCGCTGCCCTGCAACTCTGTGCTCAGTGCAGAGAACTTCATTACCAGGAAGATATTGATTGACACATCGCAGGGAGTTCAGAGAAGAGCAACAAAAATAATTGGGGAGGGGAGAGATTGACTTGAGCGATTGATTTATAAGGAAAAATTAAGCAAGATAAATATGTATAGCGGAGCACTCCAGCAGCCCAGCAAGGCACACGACAGGTCTGCAAAGATTTAAGGGGCGTAAGCAACCTGGAGGGAGCAGAATGGCCCAGGCCAGTCCACCCTTATTCATCACGCGGTGGCCCCGCTCACTGCTCTTGTAAGCGGCTATTTTGCAGTGCGTCTCAGCCAGGGAGCCCGTCGCGGAGGTCCCTGTGGAGCGAGCAGCCTTTTGCTGCTAAGAATTTGGTGCTGCACTTCGGGCCTCGTCTGCTGAGGCAGCCGCGTGGCCAGGACCGCGACAGCTTTGCATGCCACGAGCCCGTGTGCTGAGAGATTGATATGTGCAACCTCGGGGACACTGCACAGCCCGACTGTGCCAGGGATTGAGCCCTTGGGGTTCAGGAGATGGGGGGGTACTCGACCAGCGCCCCTCTCCCTCTGTGTGCAGCCTTGCCAGAGGTGAGGAGAGGTGGTTTTGCACCGGAAAGCATGTCAGAGCCTAAAACACGAAGCTTTGAACAGCTGCCTCCTCAGCGAGGCTTGTAAATCCCCACTGACAGCAGATGCAGTGGTGGCAGCAGCACTGCATTTCCACTGCAGTATGGAGCCTGGCACCCAGGGGTGCTGACTAGTTTATCTCACCCGCTCTCCCAGCTCGTGGCAAGAGCTCTGAAGAGGACTCCTGACCCGGAGCATCCAGGTCCAGGCTCAAATTCCAATACTAAATGTATAATACGCTGCAGAGGCATTTTCAGTTAACATCTCTTACATCAGTTAACATTCATTGCCATGGTAACTGTGGCACTGGATTATTATGGAATAGCAGAGCCAAAAGCCATGGAAAGCCAGTGGAAGTCTCAGCAAAGCGAGACGGGGCGTATGCCACGTTGCAACCCACCGTAGGATGAGTTTCAAAAGAAAATTCACAGATTTTTACCAAAAACGACGCCCATTTTCTGACATCTGGGACTGGAGGAGAAAGACAGGGGCTCAATGCTTCCCCCTCCCCTCTTCACTCACTGCAGCATGCCCCGGGGCGGTTTGCTGGCGCCCCCACCCTGTACAGCTAACCCGAGCTCTCCGCTGGGCAGAGCTCGGTTATATGAATGCGCCTCATATGGGGCCCCTGTACATGATATTGGCTTTTTCCAGCTAAAGATAATCTCTGAGTTTATTTCACTCACGCGATGCCCCACGATGATTCCCCTCCCTATTTTGCATGTAACACATTTAGTACTCATAATTGGTTAAAGTGCCATTACTAGTAAAAAATGCTGGAGGGCACGTGGTGGACAAATCGTGTCAGAACAGGGACAATGGCCATTACACGTAACGAAAGCTTCACGATAAAATGAAACCTGGTGGAAGAGTTGGCCATGGTAAAAATAAACCATGTCGGAGGTGGTCTAACTCACCACGATCCACTGAAACCTACCACAATAAAAAATGTCCGGGTGTATTTTCACACGCGCCTAACCTAGCGAAACGGTGATTTTGGGTACCCTTTCGTAACACGTGTCTAAACAACATGCATTGTGTACAAGGGCAGCCACAAGTACTTCTGTGGCGCCAGGACAAGGCTCACTGTAGACCCCGGGGTCTGCAAAGGGCAGCCTGTGCGGGATGCGGTCACCACAGCTGCCTTCGCATGCTGGAGAGGGGGTGACGCCAAGGGAGGAGACTGACATGGAGGGCCGCCCAGAAAAACACGGGACAAAGCGTGACAACCTGACGCTACCAAGGTAGCCAGAAAGTCAGTGTCCGTCACCAGAAGACCCTTCCCACAAGGAGGCCCTACCCACAGCCAGGCCAGATCCCTCGTTGCACGAGGCTGCATTCACGCAGCCGGCCTCGACGTGCTCGAACTCCTCCTCCAGCCCTTTCTTCTCAGACCACATCTGGATCCCGTCCCCTCCCGGGCTCTGCAGGCTGCACAGCTCAGAGCATCCCAGCATCCCGACGCAGGCTGTCATCCAGCCCCTCCGGCCGGAAGAGATGTGTCACCTTGAGCAGCAATCAAATAAATAACAGACTGCTGCTCTGTCTCTTCCTCTGGGGGGGAAGTAGCGGAGGCAAGAGCCCGCCGCTCTGAGACCATAGCCGGCAACAAGCACCAGCCCTAGCCGGGTAGGGGAGCGAAAACAACCAACATCATCATTGAACGGTAATAAAGGCACCTCGGTGACGCTCCCGAACGTGCTTGTGCTGCACCAGGGTGCCATTTCCATGCGACGGACCAGGGCTGCTCTCAGCATAGAGATGTAATAGCGTGCAGGTGTTCCTCGAGGACCCCGAGGGAAGCGTCCTGTAGATGTGCAGCGCCAACCATCCCATTCGGTGGCATTTTAAAACTCTCCCGTGCAATTTCCTAGAAGAGTCTACCCCCATCGGAGAATCCAACCGGAGAGTCCCCAGACCTAGAAACGATCCTATTCTTTATTCAGTGTGGCAGTGCGGTGGAACGACTGCTCTGTTACACACCTACAGGGCGCTTGCTTATTTCCGTGCTAGATTGCAGAGGGTTTTCCGTTAGGGCCTTTATATCTTGCAGGTGTCTTAGAGGGTCCTTCCGAGGTGGTCGGGGTGTCGGGGTGAGCGTGCATGCCTGCTAGAGTCGTGTTGCAAGGAAGACAATGGCATAGGCAGGTGTTTTCCATGAGATGCGAGTTCTCTGGGCCACACTTGGAGATAATGATACCTTCCGAGCCCAATTCATCGGTGCCCCTAGAGAGCTTGGGAGGTTGGACTCAGGTAAGTTCAGTGTGTGGGCTGGGGTCTGGTGTTGGCCTCGAGCACAGCGCATCTTTCTTTCTTGCCTGGGTTTCCAGCAGTCCATCGGTAGCGCGCATGGTCAGGGTGTGCACGCTCGTGCACGGAAAGTAGCTGTGCTTACAAACGTGGGCTGCTGTATTCGGCTGTGAAAAGGGAGAACTGCTCAAGCAGAGCCGCGCGTGCAGAGCTTCCTGGGTGAGCCTCTGCTGCACAGGCCCCCATGCACGGGGGGGGAGCCGACCGCCCCTTGCTCCCATTCCAACTCCTGGCTTGTGCACTCCCATTTTCTTTTCTCTCCACTGCTAGCTCCGTTTGTAGTTATACAGTCGGGTCTCCATAGAGTAATTTACTGGCAGAATCTCTCCCAGAATCCAGCTTGAAACCAAGCTGTAAAAACAGCTGAGAGTGTAAATAATTCATGCAGACAATATGACTTTTTTATGTAAATTCAGTGCATTAACCCTCTATTATAATGATGGACGACAGATATGGGCGACGTTGCCTTGGTAAGAGCTAATGGATGGCCGCCATAAATTCACTGCACATTTTATTGTGTTGCTGGAAATTGTGCCTTCAGGCAATGCTGTTTACTTTTATGTAAAACTCAGGGTTCCCTAAATATTACAAATATTTTACATCCGACTCCTCAGCATTTGGGCACTGTGCACAAATCAAGCCTTCTTCATGTGAGTTGTAATTAAAGGTTTGTTATTTTTTTCAGGGACAATTATCTAAAACTATAAAGAGAAATATTTTTTCCCTTTAGATGTGCAGTCATTGACTTATTAGCCAAGCCTTTGAAGAAAGAGATATTAAGTAATGGCAACATATAACTTTGCATTAGGCTGTATGTCGTGTGCATAGCAAATTTGAAAATAGTTTCTTGTTACTAGTTTTATTTTTACCATTCCTAGTGCTTATTTACACATATAATATTCTTTCTTCCTTCACATCTACTTCTCTCTATAATTCATATCCACTTTATCAGGGTAATTCTTTGAACCATGTCCTTGAGGAATTCAGTCTCTCAGTAAACAGGGAAACTTGAGTTCATTTCAGAGAACTTTAAATAAAGATTTTTTTGTTAGTTTTTGGCTTAGTTTGTGACAATCCTACACATTCTGTAGACGGGGAAATTGGACTCAGTCCTGAGTGATGGATTTGTTCAAACACAGTATTTGCAGCACAACACATCTTCTTTGCTCAAGTGTAAAATCCAGCATATGAGTATAGTGCTTTTTCAGGATATGTGATTAATGTTATAAATATATCATTATTTCACCATAGGCAAATCTGCATTTTTCCTTTTTGGTACAATGCCGCCTATAAGAACAAAATAATAATAATCCCCACCCCCCCAATCTTTTGTAAGAAATGATACCACTGCCTTTGATAGCATCATGTAATGCCACTTGGTAACAAAGGGAGTTAACATCTGGAACAACAGCATGTTTGCCCCGAGCCTGCGTGTTAAAGACTGATAACTAGCCCTCAGGAACACAAGGACCGGCGCATTCACTTGCTAAGCACCAGTAGAGAAAATATTGAGTGTTTACTGGATACTGCATTGTAATTCCTGAGGAAAAAATGGTGGATTCATCATTGCAAATCGCAGATTCTTTTTAAAAAAAAATGTTTATGCTAAATATCCCTTGGTCTCACTGAACCCTGGGCACAGAACTCAGCTGCTCCCTGAAAGATTTTGTTTTCATATCTTTGTGGAGAAATACGCCACTCAAAGTTGAATTTGAGTGTTTTCCACTGAGCTAGCTCAAGTAGAAATGTATTAGACTTTTCAAAAAGACCTTAATTTCCTGAGGACTAAATAGAAGGCACATTGTAATGGAGGTGAAAAAACACTTATTTAATAGAAGTGGAATGCAAAAAAAAAAAATCTGCTAATGAAATCAGAGTCTTGTGAATCACATGTAGTAATAAGTGAAGGCTAACAGTTTAATTGCACATAAACCTATTTAATAATTGGATTTATTTTGCTTTTGGGTCTTGCATGTAGCTTTCAACTGTATTAGGAGTGTCAGAGGATAAAAGTGCATGAGCTGTAACCAGGGGCATTGACTTATCTTTTCAGTCTTTAGTATTGACTGAGATTCCTAAATTTGGACTTTCAGATTTTGCACCTTATTCTTCTGACGTGCTTTACTGCCCTGCAGCCACTTTGCAAAATTCATAGCGGCTTTCACATGCTCTGATGCTTCTTGGGACCAATTCAATCTTGAACAATAGACGTGTGTGCAGTAGAGCCAGGAAATGTCACGCTGGAGATCACGGGCTTATTCCCCAATAACATTTTGATTTGTAAAGTATTCCACTACACAAAACACACACAGGAGACTGCATTAAAAAACATTAGAGCCCCATAGCAGGTAAGACAGAAAGGTGACTTAAAATACAGACTGACAGCATGGCCTGGGATATAAGCAGGACATGCTAAATATTCAGTGAAAATGTTATGACAAAGTGTTTTCAATATTTTACATTCTTCACTTTTTCAACACGTCTCTCCTGGGACTGCCTTCTGCCTTTAAAAAATATTCAGTTTGTAGCTATACAACCAAACCTTTCCTTCCTATTACTTAAGATAAACATATTTTTTCCAGTTCCCACATTCATACGATGTCAGGTTTCCAATTTTGTTTCCTTAATGTATTTTCTCATGTACAATAGACTACAAGAGAGGTGGAGCACTAGGGAGGAGAGAGACATGAGGCTGGCTTGTTCTTCACCTGCCCACCCTAACGCGTTTGGCCTATTTCAGGCGGAGCTGTTCTACAAGCCTGGCTGTGGATGATGCTCACCAGCGTTGGGTTTCCTAGTCCTCTTGGTAGGGTAGTAAGGCATGCATGAGTGCACCATTCAGCATCATATTCTCCTTAATGACATACAGAACAGAAACTTGCTGCCCAGGTGCTCAGGAAAAAGGCCAGTTGTTTTGAACTCTTGAGCAGTAACTCTTGACCATCAGCCTGTCCTGGACTATGGGCTTTAGTGCAATCGGTCACAAGAGCTAGAAGGCTTTTGGCAGCACCGGCAAAGAAGCTGTTTCCATCAGGGGCAGTGAACCAGGCGTGGTAGGTAGCATAATGCAGAGCTGGTAAAACCAGAGAGCCATGTATCCTGGGATTTCCTAAGGAGCAACTTCACATCAGCCGAGCTCATCAGGCGCTAGCAAGTTTGCATTTAGAGGAAAGTGAGGTGGAGCTCAAAGGGTGAATACAGCCCTGCAAGCAGGGAGCAGAGCTTCAGTGCCTAGTACAGCAGCCGGCAGGGTGAAAGCTCAACCCTGACACGTCCACGGTTACACCGGGGAGCCGAGGCTGTGGCTAAGGGCAGTCACAGATTCAGAGCAGTTTAGAGCTGCAAGGGGCCTCTTGAGATCATCGGGTCCAGCCCCCCGCTCTGGGCAGGGAAGACTGCTGGGGTCAAATAAGCCCAGCAAGGTGTGCATCGTTGACACAAGGCAGCGGTGCCCCTCTTATGAGCAGAAGGTAACAATACAGCGTGCAGCCATGACCTCGCATTTGTTGTAGTTGCCTGGATGCAACTGAGGAGCTGCTGGCAAGGTCAAAGAGCTGTTGAGAACAGTCTCACAGGACACATCTACATGCTCATTAATGCACTTTAGGCCATGTGCATTAAATCTAGCACCTCCATTGTGAGGTACTGGAAGAATTAGCCTCTTTTAATGTGCATTAGTTAAAGAGCACAGGGTTTTTTTGTGACACTGTAGCGCACATTACAATAGGCTAATGCACATTAAAGTACCCATATAGACATGCCCCAAGAGTGGTTTACCCCCCCCCCCCCGCAGCCTCAGTACATTTGGGTGGTGTAGTAGCTGCACCTATTTCCCGAAGTCCATCCTAAGGAAGGATATGTCCCTGCCCACCCATCAGGGGAGTGACCCAGTGAGAACATCCCACCCTGAGGTCTCCTAGACCAGCACCCTATAGCCATAAGCACAATCCACAAGCCATAATGCTCCCAGTCAGCTGTGACCATTGCCCTGCTGCTGCAGATGGCTTATTCCCTCCTATGTGCAACCACACATCCCCAGCCCATGGTGACCTGAGGTTCCCTCCGAGGCTGAACCCAACAAGAAGAGGAAGTATGAAGGCCTTTGCCACGTCTGGGAGGAGAACAAAGTTCCTCCTGTCCTCTGCCAAATAAAGAGCTGTCTGTGAAGCCAGGAGGCTGCCCCCAACTGCAGGCCCAAAGGTCTCTTGATGGAAAGAGCTGTCCCTCAGCTGTGTGTGTGTGCGTGTGAGTGTGTATGTGAGTGTGAGAGATGGAGGGAGCCCAGGGGAAGGCACAAGGAGAAGAGGGACCTTCTGCCCAAATTCTCAGGGAGGCTTGGGTTTGGTTCACGCGGGGCTGACGCTCGCCCCCCTCTAATCCCTAAATGCAGCCTTGTCGATATATAATAGAGATTTTTCAGAGACTCTCCACAATTTAATACATCTAAGTAGTGCACTCTGCATGTGAAGAATAGCTGTGTTATCAGAAAGCATTCAAAAACATATGTTTTAATGAAATGTGTTGACAACTGCTGAAGTAAAGTTTTTGTTAAGTCTCAAGAGTTTAGCCATGACAAGCAGTATTAATGAATTGAATTAATTAAAAAGCATTTCAAGATGAAACAGGGTCTGCTCTATGTAAAATGCTCTATACATTAGACAAGCATTATGGAAATCACTGCTTTGTACTACACTGTAATGCAGCCATTTATAAAAGCTTCTCGAGATCCATGGATAGCAGTAATTTGGGTTTAGCGTGTCTTTGAAATTCATTGAATACAGCATGTGCTATTTAAAAGCATGAAATCTGGATCGTTCCACTGCCATCAAAGTTCTCCTGGCTGCGAGAGGGAGACAAGGAGCTCGCCGCGGCTGGCGTGAGCGCCGCCGCGCCTGGCCAGCCGCTTCGCAGGTGCGGGCAGCACAGGGCTCTCGAGGACCAGGGATTCACGGGAATTGGCCCATGTCCTGCGGGCACGTCCCATTCTTGAAGAGCATCAGCGTGCCTCAGGTTAGGAACAGACTTTGCATTTGTTCTTGGCCAGATCGTGCCTGTGTTGGTCCTGGAGCAGAGATTGGTGCATACACACATCGCTCTTCTAATCCCGGGTTAGTGCACAGCTGAATGCACGGCCACTGATTCAACAGTGCAATGGCCTGGAATAAACCGGTAGGACTTTTTATCCCACAAACCTTTTTTGGATTTATCCTGGGACAACAAACATGGATGTCCAAACAATTGCACTTTGTCCTGGGATTTTATCCCAGGATAAATGCAACATTTGTCTGTCGCCTAAAAGACTGTATTGTAAAAGAAGGGGCATTTGGCCAGTGCTGTGGGGTCTCCTTTGAGGAAATCCTGAAATCTCTCTGAAATTAGTAGCCACAAGATTACTGGTAGCTCATGACTGGCCACAGCCATGTTCCAGCACCCTGCCAATGGGATGGCCACTCCCCAGAAAAGGAGGAAATGAGGGATGGGGGGACACGGTAGTGAGGAGGAGTGCAAAGCAGCACTGCGGCAGTGGGCTCCCATGTGCTCATGCTAAGCCAGCACGCCTGAACAGGACCGTGGGTTTGCCAAATTCACTTTACTAGCAAACAAAACAGAGCAAGTTTGTTCTGTTGGGATTACCACAAACATCACGGCATCGCAGGGCAGCTGGGCTGGCAGGGCCCTCAGGAGGTCGCATCTCATCTCAACCCCTGCTCAAGACAAGTGCTTGTCTAACCTGTTCTTAAAGCCTTTGGTAACAACCCTTACACACAACTAAAAGGACCAAAGCATCAAACATACCCCGACTTGTTGCCGGACAACAAGGGGGACAAGAGCACTGCCGATGTCTGGCCCCTGCAAGGCCAGGATGTGTTTATTAAAGCATGTTCAAGAGAGCCAAAGCAGAGGGCCATGCTGCCGCTGCGGAGGAAAGCAGAGCCCCACCGCCCATGCTGATCCGACTAGGGGGTAAAACTCCTCCCTGATGCCAAACGTGGCAAATGGTCTGAGCCTGCATGGAGAGGCAAGACCCACCCCCCAACCAGAAACCTAGATTTGTATTTCAGTGCATTAAGACAACACCGAGAAGCAGCTTGAGTTCAAGGGCCCAAGTATTGCCCCGCTGCGGGGAAGAATGTGCAGACTGTGTTGGTGCTCATGCTCATCTGAGCACAAAGCAACGCAGCCATTGTCGGTCCCGGCTCTCGGGAAGGCTTTGCTGCTTGCTGAGCCAGGATTTGCTAGGACCTCAGGGCAGCTGCGAGGCCTGTCTGCAGCTTGCCCAGGGGATCTTCTGCCCCAACTACCGAGGTATTGGGGGTTGAGTATCAGACCCTCGTGCCCGCTCTGGAACAAAGCCTCCGCCTGCAGACCCCTTCCCAGTGCTTCTTTAGGAGTGCAACCGGCACCAGATTGAGGAAAGAAATGCCAGGCTCTTCTGCTGAGTCACTCCACGCTTAGGTGCTAAAACCCTGGCTTGGTAATCAGGGTAATTACTACTAGTCAGGCTAGCAGGTGGCTCTAATTAGCTCCAGCCAGGCTATAAAGAGGCTGGGCATGTCTCTTTGGGCATGATGAAGCTAAAAGGGGGGAGACTTTGTCAGGGAGCCTGCCGGCAGAACCAAGCTTGGGGCAAATGAGCTGAGATTTTATGTGGTGCAATTAGTTCTGAATTACTAGGAAAGATGATCCCTAGGCAGGGCTGGGAGCTGCAGCTGGGTCTGCCGCTGTCGGCAAGGGGGTGTGCATTGAGTACCTGCAAGCCTTGATGGGGAGCTGGGAAACAGGCTGGGGAAGTAAAGTTGTCCCTGGACTGGGGAGCTGAGAGCACTGGCTTGGCTGGCACGAGGCTGTTGCGCCCTGCCTTTCCCAAGCAGAAGGAAGGTGACTGGGACCCTGATGCTTAGAAGAAGGGGAGGGACAAGAGGATCCTTGTCCCCAAAATAGGAGCTGCGTAGTCCTCGATGCTATTAGCAGTAAAAATAGAACCGCAGGTGCAAGCGCTGCTCTGTGATTGCGGCAGCGTCTGGTGCTGGGCACCCCGGGGTGCTGCTGCAGTCTGTCGGCAGTTGTGCTTCGGCCCTGTGCTGCCCTGAAGGGCCCTGAGGGGAAGGGGTGGCCAGGGACACAAGTGACCGTCCTCCGGCCCCTGAGCACGTCACAGACCAGAGGCACGCTGGGGGCCTCTCGCCAGCCGGGCAGGTGCTGATCGGGGAGGAGAGAGGCAGAAAGCTAGGATACAGTAGCATCGCATATAGGGTTCGGGGCAAATCCTTGTTTTCCCCAGCACTGCAAGCACCTTGGTTGTGAAGGCGTTATTCAAAAGGAGCCCCATGCTGTAGAGCAGTGCTGCTCAACCAAGATGCCCGTGTAGCTTTAAAAAAACATAGTGAAAACTAAGGGCTGACATTTTTCCTAGGGGTGCCTCCAAGGTTGATAACCACTGCTACAGGCTCCCTGTTCCCCATGGACCAAGGGCTGAATCCAGCCTGGGCTCCCAGGCAGTCTGGCTGTCTGAACCTGACGTTTGCACAGAGAAAGGCTTAGTGAAACCAGCTGTCTGCAGTGCTTCAGAGGTGCAAAGCATGGGATAGACTGCTATGCTCCTCTCCTAAGTACCGCTGTCCTAAATGATTTTTTAAAGGATGTGTGTGTTGCCATGAGGGTGTGTCCTTGCACTGGTGCTACACTCCTGCTTTAATAGGCAAAAGCCACTACAGCTCTGACTGCTGCTTGTGTGGGGTCATAGAAAAATAGACAATGAGGGTTGAAGGGAGCTCAGGAGGTCACATCTCGTCCAACCCCCCTGCTCCAAAGCAGGACCAGCCCCAACTACATCATCCCAGCCAGGGCTTTGTCTACCCAAGTCCTATAAACCTCCAAGGATGGAGAGTCCTGTCCCTCTTTGGGTTGCTTGTGCTGTCACTGGAGATGGAGCTGGGCTGGCAAGTTCATGTAGGAAACCCAAATATCTCCCCATTTAAAATCCTGATTTAGCCCTCTTGAATCAGAAATGTCGCTGCTGCTTCTACCCTCGGAGGAGAGGGGAAGGACGGGGAGGCAGAGTTCTTGGGAGAACCGCATGGTGACAAAGGATAATGCAATCTCTCGTTTCCCTCCACTACTGAGACCCGAAATACCATAAGCCCATCCGCTCTCCAGCTGCGATTCGGCATGCAGCTAGAGGCGCGTGCGAAGTGGGCGCCGTGTCCCCATGATGTCACCCGAACGCGGGCATGGTCTCGCAGCTTCGAAGGCCGCTGGGTGGACACAATCCCCTATATTGTCGCTTTTCTTGTCCTCTGCAGAAAACTCTTTCCACTGACGCCTGGGGAGGGTGAGTGGGTCTGGAACAGCTTCTGAAGCAAAACTGGGAAATCACTTCGCGATACACTTGATTTTTGTTCGCTCGGTCACAGCTGAGAATAGCATCTGTAGCCGTTAAATGAACACGAGCATTAATCACTTCAAATGATGTAACGCATCCCGTCCATGTAACAGCCACTGTTTGGATTATATTACAAAAGGGAGTGATAGTCACAGTGGATTAATAGTGAGAGTTTCTCCTAAACTCAGGGCTGGAATCTGTCTGCTCCTAAGTGAAGTCATTTTGTATTCTCGGCTCAGCGTACAGTAGAGCAGCAATCAGAATTACGATAGCATCGCTGAACTGCTTACGAGGCCCTGGCATTTAATGAGCATGCCAGCAAAATATCCTTGTAGTCTTCTCCAAGGAGAGAATTGTCTCTGTAAAGTGAGGAGGAGGTGAAGCTTCAAAACCTAGGGCACCAGCCACTCTCGCGTGCCTGACAAAGGACAAAGGCGCTCCACACATGCACGCCCAGCCCACTTCTGATCTTGGAGGGCAGGAGATTTGGAGTCCTTATTAAAATAGTCTCTGCGGTGTTTTTCCCCCCCCGTGATGATCCCTAGCCCTGTGATGCTGCTGTCTGTTTCTTCAAAGGAGCGAATGAGCAAGTCTGTCTCCTTGAGACTCGAAGACAAAGCACAGCCGAGTCCCCAGTCCCAACCCGGTCACAACTTCACGCTCCTGCGAGGGAGTGCAGGTGGCAGCCCCCCAAAACAAGAAAGAGAAGATGTTAGTCACGGCTAATGAGGTTCCTATTAATTAGGGTTGTTAAGTGCTAGTTACGCTTTTGTTAGTATTACCATTTGGAGGTTTAACTAACAACCCTAATGGGGCCACTTCTGCAAGATGTTAATTAGATATGGCAATTCCACTTCCCCATGCAGCCCCGGCACACAACCATCACACATCAATATTTAATTTAATTACTGATGTTGTGGTGCAAGTCACATCTGATTTAAGAGATAAATATGCTTATTTATTAATGAGATAAAACACATACAGTATGTCACCTTTTGTCATTCGGGCTTTATTAGGTGTAGCCAGGAAAGACGAATGCACGTGTCAGCCAGGCTGCAGAACAGCGCCCCGCTTCTCTGCGTGATGCTTGTCCTTCAGGTTACGCGGCCTCTTGCGAGGTTATAAATAAGGCAGCTGGGGCTGCAAGTGTGCAGGGCACCATTTTTCTACATAAAGATGCACTTGTGTTTTAAATAATTTATCCTTTGCATTATTTTGTTACACAGAAAAAACTGGACATCCATCTTGGATTCTGGGTACATTAAGTGCTTCACAGAAAGAAATTAAGGTTCAATTTACTCTGGGTTTTCTAGGCTTGGGATTGCACACAGCATCTCTGCAGGCTTACTTTGTCATGCCTGCTATTACTGCCTCCTGATTTATGCTGGGGGTACCGAGGCTGGCTGGGAGAGAAGAGAGAGTGGCTGGGGGTAATTTTGTCCTTTGGAAATCAACCCACTTGCTCATCTGCCTTCCGGATGGCCTGTGCAGTTTTCCATGGACGGGCACCATTGGCACATCAGCTTCAAATGCCCAGAGACCGTTTTGGGAGAGGCACAAGGAAAAGGGTGTCCTGGAAGCGCACAGGGTGTGGGAGAGGCCTGGGCAGAGGCCCTTGGGCACGGAGCGTGGTTGTAATGATTCACTCGTTGGCTGGGACTTGGTTGCATCAGGCTCTGGACAGCACGGCTGAGCTGCCTCCACCCCAAAGAACTTCATCTCAGGAAAAAACAAAACCCAGCAATAAAGAAGCAACCTGCAAGCAAAGCACCTGGTGGGTGAACTTCAGGAGGCTTGTGTGGGTGAGCACGTGTGAGACCAGAGACCTCACACCTACCTACAGAGTGTCCTTTATCGGGCTCATTTGTTGTAGACGTGTTGGTCAAGGACACAGGCAAGCACGGTTCTTTGGGGAGGTGGGATATCTTTTATTCAACCAACTAAATAGTTGGAAAAAAAGTTCTTTGCAAGTTTTGAGGCACAGACACCCTTCTTCAGGCACTGGGAGACCTCTTGGATTCCCCGAGGGAAAGTCTTGCTAAAATCCAGGGAAAGAGCAGTAATTCAGAAAGACCAGGAAGAACTGACTCAGTGGAAAGTGCAATAGCTTGTCCCTAAGAAAGTTGCTGAGGCTAAAGACAGTTCTTTGCTCTTCGTACCCTAGAGTAATTAATGCGCAGGTCTAATAGGATCCTCCTGGACCATCTTGGCAGGTTGGAGAGGGGAGCTGTTGTCTAACCAGTCAGCTCCGTCACACTGTTATGCGATGCCGGCGTGCGGGAACGCCGGAGCAGCAGGATCTGGGGGTAAGTTTCTGGCGCCCGCCTGCATCGTCTCGGGGGCGGCAGGGAGAGAGCAGGCACAAGCCGGTGACGAGCAGCTCGGGCCCCAAGGGAAGGAGGCATGTGCGGGGCTGCGAAACTCAGGAGCGCTGCGCCCCCGGCGTGCGGGCCGTCGGTCCCCAGCAGTGCTGGGCACCGCAGAGGGCTGGGTGCCTTGCACCCGGCCGCGTTCCCAAGGGCGTGTGTGCAAGGTGTGGGTGGGAGCCTGCGAGGGGGGGAGGCGGCAGCAGTGCTGAGCTCACGCCTTCCATCCCCTGCCAAAATGGGAGAGGCATTCTGGGAACTGCTCCCTCTAATTACATTCCCCATCTGGTCCTGACAAGTACATGCCTCCAGACCCGGAGCAGAGGAGGAGGGGGAATGGTGGGTCCTATAGAGCCCAACGGGACGTGTCGGGCTGGCGCCTCAGGCTCGGTTTCTCTAGGGGCTGGCAGCCTGGGCAGTGGGGCTGGCAGGAGAGCGGGGGGCGAAGTCTGATCTTTCAGCAGAACCAGGGCTGTTAGCAGCCCCTGGGAGATGAGCAAGGCTGGGAGGGAGGTGCAGCCTGCAGCTACCGCTGAGCTCATCGCAAGCGGGCAGCTTGGAGCAGGGTCCCCAGGCCACATCCTACCGGAGCGCAGACGAGCGCGTGGGCCGGTCCCAGCAGCGAGGGCGAGGAAGCACAGCGGGCGATGTGGCATCACTCGCGGCGCCTGGGCTGTCTGCATGTGCTGAGCTCCCGGCGCGCAGCCCCGAGGGGTGCTCCGGGCAGACACGGCGTGTTTTGCAGCAGCTGGAGCAGGGGTGCAGCATAAACAGACACTTCTTTCGGTGGAGTTGCATGTGTTAACTGGGGGCAGAGGTGGGCCTGTGCGGCTGGGATGGAGTTCCCCGTCCTGCCACGTCTCGGACCCCGCGCGCCGGCCCTGCCCGGACTGGAGCGGCCCGCTGGGATGGTGGGCTCGTGGGTACTCAGATCTGCTGCAGTCAGTGGCCCTGAATGCAGCTGTGCCACATCGCCCACCTCTGAGTCCTCCTCGAGAGCATCCCACACATGTTCACAGCCCCCCACCCCTCCCATGTGGAGACAGGCAGAAAAGGCACGTTCCTGCACCTTTGTCTCTCTGTCGCGCTCCCTCCATCCCTCCCTGGGGTGAGTGAAATCCTTCCCGAACTCACCAGCCCTCAGCACAGCCTGGGGCTGTCCCTGTGGAGTCAGGCAATGCCAGATGCAGTGAGTGTCTGCTCGGCTTAGCTGATGCTCCAGGCCTGCTTGTGTTTGCAGATGAAACTCCTGCTTCGACCTCAGCCTCGCCAGGACCTGTTTCTATGGCCAATCTGGACTCTAGGACTCCAGGGGAGATGACGTGGGTGCCCTTCATGATTGTTCAGAGCAAGACCCTGCATCACCGCTGTTTTTTAATAATGGGGTAATACCTGGCACCCCATATCGACACCACCAGCTTCCCCTTCCTTGCCTGGCCCCTGCAGCCCGTAATGCCAAGCCAACTCCTTCTCGTGGTGTCCACAGCAATGCCCGCATCTCTCCCCTTGGAAGGTTGTGAGTAATTGGGGCCCAATTTAAAATTGTCCCTTCCAGCATGCGTGGTGTTGCACTTGTCTACACTGGTATCTCATGGAGCTGTGCTGCAGAAGATTCACAGCTGGATATGACAGAACCAGATGTTCGCACCCTAGGCCAGACACAGCTGTCTCTGTTTAGCTGGCAAGGGATGTGCAACAAGTAACTGCAGAGACAGCATGCCTGAAAACAGTCGAAGGTAATCAGGTTGGATATGACTGGAGATTTAGGCCATCTGGAATATAGCCAGAGGGCTATTTATTTTGATCTCTCCACCTGCTGAATGGGAACGCTTTGTACAAACTCGGAGCCGTGAGTGATGCCTTATCTTTGACTCTCTGTGCTCGCTGTTCCCGGCAGCGGTGGTCCTTTGATTATGTTCTGCTTGCACACTTTGCTTGTTTTCTGGAGTTGGCTGCAGGGCAAGAAGGAGAGATCTGGGTGCAGGGAAGCCTATGCAGGGTAGGAGGCTGGTGCATAGGAGCAGTTCGGTTTGCATCTGGAAACAAGTCCCTTGGCCGTCCCTGGAGCTGAGGCTCCACTGCCTTGTCACGGTCTCCGATGGCCTCGCCAGTGTTAACTCTAGTCCCTGGTGGCAGCAGCAAAGACAGGGAGGAGAAGAGGCAATTTGGAGGAGAGTGAGCAGGAAGGGAAAGGAGCAAGGCACTTATTTACCAGTGCTGGGGAAGGGGATCGAGGTCTGATAGCGGGGGGCAGGAGGAAGATGCTGCCACTGGGAAGGAGCATGTGATCCTGCTGAACAGCTTTGGAAAGGTTGACGGTCACCGGGCAGCTCGGCCTGCAGGAGTCCTGCACTGTGGGCACCAGGAGCGCAGGCACAAACACCGTTTGGGAGGAGCGTCCCTGGGGCCAGCAGACAGGGACTTGCTTTCAGTGTTGGCCCAGTGGACACAGCATCCCCTTTGCATGCACAGTGCCCCATGGGCAGCATGCTCCCCTGCCCACAAGCTCAGCAGTCTGCCTTTGCTTGTCTTGGTGCCCTCATCATGGGCACAGCCATGGAAATCCCTGGTCAGGCAGGTGTTTTGGGAGGGAATTTCCAGTCCATCAGAGGCCAGCATAACCCAGCGACAAGGGCGTTACTGGGAACTCAGGAGCCCGGGTTCACATCCCTGCATTGTGTAGAGAAGGTCAGAGATGCAAGCCTGTCACCAGGGTGGTGCAGGGCCCATCGCTGGAGCGGTAATCGCTGCCGACCTCTGCCTCCGCTCTCCATTTTCCTCGTGCTTTGTCTGGTCCCAGCTCTGACGTGTGGCAGACTCCGTCCGTGGTCCTTGGTGCCCTGACACGTGCTCTCGCTGCGGTCAGGACGGCAGGCTGCTCTGTCCCGGTCGCGCGCGTGGAGCCGCGGCCTGGTCAGAGCCGACGTTTGGCATACGTTGCTGCATGGATGGTAAGTGGGTTTGCCCCTTTCTGTGCCCCACCAGGCTCTCGTCCATGCAGCAAACAAGCATTTCCCTCCCTGCTCATGCAAGGGGCAGTCCTTTGGATACTAAATATTATTTTTCCTGATGGCAACAGCAAATCTGGTGGGATTGTCTGAAAATGGACCGTAGCTCCTTCTTTTGCTTCCTCCACCTTCCTGCCAGATGCAGCAGACTCTAATTCTCCTTTCTTCTTCAGGAAATGACTCTTCCTCAATGTAGCCAGAACAAGGAGAAAACTTTTGTACTTTATAATCTTTAGAAAAAATAAGGTGAAAGCATCTCCCTCCCACCCCACTTTGATTCTCAGCCAGGGCAAAATGTGGGGCTGACACCTTTTGAAGGACACAAGACTTTAAAACAAATAAAAGAAGATCTACTGTGTGTTATAAGTAATAATCAATAATTAAAAGCCTTGTTAAAGTATTGCTGAAGTGTACTTCAGAAGAAAAGTAGTTATACTGCATTTCATGGTTAATTCAATGTCAATTAGCTGATTGCTAACTCCCCTCCAGCTAAATCTTGTTCAGTGCAGAGAAGAGAAATCAAAAGCATGCTAGCTTTAACAAGCCTGGTGTTTCAATCATTCATCTCTGGCCGCAGGCTCAAAATCAATGTCAACAGACGTTTCATTGCAATTTTATCAGCCATTTCTGCATGTCACTGTTTTCTCGGCTGCCCCCGATTGTCCCTGAAAACCTTCTGTGGGAATCCAAACTCGTTTCAACCAGAGATGCGCCCGGCGCGCGCGGACTCTCAGCCCAGCTCCCTTTCCTCTGGGGAGCCGCGAGCGAGAGAAGGTGCAAAGCTGCCGTCCTGGAGCCGCTCGCTGGCTGGAGTCAATGCCAAGATGCCGAAGGAAGATCTGCGCCATGGCTGCTCCTGCTGGCGCGCCACGGCGGCCACGCTCCGGCCCTGCCAGGTGACCCGGCTTGGGGTCACGCGGGCGTGGGCTGGTTTGCCTTCAGCACCACGGCCAGAGCACACGAGGCCACGCTTGGGCAGAGGGCAAGGGGGGAAGAGCCAAGAGGCTGGAGGGGAGGAAGAAAGCGGCCTTGGGCCTGCAAGCCCTGGCCTTGCTCAGGCCCCCGGGGACATGCCCGGGCGCCCGTGCACAATCACAGGCCTGCTGCTGTTTAGAAAGCAGAGTGGAAGAGCCAAAAGGCCTGTCCCAGTGAAGAGCAAGATGCTCTGGCAGTCCCGGAGGTCCCTCCCTACACACGGACTGTGCTGCAGTCCTCCAGCAGCCACTTCAGTGGGGATATCGCCACTCCGCTGTCACTCCGCTTTAATCTAACCAGGGAAGAAATGTGAACAGCTTCTGTCCATGCGAAAGCAAGCAACAGATGAATAAAACTGCTCAACGGCATCAGAGGACACCGCTGCTGGGGCGACGGGTACCGGGAAGGGGGAG
This sequence comes from Crocodylus siamensis, assembly GCF_052110815.1. Lineage (NCBI taxonomy): Eukaryota > Metazoa > Chordata > Crocodylia > Crocodylidae > Crocodylus > Crocodylus siamensis. The sequence continues at coordinate 1,241,829 of NC_143401.1, read as the reverse complement.
GAAGGGTCCTGCTACTGGGTCTCAGGGATCCTTCACCCAGTGTTGGCTCCAGCCGCAGCCCCATGCCCACCGAGGCATCTCAGGCTGTGTGGTGCTTTGAACACTAGCTGTATTTTTGGAGAATCCAAGTAAGAGAGGAAATGCAGTAAGAAAACCCACAGATTCGGCACATATGTGCTTGCCAGTGCCCCCTTCTCCCCCAAATTCCAGGTGTCTCAAATATTAAACTGTAAATGAAATATTTTGCAGAAAGATGCAGCAGGAGCCCCCCTTCCTGCACGGGGTCGTCTGCGGACGCCACGGGCTGCACCAGGACACAGAGGTAGTCGCTCGCTATGGCCTTACTCTCTTTGTACCTCCAATCCCCACCTGAGCTGCAAATACCAGAGGACTTAACAGGGGTGTCGTGAGGAGAAACCCATTGGGGAGACCCCTGTGTGCTACAGTGATGGTGTTATTGCCCTCCTCTCACCGATGAGGAATGGAGAGACTAAGAGATTAGGTCCAATCTACACAGCAGCAACCTCAAGGGCTGTGCTCTGCCCATGGCAGCTGGGGAGGAGACTGTCTCATCACGCCGGGTGATGACCTGAATTAGTAATCCATGCCCTTATCTCCTGGCCGCATTGCAGCAATGCAACAGACCTGGGCATGCAGCCATCAGCCTTTTGGAAACCGATATTGGACTGAATGCAGCAGTGGGGACCTGTCTTCTCTCCACCCCGTGCTTCTGCAGGGTGCTGGTCCACGCTGGGGGCTAGCTGCAAACTTCAAACCACGCTCCTGCAGAAGTGAAGGCCCATGGATATCGCCATCGTTTCCCAGAAGTGCCGGGTGCACTCGCCAGCTTGCAGCACAAACACATGGCACCCCCCCGATATGTGGCCACATCTGCATGAGGCATCTGCACGCTGGGGCTGCTCCAACTCGCATCCCATCACCTGACCCCACTCGCTGCGTCCTGGTAGAAGTTAGGCAGGGGGTCTGGGGCATGTGGGCTGCCTCCCCGGCTGAGGTCCTGTTTCTAGCACAGCATGAGCTAGCGCCTTAGCCTCAGCATTTCATCCCTAAACCACAGCGAGGGAGTCATGAATGCTGAGTTCAGTTATTCATACCCTGGGAGTTATTTTGGGGGCTGGCTAGTGATTGTTGCTAGTAACAGTGCTTGCCACCAGAGAAATGGATGGGAGCACAACCTGCATGGCTGTGCTGCCTGTTAAGGCAATGGGCTGAAGCAGATTGGTTAAGGAAGGGCAAATCTGTACTGTCGTCGCTGAAGTCCGTCTCTCCTCCTACACCAACCCCCCTCGCATGGCTTCAGTTTTACTCTCCTGCCCTAGCATTCACTTTGCAGCTGTTGTCGTCACGACCCTGATGGAGCAATCCAGAAAAAAATGTGTCTTGTCCTAAATTTGACTCCACTGGTCATAAGATTCTCTATCAAGAGGCAAGAAAGACTGGGTGTAAATGGTAAATCATTAGCCCTGCAGGATGCAACACACTTCACCGTCTTTCCTGTGTCATTGCCCCTTGCAGCTGGCCTGTCTTTGGGGACTGGGGCTGTATTCAGCGCCGTGCTTCACCAAACCCATTCTTGGTAGGACACTTGCCGTTCTGTTAGGGATGGAGAGCGGCAGCATTGTCCCCATGACCCCAAACCCTTGCTGTGGCCCTCCCGTCATTCTCCTCGTTCACCTTGGGTGGAAAGATTGAGTGCAGCCATGTGCTTGAAATCTTTTCACCAAGGTTAAGAAAGATTTGGCATCTCTCCAGGAAGCATCACGTGGTTGACATTGCTTCCAAGGTGAATTAGAGACAAGCTGCCAAAGGTGTTACCATTTCCTGGCTTTGAAGGAGGTAGCCAGGGGCCCAGATGGTGCCCGTGGATCTGGATCTACTGAACACATGCATTTTCTTTGCAGAGCAAGATATAACCGCAAGTGATGGCTCTGGCTTGCTTCCTCAGTTCATATGCGCCTAAGCTTTACATGGGGCACACATGAACCGAGGTGCAGGTTAAAATGAGGTGCAGGTTAAAATAAATGAGGGGCAGGTTAAAATAACCTTCCCACAGCCATTGTGTCTGGGTTTAAAGGACTGAGCTCTACCTGAATTTCTGACCATGCTAACCACACTCCTCTAAGCACTGCCAGGGAATCCCTGCTCCTGCTTTTCCAGTTTTTGTTGCCACTTTTGTGAATGTGCTATGCTGATTTTTCTCGTCCTTTTGCTCCTGGCTGGTAGAAAAAGACCCTTAAAGACAGAATGATGCTCAAGGGAAGTCCAATAGCGGATACTCGCTACCCAGCAGGTCCTTCATCGAAGAGGTATTTTATTTTTCATTTTTAAGGAATGAAAAAGAGCCTTTTATTCTTCTTGTCACTGTTGTAGGCTATTGTTACCATAGCAAAGCTCTGCCTTTATGCCTCCTGTCCCGGATCTTCTTTGCTTTGCTTTTAGAAGGCTCTTTTGCTTGTCTTACTACTTTGCTAAGCCTTCTTTTTGATGTCCCTGTCCTTTCTTCCTGTGGTGGAATCAGAGATAAGTGCATATCATGAGACTTCTAGAGCAAGGAGACTTTGTGGCTTCATAATGCATGATATGTAAATGCACGCACCAGTGGCCGACCCGAGGGTCAAACAGGAATTCAGAACAGGATATAGGAAACAGGCTTCTGATTGCTTCCATTCAAGGAAAGTCCTCAGCAGCAGAATTACCATAAAAAACCACGTTCAGTTAACATTAAAGTCTAAGGGGAAGCATGATGCATCTTACTGACTGTGCTGTTGGGGTATTCGTGGTACCACAAGTGCCCAGCATTCCCGAGGACACCTCCTGTCTCCCCCCAGGACACTGGCGCTCCAGGTCCTGTAGCGTGCTGTGAGACGCCCTGCGCACCTGCCGGCCCCTGGCTCTGTCTGGCTGCAGTCCCCAAGTGTCACGGGAGGAGACGGAGAGGTGAATCTGGGGCTGCAGTTTATAGGATGAAAGCGAGGCACGGTCACTAGCACACAAGGGCTTTCACTCGAGAGCATTCAGAGAGCAGAGAGGACAGTAGGGAAGGGAAGCTGGCAAGTGCCATTGCTTCTTCAGGGCTGTCGTGAGCTCTGCCTCCAGGGGATGCGAATGCATCTGCGCTTGGGTGTTTGTAGCCATTACCCCATCCTGGACTTGTACAGACTCCTGCCCCTCTCCAGTTCTGGCCTTGCCCATTCATTTCACCCTCCGCTGCATCCTGATGCACACGATGGGCGTCAGCTCTTTGCAGCACAGGCAGGCGACCTGCCTGTGGGGACTGTGGCTTTGTGCCTCCTAGGCTCAGCGCTGTGATTCACCCAACCCATTCTGGGTAGGACATTACACCTCCAAGGCGCTTGCCGTTCTGTTAGGGATGGAGAGCGGCAGCGTTGTCCCCATGACCCCAAACCCTTGCTGTGGCCCTCCCGTCATTCTCCTCGTTCACCTTGGGTGGAAAGATTGAGTGCAGCCATGTGCTCGAAATCTTTTCACCAAGGTAGGCATCTCTCCGGGAAGCATCACATGTTCCTGTTTGCATGCGCAGCGCCTGACATGGTGGGGACCGGTTCCCCTGGGGGTCCCATGTTACTGTAATGCAAGCGATAGATGGAGGAAGAGCAGGTGAATTCCGGCTGGCCCACAGGTCTCCAGCGGCATGGACGAGCAATGAGAAGCGAGTCAGTTCTGGGGGATGGCTGTCGGCTCTTGCTCGATTGCGAGCGCGCAATGGGCCAGATTCCCTGTTCTCTCTGGGTATGACTGGGTCAGAAGCACCCAAGATCAAAGCTGCTCAGAGCAGCTGAGGCAGCTAGAAACTAGGAAACACCCTGATTTACAGAAACAACGTGAAAAGTCAAGAGAGGTTTCTATGGCTCGCATATGGCTCTGCTCGGGCAAGGATCAGTCTGGAATCCCCTGTCGCTAGCATACGTCTGAGCCGCTCCGGCTCTCAAAGCAGACCTCAAGCTTTCTACAAGCCTGCTCATATGAGAGCTTGTGTTTTCCTGTATAAAACTGTTAAAAGAGAGAGATGTCCTCCTGTGCGTGCAGTGACGAGACCCATCCTCCCCGGTGAGGTCCCAAGCTGTGGTGTGTTTAGTGCAGGAAGGCAATCTCTGTCCCCAGAAGACTTTCTTCTCTGAACACTGCAGGAACAACAGCTGATTTTTCTTTTTAGTCTAAATTAGTGCAGAATAAAGTGAGTATAACATCCTGGGGAAAAATCTGGAGGGAAACCAACAGCAAAAAAAATCTTCAGTTCAAAAGGATTAAAACTTCTCAGAGGTAAAGCAATGTTCTCCAACCTGAATTCTTCCTACTTCCAGGATTTCAGGGTAAGGCATCACTGTCTCACTCCCATTAGGAAAACTGCCTGCCTTTTCCAGCCACACATGGATGGGGTTTTGTTCCTAATGTTGGAAAAACTTCAGCATAACTGCCAAGGAGCTGAAGCGCGGATCCAGCCATCAGTGCGTCACCAGCGAAATGTGATTTGAGATGCAGTTTGCTTTTCTGTATCTCAGATCTCAGGGCTAAGCCACAAACTGTACATGACACAACTAAATTAATATTTAAAAATAATTACTTGCTGCCTGAAGGTAAACAGAAAAAAGGGTAAATAATTGATAGCGCTGGGACTGCCACACTGTAAGTCTGCTGAGCGTTTATGATGTGCTGCAAAGGTTCAAAGGGATTGCTCGTCTGCTGGCTCTGAAGGAGGGTTTTAGCTAATCATTCCAGGGCTTGTTTTGTCAGCCAGCGATGGCTGCAGAGTTTTGATGCACTAGAATAGAACTCCAGCTTAATTTAGGCAATCCTCTAACTTAATTTGCTAGCTCTCTTCCATGATTTGCATTGTAAATGATGACAGGGCTTGAAAAAAAAAATTCCCCCATCAACATCTGAAGGGAGATTTCATGCGGCTTCTTGCCAGGACTGTGGAATGGGGAGTACGTTTTGAGGGAGCTTATATAACATGCCACCATATATCTTGGTAGAGCTGGGGGATGCACCGACGCTTGGGAACTGCTCAGATCCTGGTAACAAATGTCCTTCCACCAGCCAGCCAGCTGATTGCTGAGCGCTGGAATAGCTAGAGCCAAGAGATGAAGGGTGGTGCGAACTTATCTCAGTGGGAACTCATTTCCCGCTATGGCCCAAGAAGACCCTGCGTGGTTTATACAGCACTGATGACTGAGCAACGCAGTCCCAAGCAGGACTTGGCAATCTGTTGCAGGCCAGGCTCTTTGAGTGGATGTGATCTCTTTTATTAGACCCACTGAGTAGTTGGAAAAAAGCTCTTGGGTGCAGTCACCCTTCTTCAGGCATAGGGAGTCTGAGCTATTGGCACTTTAAGCAAAAAAAAAGAAGAGAAGGAAAAAATAAGAGGAAAATGGAGTGAAGAGCTCCAGGGGTGGGGCACTATTTAACTATACAGTGCCACGTGCACCCATGGCATCCTTGCCAGGAGATAATGAGCACTCCTAGATGCCAGAATCTGTCAGGGACACTCCAGTATAGGACGCCTCATCGTCCATGTACTGAAAGCACCGGACAAGCCATCGCGAGTGCTTCCAGCACGCCTGGGCCGTGCACACGTGCACATTGAGAGGAAAGGGGTGCACGAGCACCACACAGCTGGGGAAAACCCAGGCATCCTGCCTTGTAGAGCCCTGCTCCTCACAGCAAGACCACGCTCCGCACCTCGATCCTCACCTGGTGGAGGGTGAGTGCGTCCCCACCCGTCTTATCTGACCCCCAGACGGCCCGTGTACACCCAGGCAGGCGCACGCAGCAGTGATCAACCATCGCAGCAGGGCTCTGGGGCTTTTCAGAGAAAATGACCCTCCTACAGTGAGGGGCTTGCCCTGGGCCAGGAGGCTTGTGACACTAGGCTTCAGACCCTCTCCTGGCAGTTGCCGGGGGACAGACTGCCACGGCAAAGGTCTCTGCCTTGCTGTGGATGTGGAGCAGCACTCCTACAAGGGACCTCATTTTGTTGTCTTCGGGGTTTCTGCGTGGCAGAGCTCAGGCCTGTGGAAGGGACAGTGGTGAAAGCAGCTACAGAAAGGTTGTGGGCTAGAAAGCCTCCGAGAGAAGTTCCCCTGAGACCAGCAAGACTTTCCCAAGCGCGTAGAGAGGGCTGTGGACCTCGCTAGCCCAAGCTGAGCTCCCTGGAGAAAGCAATAACACATGCCATCGAGAGACTCTGCTGGGGAAATATCCACTTGTGAACTGCTCATGGGTAAAAGGGGGGAAAAAAATGGATCCGAGGTTTTGCCACCTGAATTCCCTTCCTCTCCTGCAGTCGGTTATCAGCATGAAAACAGGAAATGAATTGGACACTATTAATAATACATGAAGCCTCGGTGTTCAGGCTGTGTGCTCTATCGTCCAAGTGTACGAGACGCTGTGCGAGGAGGAAACACGGGAGGAGTCAAACCCTCAAGTTTGCTCGCTCCTTCGAACCGCGCAGCGAACTTTGGGTGGGTACTTCTAGGTTTCAGGATCTTTTCTTCCCTGAACTTTTTTGCAAAGCTTTTAATCCCTCATATAGAAAGCCTGAAGGTTTGCTTCTGAGAGTGAGAAATAGTCCTGGAGAACAAAGATTTCTTTTTATAGATTTCATCAATAATTAAATGTTGCCTGTGTCACCTTTTTACTCAGGCAGCCTTTTTCATTAGGATTTAACCTTCAGCCCCTTGTCCCCATTTATTTGCTTTTGCTGCGGTATGTGGTGCAGAATTGCCTCGGTGGTGAACGCCGGTGTTCGAGATACCTGGGCGTCTGCCAAATGCACTCCCAGCATCTTGCTTATGAATCTTTAAGGACTCACCTGTGCTGGAGGAAAACACGTTTCACTTGTGCTGGGGATTTAATTTTTTCCGTAAAACATTAAATTTTCAACTGAAGAAGGCTGCGACCTCCCATATGGATACCACTGGCACCCCCCCAGCCTTTCTACCTGTGATCAATATGTTCTCATTTAGCCCTGCCATAATACCTGCCATACAGCCAGATGTTCAAAGCAACCAGAGGACAAATCCTGTTGAAACTATTAGGAAAAACCCAGAGGGACAAAAGCAGGAGCTTAGCCAGAAGAAGAGGCTTCCCTCAGTCATGAAAACCTTGTGTGGCTTCTGAGGTCTCCACGGTTGAATGCCTAGGTCTTCTCCAGGCCATTTCTTGTGCCCTTGGTGTGTATCTAAACCCCTCTCACTCTTCCTGCTCAGGACCCTTCTGGTTCGGAGCAATCCTGCCTCTGGTTAAGCCCTGCAACACCGATGTAAAACCTCGGGCTGGGTGCGAACCCTGGACAACAGTGAAACTCCATGTCCAGCAAAGCTGCATGTTTGGGGTCATAATTCACTCCAATTAAACATCATTTTGTTGGCTGCCATCTCTGACTCGATAGGAAATTGGATTTGGCTTATTATGATACAAGGGGGCAGTTTGGTAAATGCACATTTTCAGCCAAAATCATTAATCAGCTCTCGGAGCAGAATGATGTTTGCAGCGGAGGTTTAACATTACCGTTTGGTTTACTTGTTCTTGCTGTCTGGCTCCAGCTGTAACAAGCGCAGCCAAGTTCTAATTCCTAAATGTTTAAAGATGCTCATTCAGTCTTATTAATATAAGTGAAATGCCAGATAATTAATCAATCGCTACCCAAAGTATTAGTCAGGAGCACTCCCAGTGCACAGAAGAATCTATATTAACATCTCCATTTCAGGACACTTAATTATATTCATGTTTTAGATTATGAATTTGTTTGCTAAATAATCGCATTCACGGTGCCAAAGTGCCTAAATATGAAATCCATAGGTGAGATGTAAAGCTGCCCTCAGGAATGTTATTGACTGTTAAATACGCCGTGTGTGCTAAAAGCTGGCAGATCCCCGCGCGGTACGTCGCTTTTGTGCCCGTGCTAGGAGGCAACCCCTGTCCCAGCGCCACTGTGCGATTATCACGCCAAATGCCTTGCATGGACCCTACCGTACATTTTCCCCCTTTAAAAGCCAGGACAGGGGGGGGAGAAATCTCACTTGGTGCATTTTCCCCCTTAAGGCAGCAAGAACAGCTTAGCATGCAGGGTCTTATTCCTTCTGGTTGTGGCCTCCTGTGTCTCTGATGCTGCAGAATAACAGCTGCATTTAGCAGCTGCTGTCCCTTCTTTTGGAAGTTGTGTGTCTAATGTTGGCAACCCCCCTCGTGAATGTGCCGGCCGAGGTGACCAGAGAAGGTCTGATGCCAAAGAAGAGCTGGGAACGAGGCGGGGATTTTCCCATGGTCCAGAACAGGGAGGAGAAAGCAACACCTGAAAACCTGCAAGCCCAACTTGTGAGGCAGAAAGCTATCCGTTCCGGTCAGCCGGAAAGCCAGCTGCTCTGGTCATTCAAAATATATCTGTTTTTCCCCCATTTCAAAAATATAGATTTCTTTCTATTTAGCAATTCCCACGTGAGCCCTTTCAAACCAAGCAGAATGTGTCAGGGACTTGCAAACTGCTGTCAAAGGCTGAAATTGGGCCTTTCCCACAGAAAGTTTCTTCTTTTTAACAAATCACCATTTTTGACACACAAACCCAAACACAACACTTCCTCAAACTTCTGGGTTTTACCCCACAAAAGTGTCCTGTGTTTGGGGCACAATCTTGACCAATGAAGTGGCAAAACTAGACAAAAGGGGAAGCTTTGTCAGAGGCCACGAAATGCAACTCTGAAAAGCCTGCAGTGGAGGAAGGCTTCCCATCTCAGGGTCACCTTGCTGGGGTCACCTGGCCCCCAGTTATCTGGGGCTCGGTGCGGGGGCTGGACCCGACGGTCCAGTTATCTGGGGCTCGGTGCAGGGGCTGGACCCGACGGTCCAGTTATCTGGGGCTCGGTGCAGGGGCTGGACCCGACGGTCCAGTTATCTGGGGCTCGGTGCAGGCGCATGAACCCAGTGATCGTCCAAGGTCCCTTCCGGCCTTACGATCCACTCAGAGCGTAAGGTTATTGGGAATAGCTGAAATTCAGCAGAGAGGAGTGAGGAATAATGCAGCTGGAGTCTTGCTGTGTATGATCAATTGAGTGGAAGTCTGAGTGAATATGCTCATTGAGGGGGTGTATGCCGGTCTGTGATTGAGGGGATGTGGGACTGAACATGATTTATTGAGTATAATTGAGTATTCAGTATTGGAGTAGGAGCAGGAGTCACTTAACTGAGATTAAAACACAACAGCACCTGCTGCTTACTGCAAAAGTATATGCCAGGGGAAAGCAGATTGCTAGAAGAGGGGCTTGTTCTGATTTTGGGGGGTGTCTTGCAGACGTTGCCCTGTTGCCTTGGTGGGGAAGGGGCACAGGTAACGGAGGTGTCCCTGGCACCCAGGAACCTCCTGCCGCTTTTGGGCATAGGCCGGAGCTCGGTGGGAGTCGACCGGCTACAGCCTCGCGCACAACTGCAGCATCAAGAGGGCCGCCCACCCTGATCGGACCCCTTCGCTGACCGTGGAGGTGCCTTCTGCACCAGTCTGGAGGGGAGTTTTCTGCTGCCGACTCTCCTTCTCGGAAGGTGTCCTCAGCGTCGAGCCTACACCTTCCCTTCCTGAGCTCCAGGCCACGGCTTCTCTGCTGGTGTCTGTGAATAATCGCTCTCCGTTTGCATCATTAACGGGAAGGTAATTAGGCTCCAAACCTGTCTCCTTCAGTCCCTCCCTGCTCCAGACTCTGGCCCAAATTCCATCCCCCAGCAGCGCTCTCCCCCGGAAAAGGTCCAGGTTTGGCGTGTGTCCCTCTGGGGCTGCCCTGGCTTCCGTATCTGGTTCTGACGCCACGTCCCTTTGATGTTGTGCTGCTGTACTCGCAGGAGACCCCGGCAAAGCAAACACAGAACTGGCTTGGCCTCCCCGGGGGGGCTGGGGTTATTTGCAGATCTTCGCTCAGCTGAACGAGCGAGGAGCACGCCGGGCCCTGCCCTCGTTCCTGCCTTGCAGCTTTGCAGGTTTTGTGCCGCAGAAGGCAATGAAAGGAAGGCAACTCTTATGCCTCTGGTACACCCCAGGTCTGGGTAAGGAGTAACTTTCAGTTCGTAGCTCGGTGAAATGCCACTGTCTGATTGTCTTGGTCTCGGCGGGCTCAGAAAGCCCTGCCTGGACATGACCCAGCCCTCGAGTCAGGGCTCCCTATGAGTTCCTCTTCTTTGAATACAGGTGGCCAAAGTTGTGCACGGTAGCTCAACAAACGCAGTGCCTTGGTGGTGGCATTAGCGGAAGTTGTTCACCTGGTGCATCCAGAGACCGCGCTGGGCTTTGCCCCAGCCACGTCGCTTCGGCAGCTCGGAGTCCTTCCATGACTGATGAGCACACTCGGGTCTTTCTCCTCCCCTGGCACTTCCAGTGACGCCTGCCCAGTTTAATACAGCAAGTCTTGTACGGTTCGAGGACTGGGCTACATGCTGCTTCCTAAGTTCCTGACCTTGCACTTACATCTTTTATTAAACCAACTAGACAGTTGGAAAAATTGTTCTTGGCAAGGTTTCAGGCACAAACACCCTTCTCCAGGCCTAGGGAGTCTATTGTTGTCTGTGCCCTATGCCCGCATTCGGGCTAGGGACCCACGTGAGCGGTCAGACCTGGCTGACTGCTCCTCCCAGCAGATGTCTGGAAAGTTCAGGTCCCCCATGATGACCACGTCCTTTGACCTAACGACTTCCGTGAGCTGACTAATGAATTCCCAGTCCAGCTCTTCCCTGTGGTCGGGGGGTCTGTAGTAGACCCCCACCGTTAAGTCTCTTTCCCCCCGACCCCCTTGTATCTGGACCCAGAGCACTTCCGTGTGCCCCTCCTCTGACCCTGTGCTACCTGGTGAGGATGTGTATTCCTCCTTAATGTAGATCGCCGCGCCCCCGCCTCTCCTCCCTGTCCTGTCCCTCCTGCACAGCCCATAGCCCTCGGTATTCGCCCCCCAGTCGTGCGTTGGGTCCCACCACGTGTCAGTGATCCCCGCTGTGTCTGGCTTGGTGTCAGCTAGCGGGAGGGTGAGCTCCTCCTGCTCGTTCCCCATACTACCAGCGTTTGTGTGGAGGCATTTGAGGCCTCCCGTGGATGTGTGCGCCGGCCCCCTGATCTCAGCATTGCCCTGGCCCCTGTCGCTTACCTGCGTATATGTCCGCTCGTCGGGCTAGGCTGGGCTGCACTTGTGGGGGCTGCTTGGTTTAGCGGTCCAAGGCTTCCTCCGCCCTCGTCTTCCCCTTCCCCCAACCAGCCCAGTTTAACGCCTGCCGGAGGAGATCCGCCAACCTAGAAGAAAACACGCGCTTGCCTCTGGGGGAAAGGTGGAGCCCGTCCCCCCCGAGCACGTCTCTCGTTGTGATGTGCGGGTCACTGTGGAGGAAGCCGGAGCCCGCCTCGAGACACCGTTCCCGAAGCCGCCGGCTGGTCTCTGCGATGCACGTCGCGTGCCGTCTTGCACATCTGCTCCCTGGTAGGACAGAAGAGAAAACCACCGGCGCCCCCATCTCCTTCAGCACGCCCCCGGAGCGGGGCAGGCCGCCATCAGGCGATCAGGGCTCCTCCTGGCCGCATCGTTAGCACCCACGTGGACTAGGACCATGGGGTAGTAATCGGTGGGCTGGATCACGGCCTGGATCATCCCCGTCACGTCCTGACTCTTTGCTCCGGGCAGGCCATAGCCCGCGCGTGCCGAGGGGTCTTGGCAACAGACGGGCCCTCCGTACCTCCCAGGATGGAGTCGCCGATGACGATCACGCGGCGCTTTCTCCTCCGGGCCTGCTTGGCTCCTTTGGCCCGCTCGGAGCGCAGACAGCGTGGAGCTGCCTCCTCTCCGGCTGCCTCCTCTCCCTCCTCCTCCTCCTCCAGAGTCGCCAGGGCCTCGTACCTGCTCTCCAGCCGGACCGGAGGAGCTGGTGCTGCCGTGTTACGGGCAGCCCTGGTCCTGGAGGTGACCGTCTGCCCCTCTGCAGCAAGCTGGCTGAGACGATCTCGGCAATCCCTTGGATCCTCGTCCCCTCCCCCAGCCCGCTCAGCCCTGCCCCGGGGCCAGCAGGTCCCATCATCTGGAGCTTGAATCTGGGCATGAGGAGGCAGGTGCAGGAGCAAACAGGCAAGGACATGAGCAGCTCACTCAGCACGTCCCACAGCACCTGTGAGCAACGGGGGAGGCTTCAAGGAAGCAGGGCTGGCAAGCCTCCTGGAAGGCAGCCCGGTGCACCGCGCGCCAGGCTGGGCCCCGATCCCCGGGCCGCAGCGAGCCTAGGCACGGGGGACAGGACCCTTCCCCATCCACCTCTCAGAGGGAGGAATGGGAGGAGAAGTATCACTAGGGCTGCAGGTGGTTGCAAGTGCACGAGGTGTGTCTGCCCGGCAGGGTCGGGGGGCAAAGCCAGCCCGGGGCGGGATGCAGAGAGCCTGGGAGAAGCTGGCTCCGGGGCAGAGGTGGTGGGGGGCACCTTCTGCTTTACGCCTCCCGCCACAAACGTGGCAGGCCTTTCTTCTTGGCCCAGGCGCGGCCGCGAGGCGTTCTGACGCTGCGTCTGCTCCATAATTACCTCCGCGTGCTAATCCTGGAAACTGACTTCTGCAGAAGTGACGGGCAAATCCTGGTACAATTCTAATGATGGCTTTGCAGTTTCCTCTGCCCAAAAAAAGGGGCTTAGGCTGTGATGGGATAAATGGCAGGTGAGCTGCCACTGAGAACGTACACCGGGAAGAGTTGCCAACACAAATCTTTTAATAGTCTTTCAGCCCCTGTTAGGCCTTCAAAATCAATCAAAGGATTAACTAAGCAAAGCTGGTTTTATGATACATGATCGCACATCATGCCATTGGATCTAAATTTGCTTAGGCCCCTAATTACGACCGGGCTCGCTAATGTGCATTTGTGATTCGAGGAGTCTACTGGGAGAGACCGTAGCAAACCTGCGAGGGTTGAGGCGAACTTGCTCTGAAGCCCTGGGCTGGGAAGGGGCTGCCTGCAGCTCCAGGCCTGCATGCTTGCAGGATCACTGCTGCGGAGGGCTGCGAGGTACCAGCGCTGCAGGAGACCAGCGGCCGTGACGCAGGCGAGGGCAGCCTTGCCGGCAGTTTCCATAGCTGGGCCCACGGCTCTGCACACGTCTGCAATCAGTCGTGGGGCAGGAGTGTGGGAACAGCGTTTGGCTGAGCCCATGGCAGGTAGCGGGGCTGGTTCAGCCAGCGGCGAATTTGCGGCAGCTGCTGCGCAAGCTGCGGCTGTTTATCAGCATTGCCGACTGATCCTAACTTGCTCCGTAGGAGGGCACTGAAATCCACACTGCCCACATTGCTCATCAGGAAGATGACACGTGCCTCCCTGCCAGAAGTGGCTCTGCTGAAGTTAGAGCAGTGATGTGGGGCCTCAGACGCCTACGCTTGTTTGGTCAAATCCACCCCCCTCTGGATAGGACCCACTGCCGGCACTCAGCAGCTCGCACCAGTGCCAACGGCGGTTGTTTCATGGTAATTAAAGGGCCGCCCGGGCTCACTTCCCTGTGGGAAATCACTGAAAGCATGGGAGCCCAGAGAGAAGAGAGGAGGTCACTGGTCCTGTGCGGTAGTTCGGTGCATGCAGCATCCTGTATACCGTGTGCAGCCTTCCGTCACCCCTGTGTGTGGATGTCGGAGGTCCTGGCACGTGCGTCCTAGCACCAAAGTTGCTGCTTGCCCATATCAGCCCTCTGCATTTTTCACAGGGGGAAAGGAGCGGCCTCCTGATGCTGGCTGCGTCCACCCTGCGTAGTCTGCTGAGCCGCCGGTGAGCGATGACACGGGGCCCGGGCGTCCCTCTCCCCGTGCAGCTCTTGCAGCCCTCTTGCCCCCATCTTGCTCAGCGTGGAGAGGAGGCTAATGTCCCATTGCGCAGAAGACTGCGTTTCCTGTCTTTGATATTTTATATTTGCCTTGTCTTTTCTTTCTGTTTGTCTTTCATCTCTTTGTTACTTGTTTGTATTCCCGTTGGCTCCCCTCAGGGGAATTTTTCCTCGTTCGCTGCCTATTTCTGTATTTTGGTGTCTCTCTAGTGGCATCTGCTTTTTCTTTCTTTCTTTCCTTTTTTTGTTATTTGCAATTTTCCAGACTTATTGATATTTTCACTTGTTGCCTGGCTTGCGTGTGTACTGTATAAGCGTGTGTGAACACACGCATATCTGTATAGCATCCCTGTAAAGAATATTTCGTTGAATATCTGCTTAGGGCCTCGCTCTTCTCTTCTGTCCCTTTGTGTTAAGTGTATAGTTTCATAGTTTCATAAGTATAAGAGAACCATGTATTTTTTCCCAGACTGTGGAAGTATTGTGTTGGCTAGGAGGGAGTCATGGGAAGGTGGGCAACTGCTGCCCAGGGTCAGTCCTTCAAGGTTAGCTTCTTGTCTCTGGCAACATACTGCAGCCCACTAATTGCATTTCCTTTTCTTGGGGTTTAATCCCCCTCCTTTTACTTTCCTGGGATGTCTCCGTGCTCTTCCTGTCCCACTGCACGAGAGCCCAGGTGTCAGATCCCGGCACCGTTCATGCTTTCGGACAGCATCCTATTCTTCCTTACGCAGCTGGACGTCTGGTTGCTTGTTTGGCCATAGCTGAAGGCCTTTGCAGAGCTCTCTGTAACCCTCAGCCCCTTTTTTCTGAGTTGATATGGCTTATGCAGAGCCTCGCCGGAGTGGTTTTGATTTTGTTTGTTCCCATCTGCAGAGAGAGATGCTGAATTTCATTTCCCGTCGTGTTGGCTGTTCGGATGGTTTCTTTAGATCTCTCTGAAGTTGCTGGCATGTGAATGCCCGTATCCGTGTCCATTGGAAGTGGCAGGAAAAGGAGGAAAACAGGCATCACTGCAACTCCTACTCTAGGCTGTGCTTGTGTTTGATTATTCTGAAGACAGAAATTGCTGCTGGATATCGGAGTAGAGATTCCTGTGGAGCTTACCTCACTTTGGGTGAATACGTCTATGTTAATAAGTTAGCACTCGTTAAGAAAATCCTGCTAGGTGAGCTGTACTTTTCAGTGCACTTGACAATGTAGTTTAAATTACACTCTGTGTCCTCCTTTAGATTTGGGGGTTTTTTTTACATTTTGTCTCTCTTTTTTGGACTTTCCCATGCTGACCCCTGTTGCTCCCCCTACCACCACGGCCACAAATCTGCGAGCTAAGCCATCAAGCAGTTTGGCAATATTCATGTTTGCTGACAAGCAGCTTTCTGAGGAACCAGGTTTGGGCTCTGCCAAAGAGTACGATCAATGTGCAATTATAACCTCAGTCAGGTTGGGAGGAGAAATGCGACTCCATCTGCACAAATCAATCCCTTATATTTGTGACTCAATTTAAATTCGGGGGGCTTGGGCTTCCTAATCCCCACAAAATGGTTCTTTGCGGTTTATCTGGGGCTTGGCGAAGCAGGGGCTGGGACTGTAGTTTGGGATATAACGTAACGCGCTCCTCCAGGATCGTCTCCTCTTCGTCTGAATTTAGAGACAATTGAATTGAGATGCACAGCTCTGTGGAGCCCACACTTTCAATGGGCGACTTTGTTTACTATGGAAAATCCAGGAAATCGGCATCAACGTGAGATTTTATTGCTACCGACGCCAAATCTGGCACCGGCCCAACCTCCACCAAGAACAGCTGGTGGTTTGCCGGTGGTTGTTTTCCTACGGGCACGGCCACTTCTTCAGCCTTGGTAAAAGTCCTGTTTGCCTGTAACATTCATGTGTGATGAATTTCCATCCCAAGCCTCCAAGACCACAATTCATTATTTATTCACTGTAGAAAGCTTTAGAATAACAGCTGCAAAAGAATGACTTAACGGGATCCTGATTCTTTTCTGCTGTGAAATCAATATTTAGTGGAAGTTGAAAGTTCGGATGCAAATCTGCTGATACATCTGGGCATGAGTTCAGCTTCCCGAGAGGTGGGGAAGCCCGGGGGCTGTTGTCCGGGCAGGGTGCTGGGAGGGGCACGGACCCTCGGCTTCGTGGTGTTGCTGGGGTTTAATGGCCAGGAGGGATTCTGCGGGAGGGAGCGGCCCCATTACAGACTGCGCGCTGGCACTTGGGCCCTGGACGAGCACGAGAGGACGTTTCGGCCAGGGACGGGTGCAATGGTGTCTCGGGCTGAGCTGCTGCATCTGAGCCGGAAGCAACTCGACGCTTGGCTCATGAGACTTAGTCATCTCCCTCCCCCAAAACTTCTCTTCACAACTTCATGCCTCTCCGCAACAGATAGTCAGCAGTGAATAATCCTTCGCACCCGACAGTGAGCTAACAGCTCTGCCCGCACAGCATCCGTGCGATCGCCTTCCACCAAGCCGGGAATATTTCCCTTCCCCCACGTCTCCAAGAGCAAGGGTCTTGGGGATGAATTGAGAAAGCTCCTTCCCTGAATGAGTGGAGCCTGAGATCCTTGCGTCGTTTTAATATCCTTTCCATCAGTTCCCAAGAGCTGCCTAACAGAAATAGGCCCCGGCACTGCCCGCACCGTCTCACAGCCCGCGAGCCCGCGCAGGCGCTGCAGGTTTGAAGGGCTCTGGGGGACCTGGCTGCGGGCCTCCTGGCAGGCTCGCACGGACCCTTTGTTGATGACGACAGTGGACGGCCGACACAAAACAGCTCCTCAGCTTCAAAGCAGGTGTAGGGGCGCTGCGCTCCCACAGAATCACAGAAGTCGGGTCGGAGGGGCCTTGTAGATCTTCAAGCCCGACCCCCGCCTGGGCGGGAGAAAAAACTGGACTCAAATGAGTCCAGCCAGGGAGGCATCCAGCCTCTTCTTAAAGATCCCCAGGGTAGGAGCCAGCACCACTTCCCTAGGAAGTTGGTTCCAGCTCCTAGCCGCCCTGACCGTGAAGTCGTTCTTGTGATGTTTAATCTAAACCTCCTCTCCAACGACCTGTGGCCGTTATTCCTTGTTATGCACGGGTGCGCTTGGGGAAACAAGGTCTCTCCCAAACCGTTTACAGACAGTCCCCAGGTCCCCCCTCAGCCTGCTCTTGTGAAGGCTGAACAGGTTCAGGTCCCACAGTCTCTCATTGTAGGGTCTGCCCTGCTGTCCCCAGACCATGCGAGTGGCCTCCTCTGGACCCTCTCCATGTTGTCCACATCCCTCCTGCAGTGCGGCGCCCAGAGCTGGACGCAGCTGCGGCCTGACCAGTGCCGCGTAGAGGGGGAGGATCACCTCCCTGGACCTGCTCGAGATGCGTCTGTGGGTGCACGACAAGGTGCGGTTGGCCTTCCTGACCGCGTCCCCACACTGCCAGCCCATGTTCATCTTGGAGTCAATGATGACTCCCAGATCCCTTTCCGCCTCCGTGCTCTCAAGAAGGGAGTTTCCCATCTTATAAGTGTGCTGCTGGTTACTACTGCCCATGTGCAGCACCCTGCACTTGTCAATATTGAAACGCATCCCGTTTATGTCAGCCTAGCCCTGTAACCTATCCAGGTCTTGCTGCAGTCTTTCCCTCCCTGCTAGCATGCTCACCTCACCCCAAATTTTCGTATCATCAGCTAATTTAAACAGGTGCTTTTCACCCCCTCATCCAAATCGCTGATAAAGAGATTGAACAGCGCGGGCCCAAGGACTGAGCCCTGGGGGACCCCACTGCCCACTTCCCCCCAGGTCGAATATGACGCGTCCCCCCACACCCTCTGAGTACGACCCTTCAGCCAATCTGCAATCCATCCGACTGTGGAGGCATCAATGCCACAGTCGCCTAGTTTTTTAATGAGGATGGGGTGGGAGACGGTGTCAAAGGCCTCGCTGAAGTCCAGAAGGACTACGTCCACGGCAACACCTGCATCCATTGCCTTTGTGACCTGATCAGTAAAGGCAGTCGGGTTGCCTGACATGGCCTGCCCCTAATGAAACCGTGCTGCTTGCCCTTGAGCATCATCCCTGAAGCCGGCCCATCACAGATCTGCTCCTTGAGGATCTTCTCAAAGAGTTTCCCAAGGATAGAGGTAAGACTGATGGGCCTATAGTTGCCCGGGTCCTCCCTCCTCCCTTTTTTGAAGATGGGGACCACGTCAGCTATCTTCCAGTCATCCGGCACCTGGCCCGAGCACCACGAGCGCTCATAAAGCCGTGCCAAGGACCCTACAATAACCCCAGCTAGGTCCCTCAACACCCTGGGGCGGAGAGCTTCGGGACCCGCTGACTTGAACACGTCCAGCCCCTCCAGAAACTCTCTAACCCGGTCCTCCCCAATCTGAGGTCTGGAGGCGTTCCCCTCGAGTCTGTCTTGCATCCCGGTGGGGAAGTCCCGGCCCCTGCCCAAGAAAACGGAGGTGAAGAATTGGTTAAAGAGGTCTGCTTTCTCCTCTGGTGCAGCCACCACATTGCCCAGCGTACTTTGCAGGGGCCCCACATTACCCGGTGCCTTCTTCATCCTTCCTATATATTTGAAAAAGGACTTTTTATTATCCTTGATCTTGGACGCTGCTGTTTGTTACGTACTTGAGCTCTTCTTGGAGAGTCGCTGTCATCAAGAATGGCCCGCACGAAGCAGACAGCGCGCGAGTCGACCGGCTGCAAAGCGCCCCGCAAGCAGCTGGCCACTAATGCAGCCCGCGAGAGCGCGCCCGCCACGGGCGGCGTGAAGAAGCCGCACCGCTACCGGCCCGGCACCGTGGCGCTGCGCGAGATCCGGCGCTGCCAGAAGTCGACGGAGCTGCTGACCCGCAAGCTGCCCTTCCAGTGCCTGGTGCGCGAGTCGCGCAGGACTTCAAGACAGACGTGCGCGTCCAGAGCTCGGCCGTCACGGCTGCAGGAGGCCAGCGAGGCCTACCTGGCGGGGCTCTTCGAGGACACCAACCTGTGCGCCATCCACGCCAAGCGTCCAAGATCAAGGGTTGGGGCTTTTCCGAAGGCGGTTTGCTCAAAGACCCGTGGCTGCTCGAAGGGACGCCGAGTGCCAGCGTCGAAAGGACATGGGCAGGTGTCGGGGTCCCTCTCACCGCGGTGCAGCTACACGGCTCCCAGGTGAGTCCGGGTGGTTTCGCTCCGACTGCCAAGCGTTTGGACCCACCCAGTGACACGAGCATCTAAGTGTCCCCATCAGGAGCATTGCTGTGGCAGGAAGAGATGTTTCCTTCCCGTAGTCCACTGCTGCCCCATCCAGCTTTTTCCCCGATTCCCCTGGGTTGGTGTGGCTGGTTCAGGTCCAGCGCGAGACCACGATGTAACGTCACGCAAGGGGACGTCAGGCTGCTGCGCTCGTCTCCTCCCCCGGATCCAAATTGACTTGCGAGCCTCACAGCTTCAGGCCTGTCAGCCACCAGGAGCTCATCTATGCAAATCTGCTACAAGAAAATGAGGTCTATAAATAATATACACCTTGGGCCTCCATGTCTGTACAAGGTAATCCATTGTCTTGCCTGAAATTCAGCCCATTATATTTCATGCTCCTGTGTGAACGTTACAAGGAAAGGAAAGAGCCCAGGAGAGACTCCAGCCTTTAGTCACCTTTTGACCCAAACAGCGAGAGGAAGAGGGCTTGAGGCTGTTGCGATGGTATCTGCCTGTTCATTTTAGTTATTTCTTTATTTAGCAAATGCAAATCTGCAAAACCAGGCAATAGCCTCCTTGTTAGCTGGGCTCAAAGTTATTAACCCGCCTCTTGGTTTGTAGAGGGGACGCGCCTCGGTGATGTGTGGCATTGCTAACAGCAGACAGGAAGGTGATCCTTGGACTTCTTTCTGAGATGAAGGGTTGGGAGAGCTGTTCCTGCTCCTTCTCTTCTTCCTTCTGGTGATTTTTGCCCCTCAGGCGGGATATGAGGAAGGCTGTTTCCATCCCAGGCTGGTTTGCAGCGCTCTTAGCTGCGTCTGCAGCGAGGCCTGCCGTCACAATTGGCTGCCCGCAACCACCCACCAACAACCTCCACACCCGGGACCTGTGTGGTCTCTCTCTAGCACAGGATTGTAAGCCTGGCTCCTGTCCTCCCAGGGCAGTCTTGGCTCTTTGCACCTTGGCCCAGCGTCCTTTGGGGACGGGCTGATCAAATCCGAGAGGAAGACCCCTTGACTCTCTGCCTCGGTGTTTGCATACCTAAGCCCGACACCATCCCCAAATCCCACACGTGAATGCTGACAGACTAGCTAACACTGGTGCAAAATTGTTGGTCGCGGTGTGAGCTATTCTGTGCGAGCTCTTCTTCTGGGTCTCAGTCCCGCAGGCTGCAGAGGAAGGCTAGTCTGGTGCCCGGGGCTGCTCCCATAACACCCGGGTTTGCAGCAGCTCTACATGGGTGCCCGACACCGGCGGCTGTAGCCGCCATCCCCTGGGGCAGAGAGGAAGGAAGAGTGGCCAAAGCATCGACGATCCCAGGTGTCCAAA
Organism: Crocodylus siamensis; assembly: GCF_052110815.1. Classification (NCBI taxonomy): domain Eukaryota; kingdom Metazoa; phylum Chordata; order Crocodylia; family Crocodylidae; genus Crocodylus; species Crocodylus siamensis. The sequence goes on along the minus strand of NC_143401.1, from coordinate 1,221,476 downwards.
CTAGCAGCCTGGGTGAGATAGCACCGGAGGAGGCACCAAGGACAGTTCCTGCTTTGCAGAGGGTCCAGCCCGCTGCGTGCTAGAGCTCTGTCCAGGAGCATTTACCAGGAGCACGGCAGAAAGGATGTGGACACGCTGGAGAGAGTCCAGCGGAGGGCGGTGAAAATGGTTGTGGGGCTGGGGGACAGGACTGGTGAGGAGAGGCTGAAGGAAATGGGCTGACTGAGTCTGCAGAAGAGAAGACCGAGGGGGATTGAATAGCAGCCTCCACCTCCCTGCCCGGGGGCTGCAAAGGGGATGGAGCTGGGCTGGTCTCAGTGGGGGCAGATGGCAGGACAAGGAGCAATGGGCTCAAGCTGCAGCAAGGGAAGTTGAGGTTGGATATTAGGAAAAACATTTTCTTGAGGAGGGTGGTGAAGCACAGGAACAGGTTCCCCAGAAAGGCAGTGGGATCTCCATCCCTGGAGGTGTTTAAGACCCAGCTAGGCAAAGCCGTGGCTGGGATGATGTAGTTGGGGCAGGGGGTTGGACTAGGTGTGACGCCCCCGCAAAAAGTCTCTTCCCACCCTCATTTTCTGATTGTATGAATGAGCAGGATCCCGCAGGCTTCATGCAGCCACATTATGAGCAGTCACACTGCACCCTGAGGGTAGAGGCCCAGCCGCGCACACACAAAAGGAGCTGTGGGTGCACATCTGAGCACCCTCAGTGCCCCCACATGTGCTGGCCTTTTGTAGATGTGCCCCTTGCTCTAACTCCTGAGACTGCCCAAAAGCATCAGTTGAGCCAGTATAACCCATTTGGGTGCTGGCTAGCGTTCACGGACCCAAGCACCTTGCAAACACAAGCATCCCTCGGTGAACTGCTTTGCAGTGATCATGGTGGGATGCATTATCCTTGCAGGCAGAACCAAGCACCAGAAGGCATGCATTCAACAGGTTAGCAAAAGTGGGGAATATTGTAATCCACCCAAACAGAGGGGTGTGCTGAGGTGGAGGGAGGGAGGCTGGGCCAGCTGCCCTGCTCCTGGCCCAGAAGTGCCTCGCACCGGAGCACGAGCCCGCGTACCAGCTGCAATGGGAGCGGGACACTCGCTTCTCGCCATCCAGATGCTGTGCATTAGTCCAGAACAGCTGAGGTAATTAACCAAATCAGACTTAGCCCGATGCGGAAAAGGATTTCTGCCCCCAGGGAAGAGGCAACGTCTCAATCTAATTATACTAGTTATTTAATCAGAACCAGAGGGCGGGTAGCTAATGGAAACAGTACCTCATGCAGGAGAGAGGGGTTAGTGCCTGTGGAGCTATTCGGACGGGGGGGCCAGCGAGTCCTCCCGGCTGCTCTTCTTGCTCCTTCGCAGCCTCCGGCAGGTGCGAGCCAGGCGCTGGGGAACGGCACCAGGGCGGGGGATCGGGTCAGCGCTCGGCCTGTTCGCTTGCCCGCCTGGGATTCCCCCTCCGGACGGTGAAATGGGAAATCGCTAGCTTGACCGCTGTGCTGGCCGTGTTCGAACCAAACAAGCAAGCTCCACACTCCCGTGCCCACACGGGCTGAGCCAAGAGGGGCTCTCGGATCAGCAATACCCAGCAGGCACTTGCTGCAATGGATGCAGATGGGAGAAGTGCACCCTGTGCTCCCAGGAAAGCACAGAGCCCCTCATCTCGACAGTCGCGCGACACGCGGGTGCCTTGAAGTCGCGCAACGGCGCTTGCGACCCTACATTTCCATTCCCCTCTGCGTAGTGCATCACCTGCGAGTGGCTGCTCCCGCGGGGATGCGCAGGGAAATTCCTGCCCGCTGGCCGCAGGCTCGCTTCAGCCTTTTGTTTCAGCTGTTCGGTGGGACACCCCTCACGCTGGACGGTGTTTTCATCGTGCCTCTCAAACTGTGTTGAATGTGGGCAGCCTGGAAGCCGTGTTGGTGCATTTTCGGATCAGACCAGGTGGGGACTTTCCCTGGCAGTCTGAGCATCTCTTCTGCTCTCGCAGCACGTTGGCCATCTGGTCATCCCGCCCCGGTTCAACACCTCTTCCTTGCTAAAGTCTTCTCTGGATTTCGGTTTGCCCTCTCGCCCCGGGCACTCGGACCCCTTGTGTTGACCACAGCTTACAACTCCTCTTCTTCATGACTTGCCAGCCTTCTCCATTTCAGTAAGTGCAACCAGCTCAGCCTACAATGTCACGTTGCCTAGCAATGCATTTCTAGCTGTCCCATCTCATTAGCCGGTTAGAGCAGTGCACACCCATCAGAGAGACAGGAAGGGACACAGGCCTTTGCTGTTTTAATTGGTCTCTTCTCTCTCCCGATCTCTCATACACACACATACACATCCCTTTGCAGACTAGTTTCCAGCCTTTCCGTGCAGCTGTATGAGGGAGCAGAAGAGCGGCAGGAGTTAAAACTGAAATCTCTACGGCCAAGCGTGGCCAAAATCAGTCTTTCGCTTTAAATCCCCTGGATTCCCTTCTCCTCCCGAGTGCGCCAGCTGCTTTGAGCAGGGCCGCTGCTGACTTCCACGGGGCGAGGCACAAAGAGGGTCAGCCTTTGGCTCGGGCTCCCGGACCCATGTGATTGCTGGAGGGTCTTTCTCCTCCAGCCTCATGCGGGAAGTGGGGTCAGCGCCAGCCGATCCCACAAAAGGGACCATTCTCCTCCTGCAAAGCCGCCCTGTCGACTGGCCAAAACAGGGGCTCGTGATCTGAGCGGGGCTGCTCAGGTGAGTTGGTGCCGTGAGCGCTGCTCAGGTTGTATCGCGGCGGCGGGGGCTTCTGGGGGTGTTTCCCCGAGGGGTGAGTGAGAGCAGAGACCCCAGGTGTTTGAACAGCAGCAGGATGCACCCTTGCGCCTCCAGGCTGCCCATCAGGACCACCGATGCCCTTTCTCTGCATGGGGGAGAGGAACAGGGTCCATGCCTGAAGCACAGCATCACATCTGGGACCCAGAGAGATCCACAGGGCTCAGATTTCCCTGCCTGCCCTAACGATTACTCCTACCTTGCCCTTGTCAGGTTTCTCTTTTTCTGCCCCCGTGGGGAGTAAGCCTTGGCTCTTCCGATGCTTAATAGTTTCTGCGTGGATTAATCAGAGCGATTAAAGGACAGAAGGAAGGAAACCTTTGGGCTAAAGGCTTCTTTCTGGTACTTTAAAAAATTATTCTTGAGTTGAAGTCAATCCCGTGACCTGCAATGGTCCAGCCTGTTCATTTCAGATACGTTGTCTTTGCTCCATGTTGAAGCAGGAACATGCACATCTGGAGAAGGCAAGCCAACGTCTGTGTTTGCAACCGCCCAGATGTTGGAGGAGCCTTTGCCAACGTGCTGTGGTGCTCCGAGGAAGACACCCGAGCGAAGGCAGCAGGGCATGCCTGAGGGGTCACGTCCCCCCGGGTGAGGATGGCACGCGCTACGGCTTTGGTCATCGAGTTTTCCCAATGCATCTTGTGTTTGTGCGTACACGATTTTGTGCATGCAGTCTCTTGAGCTCGCAATCCTGGAGCATGGCCCATAGGGACTGAATGTAAATGGAGCAGATGTGGGTTTTCTCTGTGAACTTCACATTCTGCGCAGGCCACTGAAGCCGACCCCTGCTCTATACAGCTCAGCAACTGAGTTAAGCTGCTCAGAAATGCCAAACCAGGTCCCCCAAGGACTGAGTTCACCAGATAAAGATTGACTGATAAAGAGAGATGAAGTGCAGCAACTCTTGTTCATCCCTTTTTTCAATTCTGTTTTAACAGCACCATTTAGCCACATCTTCCCAGACATTTATAACCATCCCCTTTCCTCTTTCATTGTCCATCCATGCTCCAGTTAGAGTATTTTACTCTCCTCTGGATTTTGCATTGGTCTTAAACTACTGAAGCAGTCTCTGTGCCTGAGGTTTGTGGGCTCTTTCCCCCTCCGCTCTATTGAGACTTTGTTGGGTGCACATGGCTGGACAAACCCTGTTTGTACAAACTCCCAGGACTCGATGGGGAGAAGCTATCATGTTCCCAGATCATGGTGATTAATGAAGCCAGCCCTGCCCTTTGCTGATAGAAACTCTCAACTAGGTTCGAGGAAATGCTGCCCCGCGTACACGAGACAACAAGGAGAAGCATTTCTTCGGCATATTAATAAGAGCAGCAAAGTGGCGCGTCATCGCAGCATGACTTGACAGAAAAGGCCAAATCCTCAGGGCCTTATCGACTGCAGTGGGAGTTTGTTGGCCCACAGTGCAGCTAAACAAAGTACAAGAAATGCAAGCTGTGGAACAGATCACAGCTCAGCTGAGACAGTCCTGCAGCCAGCCTGAGAAGTGCTGGGCCTTAGCCAATGAGCTACTTAAAAGACACAGGGAACGGTGACAAATAACAAGATTTAGGCGTAAAGCTACACCGCCCGAGGAAGATGAGGCCTCCCAGGGCTGAGGAGGCTGCCTTGGGTTCATTTCAGCAGACTCAATCCCAAGAGAGGAACAAGGAGCTCAGTAGCGGCGAGTGGGGCCTCGTGCGGCGGGGGGTGGGCAGTGACACGATGGGTGAGCGGCCGACAGTCAGGCCCAAGGACACCAAAGCCACGGGGCGGTACCGGGCAGAGGGGAGCGCGTGAAGACTCGTGGGGCTGGACTCTGCCTGGACCACGTCACGTGAAGCGGTGTGGAGAGAGATGCTTTGGATCAGCCCTGGTGCCACAATTCCCCCAGTGCCCAAGAGTCTGAACCCAGCGTCCAGCACTGAGCACCAGCAGGACTGTGGGATTAAAGCAATTAAAGGCTCCCCATGGATTCAGACCTGGGCCAAGCTGCTCCTGCTGCCTTGTGGGTGCCTCTGCCGCCCAGCTCCGGGGTTCGCCGTGCTCTCCGCTTCAGTCACTGCAGGAGACAACAGCTGATGAGCTTTGAAATCCCCACGCGAGGTTTGCCTTTCGCCCTGGTGCATCAATGGCTGCTCCTCCTTCGCCGTAGAGCGAGCATCCGATTGCTGAGATCCAGTGCCGGTGTCCTCATGGAGGCGCCTCCGTTTGCTGTGTGCCTAATCCTTCACGCCGGATGCCAGCCAAGCTCATCTTCACTCTTATCTTTTCAAGACTCGGTATTTATTCATAGGGTTGTTTTATGTAAGCAGTAAAGATCCTCATTAAATGCAAACCTTAATGCACGAGTGTAATATTAAGGTGGAACAAGAGTCGGGGCACTTGGGGCTGATTAGAGAAATTGCCAGGCTTTGGGGCTCTTTCCTGCAGGGATTGAAGTGCCTAGTGCCTCGCGAGCTTGATCCAAGTCGATGCAGGCACCTTCTGCTACCACCGGCTTTGCATTGGGAGCAGAGCCCCTTCAGCACCTCTGAGGAGGCACGTGGTACCTTGCAGGGCCAGTCAGCGCTTCTCATTATTCCCAAATGGAGCCCTGCTCCCGTGGAAATCAGTGGCAAAATGCCCATTGAATTCACTGGTGCAGAATTGGGCTTTTCCTTCCTGACCCACCAAGGGACCAGCCCAACTGGAGGAGCAATGCTGAAGGAGCAATGCTTCTGGTGAGGAGAACTGACTCGTCCGATTGGAGCCAAAGACCTCGGCATTTTGGTAGCAGACTCCCCTACGCCACCAGAACAACTCGGGCTGCTAGGTCTGGGTTAGAAACAGAGAGATTTCTTCCGAGGGTCGAACCCAAGGGCATGCCCACTGGCCTCAGGTTGGAGCAGAAGTAGACGTGAGCGGGGGAGGATGCGAGAGGGGCCTTTTCTGCCGTAAAGTCCAGTGTCCGCCTCAACTGCGGGCAAGTAATGACCAGGGGAGCAGGCACATGTCCCGTGAGCACCAGGGAGTCAGACCGGCGGCCCGTGAGCTGCAGGAATGGCGCACGTTACCGTTCCTTGTAGATAAGCGGCTGCATTTCTGCCCCTCCGTGAAGCCCCTTGAGTTTTCCGTTCTGGCATCTGGACCCCCAGGAGAGGCAGGGTGGAGGGAAAGCTCTTCTTGGAGGCAGATGCACGGTGGACTTGTTCCCCTGGAGTTTGGGGTGAATTCTGCACTCTTCCCCCGCATCTTGGTCTGACAGATGCTGAGCTGGGCCATGCCCAGCTGAGAGGAGCTGGAAGACAGGCCTGGCCAGAGCTGCGCTTCCCTAAATGCAGCGTGCTCCAGGGGCTGCTGTGTTTTGCTGCTAAGTGGTGAAGCAGCAGCTAATCCCCGCTAGGGTGAATTAGACAATGGATTATTACCTTTGAAATTTCCTCTTTCTCCTTTCCAGCATGTGGGTTCCCCAGACCCAGACAGACATTTAAGAGCTTGTTTTCCACAATAAAGAGCAGCTTTTGGATTCAGATGGGCCCAGGAACATTAACATGCTCAGTGCAGGTCTGTACCCTGTCATACTTCTTATCTCAAGGACAGCACCTCCGACAGCAAAATGCTTCATCCATCGCATGGGAATATTAACAAGTGTCCAGTGCTCTTGAGCAGGAAGAAAACCTGCGACCCACGGGCTTCGTGCCAAACCTGCTGCTTGCTAAAGCAGCGCCTCTCTCTGGGCACCGACACAGGCCATTTGTGGGTCGGTAACGTTAGGGCGCACACGCAGATGAGCTAGCGTGAAGTGTGTGACAGGGGTGAGGGAAAGCCAGCGGTGACTCGCTGCAGGGTGTGACATTGCAGCACGGTGCACTTTTCCAAGAGGACAGCCATGCCTTGGCACAAAGCATGCGTGAGCGTGCAGTGCAGGCGCGCAGAGGGGGCCGGGGTGTGGGGAGCATGCTCAGTGTTGCTTCTCCTTGCTTTGTGAGAGTAAAAGCCAGTCTTAGCATTAGTTCGTGTGTGGTTTACTTTTCCTTTTTTGTTTGGTATTTTTAATCTCTTGGGAGCGTATCTGAGCTGAGAAACTTTAGAGCTGATATAGCTTTTTAAAGTGGGGATTATGTAAATGCATATTACAGGGCTTCCATAAATGGGGATTATTTGTCGAATACATTTGAGTGCTTCCTCTGGAGCCATTAAGGTCTGTTGTGTAAATAGGAATTTAGTGACTGTTTATTCTAAATATCATTGATTCAATAATAGCCGCGACAGCATTTCTTGTTTGCGTTTGTTGTGGCCTCTCGTGCAAATGTATCGAGACAGTTTTCAAATCATGCCACCATATGTAACAAGGAAAGAAAGCTAATCACAGGGCAGCTCTCCCTGTGCATCCTCCGCCGGCCTTCTCCAAAGTCCCATCTCTCGCCAGCGCGAGCGTTTGGAGCAAAACACGCCGCAGCCCTGGCCAGTTGCTTGTTTTCACGCGCGAACTGAAGAGCACGTGCAAGTGTTTCTGCACGAGAGTGCTTTTCACCACAATTATCTATATTTCTATGCAGGCCTTTAAGAAGCAGCAACCTTTCCGCGCGGGTGGCTGGCTCTCTTGAATGAGCCAAAGGATATTTAAATGAAATGCTCCAAATGTTGGGAAACGGCGCATTTCACCAGAGGCGATCGAGATGCGGAGTTCACCTGGGGAATGCTCTACCCTAGGGCTCCCCTCAGCCACACAAGCAGTGCATGGGCACGAGTCGGGTGCCTGGATGCGGGGCGCAGAGGGCTGAAGCAGGGAGGGCTGCACAGAAGAGGAGGACACCCAAACCCCCGGCCGGTTTGCATTCTGCAGACCCCCCCAGGGATCGACTGAAGTCCCAGGATCTGAATCGGGGTGAGATCCGCCCTAGCGCGCGAGAACGTGCAACGCGGCCGGTCCCTTTCAGCACCAGGCTACGACGTGGCGGCCGAGACCTCCGCACAGGGCGGCACTGGCGGGTCCCGGAGCTGCTCTTCTCCCTGGAGCAAACCCCCCGTGCAGCCCTTGGGTGGGACATCCGCCAGCCCCTCCCGCAGCGTCGCCGACCCAGGCACCCAACGGGAACAGGCAACGAGAGCAACTTCCCTGCACAATCGTCGCCGGGAAGAGCTCCTGTCCGCGGAGACGAGCTTTCGTTCGGAAAGGCTGACTCTAAAACACCCCGTGCTCGGTGGCACGTTGGACCAGGTCCTGCGCAGGGAGGCCGGTGCAGCCGCCAGCTATCCCATGGGTGCTGTTGGGTCCTGAGCTCCTGCGAGTCCATATCACGGATCACGCTTTGCTCTGGATGCGGCGCGGCACGGCACGGCCCACACGCCGTTCACAGCAGGCGGCACCTGGCAGAGGCTTGGCTGCGCTCACCTCATTACTGGTGTTGTCCCACCAGCCCAGCCGCACCAGGCAGGCTTCGAAGCTGTCAGAGACACTGAAAACAAGTCACATCAAACATTGCCCACGGGCTTGTTTATTCCTCGAGCAGGGAGCGGATGCATGCCAATATTCCTGGTAGGACATAATGAAGGAGCTTGTTTCTGCTGGAAGACTTGGATGCCCTTCTAGGGGGGAGTGCTCTGGAAAGGCAACGTACCAAATTAAAGCGGAGAAAGGCACCCAGGAACAGGCCGGCGCCTCCCCAACAGCAGAGCTCCTTCTGGGGAGTGAGCCCCAGCCGAGGGCACATGCATATGCAGATCCCCCACTTGAAACTGCAGTGCAGGGGCGGGCGCTCCCCCTCCCGGCCCCCCTGGCTGCTCTGTTCAGGGTCGGGCTGCTTCTCCGCTGTAACCTCCATCACAAGGTTTGCAAATGAGCTAATTTGCAACCCAGCTCTCCGCTCTGGAGAGAGGGCTTCTCCGGGGGAAGGAGCCTCCGATGTCTCCCGGTGCCGTGCAGCCTCCTTCCCTTCGACTCCACCGGTGCCTTCATCCAGCCGGGCGGGCGGCCCGTGGCTCCGACCTGGAACAATCACTCGATTAGACAGGATGACACGAGCGGGCCTAAACCCAGCGTCACCGCCTAGGCAGACGGCGAGGGGGCTTTGGCAGCCCGATAGGAAAAGAAAGAAAAGTTTGGGAATGAAATCCAGCCGTCAGCCTTCAGCAGCGATTAATCCCTGCCGAGGATCCACTCATTTGCAGGCAGCTCGTTTGCACCGAGTTGGAGCCGGGGACATTCATTCATTGAGATTCCCCTGGGCGGGGGGAACAAAACCCCACGAAAACCAGGATCTATATAATCGAAAGCCGGCATTGCAATTCCCTTCTGGGAGGTGGGGGGGGGGACACAAAAACCACGATGTAGATATAATTGAAAGTCGTCCTTGTGACTTCCTTGTGGGGGGGACCCACAAAAGCTGGAATAACCCAAAGCTGTCGCTGCGATTCCCGTGGGGGGGGACAAAACCAAAAATCCGGGATTTATATAACTGAAAGCTGTCATTGTGATTCCCTTGGGGGGGGCACAAACCCCGGAGATATATATATATAAAATCAACAGCCATCACTGTGACTCCTGTGGGGGGGGAACCCACAAAACCAGGGGGGTGTGCAGGGAAAGCCATCACTGCGATTCCCTTGGGGGGGGGGGGCAAACCCCTCCGATATATATATATATATAAATATATATATATATAAAATCAATAGCCAGCACTGCGATTCCCTTGGGGGGGCACAACCCCCCCCATATATAATCAATAGCCAGCACTGCGATTCCCTTGGGGGGGCACAACCCCCCCATATATATATATATATATATATATATATCAACAGCCACCACTGCGACTCCCATGGGGGGAACCCACAAAACCCGGGGTGTGTGCAAGGAAAGCCGTCCCCGAGATTCCCTTGGGGGGGGGGGGCAACCCCCCCGATATATAGAGATAGATATACATAAAATCAATAGCCAGCACTGCGCCTCCCTCGGGGGGGCACAAGCCCCCGCAGCCCCGGGATCTGTGTAACGGGAAGCCGCGCAAAGCCCCGGGATCTGGCGGGCACGGCAGCGGGTCCGCACCTGCCGCCGCGGGCCTTTGTGTTGCCGCCGCCCTCCGCGCAATGGGCACGGCGGCCCACGTGGCGGGCCGGCATGAATGAAGCGCGGCGGCCAATGGGGCGGCGGGGCGGGGCGCGGGCGGGGCGGGGCGGCCAATGGGGCGCGGCGGGGCGGGGCCGGGCTGTAAAGCGGCTCGCGGCGCGCGGCTGGCGGCGCGCACAGACGTGCCATGGCCACCACGGCGCAGTACCTGCCGCGCGGCAGCGCGCTGCTGCCGCCCGAGCACCACCACCACCACCACCCCCACCACCACCACCACCACCCGGCCGCGGCGTACCGCGACGTGCCCAAGATGATGCACCCGCACGAGTACCTGCCGGGGCTGGCGGGCCCCCCCGCGGGCCACGCCGTGAGCCTGGCGCCGCCGCCGCAGTGGCCGCAGCAGGGCGGCGCGGACTGGGGCGGCGGCGGCGGCGGCGGCGGCGGCGGCGGCGGCGGCGGGGGCGCGGCGGCGGCGGGGCACCTGGGCGCCGAGCACGGCAAGGGCGCGGCGGGGCGCGACGACTTCCAGCCCGTGCCGCGCGCGCACCTGGTGCCGCAGCAGGCGGGCGGCTGGGCGCAGGGCGCCGGCCACCACCTGGCGCCCATGTCGCCGCCCGCGCCCGCCGGCCACCAGGCGCTGCTCTACGGCCAGCCGCCCTACGGCGCCATGCTGCCGCCGGCGCTGCACCACGGCCTGCGCGACGCGCTGGGCCACGACGGCGCCGGGCCCGAGCCGCCGCCGCCGCCGCCGTCGCCGCCGCCGCTGGGCCACCCGCCCGAGCCGGCCGACGACGACGCGCCCAGCTCGGACGACCTGGAGCAGTTCGCCAAGCAGTTCAAGCAGCGCCGCATCAAGCTGGGCTTCACGCAGGCCGACGTGGGGCTGGCGCTCGGCACCCTCTACGGCAACGTCTTCTCGCAGACCACCATCTGCCGCTTCGAGGCGCTGCAGCTCAGCTTCAAGAACATGTGCAAGCTCAAGCCGCTGCTCAACAAGTGGCTGGAGGAGACGGACTCCTCCACGGGCAGCCCCACCAACCTGGACAAGATCGCGGCGCAGGGCCGCAAGCGCAAGAAGCGCACCTCCATCGAGGTGGGCGTCAAGGGCGCCCTGGAGAACCACTTCCTCAAGTGCCCCAAGCCCTCGGCGCACGAGATCACCTCGCTGGCGGACAGTCTGCAGCTGGAGAAGGAGGTGGTGCGGGTCTGGTTCTGCAACCGGCGGCAGAAGGAGAAGCGCATGACGCCGGCCGGCCCGCCGCACGCGCCCATGGAGGACGTTTACGCGCCCGCCGACGCCTCGCCGCTGCACCACGCGCTGCCGGGCGCCGGGCCCTGACCGCGCCGGCCGCGCCGCCGGCGGGGGAGAACTAGCCAAAGGTTTGCCCTCCGTCTCTCTTAACTTACTGGGGAGGGCGGGGGCGGGGGCGGGGGGCTCGGGGCCGCTTTTTTCACGCCCCTACTTGCCCGTGTCTTCTGGCCCCCGCCGTCCCGCGTGGGTTCCGGGGGGGGCCTCGGGCCGGGTCTGCCCCGCCGGCGGGCGAGAGAGTCGCAGCAGGAAGAGTTTGTCCTCCTCCTCCTCCTCCTCCTCCTCCTCCTTTTCCTTTCGCGGGCGCGGGCTGGCCGCTAGGATGCAGGAAGATTGGCTGTGATCGGTGTGCTTTGGACCCTCGCGCGCTAAGGTTTCTTGCGGTTGTGTCAGGACCAGGCCGGAGTACTGACATGATTTCGTTCCGGGTGTGCAAAAGAATCAACTTCTCTCTCTCTCTCCTTTTTTTTTCTTCTCCCCCCCACCCCCCTTGAAAAATCCATTTGCTTTCCAAATGGGCCAGGAATAGTCACGTAAGTGGATTCTTTTTACCTTCTCGGATCTCTTGATTCCAGCAATATTTGTATGTGGAGAGAACTTTTGGAAGCATGTGCCTATGTGGAAAGTCTCGCGCTGGAGGAACGTTGAATGGCCTGGTAGAGGTAAAAAACCGTCAGATGCTTGCTTTGGGGTTTGCTAGAGCATTTCTCTCCCGTCTGTGGCATTTGACTGATTGCGAATATTGCTCCTTGACTCTGGACAAACTTCACGCTCTGTGAAACCGCAGGTGAAAAGGGAATTTTTTTTGTTGACGATCAGGCGCATGGCATGTCCGCTGGCAGATTTATTCTTTCTTTCTTTTTTTTTCTTTTTTCTTTTTTTTTTTTTTGACATACGAGGGACACGGTTTACACCCAACCGGACCAGTCTTCTGTTTTCCACAGTTTGTTTTTTATTGTATTTTTGTGCCTTCGGTGTTTGTTTGCAAATGCGTTATTGTTCAGGCAACTGTCACAATCAGCCATGTTACTATAAATTAATTATCATATTTTCTCTGTGTCATTTAAAAAAATGTAGTTCTTGTATATCAGTTAATACAAAGGATATTGTTTCAGATGCCAAACGCTCATTAGCTGTTTCTTTGAATTTATTTTTTTTTAATAAAAAAGCCAAACAACAACCCCCCAGCGTCACTCTGGCGATCAGTTATCATGCGAAAGGTTTGTCATGCTAAATACTATGTTTGATACCCATAAATTAACGGACTAGCCAATGGGTTCACTGTGCAGCACTGAAGCTGGCAAACCCTGCAGATGAATGCACTAATAACTTTTTGTAGCATAAAATAAAATGTGATTTAAAGGTTTCGAGGCACAGTATTAATAAAGCAGTGTGCATTTTGTCAGCTTTCGTTACTTGCTCAACTTGAGTTTCTTTTGGCTTAGGTGGCAATTGTGCAAAACGCAGGGAATTGTGCAAATTGTAGCGTGGCGTTTGAAGGACGGTGTCGGATGTTGGCCCTCCCTCCCCACATGGTTTGTCTGCTTCCAGAATATTTCTAACATGTAGAATTTCCTGAGCATTTGGTAACAACAGGATATTCATCGGGAATAATTTAAGAGGGATTTATAAATACACGAACATCAGGGTATCATCCAAGCAACATCATGAAACTAGGGAAACATTTCCAGTTTGCAGAATCTTCCTTATCTCTGTCTTCATTTTTTTTTTTTTGCCTCTGTTTCATTCACCCATCCTGGCACTTATTTGTTGATGCTGTTGAAACCCTCTAAAGCCATTCAAAGAAATTCTTTGACGTTCCCTATGCTTTAAAAAAAAAAAGAAATGAAACAGCAGGGGAAAAAAAGAATGAAATCAGAGAGAAACCTCTAGTCGCAGTTTGTATGAGACGAAGTACAGAATTTAAGCTCTTGCCTGTGTGGCGCACAGTGGTGCGGGAGCTATTGAGATGGAGAAAGTCTCTCTCCTTTTAAGTAGTTTGTATGGCAAACAGTGCTGTATTGATATTTGCAAAAGAGGGGTCAGTTTTCACATTTCATTCCCATAATGGATGAGATATGAAGTGAGTTCCACGGAGGTTGAACACCCTTGGGTTGTTTGGTTTGTCAGAATATATAAGGCACTTGCAGCCTTTGTGCATTAGCTCCCTCATGCTATTGAGCAGCAAAAATAAAACACACTTCGTTTGTGCAGTGCCAAAATGTTCAGCCCTTTTAAAAATCAAATACCCGAAGGTTTGCCTCATTTAGTAGAACGGTTCCAGTTCTTAGTCACGGCATAAACAGCAATTAGGGTGGGCTGGGGTTTTTGTTTTGTTTTTTTTTTTTCCCCCCTTCGTTTCTTAAGCTAAATGAAAGTGTTACCAGGGGTCCGTAGCTGGATACACAAGGCACAAAGCGCGTAAAAGCGCAAAGGTAGTTTTGGTAGCTCAGAGGCCATACAAGAGTGTAAATGCTTATTATTTAGTGAATGCACAAGCGGTACAGTTTTAAAGGAGGGAAACGCGTTCAAAAGACTGGGCCTAACGTGGGGAGAGAAAGCGGCGCTGTGCCAGTGAAAAGATGGTACGAGAGGCCGAGGTTGACGCCACTTTGCAAACGCTGCCCCGGACCAGCGGGTTTCGGGGGACGTGGACGCGCCCGGCCGGCCTCCTGTTGTATTCTGCTACACCTACGTTCTGGCCTTTGATGAATGCAAACCTTCATCGTCAGGAAATGCCTCGTGCCGCTAAGGAAACAATCCTCCCTTCGGAGCGACTCGGTTTTGGGGGAGTCGAGGCCAAGTCCGGCTCTCGTGCGTGGTCTGAGTGGGAGGACGCCGGAGGACCGGGGCTTTATCAGGGAAGGCGCAGCTGGGTGCGGGACGAGGCAGTCGGCTGCTGGGCCAGAGTTCGGGGTTGTAGCCGCAGGGTGACATTGTCCCTGCTGCCAGCCGCACGAAGGGCACTTCGCCTTCGCTCCCGAGGTGGCACTACTGCCTCCAACTCCCCCCCCATCTCCGTGTTTTCCAAACGCCGCCACCTTCTTAAATGTCTTTACAGACAATTCTGGGGAGACAGCATCGCTGTCCTCTTTGTGCGAGGGACCTTCAGCAGGGCACGGTCTCGTTTTCCCTTTTGCTAAAGCCGGGGTAGCGTGGGAGCCTGGCAGCCGCGTCCCTCTTGCCCTTGCTCTGCCCCCTCTCCGGCGCGGAGCCCAGGAGGGCACCGGCGCGCTTTGCAGCACGGGGCAGTTTGCCTTGCTCGGTGCAGCGGCTGCTCATTAGTGATGCCCTATTAACCTAACTTGTGTCGTCAACAGGATCCAGCCTACCCATGGCTTGCTGCCAGGGCCCGATCCTGCCAGAACAAGCAACCTAATCCCTTCTCACGCGACCTGGGCCCTGGCGTAAAACTTTAACGGCACGAAGGCTAGGTCCTCGTGGGGCTGGTTCCCGCTTCCCGCAAACTCGGCGAGAGCAGCCTTGGGCTACGTGTGCTGCAAGTACGCTTCCACTCCTGGTTAGCAGGCTGGGGAGCGGATGCCCTCGTAGATCTGTCTGTCTTTTCCTCCCCACGGTAAACTCTGCAGCCTTAACCCTGCTGCCAGTGAGGTCAGTAGCCAAAGTCGCGTTGTTTGGGGCGAGCTACGGCAGGGCGTGCTAGACGTGCGCAGGGATCAGGCCTCGGTAATGCCCTTATCTGCCTCCTGCTCCCTGGACATCAGTGTGCTCGGAAGCGCGCGCGCGGTCGTCCCAGCACGCAGCAACCCCCCGCGCTGCTCCGAGTTTGCTGCGTGGGCTGGGAGGACCGTGTCCGGCTGCTGTGCTCACACGTGCGCTCCCGCTCCGGTGCCTGCTGCCCTGCCGGTACCGTGTAGGCTGAGTGCCCTCTATCGGTCCTTGCAGGGGAAGAGAAGGCAGGCGAGCCGCTCGGCTCCAGCACCTCAACCGGGAACTCCTGGAGACGAGTCCGAGACCAAAAACGCTGTCCCCGGACAACGCCGCGTGTCTGACGTTGCCGTCGTCTGTCGGTCCGCTCCTGGGACGTCCGCGCCCCCTTGCTCCAACGCGTCCTCCCACCGATGGCTTCAGACTTAAATAGGCCCCGGTTCACCAGATCGAGTCGGAGAGAGAGCGATCCCACGCTCCCATTCAGCCTGGAGAGGTTGGACGACGGATCTCTGCTCAGCCTGTCTCGGGCCTTACCTTTGATATTTATTGGTGTGCGCAGATGTGCGTGTACACACAGGCGCTCTCCCTCTCGCACACAAATATAAATACAGCCGACTGCAGCTAATCAGATGTTTTCCTTTGTGATTCATGTAAAACTACCTGTGAAAGTTCCCACTAGTTTCAATTAGAACTAATAAGACCAGGCTTCTCTGTGTAACTAATCATGCCAGGTCTGGGAATTATGGGCTTGCAAAGGCAGCATTAAAGCATATGATACTGTACACAAGAAATAATGCTTGTGTTAAATCAGACCTCATGAATATTTCATGCCGCTTGATATCACATTATTTTTGGTGCGAGTCAAAATCAGTGCTGTTTCTTGCATGCGGGGCGACAAAGGCGTTTCTTAATGACATGTGCGCGGTGGGCACGGGGGAGCATACTCTGGCCTGGGAGAGGGCTCCATTTCTCAAACTTCTGTAATGTTTTCTTCCTAGGCATCTCCGGCACCTAGTTCACCTGCCTTGAAGGGAATCACGTATTCCTCATTGATTTCACATGTTCACTCCTGCCAGCTCTTAACCATATTTTTCTTCCTTTTGCTGTTTAGTCCTCGCACTGTAGCTGCTCTGCAGTTGAACGGACAACGAGCAAAGGGTGCGACGGCCGAAGAGCACCATAGCCTTTTATCGTTTTCCCAGACTGTCCTTCCTTGTAAATTTGAGTGAGAGACTCATCTTAGTGGCCCCGCTCCCTGCCTCGGGGACGGGAACTGCCTGATAATACAGACAGGGTTGGAAATATGTGAATGAGCGAGTGTACAAAATTGTGCGTGTAGATGGCAGCTGATTTGGACGCGTCTCAATGGGACCACGACCCGTACTAGGGGCTAGGGGCTCGAGCCAGAGCCCGGGGCAGCGGCTGGGAGTGTTTCGGTTATTTCGTATCGTTTCCAAGGATGTTTGGCCTGCTTATCATTCCTCGTTCCCTCATCTCCGGCGCCCGCTGGTCACTTCTCGCCCACCCAAAGGGGCACACAACTTTGAGGCGGGCAAGACCCCTCCTCGGTCCAGGGCCCGGGAAGAGTGGAGCCTTTCACAAACTCTGTTCCGTGTTATTTTTACAGCTGGGACAAAGTATTCAGAGGAGCTGTGGCCGGGGCCGCGCGCCTGCCTTGGTCCTAGCGTCAGTCGTTCCGACCCTCAGACTGACCCGAAGGCTGCGCTGCCTCTGCTGGGCTTTGTATTTGTCACTGAAAAATCAATATGCTTTTTAATCAGTTTGCCAGGGTGGGAGGTCTCTTGTGCCAACCCAAGGAGAAATAAAAAAGCACAAGGTGGGCTCTTCAAGCGCGTCAGCAGCAGCACGAATTGCAGCGTGGAAAAGCAGGGTACTCGTTCACGGAGAACAAGGGATGGGGACCCCAGCTCAGCTTTCGTGCCAGGCCCCTCACCAGAGTGCCAGGACGCCCATCGGGGCTCCAGAGCATCATGCCAGAGCTGTGGCCTGGTGCCAGCTGGCGCCCGAGTGCATCGCACCTCTCTGGCATTCGTTCCCTTGCATCGCCGGTGGCTTCAGAGAACCCGGCTGGCTGGGTTTCCCTTCGGAGAAGCGCGGGCATGTCTCCGCAGTTGGCACCAGCCACCTGTCCCCACCTGTCCTCCACCGTGCAGCGCAGCTGGCACGTGCTCCGCATGCCTGGGCCGCCTGGTAGCCTCCCCCTTGCCTCTGCTGGAGGAGGTCCTCTGTGGGCCCTTCTCGCTGCCTGCCTGCTGCAAACGGCCGAGAGCACTGCGGCACCGGACCTCGCATAGCTGGACGGAGCCGCTCCCACGCAGAGACCTGCAAAGCCCGCAGCGGTCAATAAAGCAGTCCTTTTCAGGGCCTGACCCAAAGGCCAGCGTGTCTCGGGCGCTGGGATGACTACACGCTGCTGCGGAGGGAGCATCCTGCACACGTCGAGGCATCCCTGGGCGAGGCGTGACGTCTGCGTAGTGACAAGAGCAGCCCCCACGAGTCATCCCGTAGCCTCCAGGCCTGCGCTCCCACGGGGGCCTTGGTCACGCCGTCACGCCCAGTCCCCGTGGCTCGGCGCAGGGGCGGCTCGTCCTGGGAACGGGCCGCGGCACCGAGGGTCCTTGGCGTGGGCAAGCGGGACGACGACTCCCTGCTCCCAGCCGCCCGCGAAAGGGGCAGCACGGCAAGGGGCTGCACCTCCTCGGCCGCTCTTTATCTTCCCGAGATCACTCCATTCGCTCTGCAGCGCAGCGTGCAAGCTTGTCTCGCCAAGCCACTTCACCCGTTGTGTGCAGCACCTGCAGCTCCCCGGCCCAAGGCTGCTACAGGCCTGTGGCAGAGGCAGGAGGAAGGAGCCTGCTCCCCCTCTCCCCAGGCTGGAAGCACGACATTTCGGCTACCCCCAGACTCTCCTTGTCTGCGCTGCCTCCCAGCCTGCGAGCCCGTCGGTGCACGGTGCTGCCATCCACCCCGCGGGGTGCCGGCTGCCCCCCTCCAAGCTGCCGCCACACACAGCTTTCCTCCCGGGAGAGATGGCACAAACAGAGCACGGAGAAATCCTTTCTGGAGCCTATTTTCATGAGACTTGGATCCACTTCCTCCTCAGCGGGACACGGGAGAGCTTCGCTGGCCATCGCCGACAGCTGCTGCCTCCCAGCCGCTCTCGCAGGGTGTTAATTGCTCGTGGCACTCCTGGGCCAGGTCCTCAGGCTCCCCTCCGTGCCCAGCGCAGCCGCCTCCAAGCCAGCGCGCAGACCTGCTTTAAACTGGTCTTGCTGGTAAAGCCAGAGCCAGCCACGTGCCTTTCTGCAGGGACAAGGGGAGCAGGAGGAACAGCTGCAGGGCTGGTCCCGTGGCTGCTCCTGGAGGACCCTGCTCTGCCTGGGCGAGGAGGAACGATGTGGGGACAGGTGGGAGCCTGGGCCTTGCCAGGGTTGGGGGGCAGACCCGGAGGGAGGAAGGGACGGACGGACAGCAGGTGGTAGACGAGGTTCAGAGCCACTGAGGGAGAGGCGCTGGGATCGATACCTGGAGTATTTGATATTCCGCTTAGCGGAACCCTTGCTACGTCTTTAATTACTATTTCTAAAAGCACCACGGGATGGAAAGCAAAAGCCAGAAATAAATAGCACGGGATGATCAATTGGGCATGAAACCCTTGTTATTGATCACCTTTAACCTCTACTTAAACTAATGACAGAGCTCCCATTGAACTGTCCCCAGGCGCGCAGCACATCAATCGCACGAGTGCCACATAAATCATCACGGGCCGCGCGTGTTGCCAAGCGTGAGCCCATCCGACCGGGCGAGGGGCAGGACGGCATGCATGGGTGCGATGGGGAGGTCATGGGCAGAGTCCTCTGATGCGCCCATGGTGGGCCTCTGCCACCAGAAAGCAGAGGCTGGGCTGGCACCAGAGGAGAGCGGGGACGCACAGAGCCTGTGCCGATGCACGTGGCGGGGTGGGGGAAGCCAGCTCCTGGGGAGGGGAGCCCTGGGGCAGCTGCCATTCAGCCCGGGACCTCGGCTTTGCTGGAGCTGCCACTTCGGTTCGGCCTGAAACAATCGACCTGCGCGACCAGCTGCAAAGCCAAGTCAGCGTGGCCCTTCCCGAGACCAGCCCGGCGAGTCAAATGATCCCTTGCCACGCCAGGCAGGAGAGGTGCCGGCTTCCAGCACGATGCAATGCTGTCTGCTCGCTTTCCAAGGTGGCGGCACGTTGGCGTTGGTGCCTGACACATGGCAGCCACGTGCTTATTTGCTGCCCGTCCTGCCACGTCAGCAGTGCGGAGCGGGCCCGCCTCTGTGTGCTGGAGGAGGTGGTTGTGCCCGATGGCAGGGGGGCGGCAGGTGCTGCTCCTTGCAGTGCCTCATTGTTCATGTGAGACGTGCAGGCATCAGCTGCCACGTAGAGCTCGCAGGGGCCCTGAGTTTCTAGATAAGTATTTCCTAGTAGTTCGCTTGGGCCCTGGGGTTGGGTCCTGGGGGCACCACGGAGCAGTTGCACAACCAGCTGGGTGTTTGTCTTTCCCAGAAAGCTCTGGGGAGCGTCCCAGGGCTGAGGAAACTCCCTTTTGGCTGCTGCGCAGAGGAGAGCATGCGCGGTCCTGGTACCCTGGCCAGCGTGGGTTCATGCGGGAGCTTATCTGCAGCACGGGGGACTCCTGCCAGCCTCTGCGCTGCCCCGAGAGCAGCTGGAAGCCATTCGGTGCGGCTGAACACGGGCTGGGTGGGACAGGGTGCAGCGCTGGACACCCCGGGTCAAGCTCACCCCTGCACTGCAGCAGGACCTGGGTGCCTTGGCTGGGGCCATCTGGGAGCAAAGGTGTGCCTGCCAGGCCTGGGCTGGGGTGGCCGGGGGCCCGTTCGGGGCAAGTCGGAGCAGCCCCCAAGGCTGCACTAACATGCAGCTGCCCGGCTGGTTCGCCTGGCAGGCGAAAGCAGGAGGAGCGGAGGCGTGTTGCCAGGGTATTGCTGCTTTTCCTGGCACCTGGGGCTGCACCCAGACCGCAGGGGTGCTGCCCTACCAACGCCTGTGAGCTTTCTTCCTGCGCCTGGGCAGGCCCTGCAGGGCTGGGGCTGGGGCCAGGGGGGAAAGGCATGGCGACCGCTTGGGGCAGGCTTGCTAAAAATCCCCTCTCCACCTAGTTGGCAGCACAAGACCACGCGGAGAAGGCCAGTGCCTGCGCACATGCACAGTCCTCCCCAGCCCTCCCGCTCCTGGAGATGCGACATTTGCTTTGCCATTGGCAAGTGCCAAGGGAGCAGTGACAGTGCCGGGCTCTCCGGCAAAGACTACAGGAGGGTGCCGGCCTGGAGGGTTATCGGTCCCAGACCCCCCTTCCCTTCCCTGCAGTCAGGGGTGTATTTTGGATGCAGCAGGTGGGACCTGCACCCCCAGGCACATCTCCCAGGGGCCCCCGTGACAGTGTCTGCAACATGTTTGGACCCGCTGGCCTCTTCCCCAGCAGCCTCCTTCCTTGCAGTTGTTCTCCTTGCACTGGGCTGCAGCCCAAGTCTCACTCCCACGAGAGCGACGGGAGTGCTTTGGGCGCAGCCCCACCCTGGCTGCTCCCGCGATGCCTTCCCACCATCGATTCACGGTGCCACGACCTCAGCCCGTACCCCCGAACGCTTCCTCTTGGGGGATCTTCGGAGAGCACTCATTGACCCTCCCGGGGGAGAAGGCAGGAGCTGCCTGACATCTGCTATCCCACCTCCTGGCCCGCACCTGCCGTCCAAGGCAGGATGCAAAGCACCTGTCCAAGGCAAGATGCAGGATGCATCCTCCCGTTGGTACCCCCGGCGCTGGGCAGCTTGCAGCAGGCCTCCAATTGATGCATGCTGCCATTAGGAAGACTTCCCCCCTCCCCAGCTCCTTAAAAAGCACGTGGGGGCCTTCATCTATCAGCGCCTGGCAGAGTTATTGATAACACGGTTGCTCCTCCTCGGGTCCCCGCGTGTCCCTTTTTTCTCCGCCGCAGACACGGTCATTTGTCACTGCCACCCCCCGGCAGCCGTAAGGGATGGGAACCTCGGCCCAGGTGGGGCCTGGGCGCGTTGCGGATGCGGCGCAGGCAGGCGTCCTGCATTCGTTACCGCTCGTGTCCTGTCACGGCCCCAGGGGAGGCCGAGCCGTGCTGCTGCCTATAAAAGCACCCGGGCAGCGCTCCAGAGAGCCCCGGCAGGCGAGGATGAGCGGCTGGCTCGGGCGGATGCACGGGCCCGGGGGACGGGAAGCATCTCCAGGAGCGGGGCGGGGGTTGTAGTGACAAGCAGAAGAGACTCGGAGCATGGGACAGTCTCCAAACCTCCCCCTGGGGACCCGGCGAGCTGAGCGCAGATGGAGGAGCTGGAAAACTGCCCTTCTCCATGCCCCAGCACCAGTCCGTACGTGGCTGCCCAGGGAGGGTGTGTGCTCTCAGGCTGTGGGGGCCTTTACATCTCTGTGCCACGAGCTGAACTCATCTCAGCCCCACGGGACCCCTGGCACCGACTCTTCTGTGTGCCAGGCCAAGGGCCATGGGAGCGGGAGCCGGCGTCCAGCACCGTGGAGCGCTTGAGGCCCGGCAGAGGGAAAGCCGAAGCGCGCAGTCCGGCCCCGTGACACGGCCGCGTGCAGAGGGCAGCGCCCGGTGCTGACGCCAGCCAGGGCCGGCGCTTGGCATGCATTTGCATAGATGAAATGATTGCTCCTGCCATTCATCGAGTCCCTCTGTCCCTCGGCCGCGCTGCTGCGCTGTGGAATCCGGCGTCCACACAGGCCGCATTCAGCGCCCGACAAGCTCTCCGCTGTGGCCCGCGCGGCACAGATGTCCTCCAGCCATTCCATGAATTGTTGCTCTATAGTCACCGAGCTGTTTGGGAAACGTTTCAGATAACTGTCCTACGCACGGAGGGGACTGAATCGATGGCATTTGGGCCGTCAAAAAGATAGTGTGAACGCGCAACAAAGCGGGCCCTGTGGCCGCGCGGCCAGGAGAATGCCAGCTGGTATTCGCATTGTTTGCGGGCGCAGCCCCGAGCGCCGGGCAGCCCTCGGCACCTTGGAGGGGCTGCGGGAATGTACAGCCCCTCTGAACTTTCTAAATGCCAGGGGAGGAATGCGTTTGAAGCGGGGCTCGGACCGGCCGCGCAGAGGAAGCGCTTTTCCGCCCAGCCGCCCTGCCCGGGGGTGCGGGAGGGAAGGCGCCCGGTGCGGGGACGTGCATGCATGGCCGTCCAGGTGGGAGCCAGCCCTGTGAAGGAGTCACCTGTGTGGGTGGCAACGGTTTCCCCTGCTCTGGGCAAGGGCGTGCAAGGGAGCGGGGAGGCAAACAGCCCCAGGGGAGCTGCCCGCCAGGGCTGGGCATCCCCGGAGCAGCAGGCGTGCGCTGTGGGTGGGGGCCCTTTCCAAACGGCAGGTCTCCCCCAGTCGCCAAATGCAGCCGTCCGATGCCAGGGGGCGATTTCGTCGAGCTGAGGGCCTGCGGGGATGCCCCCCAGCAAATGGGGAAGGGTGCGTGAGCCCGTCCCCGGTGCAGGCTGCGGGTTCCCCGTGGCTGCAGGCCCCTGACGAGAGCCCGGAGCCCGGCCCTCGGAGTCGGAGGGGCCTTTGCCAAGCACCGCGGCCCCGGCCATACATCACCGGGAGGAGCGTGCGCCTGGGCAACACATTAGAATAATGCATTATTAGAGCAGCGTTGCTATGGTGATGTATTAGGGCCATACATCATGAGGGACCTTCCGCTGATGATGTATGGCGCCAACCGCGGCTCCTGCCAGCGCCGGCACAGGGGCCACCAGGACAGGCTTTGCTTTTGCAAGGATGTCTTCCTTCCCAGGGACAAGCCAAGCCTCGTGGCTTCTGGCCCCGGGCCAGGGCCCCCACCTCCCTCCCGGGGTCTCCTTAAAGGAGGAGCAGCCTGCTGTGCTACCTGGGCACCCGACGGCCTCGGCGGATGCCTGTTGTGGGCTGGCCGCGCTCTTTCCTGCGGGAGAATTACTCCGTTATTTTTCCGTAGTGAAAAAAATGAGGGAAAACAAAGAGCACCATTTTCCAGGGTGGGGTGTCTTGAGTCGAAAAGGTTGAAAACGGCTGTGTCGGGATAGGAACAGCACTGAGATGTTGCTCCGGGGTTAGGCTTCGTGCCCATGCGTGAGGAAGGCAGCAAGCGCCAGCGTCCCTGTTTTACAGAGGGGGTTACTGAGAAGGCTACACGGCCCCCTCCAGACAGGGCTGGGGGTCAAGCCCCAGTCTTTGCCACCCTTGAGCCAGATTTCTCCACGCCACCTTTCTGAGTGAGCACGGCACATGCAGCGGCTTGTCTCTCCTCTCCGTCCTAGCCAGACCTGACACGTGCACGGACACGCGTGTCACCGCTGACAGCTCTCCCACAGGCTGATCCACGCACAGGACAGCAGTCTGCTGTTGCTGCCGCTTCTTCCCTTAGCTTCAAGGAGGGACCGCCGCTGGTGACACGCTGGTGAGGAGAGGGGAGCAGAGGGTCTGCCCCAGCACGGGCGTTGGGGAACAAGGGGCATTGCTGGCACCTCCATGCACCGAGTGCAATACACGGCAGGGCCCTTATCCAGCTCCTGGACTGCTCTCCCTCTTCCCCAGGGCCCTGGCAAACTTCTCCAGGGGCACCAAGCAGAGTCCCTGCATGTGCAACGTGCATTGCAAAAGAGGAGGCCAGCGCCACCGCACGGGGCAGCCAGCAAAGGGGGGACCCCCAGCGAGCCCTGCCCGCCCCGTAGACAGAGCTCGGGATGCAGCCGGCTTTGCCCCGTGCCGGCCAGCACATCGGCTGGGTCCCTGCGTCTGTGCGCTGAGCAGGGCAGGGCTCAGACCCCCCGAGCAACACAGACCTGCTGCCATCTCTGCCCCCCGCTCGCGCCCTCGCCCAGTCCTGACCTGGCACGCCCGAGCAAAGGGAACAGGTGCTGCACGGGCAGGTTCCCACGTGCCAGGATGAGCAGAGCCAGTGCCCCCCACCCCCGGGCCCTCCTGGAGCCACGCTGCGGTCCCACGCAGGGAGACGGCGCGCTGCAGCCAGCTCCGCCTGCGAGGGACTGCAGGCATCAGTAAGCATCAGCATCAACAGGGGACAGGGAAAGGTTATTTATAAGAAACCAGGCCAAGGAGTGAGAACGCGGCGGGGGGTGACACGTGCCACGGGCCACGGAGCGGGGCTGGCTTCTGCTGCTGCCCAAGGAGGCCCAGCCCCACGACCCCCAGCGCTGCGCCTATTTCTAGCATCTCCCGATGCGTGCGGCTCTGTCCTGCAGCCCTCTGCGCCGGGCACTGCTTGCCATTAACCCCAGCTGCGCTCTCCTGCTCTTGCCAGACAGCGCACAGGAAGATGACAGGCCTCTCTCTCCCACCAGCGCGAATCAGGAACCATAAGATCACCGCGTCCTAGCGCGGCCGGCCCGGGGGCCACGTCTAGCTCAGCCCCCGCTATTCGGGGCAGCGTTGTCCCTGTCTGCACCATCCCAGACAAGTGTCTGTCTCAGCCGCCAGTTAAATGCTTGAGGAGCAAGCCCCAAAGCCGCAAAACACCCCTGAACCTGCCCAGGTGACGCGGGGGGCTTGTCCTGCCCCTGCAAGGACAGGAAGGCGCTTGTTCAATACGCTCGGGAGACCCAGGGAAGAGGAAGGTGGCCCCTGCTACGGAGGGAGACAACTCCCTGGCCCCCCAGCCCATACCCGTCCGACCAGGGGGTGTAATCCTGACCCTGAGCAGAGGAGCAAGACCCCTGAGCCCAGCAGGAGCAATGCACGGGGGTCAGAGGTGATGCCCAGAGGGGCTGAGGGAGCACAGGACCACGGGCAGGAGGCAGGCCGAGGCCCCCAGCCCCGCTCCACCGGTCACGGTTGCACTGTCCGGTCCCCGGTGGTGTCCTGCAGGACCCCAGCGCCAAGGGGAGGCCGAGCCCCCTGCCCTACCAAACCCTCATCTGGTGTCCAGGGTCCGGCCTGAGCGAAGCCCCTGTCCCAGCTGAGAAACCCCCGACGCCCCGCCAGCAACGTGTGACGTGGCGTAGGATGCCAGCACCGTTTAAACCTGCCCGGCCACGACCCGTCCGCACAGCGGACGGGGGGCGCCAAGCGCGACCCCCTCCGCGGCCCGCACTGGGCTGGAGCCCCGGGAGCCGCTCCGCTCCCAGGCCCCCGCCTCCTTGCCTTGCCTCGCCTTGCAAATCCCTGTAATTAAAGCGTTTGGGAAGCACCCGCTGGGAGCCCAGACAAGCATCCCCCGCGCGCTCACGCCCAGCCCCGCTTCCTGCTGCGCCCGGGCCCCCGGGCGCTCCCGCGACACGCCTTGCCGGGCACAGGGCACGGTGGCGGTCCGTCCGAGGGCTCGGCCGCGGGCCGGCGGGGCTGACCTGCAGGTCTCTGAGGAGCTGGAGAGCCACAGAGAGGCCTGGAGCAGCCAGGCCTGGGCTGCGAGGGGCGCCGGCAGCCCCGGGGCGGGCTGGGACCCCCACCGGCGTGGGCGACGGGGACCGGCTCTGCCGGTGAAGCGCGGGGGGCCCAGCCGTGGCCGCGAGCTGGGGGAGCTGCCGAGCCGCTGATCCCCCCACGTGCAAGGCACCCGCCGGCTGTGGGTTGCAGGTGAGCGGAGATGGGGTTGCGTGGGCCGTGGCTGGGCCCTCGGGGAGCCGTCCCGGCTCGAGCAGGTGGGCAGCGTTGCACAGGCCCCGACATCCCCGTCTCCTGCGCCAGGAGTAACTGGGGCCGGAGCAGAGCTGCGACGAGTCGCCGGGCACCCAGCCAGCGCTGCGGGCACCTCCCTGCTCCCGCGCCCGAAGCCCCCCGGGACACCGCTCTCCCCGGCGGCCCAGGCCGGAGCCGGGGCGGGGCGGCTGCCTGCACCCCCAGCTTTCCCACCTGCGGCGGATGGCAGCAGTGCCTTTCCCTGAGCTGGCACGCGTGCGCCAGGCGCCAGGCGGGCTCTGGCGGTGCTCCGCGGCCCGCAGCCGGCCCCGGTGCTTCTCGAGAAGGGAGGAGGCGCTCCCGTCTCCTCCGGCCACGGGGGCTTACACGGACTCAGGGCAGATTGGGGGCGGGCTACTGCAAGGGCCCTTCTTCCCACCGCCCTGGGAGCGGCCCCCAGGGTCCCAGCCCCTCCGGGCAGAGCACGCCCGGGTCCTTCTGGACCATCTCCGTGTGCAGCTGGGGCAGTGGGACCCCAGGGGCCATTGCATCCCGCTCCAGGGGCTCGGACGTTTGTCCTCCCCACGGCCTCACCCCCAGCCCTCGCTCGGACCCGGCTCCCAGCTGGCATTGCCCCCCTTGCCACGTGCCCGACCGCCTCCCGACCCTTCTCCGGGGCCTGGCCCGCCCGGAAAGGACGGACGCAGTCGCCCTGGCTGTGGGTGCAAAGGCATTTGGCCGCAGTCCAGCTCCTCTGTCCCCGCTCAGGCTCACGGTGCCAGGCCACACGGCCTCGCAGTGCACGCCACAGGAGCCACTCCAGCCCTTACCACGGGCGGGGGCCGTAGCTCTACCCTTCACACAAGTGTTCCCAGGCAGGGGCACATGCCTCTGCCCCCCTTGCCCCCTGCAATTGGGTGCTGCCAGTGTGTGTCATTGCCCTTCCACTGGCCCACGCATGCGTGTGCACGTGGTCAAGTCATGTGGCTGACACGCATGTGCTGCTGTGTTCTCTGAATCCTCTGTCCCGTTGTGCCCATGTGCATTGGCTTGGCCCCTTTCCCTCCTAAAAACAGTCCGCTTCAAACACCCCACAGGCCCCTAAGTGTGCATGCACACAGGTGTGCAAGTGCGCACACACATGCACACCGGCAGTGCAAACACTCAGCTCCAAGCTGAGTCAATGGCTTTGCAGTAAATAATAATTATGTTCTTTATCTGTGCCAGGTAACTTCCCCGCGGTGCAGATGCACCTCTCCAGCCGGCCTCGGTGCAGCTGATGGCCTGGGTTTTCCAGCGTCCCCAGGAGACGTCGCGGTGTGACCTTTTCCCATTTGTACAGCTCAGGGGGGACCGCTAAGAGCAAGGCCCCTGCCCGCGCCGGCCACGCTGTCTGACCCCAGCTCAGCTTTATTCTGTTAAAAGGCACCATAAAGGCAGTCCTGCTCTTTATTGATGTTTCCCTGCGGCGGAGGGAGCATGGCAGCAGGCTTTCAGAGAGAAGCTCATTTCGGGCTTCCCTACAAAGACTGATTTCTAGCAGAACAGCCCGCGAGTCGATGGGGGTTTTCCTGGGAGCATCTCCCGTCCCCGCTGCCTCTAGTACAGAGGTGCAGTCTCTGAAGCCGATGAGACTAGAAACGCTGACCTCTCCTTTGCGCCTAATTGCAGGGCATGCATGTCCTCAGACCGGCTGCTTCTCGCTCGCCCGAGTAACAGGGGCCCCAACTCGCGGGCGTCTGCTGCGGGAGCCGCGGAGCTCACCGGCCTCTTAGCTGTGGGTGCTTTCCTTTAACCAGCGGCAATGCAGCCGCGTTACCCTGAGGGCCAGCGGCCGGAGCCTCGTTTGCGTGGGCTGGAGCTGCGCTCGGGCAGCTATCACGGAGCGAGCGCAACAGTGACTCTGTCCGAGAGGCAGGCTCCGGGCCCCGGAGAGGCTGAAGAATAAAGGCTTGTTTGGGGGTCTCTATTCATCGGGCCCTTCCGTAGGTGGACGGCAGCAGATTAGAAGGAAACATTATCTCTCTGGGCAAGTTCAGAAGGGCAGGCGAAGCCAAACTGACACGGGCTGTGCCTCAATGCATCGCTCTCTTCGCTCCCCGAGCCCGGGAGAACAAAGTGCTCAGTGTAAATGCTTACCAGGCCCTTTTCTTTCCCCGCGGGACTACCAAAGTTCAGCATGAGACGGAGGCCACGTGTTGGCTATTCGTGCCCTACAAAGAGCGTTTGAGGCCAGAATTTAGAGTCTCATAAAAACATTATTGTCTGCAGCCTGGGACATTTGTTTGCTGGGGCAACACGGCGCTGAAAAAATGTGACCCCTCCAGCAGCTGCGCGCCTCACCCTGCCGGTCATGAGCTGGCCCACCTTGGAGGGCTCCCCTCATTTCACCCCACCGCACTTGTCCCTGCAGGCCGGTGCGCTGGTGCGTGGGTTTGCCTTTCTCTGCAGCCCATGAGATTGGGTGCCCAGTGGGCACAGGGATGCCTCTGCCGCAGGGGCATTGCTTTGCTCGCCTGCTTGTGGTCCCCGAGTCCCGGCCCGTTTCAGGCTCCCTTCCGGGGTGTCCCCTGGGATGATCTAACTTTCCCTTCTGGCCTCCAACCATTGCCTCAGTGCAACGCAGCATTTGGGTATGCAAATAAATGCACGACACTTCCGTCCCATTCTGTTGTTTTGACAAAAAGCAGTCACATAATTATTACACCGTGTCTGCATCTGCCTGCCCATAGGATGCCTGGGCGAGCAGCGCTCTGCAAGCGTACGGCCCTGCAACGGGCTCTTCTCCATGCGCGCCAATGGGCCCCAGGTTGGGGTGGGATTCGGGTAGTGGAAGCAGGGCCCTGAGGCCCAGTAGCAGCGGGCACGGGTGACAGGCCAGGGGGCATTGGGTGGTGTCCTCTAAAGACTCATGGCAAGAGGGCTGAGAATTTGACGCATGGGAGCAGAGAAAGTCCAGGTGCTTTGACCCTGTGTCTGGAGAAAGTGGGAACCAAAGCTCTGGAGGAGACCGGGAGGATGGCTGCAGGTCTCGCCAGCTCTGAAGCGTGGTCCAGGCCCTTCAGTACCCGCTTAGGTTCCTGTTTGCATGAGGTCCGTCACTGCAAGCACCCCCAGGGCCTGACGGAGACTAGCGCAGCGAGCCCGTCGGCAGGCCGGCTCCGCAGCCTTCCCGGGCCCCTCCACCAGCCGGCACACAGCGCTGCCACCAAATGAGCAAAACGTGGGAGCGTGTGCTTGGAAAGAGCTGAGGAAACGTGGAATACATTATCAGGCCACAAAGCTGCTGCAGGTGGTTAGTGAGCCTGGCAGGGAAAATACCTCCCGGGAGGGCGGGGAGTGTGGAGGGACGCAGCCCCGCGCGGGACTCCTTCGGCGAGCGCTCCTGCATGCCTCCTGGCCCAAAGCTGCGCTGGGGCACAGATGCCAGGGAGACCTCAGCAGGAGGAAGGGCAGGGCCGGCCCCTCCACGGGCTGATTATCCACCTCGCCGCCTCTCCGAGCCAGGGGGCTGCCGCCTAATGAGCAATCAGCTGATTGCGCCTGCGATGGCGGGCAGGGTTTCTGCAGGGCTGCATTAGGGTCCCTCCATGAACGCAGACGCCCAACACTCCTGGGGGTGCCCCGGGGTCTCACGGCAGGCGGGCGGGGGCGGCCCACGCGGGAGGCCGGATGCCACGGTGACGGGCCCCGAGGGGGACAGACAACAGTGCAGGGATCCAGCTCAGGGATGCAGTCGAGATGAGGTCCCGGGCACCCGTGGCCCAGCTACCCGCTCAAAGCGCCGGGGGCCACTGCCCGGTGGCACGGGGGCTCCTCAGGCCACGAGCTGGTGGAACCGGGGAGCGGAGCGTGAGAGGGGCCCTCCCTCCCCGACACCCCCGTCCCTACCCCTGCCACCTGCCGAGCGTGCCAACGGGCAGATCGTGGGTGTCGAGCACCGACAGGGACTCGCGGCCGCATCGCCGCGAACAGATTGAGCCCATCCCGGCGGCCGCTCGGGACGTGGCGAGCCGCAGCCGACGGGCTCGGGGGCTGGGGGGCGCTGCCAGCTTGCGGCGGGCACCAGGGACGGGCTGCGGAGAGACCTGGGGTGCGATCCGGGGTGGGGGCAGGACGGGGATCACCCGCAGCTCTGTTTAGCCCGCACGCTGGCACGGTGCTCCAGGCCCCTCGCGCCTCGCACCGTTGGCCCCGCCGGCCACGGATCGGGGGGCTGCGCTCCCCGCTGCCTCCCCACGGCTCCCCTCCCAGCACCTGCCCCGGCCTTGGCTTCTGGTGCCGCTGGAGGAGCTTGTGAGGAGTGGGGCTGGCTCGGGCAGCTGTGGCGAGGACGGGACCACCTCTCCGCTGGCCTCCATATGCGGAGCCCCCGCTTGACCTCAGCTCTGAGGCTCGCCCTGCTCATCCGGGCACCAAGGGAGACGGTTTGCAAGGACTCGGGCTGCTCCCTTCATCCCCAAACAGGAGGAGAGCTTGGGCCGCCTACGCGGCTGCGTGCCCAAGGGGACAAGCCCCTCATCCCACTCGCGGGGCCAAGGGAACGGGATGCGGCAGCGTTTGTGCCGGCGGACGGCACCTCCAGGCCCCCGGGGGCTGCCCCGCGCCCCTCGCATCAGCCTGGCCCGGGCGTTACGCGTCGTGCCCAGGAGCGCAGCGGGCACCGTGCAGGCAAGTCGGGAAGGAGGCAGCCTTGCCTTGGACGCCGCAACGGGGCAGATGCGTGGGATAGGCCATAGCGGGCTGGGAGGATGGGCATCTTCTGCCAGGCTGATCACAGAGACTCAAGGGATGTGCACGCAGAGCCGTGCAACGTGTGCGCGAGCAAGTGGGCACGCGGACCCGCCTCTTACCCGGCGTATCCCCGGGGTGCTGGCTTCTTCCGGGGCAGGGACCTGGGAGTACTGCGGCCAGCTCCCGGGTGGAGATGATTGAGCCACAGCCGCTTCCACGGGGAAGATAAACTGGCCATTGTTGCCAAAAATAAATGTTAGTGTTCCAAATCCACACTTCAATAGCACCAGCTCATTAGAGATGCATATCATTTGGCTGGAGTCCCACACCTTCCAGCTCGTTATAAATATGCAGTTGCTGCTGGCTCTACCCCAATCATCTCTGCAATCAGAGCTTTTAATTAGGTTAATTAAATTGTATCAAACCTCGCAGGGATGCAGTTCACTGATGCTGATGAGGCAGCCAAAACAGACCTTAACTCCAGCTCTAATGAAGGCCCCGCTGCCTGCTGCAGCTAATGACAATGCATAATAAATGAGAGCTTCCCTAGAAAGGTGCATCAGGGCTAGGGCTGCAGTAAATGATGATCTCTGTTCACTCGCTTACTATTTCTGGCTCCGTGTCTGCTGAGCCGGGAACGTCCTGGGAACAGGTTGGCACTAAATCACGGGCTCCTACCTGCCCGGACCCCGCCGCTGGCCTGAAAGCTTTCAGGCACAGCCTTGCAGAGGGGCCGTTTGGCACCCGGGTGCCTGGCCTCTCCCCACACGGAGCAGGGGCCCTGGGTGGATGCAGCTGAGCAGCGGTATACAAGCAGTAACTGAGCTGCATGCATTCAGCTCAACAACAGCTTCCAGTGGGGCCGGGAGCCTGGGGCGTGGGCCCACGTGCAACGATGCCAAGGCAAGCAGAGCGCCCCAAGTCGCTGCCCCGTGCACGGCTGGCAGCCGGTGTTGCAGCCCCGACCCAGCCGTGGGAACAGCCGGGCGTGGGCGCAGCGAGCGCCACCCGTCGCCGCGTGGAAACGGAGCCACCGAGGCACGAGGAGCCCAGCAGTGCAGTGATGCCGTGGGGCTGTGGGAAATCCCGTGTGCTGGGGTAACGCGAGCGGAGGGAAAGGGGGTGTCTGTCCAGAGCCGGGACCCCCAGCTCACAGCTCTGCTGGCCGGCACGGTGCCCCCAGCACGTGTGTGGAGGGGGTGCAAGGGCTCCGGCAGCCTCCGGCGGATGGAGAGATTTTCCCGAAATCCAGGCCCGCTGCACTGACCTGCCGGCTGCCTCCGGCCTTGCTGGGAACGGGCCCGGCAGGAAGCCCGCCGGATCCGCCGCGGGACTCGCGCCTGTTCTCCCGCTCGTAATATATCGCTGCAGTTGCCTGGAGATAATCCTGCAAACATTTTAATGTACCCTGCTATTAACTTTTATAGGCAGTCATTACCAATTGAGTTCCCGAGCTTGAACAAGGAATTACATTAAGTGATTATACGGCAGACGATGATTCTGAGTCACCTGGAGCCCGAGCCGCCAGTCGGTGGGGTATTTTGATGTCTGTGTTTTGCAAGCTGCAGGGAATCTCCTTGCCAAGGAACTTGTTGGTTCAGGCTCTGATGCTATAATTATCCCGAGCGGAGCTGCAGCCGGCAGCCCCTTCTGCCTCCTCGCCAGGGCCTGGCCGGCAAGGACGATCCCGCTGGTTCCCCGTCTCTCGAGGGTGCGCTGGTGCTGGCCGGCATGCTGCTCCCCGGGACGCAGCTGCGGTGGGTTTTCCAAGACGGGGAGTTTGGGCCAAACCTTACCCTGGCCTGTCCATCCTCTCCCCCACGCCGATAGTCCCTTGCAAGCCTGTTTTGGCCCTTGGAGACAACCAGCGGCACTGGGACACTCCCTTGACACCTTCCAGTCTTGCATTGGCCTCTGTCCTGGCTGCAACACGAGGGGCAGCCCCTAGCTCGCACCTCGGACTGTGTTATTTCCAGCTGCTGGGCTCCCTGCGGGCAGCAGAGGTGCTGGGCTGAGTGCCCGAGGGCATGACCTGAGCTGTTTCTGTGGCCGCAGCCCCCACTTTCTCCTGCAAGATGCTCTGAGCCCGCTCCTTGCCGGGGATGCATTACCTGGGGCGGCATCACTCCCCGCACCCTCCAAGCGCACACCGCGAACTTGTCCCCGAGGCGTCCAGGGCTGGAGCGGTCACTGTCCAGGGCCCACCGGCTTCTAGAGCCTCTGTTGAAGCTGCCCCTACCAGAAGGGGCCCCTGTGCCCGGAGCCGGGCCCCCAGCTCTGGCGTGGGCCACTCCATGGTACGCAAGGCACCGGGATGGACAGCCAGCAGCTCCGGGCCCCCTTCCCAGGGCGAGGTCTGCTGCAGTGCAGCTGGCGAATGCATTCTACCGCAGGGGTTTCCCTTCGCTGGTGCCTAAGGGAAGAGCCCGGGAGCCTGCGCTGGTGGGGAGAGGGGCAGGGGCCAGCCGTGCCCCTGAGGCAGGCAGCGGGCTGAGGCAGCAGGGCTGGTGCGCAGGGAACAGGGTGTGCCAGGCATCCCGCAGAGCCTGCTCACATCAAACCCTGCGATAAGCAGCTGCGCCCACGGACTGCAGTCAGCTCTTCTATCCCATAATAACCTGCACCCTTTATCCTACTGGGAATAGGCAGGTCCTTTCCAGAGATTACCTTGCGCTCTTCCTTCCCGGCAGCCCTCCTGCCGGCGGGGACGGTCTGCAGTACACTTCCAAATGCACGCACCGAACGAGCCCGGTTGCAGCAGAGGTTGCACATGCTGCCTGGGGGCTGCTCCCGCCCTCCGGTTATGTCCCGCTCCTTCTCTTCCAACCTCGCCAGCTTCTCTCATGACAACACGGGGAGGAAGGTGGAAAAAATCCCTGCACTTGCATTCGTGCATGAAGGAAATGGGCTCTCCAGGACTCAGCACCCACCTGCAGCCGGGCAGTGGGCAATAGCCTGCCTGGTGGGAAGCTGGGGGCCAGCTGGGAACGATGACCAGCTAACGAGGGTGGAGCCGCAAAGGGGGGTAAGGACGCCAGGAAGGAGCAGAGGGGCAGGTAGCTGTGCTGGGGTGAAGCCAAAGCCATGATGGCCCTGTCCTGAAGCCTGGACAAGGCAGAGGGGTTGGTGTTACTTGGCTTGTGAAGTCAAAGTTGCAGCGGCGCAGGACAGGGTGGCCTGGGGAACCGAGACCGGAGCGGACTCACCTGTTCAAGGCTGCAGGGCAAGCGACCCGCTGACAGGAGCTAGCCAAGGGCACTGAGCAGCTGGGTGTAAGTCCTCTTGCGTGTGCTGAGTTACAACAGTGTCTGCTGGGAAAGTTATTGCCCAAGCGTGGGAGATACTGCGAGGTTTTTTGGCCCAGGTGGCTACTGACCTGGCAGGAGAGATCCCCGTCTTCTGGGTCTCGAATGACTTGGTGTAGTTAGAGGGTGAAGGCCTGTCCCGTGGGCTGCAGGCAAGCAGATCCCTGCCAGAGTCCACAAATGCCTCCAAACGGGGCTGCGCAATTCGTGGCAATGCAGGATCGCTTCCAGGCTTTCCCCCTAGCTTGCTTCTTCGGCCTTTTGGCTCCGGGCAAGCGAGACCCGGGGGCCCAAGGCCTCTAGGTGTGAGGTTTGCATGTAGGAAGCCTGCCATGGACTTGGGAGTATCCAAAGCCCCAGGCTGAAGAGCCTGGGAAGGAGGAGACCACGCAGACTCGAATGAGTGAGCTCTGCTCCGTCGATAGACTTGAGAGCTGATTTGGCTCAAGACATGAACCTTCAAACAAAAGAAGTGTGAGAGCAGGTTAGACAGACGCCCATCTAGGATGCCTTAGTCCTGGGTGACCCTGCCTGGAGCAGCCCTGTTTGCAATGGCAGTGGGGAACAGCAGCCCTGAGCCCACGAGGAAGACAGTGAGCTGATCTTAATGCGGATGCAGGCACTGGGGCCCCCCAGCCACAGGCAGGAGGTTGACCAGGAGGTCCTGGAGCCTGGTGGGGCCATGGACAGGGCGTGCGGACACACGAAGGTGCAAGGAGAAGTGCACCCCTGCAAAAGGGGCTGGTGCTGGGGTGCCTGAGAATTGTACCGGATACGCGCAGGAGCTGCCTCGAGCAAGGTCTGGACCAGACGTGACCTCCCGAGCGCCGGCTGCTCTCAGAGTCTGAACCCCATTTCGTGTCCACTCCCTCCATCGTTCGCCTGCCTCTGAGTCGGGCCCATCCAAAATCCATGGGACAAACGCAAGAACGCGTCAGCCTGCCCGAGGAGCCAGCCGGGGGGGTTACTTTTCACTTGTCTCTGAACACCGCTGGTTGCTGCTGTCTCCTTGGGGGATCTCCTTGTCAGCCCCCAACACTAGAAGCAGCCTGTCCACAATGAGGGCAGCGAGGGCTCTTTCGTAGCCACCCGGCTCCCGCAGCCCATCCCAGAGCCCAGGAGAGTCGCTCCCGGCAGAGCCCGAAGCCGCTCCTTTCTCCCCGGTCAGAGGAAGGGACTGATCCTGGGCCCCGCCACCTGCCATCGTCATGCACCGGCTGCAAACACTTGCGGGGAAAGTGGGTTTAAACATTCTTTTAAAAACTGTTTTCTGGTGGGATTGTGAATGAAGCCTTCTAGATGCATCCCTGGGTTGCGGGGTTCATCTCCGCTTGTTTCTATGACGCCCAGATTTTGGGCTCGATTGACCTTGACAGTGCCTCCGGAGCCAGCACTCAGCACGACGGCCAGGCCGGGAAGCTTTGGGAGATGAATAAAATGATGCTTCAAGTTGGCTGCGCCTGGTTCCCGGAGAACCTGCTGTGCTGCTCTCGTGGCCAACGCCAGCCGGCCGTGGCACCTCCTAATTCGATTAGAGGCCGACTGGCACCGTCCCAGCGAGAGGACAGGCCGCTGGGGCCCAGCCGCAGCCCCGAACGGGGCGTGGGAGAGGCCCAGCCGAAACGGAGGCTGGAGCACCTGACCCGAGCTGCGAGGCGGCTTCTCTAGACAGACTTGCCTCGTCACGTCGTGTCCTGACACGTCCTGGCACCACGCTGGTTTTTCCAGGGTGCGCTCGCACACGGAGGCTCGCAGGCGGCGTCTCCCTCTCGGGGTTTCATTGAGGCATGTGCCTGGGCCTGGGATTACACAACGCACGGCAGAGACGGGTGGGAAGCATCAGCGATGACCTCTGCTAAGGCAAAAGGGCAGGAAAGTGCAGGGCAGCACCCCTGGAGGGGTAGAGGAGCGCCCACGAGATGCAGGGCAAGGGGAAAAGACTTCACACACATTGGCTTAAGTTCAGGAGCGACTTTCGGACAAACCCTGTTTGCCTCTGCAGCTGGGGGCAGGGCAGCAGGGCTCCTTTCCCAAGCATTTAGGTCCCTTTCTTTAACCTGCCTGTGGGATGTCTTGAAGAAGGCACCAGGAACTGAACTGTGAGCCTGGCTCGGGCACTCTTCGTCCGCTGGATAAGACGGGCGTGCTTGCAATGCCGCAGGCTGCAGAGGAAGAGCATCGTATGGTACTAAAAGCCGTCCTCAAGAATGAGCATCCTGCATGCAAGTGAGATTTGGGAAGAAAATGGCTGCATCGGAGCAAACATCCAGGGTCTGCAGCTCTCCTGGGACAAACCTCGCTCTCCAGGGGAAGGGGACCCGGGTTTGCATGCTGACAAGCGTGGCCTGTTGGACCACATTCCCTGCCCAGGTTGAAGAGGGCACCTGGGGACCAGCTCCTGAATGCAGTCTGCTAGGGACAGGTTTCTCATCCGGAGCAGTGCCGTCATCCCAGGCAGCGCGCAGTGCCCCGGGCTGAGTCCAGACAGCCGCCCCCCGCCCCCCAGCCCTGTTCTGTGGGGCACTGCTGCCACCTGCTGGGCCCAGCCTCTGCTTCGCAGGGGCCACGCTAGGAAGCACGCGTGTTGCTTGTGGCACGCCAGCTCCACGCTCGGTAGAGATCGAGAAGGACGCGCTTTGAGCTAGAAGCCAGACAGGTGCTAATAGCAGCCCCATGGCAGGGACGTGCATGTGCAGAACTGCAGGCACGAGCTCAGACTACCTCGTCCGTGCCCCTGTTCTGCCTTGGACGTGCCATTTCCAGGGGCTGTACGCACTAGTCACAGGATCATAGACAACGAGGGTTGAAGCGACCTCGGGAGTCATCTAGTCCAACCCCCTGCTCCAAGCAGGACCAGCCCCCACTACATCATCCCAGCCAAGGCTTTGTCTACTCAGGTCTTAAACACCTCCAAGGATGGAGAGTCCACCACCACGCTGGGTGAACCCGTTCCAGTGCTTCACCACCCTCCCACTGAGAGTTTTCCCTAATATCCAACCTAAACCTCCCTTGCTGCAACTAGTGGAGAGCCCTGGGCAGGACCAAGCACCAGAAGTGGGCTTCCAGGCTGGGCTCTGGCCCAGTCCTTCAGGTTGGCAAAGGCAGAGTGAGGTGCCTGGGCTGAGATTTCAGAGACGCCGAAGGCAAGGAGGCAGCCCAGCTCCGCAGCTCCCTCCCAAAGCCAGGCCCCAACCCCATGCTTCGGCCAGTTCAGTTTTCAGGCCCGGTGTTCCCGGCTCCGGTGGGAGTGCCATCCTGGCAGTCGCCACCTCCTCCTCCTGGTGCCTAGCAGAATCCAGGGGCCCCGGCTCTGCGAACGCTGGGCGCCCCACTTCTCTTCCTAGGAGGAAAAGCAGCTCACGCACCTCAGAAGCTGGGAATCATTTACCCGTGCTTTGATGCTCTAAGTGCTGGCCCCGGAAGGTCATTTGCTGCCTGCGCGCTACGCACAATTCACGACCATTAGGGTTTGGATTCTGCACCTGAGAGAAATCATCATGTCAAAAGGTCTGGGGATTTTAACTGTCCTACACACCTTTCCTGCTCCCTGCTGCTGTTTTCCCCTACCACTGTGGGCAAGACCAAGTACAGTAACTTTCTTCAGCTTCTTCGTAGCAAAAATCCCCCATCTGTTGATAGAAGGGAGCTTGGTTTGGTTTAAACTTGTTTGCTTTTCACACAGTACTTACACTTTCCTCCCTTTGCCCTCCCCTCATTCCTCTACAGTGAAGTCCCATTAACCTAGGGCAAGTGAAGCTAGCTCGTGCTCTCTATGGTTCTTTGAAAAATACATATCCTAACTGCTTTCAAAAAGCAAACGAGAGTCCCTCTCAACCAGCTGCACGTGAAAGGAGGGGATGGAGGACATCTCTGGTCACTGTCCAGTGCCACGCTCTTCTGTTGCCTGCCACCAAACATCAGTGTCTCGCAAACCCTGTCTCCTCCTGCGCAGCCAGAGAGAGAACCAGTGAAGGAAGGGGTTGAGGAGAATTCACCTGGACAGCCCAGCCTCAGATGCTTGGCTACTCAGATGTAGCCCAGATGCACAGACAGGTGGAAAATTTCCTCCCCTGGTGCCTGAAGTTGCCCAAGCTGCTCTGGGCAATTCAAGGCACATGAACTAACAGCCCTTGTGCAGCTTCCCCTCCAGCTGCTTGGATGCTGCAGCGATGAAGAGAATGCGAATGGAACAGGAGACCCCGACGCCCAGGGCCTGGCTTCCCTTTCTGCGTGGGGATCTCAGACATGCCTCTGCAGGCTCAGGGGGCCAAGTGACTTACAGGGCACAAAACACCCAATGCAAGAGCACCCGCATCTCCATGACACTGCTCTGGAGTCCTTATGCTTTCTCAGAGGGCTGCAAGGGATGCCAGAGGCAGGGCAAAGCCCCCCATCCGCTGCCTTTATTGTGCAGGTCCTAAATCCTTCACTCAGCCCCACTGGGCCAGGGAAAAGCTTGGGTCCAGCACTGGGCCCTTGCCCGCTTCAGCGAATGGACAGCACAGGAAAGTCGAGGGAAGAAGACGGAGAGGAGGGGTCATGGGAAAGAGTGGAGGGATCAGTCAGAGCCACGCACTGGACAGGCTGCCAGTCTGCAGCCTTCCCATGTCCCCCAGCCCTGGACTAAGATGTGTATTGCTCAGCAGGGCACAGCTTTCACTGTGCCCAGCACCGAGTTTTCCCCCCTAGGATGTTCTAGGGCGCAAGTCACCACAGCAGTCAGGCCCCTCTTCTGGGCTCTCCAACATGTAAATACCAGCGTGAAGCATGAATCTTCTTGGGTTTATTAAATAAAATGTGTTATGGTTACAAGAGGCCCACAGGGCTTACTCTGACAGAGCGTTAGACAGCCATGAAAATAAATCCGATGCTGCTGAGATACCAGCGCAGCTCCTGAGGAGAAGCAGGCTCCTGATGACTTCATTTAGCTCCAAAATCAGGACGGCTCTTTCCGTTAACCCTTTCCCCAAAGCGCTAGCGTTTGCGCTGGAACCTGAATTTGTACACTGCAGGGCCATTCGCCGTCTCCTTCTTCACCTTCACTTTGTGGGTTTTGTCCTGGGGAAGACACGAGAGCAACTGATTTCCCTTCTGAACATGCAACAAGAGGAAAACCCGGGGGAGAACGAACAAGAGCAACGATGGGAACAGAGGGTGCAGGGCCAGGGCAGTGTGAGGACTAGAAAAAGGTATTTCTATTTGTTCTGTCACCTTTAAATTGTGGGATCAGCCACACAGGCAGTTATAGCCCAGGTCTTCACTGAACTATGAACCCCATGGAGGCAGGAAACCTCTCCTCCCACTGCAATTCTGAAGGGTTTCTACCACTCCGGTCTTCTCTGATGCTCCCCAGTACTGACTTGGTGTTTGGGCAGCCCCAGGAAGTCATACAAAGAACTGAGCTTCTGGGCCAAAGGCCTGAACAGGAACAAGTCATCTGCACTCACAGCTGAATTGTTTCCTAGGGACCCCTCCTCCTGCGCTTACAAGAAATAAGCCCCTCACCAGGAGATCTTTGCGTGTCTGGATTTTCTGGGCAATGACAAACAGCTGCTTTTCTCGCTCAATGCGCTGCTTCAGGAGGTTGTACTGACTGCTCCGCTTCTTGGCTAGTTTCTGGAGGAGGAAAAGAGCATTTTTGAGGGGAAAAAAAACCCAAGAAAGCACCTGGTGTCAACTAGACCCTTCTCCGGCTCATACTCAGGGGCCTCACTGTGGGCTCAGGGATTGCACTCAGGCTGACCCTGACCACACACTCATTGATGCTTTAATAGAGCTTTGCCTAATTGACCAAACTGTTGCTGCTCCTAAAGGGATGTGCCTCAACCCTCTTGGCCCCGAGAGCTGAGCGTTCCTGGCAGGGACCTGAAAGGTTCATACAGGCAAGGCAATTTAGTACAGCAGAAGACCTAGGGGCCCAACCACTTCTGAGCTGGCCCAGATACTACGGGAAGTGCTAGTGTTTCCTAGAACAGAAGGGCTGGGGGCTTGGTGACAAGTAAAGCTCTGTTTGCAGGGGCAGTGAGCAGGTATTCTCCCAGAAAACAACTCATTAGCTAACGAGAGCTGCTGGACCCGCAGCACAAGGTGGCATTGCTACTGGGGTGATCTAATTACTGATACCCAACAGGACAGATCCCAACAGGCTTCAGATGACTGTTTTTTAGGAGGGGAAAAAATGCATTGATCTAAACAAGTCCACGAGCTTTTCTAATGAGCCAGATGGAGAAGGCTGGCAGAAGGAACAGGCCAGGGCGGGACACTAGCCAGCGTCCTATTTAGAAAAAACCTGCTGCAGTCTTCCCCTCGGCAATTTCAGACACCTTTATTTTTACCTTCTTGCACAGACTGACTCAGGCGTACAAGACTTCCCAATATATCCAAACTAATTAGGAGGTATTTATACTGTTGCAACCAAGTTTAGCTGTTCCCAAGCAGAAGGGAACTGCTGTGAAACTAAAACATCAGGAGTGAAGCTGATGCTGTGCAAGCAATCTGGGCTGGAGAACTGACGCCTGCACGAAACAGTTCAACTTAAAACCAGCGAGGAAGTGAGATTTCAGCCTGGGCATCTAAAAAGAGGGGGGTGGCAAGGCACTGGGTCACAAATGCCACCAAGCTCAGAGCCACAAAGTTCAAGAATCCTATGTAGTTTCATTAACCAAGAGACAAGCAAGCAGCAGAGAAATCTCTGAAGAAATCCACACAGCTACAATCACCAGTTGCAGGGGAAAGGGACAGCCCATGCAACTGTTGTGACAGGAGACACCGACTTCACAAGAAGCTCTGTCATGTCCCGATTTGGGGACAAATGCGCTTTAATGCTCAAATGCAGCAGGAGAATGCCGTTTCTTTTAAACAAGGGGACTGACTCCCAATCTCACGACTGCCCTGTATCCCAACAGCCTAATTAAACCCTGGCTCTGCAGTAAGGCACATGAACTGCCAATGGACCCAATCTGCCTCCAGAAGCACTAGTGACTTCGTCACCGGAGTGCCTGCACGTCTGAGCAGCACTGTCAGTGCTGTGGTCAGCAGCAGCCTCAGAGGAAGAGAATCAGCAAGGCTCAAAGACAGACCCCAAGAGAAAATCCCAACAGCCTGTTAGAGCAAATCAGAGACCTGCTTCCAGTCCCAGAAACAAATCCCAAGGCTCGCTCGAGGCAGCAGTGGGGCAGAAACAGATCCTGCTAGGGAGCAGGCCAGACAGTCGTAAGAATCGCATACACTCGCTGTTCAGGGAAGGCAGCACCTCAGCAGCCCGATGTCTCCCCACGCAGTGCTGGTACCCTGCAAATGCTGTGCTACAGCACCCCACGCATCCCGAGCCATGCTTCAGCCAAAGGCCGCCAAACCTCTTGTGCTGCAGCACAGACCAATGCCCGCACCGCCACAGGACGCAACTGAATAGGTTCTTCGCTTGCCATCCCACAGATCCAATCTCAAGTCTCCAGGCACGAAAGATCTGCTTTCCTCCTCATCGCATCCAGCAATCTCTGGCTCTCATCCAAATCACTCAGCCACTGCCAAGACCAACCAAGTCTTGAGCTACAGGAGCCGCCCTGTCCACCCACAAGCCAGGCCAAGGTATCCTTGCAAGGACTCATAGCTCAGAACGGAGGTAATATGAAATGACCCCAGAGGTGACTGAGCACTAGGAGTAGGACGGGTGGCAGCTCGAGTTACCTTTAAATAGGCAGAATTAGTAGCTCCTTTTACTGCTTCCTTTTGCAGCGTGTCAATGGTGGGGCGGTTGTACACTCTGTCTACGAGCTCAGGGACAGTGTTCAGGTGAGAGGCGACATCAAACTCTTTAACTACGGATAAAAAAAAAAGAAGCCAAGGTCAGCCATGAACACTCAGCCTGTTTCCCCAAACAAACAGCTGTGCATGCTACGTGGCAGAGAGCCCCAGGGTCACCTGGACAGAGGACCACTGCAGCGCTGAAGAACAGCTGTCTAGCTCAGCTGCTTAGAGCAGGGTGCTACAGTCACAGGTACATTCCCCGGTTGGCCTAGGTGATCTTTTGAGGTCCCTAAAAAGCCTGACTTCTCTATGAAACAGTCCATCTCCTCTCTCCACTGTTAAGAGGGAGAGAGACTCCCTGGAGCACCAGACGCTTCACCACTCCTGGGAGATAAGACAGCAAGGCAGCACCAAGCTCTTTTACAAGTCAAAGGGAAGCTTTTCTCTGGCAGAGCCCAGTGACTCCCACCTTCTTTTTTGGTATCCAGGAAGAACGTATGTTTGTTGGGCTGCTTCCCCTCGGCGTCCAGCAGGTGGAGCTCCGATTTCAGCCTTTCAATTTTCTGCAAAAAAGCAGTTAGTTTGCAGACAAAGCGGCATCGGTGTTTCCAGCCATAGTTTCTTCTACAGCTGAATCTGACTTGAGCAAGCGTGCGGGCAAGCCCATGGAGCAGGGGAAGCGCACGTGCATTCGTTACGATCCAGGCAGAAAGCCCCGGGTGAGTCAGTTGAGGCTCTTACCTTGGCTTCTGCCACTCTTTTCATTTCCACATATTTCAGATCCTGCGTCTTCATCACCTTCATCTGTTCTGGGGTCACCTCTTCCTTCGGCTGCTTTATCACGTGAACTCCATCCTGAAAGCAAAGGGAACACAGTAAGCACCAAGACGTGCTCCTGATGCTGCGGTGCTCAAGTTCTCATAGTTTCATAGTAGCTAGGGTCAGGAGGGACCTGATCAGATCATCTTGCCTGACCCCCTGCCACAGGCAGGAATGAATGCTGGGTTCACAAGACCCCGGACAGGTGATCATCCAACCTCCTCCTGAATTTGCCCAAGGTAGGGGTGAGGACCACTTCCTTGGGAAGTTGGTTCCAGATTTTGGCCACCCTAACTGTAAAATATTACCTCCTGATCCCTAACCTAAACCTGTTCTCCATCAGCTTATTACCATTGTTCCTCGTCACCCCAGGTGGTGCTGGGGAGAAAAGGGCTCTACCTATTTGCTGTTGATCTCCCCTGATGAGTCTGTAGGCAGCCACCAGGTCCCCCCTCAGCCTGCTCTTGCCAAGACTGAACAGGTTCAGGTCCCTCAGTCTGTCCTCATAGGGCCTGTCCTGCTGCCTTCTCACCAAGCAGGTGGCCCTCCTCTGAACCCTCTCCAGGCTGACCACATCCCTTTTGAAGTGTGGTGCCCAGTACTGGACGCAGTACTCCAACTGCAGCCTGACCAAAGTCACATAGAGGGGGAGGACCACCTCTCTGGACTGGCTTGAGATGCACCTTTGGGTGCATGACAAGGTACGGCTGGCCTTGCTGGCTGCGGCCTGGCATTGGCGGCTCACGTTCATCTTGGAGTCAACAACGACTCCAAAATCCCGTTCCGCCTCTGTGCTTTCAAAAGGGGAGCTCCCCAGCCTGTATGTATGCTATGGATTCCCTCTCCCAATGTGCAGCACTCTGCATATATCTACATTGAACCCCATCCTATTCTCATCTGCCCACTTCTGTAGTCTGTCTAAATCTATTTGCAGCCTCTCTCTCCCTTCAAGTGTGCCCACCTCGCCCCACATCATAGTGTCATCAGCAAACTTGGACAGCGTGCTTTCCACCCCTTCGTCCAAAGTCACTGATGATGTTAAACAGTGCGGGCCCAAGGACTGAGCCCTGGAAACCCTACTGCTCACATCTCGCCAGGTTGAGTACAACCCATCCACCACTACTCTCTGAGTTTGCCCCATCAGCCAGTTTTTTTATCCATCCAACTGTGCAAGCATCAATGCCACAGTCACTTAATTTATTGATGAGAATGGGGTGAGAGACAGTGTCAAAGGCCTTCTTAAAGTCTAGAAAGACTCTGTCCACAGTGACACCATCATCCAAGGATTTAGTTACTTGGTCATAAAAGGCCATCAGGTTGGTCAGGCTCTATCCTCTGCTTCTCCACGCGTAACCCATACCTGTTCTTATCGTTCTTATCCAACGCCATCACGGACGGACCAGCTCTATAAGCCTATTTAGTTATTCGTAGTCAAAAAAAAAAAAACTAAAGAGAAAAATCTTCGGTCAGTGCAGAGCAGAACAAGGCAGTCCTGCGCAAAGGCGGCCGAGCAGGTTCCTACCTCGAGCTTCACGCGGGTCATTTTGAAGTAGAATTCATCGGGATTCTTGTCCAGCGCCTTCTTGCGGAGGGCTCGGAGCACATCCTGCTTCTTGCGATAGTCACTGAAACGCAAGACAAGGCGGTGGCCAGCTTGTCCATGGGCTCGTGCCTGCCCGAGGGGCTAAGCTTTCATACCGATACCAGGAGCGCAAGCAGAGCCAGGGGCCACAGACCCCACGGAGCCGCAAACGAGCTGGCCCTGCTTGGA
Source organism: Crocodylus siamensis (assembly GCF_052110815.1). NCBI lineage: Eukaryota > Metazoa > Chordata > Crocodylia > Crocodylidae > Crocodylus > Crocodylus siamensis. Next base: position 1,177,624 of record NC_143401.1, on the reverse strand, counting down.
GGACGCCGGTGAGATCTACAGAGAGAAGTTCGGGACCCACAGCCTCCCGGGGGCTTGGCACAGGTTAATGCCCAGACTTTCCTGGCAGTCATAGGAGTCGCTTGTAAACGCGCTCACGTGGCTACACGTCCTGCTGCCTCCTGCCGCCACCCTGCGCTGCGCAGCCCAGCCCAGCCCCCCACCCCACGTCCGCCCCGGCCCCCGGCCTGGCACTGACTTGGCACGGAGCTTGTAATCCTTCTTCTTCTCCAGCAGCCCCAGGCGCCTCCGGGACCCGAGCTGTGGGCAGAAAGGGGGCACGCGGCCGCTGTCACCTGTGCCTGATGCCCCCCACCCCTGATCCTTGTGGACCCGATCCGGATCCCCCTGGGTCTCATCACCCCGCGCCTGATCCTAATCCCTGTGGGCTTGATCCCTGCCCCATCCGGATCCCCGTGGCCTGATCGCCCCGCACTCGGGACTCCGATCCCCGTGGGCCCGGCCCCACCTGGCCCCGCTCACGGTGCTCGCGCTGTCCGGCCTTAGCGGCCTTGCGGAACGTGGCCGACATGGTGCTGGGATCGGGGCCGACACAGAACAGCAGAACCTCAACCGGAAGCGCCGCCCGCTTCCGGGTAAAGTCGCTGCCCGCGGATTCCGCCCCGCCCCCCGGTCGTGACGAAGCAGCCGCCCGGGCAGCAAGCCCCGCCCCCTGGGCAGGCTCTACGGCGCATGCGTGGCCCGGCCCGGCCGGAGGGGGGCGCCATAACAGCGGCCGTCCAGTGGCGGGAAGCGCCGCCCGCTGGGAGGGGAAGGTCCGGGGCTTCCGCCCGCGGCTCCGCCAAGCGCGGTGTTTGAGGGGTGCCGCGGGGCCCCTCGTATCCGGGCGGGAGACGCACGTCTTGCCCAGTGCCATGTGCCCTCGCGGGGCGGGACGAGCCCCGGCGGCGGGGCTGGGGCTGGGGCTGGGCCAGGGAGGTCGTTAGGAATCACGGGGAGTATCCTACCTAACGGGCAGGTTGTGCCCCGGGGGAGGGGTCGAGCCGACGCTGGCGGTGCCGCCATGTCTTGGACAATATGAGGAGCGTGGGTTTCTAAATCGAAGACGCCTCCTCACGTCGCGCCGTCGCTGCTTCAGGGAGCCCGTTAGGGCGCAAGTGATAGGGAGGCGCCTCCAAAATCTCCAGAGCCCGTCGGGCCAGGCGGTGCCGGCTCTTGCGCGGTCCAGGAGACTTCCCTCGCGACGCGGCGGTCTGCGCCTGCTTTCGCCTGAATGTGTGGAAGGGCCCTAGGGCTCCCGCGGCAGGTCGGATGCCCCTTGCCTCGGAGGCATGGTTGGCTCTGGCTTATTGCGGCTGCCTTGGGGCTGGAAGGAGAGAGGAGCCATGTTGCGACCTGCTGAGATCTTTGCAACGCGAGAATGGCTCTGCTCTTTTTCTGTAGCCCAAAAACGATTGGAAGCCACTAGCCAGCATGTGTTGTGGGGGGGCCTTGAGTCCAAAAATAAGGTGGGGAGTCACTGTTCTGGGCCATAGGCTTGATAGTAACCTAATTCAGACGTGTCTGAATCTAGTGACGCAGCTGTTCAGTGTCCAAAGTGAAAGCACGAATGGGCTCAGGTTTGTTCCTAAAGAGAGATTTGTCACGGTAGTAATTGGTTATCTGGTTGGACTCGTGTCTGACTTGCAATTATCAATCACTTTAGCAAGATTGGAAGCCAAATGTATCATTGCTATTGGACTTTAAGGCTGTGAGTTTCTAGGGGCTGGCATTTTCTGTCTTATTCCGTGCAGGGTGAACATATAGCAGCTATTTTATAATATGAAACACAAGAGCAGTCTCCCTGTAACTCGGGAATATGGGAGTTCGTTCATCTACCTTGGTCCCCTGCAGATGGGCTGCATAGCGGTGTGTCTCTCTATGACAGCCGGGTTGTAAAAGCCATAAATGGATGTGAGGTGCTCAGGGCCATCTAGATAAAGCAGAATATACAAATTATCACCAACCTTTGCCCTGAGCTGTAATTCGTTAAGAATTTTTGCAGCCTGTGGGAAGAATTGCCTGATGACCTAATGGAAAAAGACCACTTCTTTATCATATCCCAAGTAACTTCACTTATCTAAACAGTGAGTCAGTATGGAGGCTGGGGATGAAGTGACCCATCATGGCTCTGGACTCTGCAGGTTCTTATTTAGGAATGAGACTGACTCAGTGCAACTCCTTCTGATTCAACGGGCAGAGAAAATGAATGATTGAGTGGCTAAAGAGGAAAGATGAGGCTGCAGCTAAACTGCAGACCCTGAGGTGTGCTATTGATGCTTCCTCTGAGATGCCTGTGTGCTCAGGGTATCCTGGTCCAGTCAGTTCATCTGCACACCACGTCTCCTGCCCTGTTCCAATGCACACTTGGGATAAGACCTAAGACATCTGTATGAGAAAAGTGCTTGAAAATCACACGATGTGGCAAATTCCCCCTCCTCCTATTCATTTTTACTCCTTCTGTACAAGGATGAGCAGTGCACAAGCCTCTCAGAAATGCAAGGTTTGGGTTATTCGATGCACCAACCCCTCTTCCCCTGCCTTCGTTTTGGAGAAGGCTGGCAGCTGGAATCACGCGACCCTGGTAATCCCATGGGCACACTGGGAAATGCCCATCTGACTGCTGAGAGGCCCCGGCTTCCGTTTGGGCTGGGTGTCCATGAGCATCTGTCTGTGTGTGTATATATGTATCTGTGTATATGCATGAGATGTATAGAGAGAGAGAGGGGGAATTGTCTGCTGCACGCCATGTGAGGCCTCCTTGAGCTTTGTGTCATTCGCTGACCTTCCTGAACATGCTAGACCTGGAAATAGCCTTTTAATGGTGCTGGATTGCACTGGTGGGGTTTTCCCCTTTCCCTTTGTGGGGCTGGTCCTGACCTTTTTAAAAGGTTAGATGGACACTTGTCTAGGATGGTTTAGTCAGGGATGGCCCTGCCTCACGCAGGGGCTGGACTAGATGTGACCTGAGGGCCACCCCCGCCCGGCAGCCTGACTTTTCTACGATCCTACAACTGGCCTTTAATTGTTCTCTTTGCTTTATATTTGGCCTTTGTTTAGTACAAAATGGTGCTGCTAGACTTGTTTGCTTCACTTGTTCACTTAGTCCCGGGAAAAGGTTTCTACAATCCCTAAGCACCTCACTAGACATAATAATATTAGTTGGGTATCTGATGTGTCCTATACAAGAGAATTGTACCCTGCCTTTGCAGGAGACAAACTCGAGTATTTGGCAGGTCTTTTTATTAAAGTGATGAAAATGTTGAGAGCATTTAAAGATTTTGTCCCCCTTCCCCACCCCTTCCCGAACCTCTGGGGATTTAGCTGTTCGGTCGGTATGGTGGTTGGCGTACGGATGCCTGTCCTTAGCTGTCTGCCTGCTTCTGGATCCAGAACAGTCTTTGGGTGTTTCAGGGTTAGCAAGCCCATGCCACAGCGGACAGAAGACAAGGGACAAAAGTAGCTGGTAATCCCCATAAAATTCAACAGCAGGTGGGGCCAGGTCCTGATTGTAATCAGCACAGCTGGAGGCCGGGGAGCTCCCGGCTATAAAAAGAAGAGGGGAAAAAACCCACACCCACCATTTCACCACTTGGCACAAGGTTGGTGTCATGCTTGAGTCAAACAAGGCAGAAACTGCTTATTTCGTTCACCTCTAAACATTGGAAATGGGGAGTGGAAGAGATCCGGGGAAGGTAAAATGAATTGTGAAGGCCGGCACTGGGGACAGACCGTGTTCTGGTCCTGTTACAGTTGTGAGGGGCAGTCCATGGCGAAAGAAAGCTCTGCAGAAGGAGTGGTGCATCCTTGAAACCTGGCTGCATGGCTTGTGACAGGCTGGAAACGATAGACCAGTGTGACATCCATCTGGAGCAAATTTATGGAGCCCCTCCTGGTCGATCAGATGCTCTGTCCCAGTCAAGTGTCTGAAGGACTCGTTCGGGCCTCAGAGACTCCCATTTCCTCTAAACTGAATCAGATGATGAAACCGTATGCAATGCAAACGAATTCAGCAAAGCAAAGACAAACCCAGAGATAACGGAGGAAATGACTCACTCCATGATCAGAGAGGAAGCAAGGAGGGGGTAGGAAAAAAAAGGCCAGCCACATCATTCGTGTTTCATTAGCTATGATCATTTCTGATCGTTTGCACTTCTGTTGGGGTGTCTGCTGCAGAATCCCAGCTGGCAGAGCAAAAGAGGAGCTTGGATTTGCGGCTTTGATAAGGAGCAGAGGCAGCTGCCAGGAGAGGGGGCTGCAGCTCCAGGGATGGAGATGGGCATGGAACTTTATATCCCTCAAATGGCAGGGAGAGATTTCACAAAGCCCCTTCCCTTTCTTGCCACCCTGGCTGCCCTCCATGCTTTTCTCAAAGCACAACAGCTAGCATGTGCAGAGAGCAGTGGGCACAGCCGGTCGGATGAAGGGTGAAGTCGTATCATGGGCAGATATTGGAAACGCTTGCTTCCCTGCCCATATGGATAATGTTTTTCATTAAAGTGAACTGAACCAAATGGCATCCTTTGCTCATTTACTGTTGTATCGACCTTCATGCAGCTGCCGAGTGAACTCGTGGAGTTAAACCAAGCACTGGGTGCAAAGTGGCAGTGACTGCATGGGCTGGCCCTGAGTCACTGTTTGCATAGGCAAGCTGAATTTGCAGGGTCAGAACAGGCCTTGCCTATTCCTGGCCCTTGGGAGAGAAGCCCGGTGCAGCGAGTGGCTCAGTTTACGGCCCTTGATTACTAGAACTGCTTTGCGCCAGCCTGTTTTGCAAGGCACACTGGGGAGAGAGTATCTTGGAAAAACATGGATTCAAAGACGTTGAGAATAACTGGCCCTGTTGCTGGGGAGCATTGAAGGCCCAAATATAACCTGGATTCTTCCTGTGACCTTCAGGAAAGATGGTTTTCTGCCTCTTGGCTGCACTGAATTTCTCTGGAAGGGTGTTTGAATATTTTTATATCTGTTTATTGTTTCTGCCTTGCAAACAACCTGGGCTGAGCCCATGCTATCATTCACCCAGAGCTATTTATGCAGTGTGATAAGCCTATCTACCCTTGGCTCAGAACAAGGACTATGCTAGGGGAATATCATCAAAGCTGTGAAGGAACACACTGTTATAAGCAGTTAGAAATGTCACCAAGTCCAGGAGAGAAGTAGCTAGCTAGCTGTGTTGGTCTGAAGTGGGGCAGAAGGCAGGGTAGATTTCCACCTTATAGACTAACTCGGTGCATAACGTAAGCTTTCGTGAGCCTGAGCTCGCTTCTCCAGATGCGGGGAAAGGACGTGCATGGAGCTGTACATCAAATGGAGAGTGATTTGCATACAAAAGACAGGCAAGCAGGGGGAGGGGGCAGTGCAGGAACAGGCAGATAGGCCATAAGCCCCCAGGGACAAAGATGTCACAAAAACTAATCCAGGTGGCCAAAGTCCGTGTTTAGACCATACTCGGTCCAGGGTGCAGACATTTCATGTCCAAACACAAGTCCATGGAATGGGGAACAGCAGGGGACTGAAACCAAAGCAGGTATGAGGGGGTCCGACAGAGGCTTCTAGCACACGACCTCTTTCCTGAACTCTTCATGCTCCGTCTTGAAAGCCAGAGATGGATTTTCACCTCCACCGCTCCTGCGAGAAGGCTGTCCCAGGCCCCCACTCCCCTGATGCTGCTTTGCACTTCCAGCCTAAATTTAGCTGAGGCCGGTGCGTACCACTGGATCTCATGCCAACATTGCCCTGGAGCTCCCAGAGTTCGTGCCTCTTCCTCTTTATATAGAGGGCACTTGGATTTCTTTTCACCCTTTGCTTTGCTCCCTTAAGCTAGTCGGGCTCTTCTAGGCTCCTTCGTCCCACTAGCCTTTCTCTGTACCTGCTCCAGTTGAATTCATCCTTTCTGGACCCAGCTGACCAGCACCGTACAGGGAATGCCAGATGAAAGCTCACGCGGGCATCAGTACTTTCCTACCTCTGCTAGAAGTGGTTTGCCTAATGCTGCCTAGGATATTTGCCTGTTTCTGGCTGTGTTTTAATGGTGGCTCATTGTAATCCCATGATCTACGAGGGGGCATCTGGGCTGATTCAGACTGCAGAAGGGAAGACTGAGGGGGATTTGATACCAGCGGGGTTGCAAAGAGGCTGGAGCTGGGCTGCTCTCAGTGGGGGCAGACGACAGGACAAGGAGAAATGGGCTCAAGTTGCAGCAAGGGAGGTTTAAGCTGGATATTGGGAAGAACGTGTTCACGAGGAGGGTGGTGAAGTATTGGGACAGGTCACCCAGAGAGGTGGTGCAGTGTCCATCCTTGGAGGTTTATAGGACTCAGGTAGACCAAGCCTTGTCTGGGATGATGTTGTTGGGGCTGGTCCTGCTTGGAGCAGGGGGCTGGGCTGGACGTAACCTCCTGACCTCCCTTCACCCCTCATTTTCCATGATCTCAGGTCAGTCTTCTCTTTGCTCATTTAAAATGGAGCTCCACTTACAGCAGATACTCTTTTTCTCCTCCTTGTTCCTTGCTGTTCTTGATAGTAGTCCCTCAAAATGCAGGGCCTTACATTTTACCAGTATACTTCTCCCTTATGTCACTTGTCCTATTCTAGCCCGGGGGTGAGCAAAATGCAGCCTGGGGGCTGGATGCGGCCTGCCAAGCCATTCTATCCGGCCTGCAGGGCCCCTGAAAAGTTAGAAAATTAATATTTATCCGCCCCTGGCTGTCTGTCATGCAGCCCTCGATGGCTTGCCAAAACTCAGTAAGTGGCCCTCCACCCAAAATAATTGCCCGCCTCTGTTCTAGTCCCTGAAGTCATCCGATTCTTCCCACACGATACTGTGATCCTCCTCCGCATACGCAGTGGCTGGAACCTGTTTCTTCTCTGCAGCCTTCATCTGTGTGTTCTCCTGTCTTCTGTGTCAAGTTTGTTCGTTAAAACAGATCTGTCCAAAAAAGATCCTTCTGCAGCTTTTGAAGTGCAACCCTTGCTTTCTCACACTCTCCCTTTTACTGGGTTCCCTGTCCGCCTTATCACCGTCCTCCTACACTCCTGGGGCTGAACGCCGGGGTCCCTTGTTGGAGGGGCTTGCCTTAGTGCTCAGGGTCAGACTGATCGTTACGTTTGCAATCAGGAATTTTACCCCATGGTCAGACTGGTAAATGCTGGTGGGGGGTAGCAGGGGGCACGCTCCTCCACCTGATATCCCTGGAGTGCATTTTACCAAGACTTGCAACAGCAGCACTGCCAGCCCTCGTCCCCCTGCTTCCCCCGGGGCAGGTCTGGTGTCTTTTACGTGCCTTGTAGTTGTGCCGCAGGGTCGAGTGTGTCTTTGACAAACAGGTTAGACGAGGACTTTCCAGGATGCTTCGGATAAGGCAGATCCTGCCTGGAGCAGGGGGCTGGACTAGCTGTGACCTCCCGAGGGCCGTCTCAGTCACTCCTCACCCCCATGAGACTATACCCAAGTGCTCTGGCGAGGTCCAGGTACGGCCGCAGGTTTCTTCCACATCCTTTGCAGAGAAAGGTATGGTGGGGTCTACCTGGGAAAGCCTGGTGCCCGGCCAGGTCCGGGCGCAGCTGCAGCTTCTCTTAGATCCTCTGCGGAGGAAAGAGAGGAGGGGGCTCCTGGGGAGCCCTGCTTCCCCTTCCTCCCTGCAGCTTTCTTTTAGACCCTTTGCAGGGAAAGGTTTGGGGGGAGCCCGGTGCGAGCGGGGCCTGCCCCTGGCACCCCACGCCGGCCGGCTGGAGCACGGCTCCGCCCCACGCCGGGGCTGGGCAGGGCTGGGCCGGGCCGGGTGCTCGGGCTGCTCCGGAGCGGGTCGGAGCGGAGCGGAGCGGAGCGGAGCCAGGTGGGCGCGCGGGGATGCTCGGGGGGGCAGGGGTGCGTGGGGGGCGCAGCTCTGCGGGCGGCCACCCGCCCGCGCCTGTGGCAGAGTCCCGTGGGGGCTTGCCGCCTGCCCGGTGCTCGCCGCCCGGCGCTGCGATGCCCACGGGGCCAGCTTCCCATCCCCGGGTAAGTTCTCGGAGTTAACCGCGGGTCAGTCCTGCCCGGCACAACTGAGTCACTGCCCAGCCCCGGCAGGGAGCGCCGGGGAAGGAAAATGCTCCCCCAGCGCTGTCCCGGGGGACGGTATTTCCTCCTCGACTGTAACAGAAGTGCCAGTGGTTCAGAGGGCGCGGGAGGTTCGGGGGGGCAGACATGGCCCCACAGGTCGCCGTCTCTCCCGAGCCCCCGAAGCTTTGCCCTTCGTGAAGCCAGCGCTGAGATGAAACTCGGCGACAGGCTCCAACACCCGCGGCTCTGGCTGAGCCACGAGCAACGCCGCTACTGGAATGGGTCGCAGGGGTCCGAACACGCCCAGAGCAGGGCTGCCCCCCGCGTCAGGTGTTTCGCCTAATTACACCTTGTCTCTTCAACCCAACTGGGACGTGTCCAGCACGGCAAAGGGGTCTTTCGTTAGGTCTCTAGCCAAAGCCTTGCTTTGATGGACCCCCTCCATCCTGTCGCGTTTAGCTCCTGGGGGACTCTTTTTCATGTCTGTCATCTGGTTTTGGCAAGTGGGAAGTCGTGTGCCGAGCTTTCAATCGCTGCTGCCCCCCTTCCAGAGGAAGCGGTGCAAGTCCAAGAGACATTTTAGAGCTTGCCTGGCTAAAGCAGCAGAAAGCAGGTGGTGAGAAACGGGCTGGCATGGACTCCAGGCTGGGACAAGTGCAGCCCAGCCAGGGCTTTCCTGGCACCGCTGGACCTAGTGGTCCTGGGCGAACTTCTAGCATCAGGCCCCCCTTTGCCAAGTAAAATGCTGATAATAATCGAACAACAGACACAAAATGACCATTTTCAGGCCCCCTTTCTGCCCGGGCCCAGGCAGCCCCCCGGTTCGCCCACGCCTGCGTCCAGCCCCATTTCCCGGCCGTAGCTTGTGGAGGTCTATGCAGAGGGCCGTGACCTGTTCCTCATCTGCCTGCTCTTAAAACTTGTCAGCAAACAGTTGGTGCCAGGTAAAAAGCTGCCAGCCTCTCCAGAAGTGTTCACGTTTGGGGAAAGTATTTACAGACTATTGTACGAGAAGTCCTTCACGTCAGCAAACCCGCCCCCTCTCTGAATCACAGGGTTTACGTGCGTGCTCAATGGCTGGCGCTTTCTTGATTTGCTTTACCGGGGTGATTTTAGCCGGTCCATGGCAGGGAAGGGGCCGTTTGCTGCTCCCGTTTTGTTCTTTCCGGGTGCTTTGGGGCAGAGACCGAGCGGCTGCCTGCTCCTTGCGGGATCCTGCCTGTTCTCCCTCCCTGAGGAGTAGGAGGGACATAGTGGCTCCAGGTGCATTACTTTGTAGCTGGGATTAAGTCCCTTGAGAGCGTGGCCTGTGCAATTCTGCAGCATGGGACGCTTGCCCTTTGGGGCGCAGGCAAGAAGGCCTGAGTGAGATCGGGGCAGGCCACATCCCTTGCAGCAAGCACGGGGAGATGCTCCCGTCTCTGCTGCTGGGGCGATGAGTGCTCGCCCCCCTCCGCTGGAGCAGCCCCCCGGGAGCTGCGAGGTGGCCAGGCCCCTCCCCTGGCTGGTGGCAGGATGCTCGGTCACTGGCCTTCCTGCCGTGGGCTTGCAGCCATCTGCGGCGTGGCCCCGTCAGGGCTCTGCTTCCTGTTTACATGGCAGCCCCGCGGGCAGGGGAGGCTGCAGGCAGCTCGGGAAGCTGGGCTCGCCGAGGTGAGGTTATCACGGACGGGGGCAGGAGCTTGCCTCCCAGATTTCCCTGCTCGTGCATCTGTCCCAAGGTATAGCGCTCGCTGTGAGCCGCTGTAGGCGATGCACCAATTAGGGTGTTAGAAGGGGATTAGGCAATTATCAGGTTAATCGGAAGAGTATCCACGTTGCTCAGGAAACGCTTATAAGGGGGATAAACCTTATGCCACCTTCAAAGCACAAGCCAGGCCTTGATGAGGTCATGAAAAAGGTTGCCCGTGGGCAGGTTACTGCAGACGTGCCCCTGCAGCTGTCCTTGCTCATCCTCTGACGCACTTGACGATGGCAATGCATTGCCAGGTAAAACCCTGCCACCTCCTGCCCTCCAACACATCCTCAGAGGTTTTTAAGGCACTGCCAGGCAAAGCTTTGGCTGGGACGATGTAGTTGGGGCTGGTCCTGCTTAGAGCAGGGGGTTGGACTAGATGTGACCTCCCGAGCTCCCTTTCACCTTCATTTTCTATGATTGTATGAATATAGGAGAGGAACAGCACGGTCCAGATAGGGAGAGTGTGTTTGCGGCGGCCCCTGCGCGGGCGCAGGAAGTTTTCACAAGCACTAGCTGAGCTGTGCTTATGGGATGCTTGGTGTACTGGGCATGCTTGCAAGCCTTGGGCAAGAGATGACAGCCGCCCAGTAAGTCTATCTACCCCACGTTTTTCACATCAAGAAGGTTTCTTCTGCCAGGAGCAGTGACTCTGAAGAGGTGCCAGCCTTTGTCTGGAGGGACCTGATGTAGCAGATGCCGTAGTGGCTCTTGTTGACTGCTCTGATAAGGAAGCCACAAATCCTCCGCTGTTAGGGGAGAAGGGGCATCTTGGCTTATTTCTGCCCTTGATGACTAGCCGGAGCCTGGCTGGAAGGCAAGGCGCTCTGGTGATGGTCTCTGTGTCCAGAATACAAGTTCCTGCTGCCTGCGCCTCACGTGGGCCTGGCTCATTCTGTCTGCATGGGCTGTTGCTCTAGTTGGGAACCGTTTTGCCGGGGATTAAGAAGCGTTTCATGCCAGCACGAGAGGTTTCTTGATGGACACGGATGTTTTCCTGAACTGGGGCAGAGGTCTGACAGAAGGGGTCTGGGTTGGAGAGGCTGGGAAGGGGAGCACAGTCTGACCCCAGACACACCGACAGAGGAAACGTTCAGGATCAGTCTCCAAGCCAGAGCTGGAAAAGGGGCAACGCGCAGGGGAAGAGAAGGGGCTGGATGGATGCTACATGGGCGAAGTGAGGAACCCATCCTGCGTGTTATTTCAATGCACGTGAGTGCCCAGATACCTGGCAGCTGAGGATTACTTTTAACTCTGATTTGATCAGCCCCTCCTTGGATGGCAGCGTGTTTCAAGTTGACAGGTGGAGACTTGAAAGTGGATGTGGGTGCGGAGCTGCACAAATCGTGCTCATTACACTGGGAGGCCACGGGCGTTGCTGGTGTCTAGTGTGTGGGTACCAGACCTCCACCCTTTCAGCTGCCGGCGTGTTGGCCCCTGGGAGAAAGGCTCGCGTTCGGGCAGACGGACCTGCCGGGAGAAGGTCCTGGTCTTGGCTTCTTCGTTCCTTTCCTGTTGACTTTGCCAGGTGTAAAACACAATTGTCAGCAGTTTAGAACAGGGCTTCCTGTGGGGGAGAGCAAGGGTCAGGCTGGGAAGGAGAGGGGACGTGGAAGGATGCCGCACGTCTTTCACCTTCCTGCCTTTCACCCTGCCGCGCGGTGACTCACCCTGGGCCTGGCCCTGCCCTTTCACGTGGCGAGCGAGTTAGTTGATTATTCTCCCTCGCTTCCGGCAGGAGCCCAGCGAGGCAGGAACGTTATCTCCGGTGGGGGTGGAAAGGGTGGCTGGGGAGAGCCCGTCCACCGATGCTCCAGGCCACTGGAAATCAATCCAAGCCATGTGTTGAAACCAAATCCACATCTCGGGGACACAAGAAGAGGCAGGTCCCCCTGCGTGTGCTCTTGGAGCAGGTCTGCTTGAAAGGGTGACGTCTCTTAGCCACGTGCTCGTGTGACATAGCCATGCACGGGGGTGCTCATCCCTGCCCCGATAAGCGTCGGCATCATCACCTGCTCTGAGCTTCCCAAACCAACCCGTTCTCTAGATCAGCGCCCAAACAGTTTAGACCCATCGGTGCTGGTCAGAAAGCTGCTGCTTTCTGCGGGCGAGGGGGGAAGTTTCCCATTGCCATTGGTGCCCAAGCTCCCACGCGCCAGTTCGGCTTGGGGTAGGCGTTCACAACCGGGCTGGGGGCAATGAAAGCTTCCCTGCTTCACTCGGCCCGGGGCCGCTCCGGATGCCTTCACCATCCACCAGGGCAATGCGGCGAATCCGCCCACGGGATCCACGTGTCCCACAGCTGAGCAGCGCGTGCCGGTGACGGGATGACTGGAGCTCCTTCTCTCCGCACACGAAGGGAAGAGGGAGCTCCAAACAACTCAAGGAAACGCCGTATGCCGATGGCGCTGTGGCAGCCTGGCTTCCCTAGTGCTTCCTGCACCGCGCGTTACACTTGACCCCACCAGCACCCTGCGCCAGTGGGAGCTGAGCCATTGTCTCCGGCGTCAGATCAAGCTGCATGGCCATTGTTGAGAGCCCAAGCTTTTCCTCTCTCACCCTGGCTCGATGACCGCTTGGATGTGTCGCCAAAGCAAACACGACCTAATAAAGATGTAGAGATAACTCCAGGAAGAGCTGAGCACATGCGGGCTGGACGAAAGCTGGGCCCTCCTGGGAGAGGAGTAGGAGGAGGCAGGCAGGGTGGAGACGTGCTCCTCGCTCCTGCTCGTCACAGATTCACAGAAGTCTCGGGCTGGAAGGGACCTCATGCCCCATTGCTCTGGGCAGGAAACACTGCTGGATGCAACCCTGGCAAGGCGGGCGTCCCCCGCACCCCTGCTGGGAGTCTACGCCAGGGTCTGGTCACACAAACCGGGAAGAAGTTTTTCCTTGTATAGTCTGAAACCTTCGTGGGGTATTGCTCAGGGGCGTCGAGTGGAGGGGTAACCGGGGGCCGGACGTCGGCACTGCGTGGTGCTGAGCTGGGAGCTGCGCCCAGGGCTGGGAGAGCTGCCCGTTCCCCATCCTCAGCCCAGGTGGATGGACACCCCTTGTGCTGATGGGAAAAGGCCGTCTCCTGCTGCATGGAGCCAGCCCGGCGACTCCATGCCACGCTGTGCCAAGCCTGTGGCGGGAGCTGGGAGGAGACGGGGCACCTGCCTGGGCAATGGGGATGTCCAGGCAGGGGTGTAAGGAGCACGAGTTTGGGCAGGGCTCAGGTGCCCCGTCGTGGTCCAGGCCCGTCCTCTCCCCCGTCTCCTGCGGCAGAGGCGCGGCTCGGGCAGGAGCCTGAGCAAGTGACGTCACTGGAAAGGATTAGAAAGCTCTGGGTAATAATTATCTTTAACTGGGAACAGCCTGCTGACTTTCATGCCCTGCCAGCCAGGGCTCCTGCTGACGGCACACCTGGGCATGAGGTAACTGGAGAGCCTGCCCGCGCGGTGCAGGCACGGCTGGCTTTGGGCACAGGCCCAGCGTGCGCTCCCGGGCCATCTTTGTTCCTCTGCAGCCAGGAAGCCTTGCTGCAGCCGCGAGGCGAGACACGGCTTCCCGTCCTCTCGCGGGGAGGGGGCTCGGGAGCTGCCTGCAGCCTGGTTCTCCTCGGCAAGGCCCTTTCCAGACGGGGAGGCGCTTGCCGCTGTCTGAAGGGCGCATGGGGGCCGCCTGCCTGAACGTGCTGTTTAGGTTACTTGCAAGAGACCGGGGTAAAATCAGTGGGACGAGGATGGCAGGGGGACAGAGGAGACCCAGCCCAAATCCCACAACTTTCTTCAGCCACACTGGGCTTTCAGGCACGCCTGGCGCTTGGTGCGCGCCCGCGGCTGTTTGCCCCCAGTAGCTGCAAGGGCGGGGGGAAGCCTGCTGGCCCCAGGGAGGCAGCTGTGGATCCAGCACTCCTCTGAGCCAGTGTCCCAAGAGCCTTTTCCACGGGCTCGCCCCCTTCCTTGGAAAGGCGAGTCGATGTGGCTGTAAATGTGGCCAGGTGGGGCAGAAATAAAGGCAACAACCCCCAAGAGAGACCTTGACTCCGACCCCCATGCACCGGCGTCTCTCTCCCCACGGACCCCCCAGCTCCGCTCTGACATGTGGTGGCTGGGGCAGCCCCTTCTTTCCCCGGCTCAGGCCCCAAGAAAAGGGCCTTGCTCCTGACAACCTCTGTCTGCTGGAAGGGCTCCCCAGACCCTGCCCGGCAGCATTTTGTGCAGCTCCCCCGCTGGGAAGCGGCACAGCTTGTACGGCTCATTGTGGCCTTCCTAGGCGGACAGATGAGCCCTGGAGAGCCCGTACGTGTGCGCCTACCCGGCACGGCGCTAGAAGCCAAGCCGGCCCGTGCAGGGGCTGACGGGTGGGTGGAGCGGTGAGAAACCTCCTAAAAACGTTCCCGGTGTGGACCGGGCGTGCTGGAGTGCTGCATCCCCTTCCCAGCGGGCACAGCCTGGGCTTGACGGCCGGTCCCCAGAGAGCTGGAGGCTGAAACGAGCCTTCGTCGGCCGTAGCCAGCACTTGGCCCAACCGTAGCGGATGAAGCAATTTGCCAGCACGGAGCCTGGAGGTCCCCAGGTCCCAAGCGGTTTCCAGGCTAACAGCTCGAATTGGTTTCCCAGAAAGACTCCTCTTGGACCCGTGCTGTCGGTGACGGGATGCCTCGTTACCGGCCTCCTGTGGGTTTTTCCAAGAGCCGGCTCCGTTCTCACAGCTTTGTTTTCCTTCTGGAAGGTGCTGTCGCTGCGTCTTCCAGGCTTGCACGTGGGAATTGCTCGCTAGCGGGGGATTTTTTTCTGTGTGTTGACCCCAAGCTGCGCGCTGCTCCCCTCTGGCCTGCAGCCAGCTGCATTTCCAGGCTCTTTGGAGCACGGGTTTTGCAATAGTACATAAACTTCTGGCTCCAGAGAATGGCTTTGCAGAGAGATTAGTATCTTGTAACAAAGAAATTCAGGGGCTGCCAGCAAAAGCAAAGGCAATGCCTTGGAAGCTGGGAAAACACCCCTGACCTTTCCCAGGAGCCTCGGTCCAAGCATTTGGGTCCGGCTAGCACATGGCAGACATTAGTGGGCTTGACGCCTTCTGTGCGGCGTGAACGCGTGACTGCAGCCGGGCCCCAGTCCAGCGACCTCTGGATCCCGGGGAGCCCCCCACTCCCGCTGCACTCCTGGGTCTTGCCTTTGGGATGGGGCAGGCCCAGTATTGGCTGTGCAGGGCTCTAGATTTAGCAGCTTTACCTTCTTCACGGGCAGGAAACAGGCTCATAATGTGCCCCCGTGCCTGAAAAAGGAAGAGCCACCCTTGTCCGGGCTGTCTCATGACGGCTGGTACCTGGCCCGTTAGCAGACACCAGGGTTGCTGGTATTAACCCTGCCAGAGCTGCAGGGGAAAAGTGCCGGAGGAGCTTTCCAAAGCCCATCACAAGGCGAGGGGAGGGAGACTGGGGCACAGTGCTGGGGAAGGACTTGGCCAACGTCTCAGTCAGAGCTGGGGACGCCATCCCAAGCTCCTGATTCCCAGCCTGTCCCATTGCATGGCCTTTCTCCCCAGGCAGGCGGGCCGTGCACCGGTGATGAATGCATCTACGTGTCTGCTGTCTAGCTGACGTGTCTCTCCCACCTCCTGGGAGCGTCGCTGCAGTCGGGTTGTATGTGGATGCAGAGGAGCTGGTTGAACTCCTCCTTGCTCCTTTGCTTTGCGTGTTGGTCATTGGTTCTTATGTCCATGGTATCAGAGCATGTACGGTTTGGGTCTTTCTGGGTCAAAATGCCTCTGCTTTGTGGAGCCACTGATTGCTGCTTGGTGCACTGTGCACGTTGTGACACTCAGGCAGAAACTGCACGCAGCTCATGATTTTGGGCACTACAGTGGCTGTCTGGAGGCTCGCAAGCAGTCACACAGAAAGGCTTTGGAGTGGTCTGTGGTCAGAGACCTCTGCCTTCGTCCCTGCGGATGCAGCAACCACGTGTCCCAGACTAAAAATATTGCCACCAAAATAGCCTCTCTGGAAAGGTTTCCTAATCTCCTGGTAGTTCCTCTTGCTGGCGCGATCAGTCCCCGTCACAAGGCGGAGCGAGCTCGGCAGCGCCGTTCACCAGAGAAGGAGCTCGGATGGGTCCCAAATGTTCTGACCTGCCCCAGTCCCAGGCCGTCGGTCGCAGCCAGCTGCTGCCGCTTCCTGCCAGCGTCCTCATGTTGCTTTTTAAAGCCCGTTATATGCCATGATGAAAAATAGATTGGCAGGCTCCAGCGTATGCCTGGACCACCGCCCCGACCTGTGCACCGTGGAGCCTTCCCCTCCTCAAAGCCCCTTCCAGCTCGCTGCCTCTCCCCAGGCGCTTCCAAAATCAGCGTAGGCTGAGAAATCCTTCCCCAAAGGGAGCAGTGTCCTTGGACCCGGGTTCTCCCCTGCCCCCACCCCACACTCTGGTAGCGTTGGCTTCATTCAAAGCCTTTAACACAGATCCTAATTCAGCTGTCACAGAAGGGTTCCCACTAACATCAGTGGGATTTAGAGCAGCCCCTAGTCTGTTTGCTCCTTTGGACATGGGCTCGCTGGTGCCTCTGGGAGCATCACGTGTGTCTGAGCCCTGGACTGCTCGCACTGGCATGGTAAGGGGGGCTTTTGGAGCCTGCTAAAATGGGAGAAGAACAAGTCAAACAACTTGTGTCTCCTCCAAGCTAGTCATTTGCTCAGTTGGCCGGTGTGCTTTTGCATGGATCCTTGGCCCTCTTGCTAGCGCGTAAGATGAAATTCCCCTGTGCACAGGCCCAGCATGGGGCTTATGCCCCCCTGAGCCCCAGCATGTGTGCATGTGCGTGCTTGCGTTCACCCCATGCGGACAGCAGCAAGGAGAAATTAAGGTGCATAAAAGAAATTGGTAGCACTGTGTGTTCTTTGTTCTTGTTCAAAACTCACAACTTTCTGCTTTTGTCCTGCCAGTGCTGCCATGGGGAGGGGAGGCCTCCCCATCATGCTGATGGGGAAATGGAGCTGGAGGGGTTAGACGTGGCTTTTCCAAGATCGGAGGAAGTCAGTGGTGCCTCCTGGATTAAGCCCGAGGATGGTGTGGTTACCATTGCACCCTCAGGCCGGCTCTTGTATCGGTACAAGTGAATGTCTTGCAGTCCAGTTCTGTAAGCACGCCTTTGCGGGAGCTGATTGTCCACGGCTGGCGTGCTGCGGGCTTCTCGGAGCAGTTCAAGTCAGGGTGAAGAGCTTGGGAAAGAGGAGACTAATGGAAAGGGGATGTGGCAAAGGGTGAATTCCTGTGCGGGGATAGATGCACACTTGTGTGCTGTGGGGGTTTGGGTTCAGGGCCTGGGGCTCGCCGACCTGCTTCTTAGCCAGCGCGTGAGTCCAGCACCCATCCTTCCCCGTTAAGCTGCTTAGTGCTTTGCCCGTCTCGTGTCACTTCTCCAGCGGCCGCAGTCTGGCATGATGCTAAGTGAAGACCACCCACCTCGCTGCGCGGTGTTTGTGCAGCAGTGTCGTCTCCCGAGTCTTGCGGGCTGATGTAACTTGAGGCTTGGCAGGTGAAGGACTGACCTCACGGCGGGGGGAGGCTGGGATTTCGTCGACCTTGGACGGGAAGTCTTAGGGCAGAGAGCTTTGGATGCCGCTGGCTGCGCTCTGCAATCCGGGGGCAGGCAGAGCCCCCTCCTCCTGCACCCCAAACAGCCAGTAGTGATTGCTTTTCCTCTTGGTGCGCCCTCCCAGACCATCTTTTGGCCCCTGGGGGCTGATGAGATTGAACGTGGCACGAGTGATGAGTGCAGGGAGGACGTCTGTGGGGACCACAACGCTAATGTGCACAAGCGCCGGGGACAGCAGAGAGGCACAGCTCCCAGGAGGGCCACCCCACTGAGTCCAGCGTGCAGCGCCATGCTCTGCCAGCCGAGCATAGCACGTCCCCGGCATCCAGCACCATCCTTCCCCGTGGCTCCGGGGAAGGACACAGCCCGGCTGAGGGTACCGGCAGGTTCGAGCGGCCAAGCGCTTCCCGTGTTGCTCCTGGCTCGTGCGTCTGACTTGCTCCTGTCCTCCCTTTGCAGACGTTTTCCCTGTTCCTGTCCCCGAAGGAGACGTGGGCTCAGGAGACAAGGTCCTCCTCCTACATCAGTTCGTGGCTTCTGTGCCCAGGGAACGTCCACTGTCTCCACGAGGCCTGGGCAGGGGGCAAGGGCCTCGCTGGTTTATCTAAATTCCCGTTTGCTGGGAAGGGTGTTGGGAGGACCCTCAGAAACCCAGCGAGAGATTGTGGGATTGCTGAGGTCCTCACCCTTTCCAGGCGCCTAGCTGCAGAGCACATGCACCAGGCCTTGGGGCCAGAGCAAGAAAGGTTTCCGAAAGCCCAGCATCAGGGGTGTGGGAGGCTGCTGGCTCGTGGGCTCTGAGGTCAGGCTGAGGGACCGGTCAGGGCTGAGGGGGTAGAAGAGCAGCAACCTTCTGCTGCGTCTTTTTTGCAGTTATTCCAACAGCTCCCAGGTAAAGGACAGCGGGGAGGTTGTGCGGGAGCTGGTCAGCAAGCAATGGTGGAAACACCGAGGCCAGAATTGCCCACGGGGAGGTTGGAGATGGTTTGTCTCCGGGGAGCAGCTGGGCACGCAATGAGCCGGGCGCTGGATGGCCAGCTCTGCCGGGACGAGCGTGCCGCGTCTAGGGGCTCCGTGGCCTGCAGCCTTGCCCGGCTCAGCGTGTTGCACCGCCGAGCTACAAGGGAAGCGTCTGACCCCGAGCAGCGAGTCCCCTAACCCGTGCCGTGCCGTGCCGTCCACGAGGCTCCAGCATCTCCTCGTGGGCCGTGCACGCTCTGCCACGCGGGGCGATGCGGGCAGGCTGCGGAGCCCGTGTGCCACGTGAATCTCTGCATGTATAAAATCAACCTGGGGTTTTCGGCTGCCTGGTCCTGCCCCTTCCTATTCGAAAGGCCCAGTCTTTCCTCCGCGGGTGGATTTTCCTCCTCTGCAGCGACGGGAGCCCCTGGTAAGAGCGGCCCGAGGCAGGCTGCAAAGGGGACGCGTGTGACTTTGCCCCAGAAGGCTTTCCCTTTGTCCCTTTGTTCCCGCCTGCCTTTTGCACGCCCTCTCTGGCACGAACGGCCCGCGCTCATTCAACGGCTCTCTTAAGAAATCCTAGTGGAGAGTTAGACCTGGCAGATGGAGGCCTCTTACCTCACCGCACAAAAATGCTTTGTTATTGAGAAAATGGAAACTGTCTGAGGTTTCTGGGCTGAATAGAGTCATTGGTGTCTTGTTTTAACCGCAGCTCGGTCGCGGCTGCTTGAGCATTCCCCGAGCTGAGCACTCCCTCCTCCAAACCATCCTCTCCGAAGAGTCACCGCGAATTAACTCGTTAACGCTGGAGGCCCCGGCCTGCCCCGGGACCTCAGCTAGCGGGGAAGAGCGCTGTCGCCACCTAACCCTTTGCCCGGACCAGGAGTGTCCCCGGGAACCCGAGCCAGGTTCATCTCCCTAATCCAGTTCCTGATCCAGACTGTCCCGCGGGCCGCACGTACGCCGGTCGCCCCCTCCGCTTCACGAGGAGCGTGAAGGTTGGAAAGGGAGGCAGCCGGGGTGGGTCCAGCCTTCCACGCCCTAGCTCTTCCCCGCACCCTCGAGCTCCTGGCTGGGAGAGGAGAAACTTCTGCTTGTCACGAACTATTCGAAGTCGGCAGTGCGGTCTGCCGTGGGAGCTCTGTGAGGGGAAGGGGTTTGCAGGATCGCTAGCCATGACAGCAACAGCATCCCCTGAAACACAAGGCTGGCCCTAGCTAGCAGATCATGTACGGACTTGAGGAATTAGATCCGTGCCATTTGATAGCTCGGGATGAGCATTGTCCACTACAGTTATTCCAACCTCCCCGTGGGCAATTCTGGCCTCGGTGTCTCCACCATTGCTTGCTGACCAGCTCCCGCACAACCTCCCTGCTGTCCTTTACCTGGGAGCTGCTGGAATAACTACGCTGCAGGGCTGGCAGAAGCGGCTCTTGGGGTGTTTGTTTTTTTAAGTAAACTGAGCCCAAGATCCCCTTTTTTTTGGTTGAAATCTCCTGGGCCCAAGAATCCCTTCCGGCTGCCACGGATGTTTTGCAGAGCTGACGCATCCCATGCACAGATGTGGCCCCTAAAATATGGCAGCTGTGAGGGCGCGAGAGCGCCCATCCAGCTACCCTGACGTGTAAATTGGCTTTGCTGGTTGGGGTTTGTTCCCCCCAGAGCTCCCCGAAAACGGCTCCGCTCGTAGCTCGTCGCCCGGGGAGAAGAGCGACTAGCCAGCACCTCCTCGGAGCCCCTTTGAGAGCCAGCGTGGGCTTGAGTAATAATAATTGACTTAACCAGGGAAATAGTCCCAGCTGTTCAGAGCGGAGCCCGGGAACGACCTGTTTCCACCCTAGCCCCCTGCTTTCTGTGGGTTTTAGCTGCGGTCATGAAAACCCTTTCCAGGCAGAGCCCTGGCTCCTGAGGTCCCCCTGAGGGTTTAAAAAAAAAAAAAGCAAAATGCAGATTGCAAAAACAGTTGGCAGCTATTCGCAGAAGAGCACCGGGTTACGGGTCTCCCCTCTTCCTGCAGCCTCAGAGCAGCCTCCGTGGGGTTGGAGCCAGGCTCCCGAGGAGGATTTCCCTCCTGGGTGCTGGGTGCCTTACGAGCAAAGCTGTTTCTGTCCTGGTTCAGTTGCTGTGGGCCCTGCCCTTCTGGCGGGGGCAGGATGCGTGTGTTAACTCCGCCTGGGAGCCTGCTGCTTGGCAGGGGAGGAGCCTGGCTGGATTTTTGGGCTCTTCCGAGGAAACAAAAGAAATTGCATGAAGTGCAAAATGCATGGTAACTCGAGGGTCTGATTGCAACGGGCCGGAGCCAAGAAATTCCTCCCAGGGGGTCACAAGCCATTGCGCTGCGCCAGGGCTTTTACACGCAGCGCTCTGGGAGAGGGAAGAGCAGGGGAGTGTCCTGGGTGGAAACACTCTGGTCTTGTCGGCACTTGAAAGTTAACCTGGAGTAAGGTAGGGTGTGAATTTAACTTCTGCGCTTGTTCCCAGCGTGCCTCGCTGGTGTGACGCTTGCCCCGCGTTAACAGCTGGATAAGGCGGAGGGATGTCTGGTCTCGCTGTGGCCAGAGGAGCCTAATTCTACACTCGCGCGCCCCTCGTTGCTTGCCCCGCTTCTCCGTGCAAAGCGGGGTGCCTCTAGGGACCTTCGGGGTTAGGCCTGGGTGCATTCACAAGAGAGACGTGGAGCAAGGGAGGAAACGGGTGGGGAGGGAGGACTCTGGCAGGGCCGGGTCTGTGGCGCATTTATTACCGGGGCAGGGACCGAGGGCCGGCGCGAGCCGTGGCAGCCTGGAGCGACGGACTGCCCTGCTGCGCGGAGGTGCCGCGAGGGCGAGTGGCTCGGTGTGCGGGCGGCGATGTATCCGTCGGGGAGATGATGCACAACTGGACCCACAGAATTTGTGTGTGTGGGCTTTGGTGGGATGGAGAAGCCATTCCTCCTTCGAGAGCTGCCCAGAGAGGCGCCCCCTTACCCACGCCTCGGTCCTGGAGGGAAGGGCCAGCACTCGGTGCATAGAAATCCACCCAAAAACCCCACCTGCAGCGTGAGCGGCTGCCGCCCACTCAGGAAACATGGTACCAAGAGATGTGGCTCTGAGGGTCCCTTCAGGGAGTGCCGGGCCAGGTGGGATTATTGCGGCCTTTATTAAAGAGGAGCGTGCAACGTGGTCCAGGCAAGCCTGGCCACGTGGAGCGGGCTTGCCGGCCCAATCAGTCCCGCCAGCCGCAGCAAGACGAGCGTGTCCCACGGAGCTGCAGCAGAAACCTCGCACACGGGACTCGCCCTTGGGGGCCCCGACAGACACGGGGGGGCTTGGGCGGGCAAGATGTAGTCTGCAGCCGCCGGTGAAGCGACTGGGACAATTCTGGCTTCGGGGTGTGAGCTCTGACTGCAGAGGTGCAGAGCCACGGTCCCACGCAGGAGCCCCGGCGTTGCCTGGCAGGTTTCAAGGATCGGGCTCAACGCAGGTCCGTCAGCTCAAGCAGCGCATCGTCCCGGCTCGAGCCGGAGAGGAGTTTGCTGCGGCAGAAGTAGGGCCCGCAGGAGGGTGGTCTGCCCGCTGGCTCCTCTGCTCTCGGCGCGGCCAGAAACGCGTTCTCTGCCCCGTCGCGGGGCCAGGACCACGTGTGCCTCCTGTGCACATGCAGAGTACCTCGAGTGGCAAGAGCCCAGGCTCCAGCCCCGTGTGATGAAACCTGAACCTCTGTTGGAAACGCTACTCCTGCGCTGATGTCAGCCCCCGGTTTATGATGAGACTGCTTTTGTTTCTGGGCGAGCACTTCAGTGTTTTGCTGGGGCGCCGTCTCCCCGCACACCTGCTGCAGCCGACTCCAGCGAGGCTGCCTTCCCTTTGCTTTCCTTGCCGAGCCCCCCGCCGTCAGCCATGCAAGGTAACTTTCTGCTTTGGGCGGGGGAGTGCTCAGGGGGGCTCGGGCAGCCTGGGGCAATCTCTTGTTTTGGGTTTGTCTTGGTGGGGGGCACAGCGGGACTCTGGGCTCCCATCACTCACCGTGTTGCAGCGACGCCTCCGAGCTGCTACTCGAGTGCACAGACGGTCTTGGAAACTCTTTTAGTCTCGTACACGCTTGCACCAGGTGCTCCTCTGTGCACACACAAGGTGTTTGCTGCCTCTGGGAGGTCAGCCCCTGTGCCCGCCGTGCCGGCTGGCTGGGTCGTGGCTAGTTAAAATCCTGTCCTGCGGCGTGCCGCTGTCATCTGCTCCACGCACGCTTCCCGGGCGGCTTTGCCTACAGCCCTGTAAGCTCACCTGAGCTTCTTGGTTGCTGCTGAATGAGGATGCAATGCTGGAAGCGGGCATCAGGCTGCAGGGCAGGGGCTCCCGGGCTTTGAAAACATCGTGGTTGCATCTGCGCGGGGCCCAGAGGGAGGCAGAAAGCTGCTGTGCCAGGGAGAGCTGTTGGAGAGATGAAGAGGCAGTGTGTGCTCCCAGGGCTTTACCCCCTGGGGTCCTGGCTGGAGGCTGTGTCTTGCCCAGGACAGGTGCCCCAGGTGCGGGTAGCAGGGGCACTAGTCCTGTGAGGTTCGCTAGCATTTGGGGGGCAGGCTCTGGGGAGTTAAATGCAGCTCCCTGCTGCTGGGGGAGACGCCTCTGTTCTGGGCACGCCGGTCCGGGGTGACAGCCCTTTCTCGCATGCCAGCGGCACGACCCCGCTGCATGGAGCCCCTGGCCCGCGCAAGGCTTCCTGCACACTTCCCAACCTTTTGCTCAGCTGTTTTATTGCCTACAGAGCTCGACGTGGAGCACGTTGCCACTGCCCAGAGCTCCTTTGCGGGGCACGGAGGCCTCTCCTCCTTAAAACGCCGGGTATGTAAGAAAACAGAGGGGAAACGCTGCGGCAAAGCAGAGCGGCTTGCAAATGGCCAGATCTGGACCGTGGCAGTAATTCACTCCAGATGGGTCCGCTGTAAACTGGCTGCAGCCCTGGGCTGGAAGGGAAGAAAGCCTCTCCCCGCACACAGTGCTCTGGGGCCATGTCTGCTCTCGCTTCCCGATCCTGCCCCAGGGGCCACGTTGCCCCGGCAGAGGAAGGCTGCGGTGGGCACGTGCTGTGACTGCCGGGCAACGGAGCTTTGTTTTGGACCACAAGAAACCAGTGGCGGGGGGGTGGGTAACCCGAGACTACCCCCCTTCGCTGGCACTCGGCGCATCGCCCAATTTAGAAGCTGCCGACGTGCCGGGGCTGCACAGCTGTAATTTCCTGCGCTTGCGAGGGACGCCGGCAGCTGTAAAATGTGCTTGGGACATGGATCACTTCTGCAAGGGGCCTCTGTGGGCAGGGGCTGCAAAAGGGGGGCTTGCAGTCAGCAGCCCCGCAGCGAGAGGAAGACGCTCGTGGGGAGTCTGGGTGGAGGGTTGGTGAGGGTGCCCTTCTCTCCCCTCTGCCTCTCGCCAGCCCCCCGTCCTCCCCGCTGCAAAGACACCTCGGGGGAACGCAGCCCGGGGGGCAGGGGGTGTCCTGGAACCACAGCACAGCGGGAGGGCGCGAGTTTGCATGTCGCCTGGCTGCACGGACCATGCCGGCTGCAAACGCTGCTCCCCGGGACACAAGGAACGGAGTCCGCAGCAAATAGTTTGACCAAATTTGGGGAAAAAATTCCCTTCTGGGCTGGAAGGAAGAAGAGGACAGAAAAACTTGCACGCGGACACTTCGATTTATGCTCCTAGGACTCCTTAAATCGAGATGTTTACGAGTTGAGCGGGCCCTCCATCAACCCAGGCGCTGCCGGGCGCTCCGGAGAAGGCGGCTACGGGGGAGAGGTGGCTGCAGGCCCCGTGGGCTGGCTCTGCCGCACGTGACTGCGGGGCACGTGCCCTGCAGCCGTCTCCATGCTAGGCGGTCTGTTTGCAGAGCTCAGGGGATGCTCGTTCAGGCGCATGCCCAGAGCAGATCCTCCCACGCCTGGGCACGAGCGTCACGCCAGAGCGGCGGTCATCCGGAGATCACGACACGCTCGCTTGAGTTCCCCCGGCAGCTAGAGGTGAGGCTCGCTTCACCCGGCGCTGAGGTGCAGCCAGGTGGAAGAGGGGGAGCTGCGCGCAACAACGTGACGCCGTCGCACGGGACCGGAGGCAAAATTGCCCCGTGCGGTTGTTGCGGCAGGAGCATCCCGGGGAAGCATAAGGAGCTGCTTTCTTCTGTGGGATGCTGTGCAGGAGGAGACACGCGTGGCCCCCAAAAGCGAGGCGGCTGAGCAGAGCCTGACACGCCGGAGCAGGACCGCGGTGTTGTGCTGGGCCGCATCCAGCCTGTGAAGCTGGGATGTCGGCGGAGGGAGCGGTCCACAGGAATTGGCAGCGAGGTTGCCAGCGGACGCCCACCTGCGGATGGGGCTGTGCTACGTCAGCCTGCCGTTGCTAAAAGGCTGCCAGCAAACCTCTGGCCTAGGTGGTAAAATATTTATAGTGTGCAAGCGCGTTGGGGTGCGGCTGTGCCTCTCGCTTGTTTGCACAGCCCACTGCATTGGCCTTACAGGAATACACGTAGCAATTTAGCACCAGGTGCAGGCTTTCACCTGCCTCCATCGATTCCCCCGGGAGTCCGGGCTCTGCATGTCTCTCTCCTTCCTTTCTGGCCCTGAGGAGCTGGGTGTGCAGCTCCCCAGCTCTCCTGCACTGGCTCTTTTCACATGCAGACTTCTGCCTTTACAGCGGGCGTGCGGGCAGCTGCGGAAAGGCAAGGGGAACGTCTTCCTGAGGATGATGCCAGGCTCTCTCCTGGACTGGCTGCAGGCAGCTCCCGAGCAGTCGTGAGACCGTTTCTGCGCCATCTCTGTCGGGTGCATTTCCCTCCACGTAACCGCTGGGCGTGATTTGTATGCCGGGCAGTGCCAGCGTCCTGCAAAGGGCCCTCTCCTTTGCGTGAGATTGTAATCACGTAACCCATTACCCGCTGCAGGGCGCTGACAGGCTCTGGAGCGGACAGCAAGGGAAAGAGTGCTCGAGCACGTGCGATTTCACCGCTTAATAGCCGCAGCGCTACGCAGGGCAGCTAGTCTCGTCTCCGCGCATGCCTGCTCTCTGCACGAGCGTCCCCGGGGCCTTGTCCAGTCCCCTCAGCTCCCTGTGCCCATCGCTCTTCGTCACAGAGCCTGAAGGGTTGTGTCTGGGTACCTTCCCCGTCACGGGCAGGATGCTGCGTGCTTGAGCCGGGCTTCAGCTACAGCGCTGCCCATCGCGGCCCCGAGCTGCTAGAGGAGACCAGGTGCCTCGGAGAAGGCCGGTGCTTGGGGTGGAAGGAGGAGCTGGCAGCGCCACGAGATCGGGCTCAGACATGTTTCCCGGTCGTGACTTCAGCCACCCCTGACGTTTGGAGTCGCTCTTGGAGATGCGGGCCCCGACGGAGCCGTCTCCGATGCCATCGGGCAGCCTTGCAGCCCTGAAGCGCTCGGTCGTTGCAGGACTCGGCTCGTGTCGAGCACGAGGTGAAACCAAAGCGTGCGAGACGTGCCAGGGTCCAAGGGACAGCGGGAACGTCGTGCGCCGAGTGTGAGGGAGGCCCCAGGCTGGGCCCAGCATTGAGATGTGCTGGAGCCGGTGACCGCTCCGGGGCTTGGTGTGCGGAGAGCTGGATGTCCGTGGAAACGTCTTGTGGACGGAGGGAGTGAGGTCTTCCTGGTGTCTGGCTGCCGTCCTGCCCCATCGCCCCGGCACGTGGCAGCCTGATGCACATCCTCAGGACAGCACGTTTGCTTCACGTCTTTGCTGGGGCTTCTCAGTGACCTCCCTGTGCCTTGCAGGGACCTCGGGGTCCCATCCCTCACGAGGGGCCCTTTCCCTGGCTCTCCAACCCCGGACCAGCAAGAAGCTTCGTGTTGCCAGACGGCGGCCCCGCAGCAGTGTGCACGCCCCTGGGAAGCATGTGCTGCGTCGGCGTGGCTCCCCCCTTCCCCTTGCCCTTCCCCTCCGCAGGAGCCTCTGCAGCTGAGCTGCCCCTGGAGCCCAGATCCTGGGATTTGCATGCCACCACCGGGGATGTGCGTGGGAAGGGGACCGAGGGAGAGCGCTGCCAGTGCGAACCCTTCGCCCTGCAGCGGCAGGCCCCTCTGTCCCTTGCTGTCAGCTCTCTTTCCCCTTCCCCGTCACCTTGATTTGGGTCTCTGCCTCCCAACTGCTTGCTAAGCCAGGCCGTGTGCTGCCCGGAAGCAGCCGTGGTGGACGGGGACCCTGCGCCGCTGGAAAGGCCAGGGCAGGTCTGTGACACGGAGACCGCCGCTCAGCGTGGCCATGTGGCCAGGGCCGGCCCAGCCTCCCCCAGCTCCCGTGGGTGCTGGGGGGAGCGCAGCAGCGTTCACCTTTTATAGACGCGCACGGAGCTGGCGGGGGAGCGCCCTGGAGACTCGGGCTCCGGACGTCACTGTTGCCATAATTAAACAGACCTTCGCTCCCCCCGGTCCGAGAGGGATGACTAATGCGCTCGGGGGGAGAAAGGAGCTGGAGCTCGCGGAGCAGTCGCAAGCGGGCTCGCTGCTCCTGTTCGAGCACGGGCCCAGCAGGCTTTTCCCCCAGGCCTCGACGCCCAGCCCCTCGAGCCGAGCCGGAGTCCGTCGGCTCCCTGCTCTCGTGCTTCAGCCCTTCGGGCACGTGCCCGCAGGCTGCATCCGACCCCGCGAGCTCCCTCGCAGCAAACTTGCTCCGGCCCCACAGCGCGGAGACCCCTCGCCTGCTCGGGGTGCGTCGCCAGCGGGCAGACGGTTCGGGTGTCTGCTCCTCTCCTCTCCTGCCAGCCCGCCCCTGCCCTAGATAAGGAGGGTGAATCACAGTCTCCTCTGGCAATGTCTGGGCCTGCCGATTTCTGAACCGTCTGGGGCGACGGCTGTCATCCGGCTGCGGAGAGATTCCTCGCTCCTCTGCCCCTGCATCCCCGCGCCCGCGCCGAGGACACGGCCCCTTCGACTCGTGACCGGTCCAAGCCCCGCCGAGCACGCGGGGCGGGCCGGACGCCCGGCGCCTGACGTGTTTTTGCGCAAGGTGCCCGGCCCCGGCCCCGAGCGGTGTCCGTGCGGGCGGCGCGGCGCGGCGCGGCGCGGGGCCGTGGTGCTGGGTGCGTTTTACAGCTCCGCCCTCGGTAGCTGGACGTGGGGCTAACCCCTCCCCCGCGGAGCGGGGCTTCTTTCAGAGTCCCCTAAACAGGGCTAAACGCGCCTGGATCTAGTCTCACATTTTATTTTCAGTCTCCCTGCTTTGTTTTTCCTAAGCAGGTGCTGTCCGTCGCCTTCGGGTCCAGCCGGTGTCTTTTTATTCTGACTCCTGTCGCTCGCGTTCGGCCCCCGTGGGCTCAGAGCGAGCCCCGGGATCGCCCTCTCGCTTGGCTCCTGGGCCGGCCCGGCCTGTCCTCCTCCGCCCAGGTAACAAGCTGCCTGGCCGCCCGCGGCCGCACGCCAAGGCGGGGAAGGACGCGAGAGGAGAGTTTCCATCCCGGGTGGGAACTGCAGCCGCGGATGCCGGCGTGGCTTCGTGGAGAAGAGTCTCGTTCGCGTGCGGAGAGGAGCGGCGACAGTAACAGGCTGCGTGACCCGGCCTCCTGCGCCGCAGCGTCTTCTGGAGAAGGGGGCTCGGGCTCGGGGAAGGGGCTTTCCTTTCGCACACGACGCCGCTGGCTTCTCCGCGGAGGGAGAAGCGAGGGCCGGAGGGCAAAGGTCCGCGAACTCACGCTGGCTTCCCAGAGCCCGGGCTCCCGGAGACGCGCACGGCCGCTCTCTCCCTGGGAGGCCTGCGCGCCTCTGGCGGGCCCAGCTGCGTCCCTGGGGCGCGTTGTGAGCACGCCGGGGGCAGATCTGGCTTCTCCCCTTTGCAGCACAGGCCCTTCCTCTGCCCCCGGTTGGCGCAGGGTCACAAAATCGGCGCCACAGCCCCCCTGCACGATGGAGGAGCTGCGTCTGGCTGGGGCAGAACGGGCGAGCAGGGAGGAAAGCGGCCCGGAGGGAGCTGGAAGCAGGCCCCTGGGCTGAGCGCACCAGCGTCTCCGAGTGCGGGCCAGCTGTCTGGGCGGGGGGGGCGTCCCGCACAGCCGCTCTCCCGCCTCGCGCCCGGGGACCGGGGACCGCCTCGTGCCCGCCCAGCCTGCACGGGCTTCTGGCGGCGAATGGCGCCCCGGCCAGACGCGTCCGGACATGGCAGAGCCCCTCGTCTGCCGAGACGTCGAGTGCCCCGCGCCGAGCCACCCCGGGCGGATTAGAATAGACGGGAGCCTGAAACGTGAGCCGCCGCGGCAGGCCTGCTCCTGCGCCCCGCAGAGATTAAATCTGTGCTAGGAATAGCCTCCCGGGGCTGCGCCGGCAGCTGGCGGGGACGTGGTAGCAAACAGCGGCTGGCGGTGTGGGGTTTCACCGGTGTCCGCACGGCCCGCGGCCGGAGCAGCCTGCTGGAGCACGAGCGGCTCAGCCGAGCCTGGGAGGTCCGCGTCTGCTCCCCGTCGCGGTCGCGGGTGTCTGCAGGAGCAGTGGCTTCGCTGCTGCGGGGCTCGTGGGCCGACGTGCTCGAGCAGGGCTTGCGAGGGGCTCTCGTTCCCAAAGCGGGGCGCTGGCGGACCCTGCGACTCGGGCGCGGCGAAGGGGCTAAACCCGATGACAGCACCTCAAGACGCGGGGACGTGGGCCTGTGCCTGCTCTATCCCACGGGTCCATCCGGACCAGGGTTCAGTGGCCCCGTGCCCTGCGTAGCCAGCCTGCTCAGCAGACGCCTGCACGGCCCCTCGCCATCCCGGGCTAGGTAATGCCCGAGCCACCGCGCTCAGACGCACAGGAAAGGTGCAGCTTTTCTCGCGGAGGTGCTCCCAGCTGCAGTTTCTTGCTCAGACTGAGCTGCTTTGCCTCGTGTTTTTGTGCCCCGATCTCTCAGAGAGACCTGTGTTTGCCTTGGCCCTGCCTGCCGGCTTAGCACCTCTGCCCTGCTTTGTGTGCGAGCCCAGAACAAAGGGAGCAAACAGCTGCCTTCCAGCAGCTTATCTAGCACAAACACCCCCAGCAGGCTATCTGCAGCTCCCCTCCTGGGAAGGGCGGTGGGAAAGCCGAGCCTGGTCTGTCCGCCCCTGCCCGTGAGCGCCCGGGGCTGCCTCTCCTGGCAGCTGCGCTCCACCCCGGGGAGACAGCCTGGTGCTGGGCACCGCGGAGCAGCAGCAACTGGCAGGGAGTGCCCACGTGGCAATGCAAGGCAGGGACAGGCATGGGGCCTGCCAGCTGGGATGTGGGAGGGGGCAGGATTTGCACCCAGGCCCTTGAGCCCTGCGGCACGGGCTGCCCGTGCCCCCAGCAAGGGGCAGCAGTAGGCTGGAGTGGCTGGTGCTCTGCCAGCGGACCTCATGTCTACGGCCGGTTGGGCCCCTCCTTGAGGCGGTGGCTCGCTGTTGCTCACAGCACGTGAGGGCAGCCTGCAGGGAGCACGGCGCTGCGCTCGCCGGACTCCTCGCGGCATCGCTGGGTCGGCGCGGCGCTGCAGCACTAGGGCTTGAAGGGCTCCGGTCCTGGGACTTGCTGTTGCACTGGTCCTGGCTGCAGTTGCGATGGCAGCTGGCTCCAGATCTGATTTGGTGAACGCAGACTGCCCTCCGGTCCGAGAGGCACCGTGCGCTGTCAAGGGAGCAGTGGCCGGCAGTCCGGGTGCTTGCGTAGCCTGTGGGTTGTGGAGAAGCCTCTCCCTCGGTCCTGGGTGGGATCCCGGAGCACAAGGCAGGGCTCTTTTGTGCAGCGAGTTGCTCTGGGGGGCACGCTCCTCTGCATCAGCCTTGCAGGGCCTGGCCTGCTGCCGGGAGGATGCTCTGCAGCTGCCGGGAACCGCTCCAGCCAGGGCCAGGGCCAGGTGCAGGTGCAAGCCTGTGTACTGCAGTGATTGCAGGAGCTCAGCTGGCAGAGAGGCCTGGGGTGCAGCAGACAGGGCCCGATTTGCTCACGGTGCCCATGGCTTTGCCCTTTGGAGGTACCTTGACGGCTCCCTTGCGGTGGACGAGGGACGGCTGGCAGCGAGGCTCTATGTGCAGGTGTCCCCACACCCCCGCCGGCCACGTGCCCCGGGTGGGAGGGAGGGCGGTGGGGCAGGGCAGCAGCTGGTTAACGTGTGGGTCTGAAAAGGGACTTTGTTCCCTATCTGTCACTTAGCCCTGGGGGAACAGTAGCCTCATTCACCAGCAGCGCTATCTCCTCGTGCGGCAGGCGCGGCAGCAGCTGGCCCGTGAATAGCCCCGGCGAGCGTGCTGCGAGGCGAGTCCCAGCCGCCTGCTCCGGGAGGCTTGGCCCTGTGGGAGGGCAGCCCGGGGATGACACGGGAACTGCGGCACGGGAGCGGGCGATTGTTCTGCCCTGCGGAGAGCTGGATCCTGCCCGCGGGGTTGCAGGGGAGGGAAGGGGTGCCCAGTGCGTGGCAGGCGAGCTCATGTCCCTGGACCCCGGTGTCTCCCAGCAGGCGAGGGCGGTCCCACCAGCGGCACCATGACGGAGTGCTTCGACTGCGACAACTGCAAGGAGTCGCTGTACGGGCGCAAGTACATCCAGATGGACAATGGGCCCTACTGCATCCCCTGCTACGATGCCCACTTCGCCAACACCTGTGACGAATGCAAGGAGCTCATCGGCCACGACTGCCGGGTGAGTGCGGGCAGGCGCTGCCCCGCGGGGCTTCCCCTCCCCAGGCCCCGGACGTGGGTGACGCGCTCCCGCCTGCTGTCCCCGCAGGAGCTGTACTACGAGGACCGGCACTACCACGAGCACTGCTTCCGCTGCTTCCGCTGCGACCGCTCCCTGGCCGACGAGCCCTTCACCTGCCAGGACGAGGAGCTGCTGTGCAACGACTGCTACTGCAGCGAGTTCTCCTCCAAGTGCATCGCCTGCGAGAAGACCGTCATGCCAGGTAGGGCCGTGGGGCTGGCCGGGTCTCTATATTGGGCCCCTCTGAGGGCTGTTCGAGAGCCTGCTGCCCCCTCCCCGGGGCACGCTCGAACGGCGGAGCAGGCAGCATCGCACCGAGAGCTCGGAGCTAGGATGTTGGCAGCATTCCCCGCTTCGGGGGAAAGGATGATGGGGTGGACCTTGGTCTGGGCTGCAGTTGGGTTGATGCTGAGAGCAGGAGATCCCTGGGAGCTTGCAAGTGGGGTTGGGGGTGCTGCCTGGCTTTGCCTGCCTGCTTGGGTGCGGGGTGACGGATCCCCAGCCCTCTGGAGAGCTCTCCCGGCTGCATGGGTATCCTGGGGGGCTGCATCTCCGCACAGGCTTTCCCAGGCATCCCATTGGGATGAAGCCTGCACCGGGGAACCAGCTTCCTCAGATCCTAGAGGGTGGAGCTGGCTGGGATCTCCAGAGGTCACATCTCGTCCGAGCCCTGCCTGTGCAAGCCATCATCTATACTCACCCCCTACGCAGCGGGTCGGCAGGAGGGTGCTGGGGTGGGGAGAGGCGCGTGGAGCCGTGCCGTCTGCGCGGCCTGCTCAGCCCAGCCCTTTCCCCCCACAGGGTCCCGTAAGCTGGAGTACAACGGGCAGACCTGGCATGAGCACTGCTTCATCTGCAGCAGCTGCCAGCAGCCCATCGGATCACGGTCCTTCATCCCCGACAAGAAGGACTACTACTGCGTCCCGTGCTACGAGACCAAGTTTGCTCCGCGCTGCACTCGCTGCAAAAAGGTACGGCCTGCCCGCTGCTCCGGTGCCAGACTCGGGCAGAGGTGGGAGCTCAGCTCAGGCTGCGCCCGGTGCTTCCAGGGACAGGACGTGGGTCACCCTTCCCTCCGTGTTTTGTGCCAGTGCATCTTGCTCTCTCGAGCACCGTCTGGCTCCCGCTGGAGGCGAGTCCGTACCAGATCTGGAGTCTCCTTCTGGGGAAGAGGCAGAGTGAAGGGTCCTCATACACGCAGGCCACTGGGCTGGCTCAGTGGGGGCCCTAGCATCTCTCTGGGGGGCTGGCAGGCTGTCCATGTCCTCCTCGCAGCCCCCATGTTGCTGTGGTGGAAGGGGGCTCCAGACTGCCGTCTGCTTGCTGCTCCTGGCAGGGCAGGGCATGCAAAGGCCTCAGGGTAAGGGGCGCTCTCTCCTCCCTGCCAGTCTCTGACCAAGGGCGGCGTGACTTACCGGGACGAGCCCTGGCACAAGGAGTGCTTCGTCTGCACCGGCTGCAAGACGCCCCTGGCTGGGCAGCAGTTCACCTCCCAGGACGACAACCCCTACTGCATCCACTGCTTCGGCAGCCTCTATGCCAAGAAGTGCAGCGCCTGCTCCAAGCCCATCACAGGTGAGCGGGGAGGTGGGGAGGGGCGAGCACGCGGCGCTGGGGGTCTTGCAGAGTGGCCACGTGCCCCGTTCACCCGCGCTCTGTCTCTCTCCGCTCCCCCGCAGGCTTCGGCGGTGGCAAATACGTCTCCTTTGAGACGCGCCACTGGCACCACAACTGCTTCAACTGCGCGCGCTGCAACACCTCGCTGGTCGGCAAGGGCTTCATCCCTGACAAAGATGAGATCCTGTGCCGCGACTGCAGCAGCGACCTCTGAGCCCCGCCAGCCGGCCCCGGGGCTCCAGCTGCCCCCCATCGCGTGTTGGGCTGCCTGGGGGGGTGGAGGTCGACCCCTCGTGGCTGCTCCCCGCTGCCAAGGCTGGATCTAAGCAAAAAATAAGGAGCTTCTGTACCCATCGTTATTAACCTTTTCTTTCGCTTGCTATCGCTCAGGCGCTGGCTGGGCCACGAGCCCCACCTGAGCGCGGGAGCCGGGCAGGGCGGGCCTGGGCTCTGCACGCTGGCGGCACGGCCTCCTTCCTTGCTGCATGCTGCTGGCTTTTTCCTCCTTCCCTTGCTTTGCCCAGCACCCAGCAGGCTCCACCTGCATATGGCTGGGTCTCCCTGGGCTTCAGCCCCTTCCTGGTGTGCGATGCTAACGCAGCCTTTTGCCTCCCCTGGCCACTCGCGGGTGCTGGCTGCCAGAGTCCTGCTGCGAGGGACTTTGCATTGGGTCAGCTCTCCCACCCCCCCTGGGTTCTCCCCACCCTCATCCCTCCTTCCCATGCGGCGTACGCCTGCGTTAGCGGATGCAGCCCCGGCTCCTGGCAGCGTTTCTGGGCAAGGGCTGCACCCTGTTTGTGAGCTCCCCCAGCTCCCGGGGTCACGCCTGCTCCCACGGTGCAGCCTGCTCTGGTCTGGCCGAGCTGTTGGCAACATACTTGATGCGCCGCGTGCTTGCAAAAGGCACGCAACTGTTGTGCGGACGCGGCCTGTGCGCGAGTGCCGCAGGGAGCATGCCGGTAAGGACAGCGCCAGGAGCTGCGTTCACAGTAGGAACAGCGGAGGCTGCAGCCCCAGCTGCCTGGGTGGGAGGTGAAGGATCCGGTCCCCTGTGCTCTCTCCTGCAGGTCCCTTCCAGCCCTATGGTTCTCTTCTCTGTACCCTCGGGGACTGGGGAGGGGGAAACCAGGGTCTGAGAGCTCCCCCCGCTGTCACGCCCGCCCCACACCCTGCTCTGGTGGTCCCCGAAGCACTCACGCCAAGCCCTGTTGCAGCCCCTCCCAGGCAGCTGGACGCTTCCCCGCATGCGCCTCCCTCGCACGCTCCCCGCGCGCTTCTGTCCTGCAGCTGCGGCCCATGGGCGCTGCACAGTGTTATGCATGCAACTTGCTCCTCCGCGGGCAGCCAGGGCCTGGCGGAGCCCCTCGGGTGCCAGCTTTGATGCAGGCACGTCGGAGGCGGTGGGTGCTTTGCGTTCTGCCCCGAGGCGCTTCCCAGAGAAGCGCCCTGAGCCCAGCCTCCTCGTGTCTGTCTCTGTACGGCTTTGTGTAATAAACCTCTTTGGGACACCGTGCTCCAAGGGGTTTCTCTGGGCCAGGGGGAGATGATGGTTGGGACGAATGTGGTCGCTCTGGCTGGGCGAAGGGGATGGGCCAGCTTGCATCCGCCGGACTGCGCAGTGTTGCAGGTCCCCAGCAGCAGCCGGCGGCTTTGTCAGCTCTCGGTGCCTCTCATGACGTTGGAGGTGACATCTCCCCATCGCGGCTCCCTCTGGGCCGTGGGGTCCCCACCTCTGGCCCCACGGCGCGGCGACGCCGCTCTCCAGACAGAGGAAGCCAGGGGCTGCGCGGCACGAAGGACGCGTACCCTTGGCTCTGGCTCCGAGCAGCTTCGCTGGGGCAGTGAGAGCATTGTGCTCCATTGGGACCTCCGTGCTCCTGCTGCTCCGTGACCCGAGCCGGGCTCTGGGTCCCCGGGGCTGCTGACTCTTTGCTGGAGGCCTAACAGCCGCCGGCTCCAGCGCAGCCGTTCGTTCGTGGCTCGGCCCACGTGCTGCAGCCTGCGCCGTTCCCAGGGCTTAACCGCAGCAGGCTTCCTGGCGAGAGGGCCCCCGGGCTCCTCTTCCAGCTGGGCTCAGGCGCCTCACGTTTTTCACCAAAAAAGGCAAGGGCCCAGCTGCACGCCGCGCAGGAACATCTGGATTTCATCCCTGTCAGGAGCGGGTCACAGGGACGCGCTGCGCGGGGCTGGATTTATGGGAGGGGGTGGGGTGATGTCATGCACGCGGGTCCCCCGAGAGCCGGCGGAAAACAGGAAAGGATCCCGACAGCCAGGGCTGTCGGGAGCTGTGGGGAGAGAGGCAGCTGGGCAGGACAGGGGAAAGCAGCCACCCCGGCACCCCTCTCTCCCCTCTTTTGGCCCCCAGGTGATGGGGTGTTCGAGGCCAGGCATGCCCCAGCTGGGCTTCCTGCACCCCTGCCGTGGGCCTGAGCCCTGGGGCCAATTTGCCCTTATCTTTGCACGTCCGTACGAGCATTGCTGGCCGGGAACCAGCGCTGCCGGGTTTCGCAATGGCTGGGGGGCGGGTGGGAACCGCAGCCGCGGGCCGTGCGCCAGCTCCGGACATCCCCACCTCCAGCTGCAGGACGGGGCAGACTGGCAACGGGGAGCTTGGTCCTTCTCCACTGGTTTTCCTTATGGTGGTGAAGCCAGAAGAGAGAGCCCCTCCACCAGCCAGAGCCATGGCGGGGGTGGGAGGTGACTTGAGGTTCAGGTTTTCCCCTCTCCTGGGCTGGAGTCTCGGGCTGGGGGAACGGCGAGTCCGGGGTCTTATCTCCGGCTTTATTTTTAGCCGGGTGTTCATAGGGAAGAACCGAGGCGGCTTGTGGGAGAGCGATGGCACGCGATAGCCCCGTAGAGGGTAGCGTCCTCCCAGTGGAGCAGGGTAGCCCCGGGCGGGCTGCGGTCATGCCGTGCCCAGTCCACTTGCTGCTGCTGCTTTCATAAGCCTTAATTTAGCTGCCAGCAATGTCCCGTCATGGCAGGAAAAGGCCGGATCCCTTGGGGCAGGGACTGCGTAAGGGGAGGGGGGTGTTGACTGGATACCTCCACCCCTGCCCACCCCCATCCCTGCAATGCTGGCCAAGCAGAAACCCCACAGCCAGCGCAGGGGTCCTGGATCTGAGCCGTTAGCGGCTGCTGGGGATGAAGGGAGCCAGGGCTGTCGCATATAGTGGCACAAATGATTGTGGCCCCGGGGTGCACAGCTGCAGCTGTGACCAGAGGCTGGGAGTTGTCACATCCCGGCAGGGGGCCTTATGCCTGTCCCTGCACCCCCAGCTGCACGTGCCCTGATGGCAGCTCTGCCTCCACTACAGGGGGAGGACGCCCGCGTCTGTGCAGAGTAGACGTGGACGCACTGGGGGGTGAGGGAGTCCTGCACTCATGGTGCGTGCAAGTGAGTGCTGGGAGAGAAGTATGTGCATGTGTGTGTGCATACATACACGTGTTTTGGCTGCATGGCACCCATGTGAGGAGTCTCTGTAATGCCCTGCTCCTCCCTGACCCCGTCTCTGCCCTTCCCAAGCACCATCCTGGCCCCTTCCCCTCCAGCAGGCACGTCCCGTGGCTGCTGTCCAGCCCCACTCCGAGTCCGCGGCTGAGTTACCAGCCTCCCCCCCGTGACTCTGCCCTTCCCGCTCCGCCTTTGTTCCTTGAGAAAGGTCGCTGTGCCTCCATGCAGGTCACTCCTGCTCCTGCATCCAACTGGCAGCATCTCCCTGCCGCTTGTGCCACCATATATGGACAGTACTGGGGAGAGAACCATCTGCGTGGGGCTGGAGGCAGCTTGGCTGTCAGCCAGCGGGAGGGCTTCGCTCAGCTGAAACCCCTCCACATGCCCGGGAGAGAGTTCAGTCCCCAGCTCCTGGCTGTGCATAGGGCAGGCGAGACCCCAGGGGGGCAGGACAGTGCCAGAGGGGCCCACATGGTGCTGGAGAATTGCAGCCCCCTGTTAACCTCCCTCCCACCCCAGCTCAGACGCCCCCGAGCTGAGTGGGGCTCGTCCCCTGATGCAGCACATGCAGGTAGGTGGCTGTAAGGACTGGAGCAGACTCAGTCAGAAGGCAGAGCTGGGGATCCTGCATCCCCCATCTCGGGGCACGGTGCATGCTTGAGGTGGCTGGCACTGCTGGCAAAGCCCCTTTCTGCGGGCCAGCCTATGTCAGCTTGCACCTGCATTCCCACATTGCAGTGGAACAGGGCCTGCTGGATTATCTGTTTCTGGGCTTGCTCCTTTCCTCCAGTTTTGCACAGTGCTGAGCAGTCAGTCTCTCCTGCAGCTGGTCTCTAACTTGCTCCCATTTCACAGTCTCCCATTTCACTGGGAGTCAGGGAGCAGGACACCTGGGGAAGGCCAGAGGATAACAGCTGGCTGACCTCCCTGGCCTGGGGCACATCCTCTTGCTGCTCGAGCTGGAGGGAGCCAGAGCTCAGCCCCACGAGGAGAGGGAAAGAAAAGCCAAAGCCATCTCACCTTGACAGCAGGCAAGGGATTGATTGCAAGATCTTCCCCAGGACAGCTCAAGCTTGCCATCTGCCGGAGGCAAAATAAATGCTTGTTCTCATTTCCCTATCCACCAAAGGGACCTATGGAGCTCCCTTTCAGGGAAGAGCTGCCAGCTGTTGCAGCCTGCTCTGATCATAAATGAGATGTCCCCGCATTTCAAACAGAGGTGTTATTAAAGTTGTTGCAGCCATGATAGACAAGAAAATATATGAGAAGCATTTTTTTTTCCAAATAATACCTTTTATTGGGCCAATTGTATTGTGGGGAGAGGCATGAGACAAGCTTCAGGCACAAAGGGCCCTTCAAGTATCAGCTGGAAATGCTGCCACAAAGGGCATGCTCCTAGGTGGGTTGTACGCCTATCTCACTGCAGCTGCTGCTGGGCTTCCCAGTCTCACTGCATGCATCACAAGCTGCTTGTCTACACACGAGGCCACTGAGCTCTCCCCACTGCGTGGATACCTTCGACACTGCAACTTCTGACTGCCCTGCCACTGCCATAGTTTCCATCACCTCTTTGTTAGGGTTTTCCAGTAACCACCTTTGCGCTTTAGCACATCCCGCCGGCTACGCAGGGGCAGCGCTGCCCTAAACCATGCTGCTCCCTCAGATCCCTCCTTAAAGCTGTTCCAGCCATGCTGCTTACAGAAGAGCTGGCGCTGGCTAGCGACCAGTGCGCTGGGACGGCTGTTTTGCCTGCTGAGCAGTGTCACTGCACTGATCCTTTGAGCTCCCAGGGTCTGTTTGCTGCAGCTCCCTGCTCTCTTCCGTCTGTCATTGTAGCATGGAAAATCCCTGGGGCAGAACCTGGGCCAGCAGCTCTGCGCTCATCCCTTCTCCAGTGCCGCTCACCCAAGCATTTCCATCCAGGCCTGAGCATCGCGCGCCCAGTGTAAAATGGTGAGTCGCCACACGCTCGGGGCAGCCACGTTACCCACCGGCAAATGCAGGGACTCATGTGCCTTCGCCTGACTCCAGCCGGTGGCAGCACAGCAAACCACTCGAGATTCAGCTTCAAACACCGGGGCTGGCACCACTGCTTTTTAAAAAAAAAACCACATTATTTGTTAACGAATCCAACTGATCAAATCAGAGCTTTAACATTTAAAGATGCATCCAAGCTCCTAAAATACACATAAGGAGAGGTGTTGATCGCCACACGCAGCGCTGCCATCACCCCAGTCAGCATCTGCAGACACCATGGCTCCGCATCCTTCCGGTCCCTGCGCGTCGCTTCGTGTTTCTGGCTGTGATCTGTGGTTCTCCGTTCCTAGGTCGTTCCCGCCCCCCAACTCTGCATCGTACGCTCTCGTTATCGTTTGCTCCTCTTTTACATTTTACATTTATCCCAGGTTTCTCTGCAAGTCCAAGCTCGTGGACCGGGCATGTCAAGGTTCAAACACATTTCTCAGACGTTCTGGGCTGAAGCCACGTTCTTTTTCAGCAAATTCCCCAAATTTTAAAAAATTCCAAGAATTCCCCCGGTTTTGTAAGAGGGCCGGGCCGAGTCGTGGACAATGGTGGAGGCGGCAGACGTCTTGCCTCGCTGGACCTGGGCACTGAACCTACGCACACCCATGCACATGTGCTGACTTGTGCACACCCACACACATTCATGCACACACATTCACATGTATGTGCACATGTGCCCAAACAGGATTATGTGTGGGCACACGTGTGTCCCACCCACACGTTCACATGTGTGCACACCTGGCGGGTTTGGAGACGAGCCCCCGGGGAGGAGGAGGTGCGGCTCTCTTCGCGGCGGAACCTCCGTGCCAGCAGCAGTTTCCGTCCGGACGCAATAGGACACCCCCCACACACACGACTTCCGGCCGGCGCGCCGGAAGTGGGAGGAGGGCGATAAACTCGGGGCATCTGGAAAGGAGGCGGAAGTGGCGTAGTTCGGCTTCCGGGCGGCGGGAGGGGAAAGCGGAAGTGGCCCGGGCGGTTTCCGGGCGGGCGGCGGGAGGGCCAAGATGGAGACGATTCTGGAGCAGCAGAGGCGCTACCATGAGGAGAAGGAGCGGCTCATGGACGTCATGGTCAAGGAGATGCTCACCAAGAAGTCCACGGTGCGCGGGGTCGGGGCGTCATTTGCGTGTGTGTCAAGGGGGGAGGTCAACGGATGGTGTGCGTGCGTGTCTGTGTCTGTGGGGGGGGTGTCTGTGGATCGGGTATTTGTGTATAGGGTGTGCGCGCGTGTGTGTCAAGGGGGGGTGTCTGTGGATGGGGGTGTATATGGTGTGCATGCATGTGTGCGTGTCAAGAGGGGTGTGTGTATGGTGTGCGTGGGTGCATGTGTGTCAAGGGGGGTGTCTGGTGAGGGGGGTGTACACACATCTCTGCCATGTCTCTCTGCTGGCGGTGCACAGGGTGTTTGCGAGTGCATGCGTGTGCCTAGCTGCGTCTCCTAGCTAGGGGTGAAGCTGCATCAGCATCTCTCCCTCTGTCTTTCTCTTTCTATCCCTGGCTGCAGTTACGGGACCAGATTAACTCGGATCATCGCACACGCGCGATGCAGGACGTGAGTACCGCTGCCCCGTCCTGATGCCTGTAGGCCGGCCTGGCAGGGGTGGGGGTTGGATGCGGTGCAGGTACATTGTGGGATGCTTGAAAAACTACCCAGAGCTGTCTGAAGGGGGGTACGGGACACACGGTGAAAGGGTAACGTCCCGCTGTGCGTTGCGGGCAGCCCGTAGAGTCCAGCTGTTTGCTGTTATACAACCGACCACGATGGCACTTAAACACCTAGACGTCTCTTTTTCTGAGTGTAAATGGAAAAGGACTTGTGCCCTTCTTGCCCATGCTCTGTGTAAGGCCCCAATGTCGGTTTCCCTTTATTCTCGTGAGAGTGCTAAAGCATTTTGTTTACATGGGTTTGGGCAAATGGGGCATGGGCTACATGCATTTACTTCTAGCCCCAAGACTTGTAGGGATGCTTTAAGTTTTGCATGAAATAGAGTAAAAGGATGGGAAGGGATCTGTAAGATCATTGAGTCCGGTCCTCTGCCTTGGACAGGAGGTAATTGGGCTCAAACAAGCTCAACCAGATGTTATTTACATAAATATTTACATTGTAGCCTGTTACTGATAAGTTGACTTAAAGGGAAGAGCACAAAATGACTTGGAAACATGATGCTGTTCCTGGAAGCACCTTCAGCAGCTAAATGGACCAGTGTTGCTTTTATTGCTTGTTAATGTCAGCACAGACATTGCTTGTCAGCACGGAGGCGGAAAAGGATCTTGGAGTCGTCATTGACTCCAAGATGAACATGGGCCGGCAGTGTGGGGACGCGGTCAGGAAGGCCAACCGCACCTTGTCGTGCATCCACAGATGCATCTCAAGCAGGTCCAAAGAGGTGATCCTCCCCCTCTATGCGGCACTGGTCAGGCCGCAGTTGGAGTACTGCGTCCAGTTCTGGGCACCGTATTTCAAGAGGGATGTGGACAGCATAGAGAGGGTCCAGAGGAGGCCACTCGCATGATCAGGGGACAACAGGGCAGGCCCTATAAGGAGAGGCTATGGGATCTGAACCTGTTCAGCCTCCAGAAGAGAAGCCTGAGGGGGGATCTGGTGGCCTGTTATAAACTAGTCAGGGGGGATCAGCAGGCATTGGGGGAGTCCCTGTTCCCCCGAGCACCGCCAGGACTGACCAGGAATAGCGGTCACAAGCTGGCAGAGGGCAGGTTTAGGCTAGATATCGGGAAGCGTGACTTCACGGTCAGGGCGGCTAGGATCTGGAACCAACTTCCAAGAGAAGTGGTGCTGGCTCCTACCCTGGGGGTTTTTAAGAGGAGGTTGGATAAACATGGCAGTATTATTTCCTGCCATGGCAGGGGGTCGGACTAGATGATCTACTCAGGTCCCTTCTGACCCTAGAAACTATGAAACTATGAGTGAGCCTTTATTTGTTGGTATCAAAGGAGTGGGGGATAATTCTGTCTAATGCGAGCCCTCAAGGAAGCCTTTTCAGCTACTTTTATTGTGCTGTACTTTATTGCAGAAGTGCATGCAGAGCATTGACATGTAGTGTGCTCTTTTCTCAGAGGTACATGGAAGTGAGTGGCAATCTGAGAGATTTGTACGATGACAAAGATGGGTAAGTGTTTGCCAAAACACCTTGTCTGACCTTTCTTAGGGCTCAAAGCTCTGCAAGATAAATTTCACTTTTGTGCATTGCAAAGATCCCAAAGGAACTGATGGTATTGAAAGCCTGCTTGAAACAGAAGTGCCAGGGCTGTAGTGCATGTAAATCGTTGCACCTTTAGGGATTTAAAAAAAAAAAGAGGTTTTGTTCTGCTTTTTCCTTCTTCTTT
This sequence comes from Crocodylus siamensis, assembly GCF_052110815.1. NCBI lineage: Eukaryota > Metazoa > Chordata > Crocodylia > Crocodylidae > Crocodylus > Crocodylus siamensis. The sequence continues at coordinate 1,136,190 of NC_143401.1, read as the reverse complement.
TCTCCATAATAAACTTAAGTTTCCTTCCTAGATTTTGACCTTACTTGCCAAGACGGGAGGGAAATTTTCATGGTTGGATATATGTATATAATCATTAACGGGATATATTTGGGAATCCTAGAGCAGTCTGATTAGTACCATAGAGCAGCATGTTGTTACAGAGCACTGTTGAACACTGTCTGATCCAAAATGTTTCATGGGGTGGGAGACAATTCATCTGTAACATACATTTTCTAAAGTGTCCTGGTGGAGAAGCAGTGGCTTGATGAGATTCAGTTACTGAAGATGCACAAAAGGTCAGGTTTACTTTGCTCTCCTGGGAAGTCAGTCAACCCCAAACAGAGAATTGTAGTCCAAAAGCTAACAAAGTGGTTATGTGTAGGTGCTAATAAAACTCTCCAGGATCATTTTAAGACCTAGTATATTCAGGTTTTTCAGAAAATCATACATGCCAGTGGCTTCAGACTTCTGCGTTTGAACATTTTAAAACAGTGCTCTGGGTTTACTGCTGAACTTGGTTCTTTATCATGTGTAATGGATGTGTTTTTCTTGGACTAGACATGAAGGCCTGTAACTGGGGAGCACCCTACTGCATTATAGGTGGGCAGGAGAGCTGGACTCCTAAATCCAAACCTTTCTGAGTGTGAGAACTCTGTGCAACAGTTAAGCCTATGAAAGTTAGTTCAGGGCAGATGACCGGTTTTAGGGGGAATCTTTTGCGTAATTGTGAGATGAAAAGAAATGGGATCAGCTTTGTAGATGCTCCTTATTCTCTGCTGCCCTCTCATTTGATCCAACTTGTTTCTTGTGGAACCTCAGGTTACGGAAGGAGGAGCTCAGTGCGATTTCAGGGCCAAATGAGTTTGCAGAATTCTATAATCGGCTGAAGCAGATCAAAGAATTTCATCGGAAGCACCCAAATGAGGTCAGTGGCCCTGCGCTTTGTGTGGGGAAAAGAGGCTTGGGCTTTAAGAAGTGTCTGGGAGGATATCCCTGCTGTGGGGAGCGAAAGGATGCCCTGTGGCATCCAGCTTCATTCGCTCCAGGGAGCCCCTGGAATTTGAAGGTGGTCTCAGCTGATTTTAGCAGGGGACCTTCAAAGCATTTGCTTCCTAAAGCTCTTGGTATTTCTCGTCTTGTGCCTTCTACCCCAAGCTACACAGATCCCACAACCCTGGCTCTTCTAAACTCTGTAGCTAGGTTCTGTCTTTTGCCGTGTGGTGATCTTGTATGTCTAGCATGCGCATGTGAGTTGGTATGTCACATGTGAATGTCCTGATGAATTGCTTTCCAAGAGGAGCTGAAGAGCACCCAAAATCAGCATCAGCAGAGTATTTATTTTCTGCCCTTGCCATTGCATAGAGCATTTGATTTGGGACAAGCTGATTTTGATCATGGGGCTAGATGCTTTTTGGTGGGTTCACCCAGGAAAGCACAGTCTGCTGTCACTGACAGCAACTAAATAACTGTCACTGTAACTTCTGCTCTTTCCTGCAGATCTGTGTTCCAATGTCTGTGGAATTTGAGGAGCTGTTGAAGGCCAGAGAGAACCCTAGTGAAGAGGCACAAAGTAAGCCCCTGGCTTCATTTTAAACCCACCTTTAGTAGAAGGCCGTTGTGAGTTATACGCTCCACCTTGCCTATCTCTGAATCTTCTCTATTAAGAACTCTGAAAACTGCTCTTGGATTCCATTTCATTTCCTCTGCGTGTTATGCCCAGTGCTTTGTAGTAGAGCTGCTTCACTGGAGGATGGTTCTAGACCGTTGTTCTATTTTAGCAGCTAGCTGGCTGGTCACACATTAGAAACGTCTTGCCCCAGGCATAGGTTGTAACTGGAGCAAAGCCTCTGAAATGTCATGATTTGCAGGTTCTCAGAAATGGGTACAGTGAGCTCCTGTATATTTAATACTTCTCCTTTCATAATTTATCTTATTTAGATCTAGTAGAGTTTACAGATGAAGAAGGATATGGCCGGTACTTGGATCTGCACGATTGTTACCTCAAGTATATTAACCTGAAGTCATCTGAGGTAAGCTGTACTAGCCTGAGAGATGCTCATGTCTGTTCTTGAAAGCTTAGGGCACATCATTTGATGGCATTTACAGATGGCTACACAGAAATCTGCTGGTTGGTGGCTGCAGCTTAAATGCTTTTAAATCTGAAGGGCCTCTTGCCTGGGCTCTCCGCTTTGCCCCCTTGGTCCACAACTGCTCTCAAAGCCTCTCCAGAAATATAGGCATTGGTTCTGAAAGAGGCTGTGCCATCTTTTGCCTCCTACTGCCAAATACTCTGGTGTTTAAGGTGTCAGATGGGGATGGCTGGCAGTGTGCAGCCCAGAACAGAGACAAAGGAACGCGCCACTTGTGGGCAGTCAGCAACTGTAAACCTGTTAACTGTGCTGTCTTGTGTATAAAATCTAACTCAGCCTGTGTCTGTGCAGAAACTGGATTACATCACATACTTGTCCACCTTTGACCAACTCTTCGATATTCCCAAGGAAAGAAAAAATGCAGAATATAAGAGGTGGGTCCTTGTACAGATACAGCTTCAGCCACAACAGCCCTGTGGGAGGAATTGATTTTTGTAATGCTCATTCAAGTCCTGGAGGAAACTGCACAAACTTCACTAGTCAAGACTGGTTGCAAAGGCAACCATAAGATTTTATATCTTTAAACAAATGGCCGATTCTGTGTGGGCTTGTTCTGCAGGATCTGGCTGCAGTTGCGCCAACAAAAGAGCCTCTAAAGTGCTTGCTTGCAGGGTGAGGGGATGGGGAAAGTGATCACAGGAGGGAAGATGAGTAAGTATTTCGTTCTAATACTTCATAAAGGCAGGATTTGCCAGGGCCCACCACCTCTCACAAACACAAGAAGATCCAAGGTTTCAGTTTGCTGATATTTAAAAAAAAAAAAAAAAAAAAATGCCAGTGTTGGCCTAAGTCTGCTCTGCTGAAAGTCTGTAACAGAATTATTACTGACTTCAGCTGGAGTGGGCTTAGCTCTGTGCTGAGCACTCTTGGGAATGGTGCTCTCCATCTTCGTTGCCGTTATGGTTGGGAAGAAAATGTTGGAAACATTGGGTAAAGCAGAATTTTGCAGAGCTGGGAACAACAGCTCCGAGATGTGAAAACTGTCTCATTTGTCAGGATGACAGTAAAAATGTAGCGCCCATTTCTGCTTCATCTTTGAACGTGGCTGTGTAATGAGGCAGAAGTATTGGAAGCTACCCAGGTCTTGTCCTGGTCTTAGGCTTCCGCTCATACTGCTGAACCAGTGTTTACATTAGAAGCACTTTGCTGAAGTTCCTGACTATAAAGGTTGTGGAAAGATGAACACATACCGCAGCTGAATTGACATCCATTTTGTATCCTTGTGTAAATTACATCAGCATCAGGAAGAGACATGCAGCTGTCTGGTAACTCACTAAGCAGCTCTTACTGCGAGTCCCAGCTAGGTGACAGGGGCGCAGGCAGTAGGCCTGTTTGCCCTCTGCAGGTACAACTTTTATGTAATAAAGCCATCCTGGTTTAGAAGTGTACTGCTACAGTATCGATTCCATTGGAATAAGCATTTCCTTTGGCGAGTACCGGACCAGCGTAAGATGCGCGTCATGGCATTGCCGTCTGTAGATCCCATATTTGAAAGCAATGTGTAGAGCTTGGTAGATACCATATGGAATGACACTGCCAGGGAAGGCCCACCAAGATGGGAATAAAGCAGATCTGGCCATAAGTGTGTTTGAATATGTGAGGAGTGAATGCAAGCAGGAACAAGAATCACGCTCTGTTCTCTCACTGCTTCATATGTGTACAGACAGCTAGTGAGTGTATTTATTTCCCTTGCAGCTGCTTCTCCATTTCTTTTCCTGAGCCTGTATGCTTCTTAGATAAGTTGCTTCACGTGAATGTTGAGCCTCTTTTTTGTTGTTGACAAATTGTCGGCTGTTTACAAAGCTAGGACCAGCCTAGCTTAAATTGTATGTGTAATTAAACACATACAGCCTGAGCAGCTTGCACTTATCAACTGTGTATTTTGTCCTGGTAATTTACAAACGCTAAACAGGTGCAGTTTCAGGGAGGCTGTGGTTTCTCTTGAAGTGATCCCTGAAGTTGTTCAAAGCAGCTTGACTGATGAATTTTGAGGAAGGGAGGTATCGGGAAACACTATAGTAAATTGCAGGTTGAGGGACATAGTGTGTGTTGTTTGTGTGATGCACCAGGGCCTGAGCCAGCACTTATACTGACTGATCTGTGCGGGTGGCTCCTCTCTTAGATATCTTGAAATGCTCCTCGAGTACCTGCAGGACTACTCGGATCGGGTGAAGCCGCTGCTGGATCAGAATGAACTCTTTGGAAAGATTCAGATTGAGTTTGAGAAGAAGTGGGAAAATGGCACGTTCCCTGGCTGGCCGGTGAGCTCACGTACACCCTGCCCGTGTAGAAAACCTATACAGGCTAGGAGCTTGGCAGCAGAGTGCAGCTGTGTGCCACAGCAGTTCACACAAAGCTTGCTGCTTGCAAACTTTTCAACATGTGAGAGCTCTCTCAGATACTTCATCTGCACTGGTTAATGCTAAGAAGTCCCTTTGAAGAGTGGAAAAGCTGCTCTTGGGGCTTTAAGATACTTTTTGCGTTTCTGCTTACTGGGTTCTGTTGGAGGCTAACTGGGCAATATATGTGCCTTTTTATTGGCAGAAAGAGACCAGCAGTGCGCTCACCCATGCCGGAGCCCACCTGGATCTCTCAGCATTTTCTTCATGGGAGGTATGTTCTTAGTAAGGGGATCCCTGTTGGAACTCTCCTCTGCTCCTTTTTGAGCTTTTATTTGTTGAAATATAATGGGTTCACAGCCACTCGCAGTGGAGAAGGGACAGGAGGTGGCCTTTGCTTTCTGTCACTTGAGGTGGGATAACTTGGAACTTAAGGTCAGGTTTCTGCCATAAATGCCATTGCCCAATGGAGGAGTGAGTTGCCTTACTTAATGGTTTATTGGTCTGAAATGGATGAGGCATATACTCCTGCTCAGGGCATGTGTTGAGCAGCTCCTAGAAGCAAGGCTGTTGTACATTATAATTTACTTTAATTGTGCAGGAATTGGCCTCTCTGGGACTGGACAGATTGAAATCAGCGTTACTGGCTTTGGGTCTGAAATGTGGAGGGTAAGTTTATTCCGCTTTGTCTCCTTTCTGCATGGAGTATGTGTTCTTTCTCATTCCAAAGATCAGTGCAGTAATTCTTTCAGTATAAGACAAAGCAGTTTGCTGTTTAGAGAGCTCCAATAACTGGTCATGCCATGAACTCTGAGAATTATACTGGAGTTTAGCTTGTAATGTGGAGCAATAGGCTGAAAGAGCACATGGGAAAGTGTGTCTAATGCGAGAGACTAAGCCCTGCTCCTCTGATCATTGGAACATTGTGCTTGTTATGGAAAACTCCACACCTCGAGTTTGATCTGGAATGTCATCAGTTGTGTGCGCTTAACATACTTGAGATAAAGCTGCCTCTTGGCTTCCCCTTTCCTTCCTTGTCTCTCCTCAGGACCCTGGAGGAGCGGGCTCAGAGGCTGTTTGGCACAAAAGGCAAGTCCCTGGAGGCACTTGATCCTTCATTGTTTGCCAAGAACCCAAAGACAAAAGGAAGCAAACGGTGAGTCCCCAAGGATTCCCTTCCTAGGGTGACTGGGGCCCCTTGCTGGGACTGGACCCGCTCCCTTGTTTGTCTTCTCCTTTGTTTTATTTCATTTTTTGTTGTTGTTGTCCCTCTGTAAGAGACATCCTGACCCTCATAGCTACAAGTGATGGGGTCGAGATGTTCCTGGAGCATTGGGATGCTGTGCACACTGGGGTTAAATGAGCACTAAGCAGGCAGATGCAGGCCTGACCCTCCTGCAAGCAACACCAATTGGGATGTTTGATTCCTTGCTTTCTTAGTAGCTGCTGGTCACATGCATCTCTAAAGGCTGAGCATATGCAGGGCTTATGCCATGCTTGAAGGGATTTTACCCAGTCTTCCTATCTATCTGTAGGGACACAGAGAGGAACAAGGACCTTGCCTTCCTGGAAGCTCAGATCTACGAGTACGTAGAAATCCTCGGGGTAAGGTGTTTTACTTCTTCCCTTTGAGCTTCAGGTGCCCTCAAGCAGTTACTGGAAGCTCCTTCCTGTCTTCCACTCTAGCCTTTCCTAAACACTGTGTGGGGATGGGAGTTCTTATGTCCAGTGCCTTAAGCACTTGGTGCCTCTCACAACAGGGGCTTGAATGGTTTGTTCCTGTCAGCAGTAATTAGAAGCTCACGTAAATTTGTGTTCACGTTCCTGAGCTGGTAGTGCAGAGGATTGGCGCTCTCCTGTGAGCAGCATATTGGGAGGCTGTTTCTGCTGTGAAAGTCTGTAACCCTTTGGACAGCTTCACTTCTGGGTGTCTGCTGTATCAGCAGGGAGAGAATGGTTTATCTCTAAGAGATTGAGAGCGATTGTGCATTTGTGTCTTTGCACTTGCCTTTTGTTCTTACGTCAGTCTCTCAGCCAGGTAGCAGCCACCACTGATAAGCAGCTTGCTCATGCTAATCATAATTAAGGCTTACTGCGATCACCTCCTGGTCATAAACGCATTGTGCTTGGTCTCCTGTTCCAAGTAGAATGGGCAGAGACCTCTTGTTTGCAAAGCAGAGCAGTTGGGAGCAGATGCTGCTGAAGCTATCCTCTTTTCCTATTCGCCTACTGCCTGTTGCAGTTTTTATACTTGTGTCCTTCCTGGCATCTTAGGAACAAAGACATCTCACACACGAGAATGTGCAGCGGAAGCAAGCGCGCACAGGGGAGGAGAGGGAGGAGGAGGAAGAAGAGCAGATCAGTGAGAGCGAAAGCGAAGATGAGGATAACGAAATCATCTATAATCCCAAAAACCTGCCTCTGGGCTGGGATGGCAAGGTGAGGAGACTGATCTTGGGCTGCATCCCCACTGCCCTGTGGTTTGAGCCTTTCTTGCCCTCTGACCTAAGATGTGCCTGTCCTGGTTTTTTGTTTGTTTGTTTTTTAGCCCATCCCCTATTGGTTATACAAACTGCATGGGCTGAACATCAACTATAACTGTGAGATCTGCGGTAACTACACCTACCGGGGGCCCAAGGCCTTCCAACGGCACTTTGCAGTAAGTCCCAGCATAACTTTGAAACATCAACTCGTATTCTGGGTTGTTCTTGTGAGTGAATAGTCTTTCTTAGGGATTGATGCCTTCAGGCCCAGAGGTGATGGCATCATATTTGAGCTCCTGCTTGGTGTGGCTGCTTTCAGGGGATGCTGTCTGGATCTCTCCAAGGCGGCATTTAAACATCCTTTCTCCTTATCTGTGGAAGGTCCTGCTCCTGGGCGGTAGGGATTCCTGTGCCGAGCATGGAAGTGATGCTGCATTAGCTACGGGCAGTTTGTTGGCAAACTCCTTATTACAACAGCCTGGTTGATGAATCCAATCAAGCCTGGTTCAGTTCGAAGATTCTTGCTAATAATCTTAGAGCACATTCAGGCACTAATTGGCCTTTTGGGGTGTTACATGCACATGCTCAGGTACCTGCATTTGTTAGTAGAAATGCTGTGCACCTGGCTGTGTCTTCCTGGAATTTGCTTGTGGTTCATAAAAGCCCAATTATAAAAGGTATGAATGATGGGGCTCGTGAACTGCATTTCTGCATCTCTCACATGTGCTGTTTACCTGAAGGTGAATTTTACACAGACAGTGTTGGGGTGGGCAGGACCAAACTTTCTGTGTGTGGCCTCTGTTCACTTTGGGGAAATTCCTCTCCTGCCTTGTCAGTGAGCCTCTGTCGGGACTAAGCGGTTCCTCTGAGAATCTCTGGCATGAATTCTGTGTTCCTGCCATTCTGCTGTCCTCATGTTCAAAATGGGTTTCTTGCCCTTTCTTTGTGCTGTAAGAAGCTCACAAAGGAAACAGATTGTAGATACAGTGATGTCAGAATAGGAGACAAGATTGGAGAGTCTGGAGAGTGGTTGCTTCTGTGGTGTTCCAAATTCTAGATTGGGGTGGCGGGGGAAGGGAGAGGTTCAGTGTTCTTATGCAGGGGTGCTGTTGCCTGACTTCAGGAGCATTGTGTTGTTCTCTCCTGCTCACCAATCTCACTCTACCCCCAGGAGTGGCGCCACGCTCATGGGATGAGATGCTTGGGCATTCCCAACACCGCCCACTTTGCCAACGTCACACAAATTGAGGATGCGGTCTCATGTAAGCGATGTCAGCATTTCATAGTGCTTAGGGTCGGAAGGGACCTAAACAGATCATCAGGTCCAACCCCCTACCCCAGGCAGGAATGGGTGCCACAGTCATATCACCCCATTTCTCTGTTCAGAACAGGGAGGAGATGGAGTTGTTTCCTCTGCTGTTCTTCAGGGCACGTGTCGGAATTGCTCACTGTGCCTGCTTGCTGAATGGCAGGCCTTCTCTCTGGGTCAGCACCTTGGTTGTCTGTCAGTAACGGGGGAGACTAGATGTAACCCTAGTTACGGTCTGATCATGTGCTGTTCAGGGCCCAGACCTCTCCCTGTAACACAGGGAGCTTCCCAGGTAATGGCTCAGCCATTGTGTTCTGGCTCCTTTAAGCTAGGCACCACACAGGTGCACATCAGCAGGCTACATGCTGGTGTTCAAAGGAAGTGACCTTGTCCTTGCTGGCTCTGTTTTGCAGTGTGGGCAAAGCTGAAGCAACAGAAAGCGTCAGAGAGATGGCAGCCTGACACAGAGGTGAGCGGGGGTCACATGTCTGGGCATCTCTGGAGCGGTTCCCTTGTTACCCTGCAGAATTTAGTACCAGGGCTTGCTGCCTGCCCTGCTTATTACATAAGTCCTGTTTGGCCGTGCTGCTGGGTCCTCACTGGGGACATACAGCCCTGCCCTCCTGTCTTTAGCACGTGGGAAGGGAGATACTTTCATCTAAACAACAGGCAATCTGCTAAGCTACAGCTGAAATTCTCCCCAGGGCAGCCCTCTGTCAGACCAGTATGCTTCACCCTCCTTACTGCAGACAGACATGTCTTCTCCTTGCGGTCTGGAGACCTGTAGAGAGGTGTGGGTGTGGGGGAAATCAGAGTCTCCTGGCGGGAATTGGGGCAACTGAGTATGTGTAGGTTCAGCTGAATTTCAGACCAGGTTCTCTGGGCCCCTTCATGCTGCGTCCAGGTAACTGCAACTCACCTTTCCCTTCCAGGAGGAATACGAGGATTCCAGTGGGAACGTGGTAAACAAAAAGACCTATGAAGACCTGAAGCGCCAGGGGCTGTTGTAGCCCTTTGCTCCAAGATCTGCATCCAAGGCACTTGGTGAAGCATCCAGAGCCTGTTCATTCCCCTCTCTGTGCGCGCGTTTTGTGTTCTGCATGAACATCCGTTTCGCAGAGCCCCTTCCTGCTGGTGACTGGCAAGCCTGGGAGAGCTCAGTGTGTTTTATACTAAAGTGATGCTACAAAAAATAAATGGATTTTCCTGTAGGAAATGCCGAGTAGCTTGGTCTTGTTTGCAGCCTAGTAAGGAAATGCCCGTCATCTCCCTGCTGAGCAGCATCATCCCATCTCAGCAAAATTTGTGACGTTTCTGTCACCCACTGGGTCTGGTGGGACAGAGTTCATGTGAACATGGATTTGAGTCCAGTGCGTATGTTCCTTGGAGTCTCACTTGGCTCCAGTGGGACCGTGATGGCTCCCCGTGTCTGATGGGCAATGCAGATTTGGTTGAGGGTTGGGTTGGCCCCAGTGCAAAGGCCCTTCTCGTGCTCTGTGTGGACCTTTGCTGCTGGGACAGGAAGATGGGAGACACTTTGGCTGTGTCTGGCTGGGATGCAGAATAAAGCACATGGTGTCTCTGGGGGGGCTTCAGCCTGTGCTTGATTAAACCTCGCCTTGGCGTGGAAGGGCCTAGCCTGACTGTCCATGGCCCTTGGCTCCTGTGTCAGTGTCATGTTTGCACTGGAAGTCCCGCACTTCAATGCTGTCGTTTCCTGCTTGGTCCCAGAGGCGGCAGGCGTTGCTCCTGCCATTCTCATGGCTGAAGAGCACTGTCATCCACGTGTGCTCATTACCAGCCCTTGCCACTGGGTGAGTCTCAGCTGCCTTTTGCAGAACTGTTCGGTAGAGGGCACCCGCACCACAGCCTCAGCTGGGTCTGTCCCTTTCAACAGGCACTGCTTGCCCTTCTGTGTATGGACCAGTCCCCACAGGCTGTCAAACAGTTCCCTCTGCTCACATGAGTGAAGCTTTTTGAGATGCCTGGCTGTGTGGGGGGCCTGGCTGTCTCTGGGAACTGTCTAAAGGATGCAGCTCGGGTCAACTACCTGGGTGCTGGAAGTGGAATAGGAGTGACTGCTAGCAAGCCAGTGAGATTTGCCTTCCTTTTGGGCAAGCATGCAGAGCTATAGGAGCTCAGCTTCTAGGGGTGGTGAAACTGGCACCTACATGAGGCTGGTTGCAGGCACTGCGTGGTGAGCTTTGGAGCCACTGAGCAAAGCCCCTACACCCACAGGGTCTGGTGGAGGCAGGCAGAAGACACGGGGGGTGGAGGGGTTACTGCATTGTCCTGTACTTTGTAACATAAGCTGCTCTTGTGATCTCTGGGGGCTGACTACCTGCCCCTATCCTCCCCACTAGGGACATCCAGTAATTCTCCCTAAATGGGTCATTGTGGTGAGTGGCTGTATGGGGTAGGGCCCTGGCCTTGCTGCAAGGCCCTGTCTCCCTTGGGCTCCTCTGCCTGGCGAGGTTGTTTGGTTGGGAGTGTAACTCAAAACTCCCAGTGGCCAGAGCTCCTGTGGGGGAGCGGGTCTGGGATGACACAGCATGTAATTAAGGCTAATTAGGCAGGCAGGCAGTCATTACCCCTGCCCTCTCTTTGGCCTGAAAAGGCTGGTGGAATTGAGCAGGGGCAGCTCATCCACTGAGCAGGACAGCAGGAGGGGGCTTAAGACAGCAGCCCTGTGTGGAGTGACCCCCTCCCTGCCTGCAGCCCTAGGATGGCAATGCAGAGTTGCCAGAGCAAGTGCTTTTGCTTCTTCTGCCCAGGCAAAGTGGGTGCAAAGATGGCAGAAGCACAGAGCTGGGAGATGGCAGGGCTGTTTGCTTGGTTCTAGCCTTGCTGGGCTTTGTTGCTGCTTCTGGGGGGTCTCTGCCCCGCAGGGAGCATCCTGTGTTCCCCATCATCCCTTCCTTCCCCATGCATGGGAGCAGCAGGCGATGGAGAAGGGGCGGTGCTGACCAGAGAACTGCCAGTCCAGCCAGTGAAGGCCCCCCCTGCATGGCAGCAGGCACCTCCCTTGGCAGCCCCCAGCAGGGCAGGTAGCAAATGCTTCTCCCTGGCTGATGGGCTGAGCCGCTGGCTGTTGGCAGAGAGGTGGGACTGCCTGCCTGGCACCAGCACGTCACGCCTGAGCTGTGCGTCCCTCGGGCAGTGAGCACGGCTGAGCACAGACGACCCACCCACCCCGGCTCCGGCAGCTGGCTGCAGAGTGGTTGGAGGTGAGTGAGCGTGACAGAGAAGAGGGCCGGGACAGGGACGGGGAGATGGTCCTGGGACCTTGCCTGATTCTGCATCCAGGCCAGCCCAGCATGAGCCCAAAGCCAAGAGGGGCCAGTGCTAGCACTGACTCGGACCAGGATGAAGCTATGCTGACTTGATGCAGTCTCCCATCCTGGCCAAAACCTCCCTCCCTGTTGCATCAGGCTGCCTGATAGATGTCCTGCATGTTGCTGGGCTGGTCCAGGCCCATGCCATTTGCTTCTGCCAGTGCCCAGGGGCCTTTGATTTCATGCATGATGCTGGGGTGGGAGATGATGTGGAAGGGCAGTGGCCGTTGACCCTGAGACCTGCCCTGTCCAGCCTAGCCCCGGAGCATTGCTGTCTCCTGCAAGGGGAGGTGGTGAGCAGTGCCTCTGCCTGTTTACGCGCCCTGCTAATTAGACACCCGAGCAAATGGGCTGTGCCTGCTGCTGGCTGAGCCCTGAGGGGCCATTGCATGGGGAGGCTTGGAAACGGGTGTCTTCCAGGTCGTCCCCTGCCCCAGCCCCAGGTGCAGACGCTCCTCTGCAGTAGCCGGCACAAGGCCTGGGTGCAGCCAGGACAAGCCGCAACATCTCCTGTCCCAGGCACTAGGACATTGGGCCTGGAGCCTGGCCGTGCTCAGGTAGGTCATTGCATCCTGCTCACCAGGTCTCTGCCCTAACAGGTTCACGGGGCTAAGGGGCTCACCCGCCCCTCCTGCCTGGAGTGCTGGGGCTGCCGTGACTCCCCCAAAAAGGCACTGTGCTTGGAAGAGGCGCCTCTGCACAAGGGGGGATGCAAGGTGGTGATGCTCTGTGCTCAGCCCTCCCTGCGAGTGGAGGGGGCCGACGGCGATGGGGGGCTGTTCCCTGGTGCAGGCCCTGGGGGAGTCCAGCCTGAGAACAGGCAGGACAGGGGATGATGCTGGCTCTGACCCTGCTCTGGTTTCCTGGCAGCTCGGGCCCCCTCGGTGCCAAGCAGCCCCCGCGTGCTTCCGCTCCCTGCGGATGCTGGCAAACACAGCGTTGCCTCGTCAACAGGCTCCCGCGGGCATCATTACCGGGGAGCCGTGGGCCCGAGCGGGGCTCCTGCAGCTGGTTGCTATGGCAGGTTCGGAGAGCCTGGGGGAGAGCCGTGCCAGGCTGGAGGGGCTGGCATCGGTCCCCGGCTGAGCGTGCAGCCTTCCTGGCGCTGCCTCTTGCACGGCAATGCCCTGGAGCAAGGGGGCCGCTGGTCCCCTCCTGCCCCAGGCTGTCCGGGAAAAGAGTCGAGCACCGGGGTAGCTGGAGGGAATCTCGGGAAAGCCCCCAAGCACATGCCCAGCAGGAAGGCAGCTTCCCCTGCTGGGATCTGGGGCACTGACCTAGTGCCGGAGCCTGGGGTCAGTGCTGGCAGGGCACCTGCCAGGCAAGACCGGGGCGAGGCGTGAGCTCCGTAGCTTCTGCCCCGCTGACTGGAGGCGGCCGCAGCGCTCACCCTGGGACGCTCAGCTTCCCCGGCAGCTCTCCGGGGCCATTAGTGGGCTCAGGAGTGGACGCTCCGTGCCGGCGGGCAGAGGAAGCCAGAGTCCCGCGGGCGCCAGGGCCAGCTGGCTCGGGGCCGCGGGGCCCCCGGATGGCGACGAAGCTGCCCCCGAGGCCTGGCTTGGAGCTCATTAACTCACCGCTCGGGGCCAGGGCGACGGCCTGCAGGGGCGAGCGTGGCCTTGCCCCTTGGGCAAGGGGGCAGCCTCCTGGCGGGGAGCAGCTGGGCACGTCTGTCCTCAGCCGTCCCAAGCCAGGTCTGTTGAGACGGGCAGCTAGGCCTGCCCCGCGGGCACTCGCAAGGCTGTTTCCCAGCATGAACCGTGGCTGCAAGGAGACCCCGGGTTTCACTGCAGACAGCGGTGGGGAGCTGGCCTAGCCGGAGCCCTGCAGCGTGAGCCAGGGAAGAGGGGGAGCCCGTGGGCAGGACCCAGGTGCGGCCGTGGGGCTGTGCCGCTCACACCCGGCCGTGCCCCATGGCCACACGCCTGACTCCGCCTGTGTCTCTCCCCAGGGTCCAGTTGGAGCGAGTGGCCCCCAGCTGAAGATGGCAGGCCTCCCGCACCGCGTCAGCCCTGTCCCAGGTGAGAGCAGCTCCGTTTCTGGAGCGAGGTGCCGAGGACCATCTCGGCCTGCTCGGGTGCCGTTCCTCCCCCAGGAGTTTGGGTGCAGCGTCAGCCGCGGGACGTTGGGGGCTCAGCGGGGTGCTCCAAGATGCGGCTCTTCCTGGACCTTGGCCGGTCCCTGACGCTGCCTGTGCATCTGCGTCTCTTCCAGGCCTGCTCCTGCTCTGCCTTCTGGCTCCGCGCTTCAGCCCCCGGAGCCCTCTCGCCGCAGCAGGTGAGGTGCGATGCGGGCGACCCGGGGGGACAGGTGGCTCATTCCCTGTCCCTGCAGAGCTGGATTTGGGGAGACCTTCGCCACCATCCATCCTCCCCTGACTGTCCCGCCGTGGCAGCTGGAAAGCCCCAGGTCCCCCTGCCCCTTCATCCTGAGAAAGGCCTGTTGGATGCCCTGCCCTGTGCATGTGGCTGGGACCACCAGCCCTTTGCTTTCCCTGTGCGGTGCGTGGGGAGCGCAGTGTGCCTTGCACTGATGCAGCGCTCACGTCCTTGTGTTTTGTAGAGCTCGAGCTGCTCAATGCCACGTCTTCGGTCCCCAGCATGAACGGGACGGCAGACAGCCCTGTAAGGATGCGCCGGCGCTGCTCGGGTTCTTGTCTCGGCCAGGGCCGGGGGCTGCAGCTCGCCGGGGTGGCCGAGCCAGATCACGGGCGCAGCCTGGCTCTGCAAGCCATCTTGCAGCGGTGCATGCCAGCAGCGCGGCGGGTGAGCGAGGCTGTCCAGGCTCGGGGGCTGGCAGTGCTCACGGGCGCGTGCTGTCTCCACAGCTCACTTGCCACACCTTCCAGTGCGCGGGGGAGAGATGCTACCAGGATCTGGCCTATGCCAATGACACCGGGGCCTGCGACAACGCCTCCTCCTGCGAGGTACGGGGGTGCTTGGCCCTGGGGTCAGTGGGCTGCAATCCTGCTGGGCTCCAGGGGCAGGGAAGGCAGGTCTGGTTGGATCCAGCGCCCTGACAGCCGCCGGCACAGTGCAGGGGAAGGGGCCGGCCGCCTCTGGCACCGTGGCCCCTGGGTGCTGGCTCTCGAGCAGGACAGCGTGGCCCTGGCCTGGCAGGGCACGAGAAGCTGGTGCCACGTCTCTTCTGTCTCCACAGCTCTACCGCGTCACCAGCGCCAACTACACGGCCCGGTGCAGCAGCGAGTGCGGGGGGGTGAACGGCACGGAGATGTGCATGGCCAACGGCAGCGTGCGCGCCAGCCCGTGCGCCCTGGAGTGCTGCAGCTCGCCCCTCTGCCTGCAGCTCAACGCCACCGCCTACGGTAACCTGCCCGCGTGCCGGGCATCGGGTCCCCCGTGGGCGCCGAGGTCCCGCGCTTGGCCTCACCTGCCCTTTCTCATGTCTGCTGCAGGTGACTTGCCACCTACCACCACGCCAGCGCCCACCACTACCACCACCACCACCAAGGCCCCCCCAAGAAACGTAGGTACCGCCCTTGGTCAAGGCAGGCTGGGGAGCGGCACAAGATGGGCCCGCGGACAGGCCTCTGGTCACATCCCCATGACACTGGGGGGATTCCCAAAGGGGGTTTGCTTCTCGTCCATGCCAGGAGAGAGGAGGGGGCATCCCACAGTCCCTGCTAGAAACCCCCCAGGTTGCCTGTAACACGGGGCTCTGACCCCCCCACGATGCAGCTGTCTCTACCACGCTGGCTTTGCCCGAGCTGCTCGTTCAGGGCAGGCCCTGCCGGATGGTGCCCAGCTCAGACTAGAGCCCAGGACCCAGCTGAGAGCGAGCATTGCCACTTGCTGCGCGAGTCCCCCCCAGACAGGGAGCATGGCACCAGCGCCGACTGCCACCTCCGGCCCTGGCCCCCGTGCACCAGCGGCTTCTGCCCCCTTCTCTCGCAGGGCAAAGTGTGCGCGACCTTCTCCTGCCGCGGGGACGGCTGCTTCAAGGGCAAGAAGCCTGCTGGCCAGTGCATCGTCGGCTTTGACTTCTGCGAGGTACCGCAGCTGCCTGCTGCAGCAAACGGGCCGCGGGGAGCTGGGAGCGAGGCAGGCAGCTCTGGGCATGGTGGTGCAGCCACGCTGCAGTTTCATAGATTTCATAGACATCAGGGCTGGAAGGGACCTTGGGAGATCATCGAGTCCAGCCCCCTGCCCAAAGGGCAGGAAGTCAGCTGGGGTCATAGGGTCCCAGCAAGATAAGCATCCAATTTACTCTTGAAGGTGTTCAATGTAGGTGCTTGAACCACCTCCACTGGCAGGCTGCTCCAGACCTTGGGGGCTCGGACAGGAAAGAAATTCTTCCTTATGTCCAGCCTGAAACGGTCTTGCAGGAGTTTGTGACCGTTCGACCTCGTCATCCCTTGGGGCGCTCTGGTGAACAGATGTTCCCCCTGATAAACTTATAGGTGGCCATCAGATCACCCCTGAGCCTGCGCTTTTCCAGGCTAAAGAGTCCCGTGGCTTTCAGCCCCTGTCATCGTAAGATCCGTTTTCCTGACCTCTGATCATGCGCGTGGCTCTCCTCTGGACTCTCTCAAGCTTCTCCACATCCTTCTTGAATTGTGGAGCCCAAAACTGGACGCAGTACTCCAGCTGCGGCCTCACCAAGGCCGAGTACAGGGGGAGAATGGCGTCCCGGGATCTGCTCGAGAAGCATCTATGGATGCAAGCCAGCATTTTGGTCGCTTTACTAGCTGCAGCATCGCATTGGAGTTGCTCTGGCTGGGGGTGTTTGTGGCTCCTGTCCCACCCCAGGGTGCTCCAGGCATGGGTCACAGGGCTGGGGAGGGGCCCAGTGCTCACTTTCCCCAGCCTCCAGCGGGAAGCCTCCGTAGGCAGCCAGGCTCTGCGACCACGAGCCCAAGGCGGGCAGGGCCAGGCCACACTGACCCGTGTCCTTCCTCCTTCCAGATGAAGAAGACGGGCTCGAGCTATGTCGCTGGGTGCAGCAAAGCCTGCAAGATGGGCAAGCCAGTGTGCGCCAGCGGCGTGGCCACCACCTGCTACCAGGAGTGCTGCCCTGCCGGCCCCAAGGCCAGCTGTCTCAAGCTGGACGGCCACGTGCACGTCAACGGTGCTGGGCGGAGGGCTCTGGCCCCGATCCTGCAGCTCCTGGCCAGCGGCGCGGTCTTCGTCCTCCACTACTGCATCCTCGCTGCCTTCCAGGGTTAAGCAGGGCCTGCAGGCTGACTAGGGGCTGGGGGACCCTGGGCACGCACTAGGATCGCTATAGCTCTCTCCCTTTGGCTAAGGCTTGCTAGGAAACTCCCTCTGCTCAATCGTGCCCAGGCAGGGAAGAGTCTGTGGGCTTCTTCCCATCCCCGCAGGACGGCTTCCAGCTGTTGCACGCGCCTGTTCGGCCCAGGGCGCCTGGGGGGATGGATTTTGGGGCTGTCCCAGAGGACCACTTCTCCTGCACCTGGGGCTGGGCTGGGAGAGGCTGGGGACAAAGCCCAGTCTACCCGCTCAGGCACTCGGCCAGCCCCGCTTTAGGCTGCTGGGGGCGGGAGCGGGGGGACGTACCCGGACCTGTGCGGAGGGGAGCGCTGTACAAGCCCCCATGTTGTTGCAGGCATGAAGGGTGCCCCTCCTTGCAGGCAGGCTCTGGGTCTGAGGCTGCAGCTGCTGTCAAAGCCCACCCATCCTCTTGGGAGCGGGATTCCCCTGCCCAAGGAGCCACCCCTCTAAGCCGGCCACGAGCTGTGTGCTGCCAGGGTGCCTTCAACACCAGGCCTGTAAAGCCTCCCCCCAGCTTTTCCCTTGGTGCCTTCAGCCCCCAAAACCAGTGGCGCTGAGGCCAGTCCTGCCCCATGTCCAGAGGGCCAACTCCTCTAGCTCTGTCCTACAGCACCGTCAACCCTGAGCCCTCAAAATTGTGCCCATCCCCAGTGCGATCCAAAGCAGAGGTGCAGCCCAGGCACCGAGCAGGCAGGAAAGCTGCAGGTGTCACTGCCGAAACCCAGGCCCCCGTGGGACTTGTAGACCGCAGAAGTGCGGCGCTCTCGTCCCGGGGGTCGGGGGTGACTGGAGCAGGGTGGAGGAAGCCTCACAAAATCCTTCTGTAAGTCCAGGCCCAGACAGGGTCAAATGAAGGATGCAGCATCTCCTCTCTGGCATCTTAGTCAAGGAAATGGGGTTTTTTCCAAAGGCTGCCCAGGTCCTCAGTGCTCCTGTTTGGAAATCCCTGGTGCAGAGGTGGATTGCTGTAGCGCCATGTTAATCTGGGCTTAGTCTGTTGCTAAGAAATCCGGTGCCACCTGTTCCTGCCCCGAGGCTGACGATGCACGACCCATCCCGGCCCGTCGGGAGCCGCGAGCCAGACCCCGTCAGCCCCAACGCTGCTCACGGCTGTGCCGACGCAGGCACCGCTGGGACTGTCGTGCTCTGCTGCCGTCATGTCTCGGACCCCTTCCCCTGCAGAGACGTCCTCTATAAATAAATACGTGTGTCAACCCCAGTGTTTTTAATGACCGTTTGCGCCTAGCGCCTGTCGCTTCCCACCTGGCGTTCTCCCTGCACCTTGCCGCCTCCCTCCCCAGTGCTGGGACGGCTCCAGGAGCCCGCGGTGGGGGTAGCACAGGGGTGAGGGCAGCCAGGTCCCAGGAGAGGCTGCTCCGAGTGCATGCACGCGTTGTTGCAGGACTCCCGGATCCTCAGCCACCCACGGCGTCGCTGCAGCCGGTGCTGGTAGGAGCCAAACCGTCCCGCCTTTGCTATGTGCAGGGCTCAGTTCCTGGCACCTGCTCGCGTGGGGCCGCACAAGCGCTGATTTGCATAACGAGACAGAAGTGCCAAAGTTTGCTCGTGCCAGCTGGGCTCGGCTAGCGCCAGGCATGGCTGCATTTCAGTGAGAGATGGCCTGCAACGCTGGTGGAGAGGGTCTTTCCCAGTCTTCATGGCTCTGGGCAGGAGTTTATTCCAACATGCCCTGCAGATCTGAGATGCTCCCTGGCTAGACAGGCCTCCACCCTCCAGCCTGGTTTTTCTGGACTGTTAATAAACTCACACAAAAGCTTCCAGGTGTTTGCTCTCAGCTGCCGAGGCTCCCAGGCACAGCAGCACGCTGGAAAAAAAGGTGCCTCAAGTCTGTAATCTAAGGTAGGAAAATAAATGGAAGAAACAAGCTCTGGGGCTTGTGGTTTGCATTTCCGTACTGGACCACAAAGCCCCCTCTTGCAAGAGAGACAGGTGCAGGTTAGGCCTGAGAGTCAGGCTCTGCTTTAAGAAAATAAGGGCTGGCATGATACTGTGTTTTTCCTTTGTGGTCATGGCCTGACCTCCCCAGCTGTGCCCTGTAAAACCCAGCCCCTGTGGCACCCAGCCAGAGTCAGAGCAGCAAAAGGTCTGCGAGGCCGTTCTCACGGCGCAGGCTGAAACGCAAACGCGGCGGGAAGTAGATGAGAGGCTGTCGCTGACAGCAAGGATGGAGATGTCCATCTGCCGCTCTTTGGGGCGGCACCACCAGAACTGGTTGTTTTTTCTTTTTTTTTTCTGAGTAAAGGGTTAAGAGTGGAGGACCTCAGTGCAGGCTGGGAGCACGGGGCAGCAGGAACGCTGGGAGTTGAAGTAAGATCGCCAACGGCAGGCTGCGGAGAGGTACCGTAGTAGTACAAGCTGCCTTGGTCCCCTGTCTGCGAGTGACAGCCCCGAGGGAGCACGGCGGCTGGGGAAAGGCACTCAGCAAAGACAGGCCTAGCTTTGGGGAAGCAGAGGGGCCTAGGTGCCAGCTCGCCTGGTGCAACCAGTGCTGGGGAGGTGGGCGCACGGGGTGCAACTTGGGGGCCCGGTCCCTGCAAGGGAAAGCTGCCTGGATGGCCGGCGCCAGCCAGAACAGCCCCCTAGATGGGACCCAAACGGCTGCAGCTTGTCCCCTTGGGATAAGCACCGAGCTGGCCGCGGAAACAAAGGCCAGCCTGTTCCTCTCTGGAAGGCCAGGCCTGGGGGCTGCTCCCAGTCCAGCCCACGACAGTGGCGCTGCTCACGGGAAGCCGCCCTGCAGCCCCCTTCCAGCCCCGCGGAGCCGGGACGCCCGGGAGAGGAGCGCGGCCGGCGCGGATCGGGTGCGAGAGCAGGCCCGAGAGGAAGTGGGAAAGCAGCCAGAGCAGAGCGCGGCAGAGGAAGCAGGGAGGGGGCCCAGCAGGCAGGGGGGCTCCAGCTGCAGGAGGGACACGGTCTCTGTGCTCTCCTGTCCGGTTCCAGGCAACGGGGCCGGCAGAGTTGGCTCTTCCAGGCGGCCGTGGGAGCATCCGAGCGCTGGGGCATCGCCAGTCTGAGTCCTCTGTGGGAACGGGGCAGCCGGGCGAGACTTGGCACAACGGCGGCAGCTGGTAGGGCCGTGGTTTGCATTGCCTGGGGGCAGGCCCGCATTCGGCAGGCTCGTGCTAGCACGCGGGGCCACGTTGCACTGCCGTACCCCTGGGCGGGCAGGGGCCGGGTCCCGGGGCCTGCGCTGATGCGGTGCCCGGGGCTGCCCGTGCTCTCAATCCCAGCAGCAGGGCACCCTCTTGCGGCCTCTCGTGACAGTGCCGTGGGGATCAGGTCTGGAAACGGGCAAAACTCGCGCACAGGCTTCCTCCCGCTTTGCCTTCCAGGGCTGGAGGATGGACCAGTCGGTTGCTATTCAGGAGACACTGGCAGAGGGGGAGACCTGCCTGATCATATCCTTTGTGTGGGGAAAGGGATGCTACGCAGGGCCATGGAGACAGGACTCTTACCGGTGACCAAATCAGTCTCCGTGTCCCTGCTCCTGTTGCAGGGCGCTGGCGTGGGCGCGGTGCTAACCATATCGACCCACCACCTGGGGTCCCCAAATTGAGCAAAGCCTCCTCTGCCCGCTGCAAAGATCCCAGCCCCGTGGCAGCTCCCCGTGTGCAGAGCAAAGGCAGAGGAAGCAGAGTAGTGGGGCAGAGCCAAAATAGCAGGAGGCATTTTAAGAGGCTGGGGATGCAGCCCCTGCCGAGCCAGGAGCCCAGCCTGGCTCCCGCGGCCGTGCTGACGATTCCTTGACCACGGGCCGCAGGCGGTGCAGGGCGTCCTGGTGGGCGTCGAGAGCGTGGAGAGCCGGCTGCTGGGCCTCGTCCGGAGCCACGGAGAGCACGCGTAGGTGCCTGAGACCCCGCTGGCCTGCGCGCCCTCTTGCTGGCTGCGCGAAGCCGAAAGGCCGCGGCGCGGTGCGAATGCGCCTCCTCCCCAGCGGCGCTTCCTCAGGGCTGGGCAATGGGGAGGAAGCTGGATCTAGAAGCCCGGGCTGCAGGGGCCCTTGCTTGGCGCTCCTGCCCAGCAGATGCTGGGGTCACTTACCAAAGGTTAAGTGGGCCAAGGGATGGGGTGGGAGCTGCAGCCGGCTGCGCGGGCAGGGCGCCACGCTGCTGGGACGGGGCAATTTGGGATCCCGCTGGGGGCTGCGGCAGAGGCGGCGTTACCTGGTGCTCCGTGCCTGCAGGATCTTCATCTACACCCACCGGCGGATGGCGATCGCGGCAGAGGACGTCTGCCTGGAGAGGGTCCTGCCCATCGCCGAGGGGTTTGCTGTGGAGGAAGGTACGGCTCCGCGGCGCCGGGCGCTCTTCTGCGTGCGGCTCTGCTCCCCGAAATCTGGGATTGCTCCCTGTCTCGGTGACTACCTCCGACTCGCCCGGCGCGTGCTCTGCCCCGCTCGCCCGTCCCCGGTCCGCCGGTCGGTCGGCCTGCCGGCGGGCACATCCGCTCCCTAACCCAGCGCCCTTTCCTTCCCGACAGTGACGCCGGACAGCGACCTTCGTGTCATTGGTGAGTCTCCGTCCGGGGGTGCCCTGAGGTGCGGCGAAGACGCCCAGAGCCTCGGGGGGCAGCCGGCCGCACCGTCGGGGCTCCGCGGCTCCGGCTCGGACGCGCTTTTGGGGGGGGCCTGGCCTTGCTCGGGCCGGGCGGGCTCCCCTCCCCGCCTGGCGGGCCGCAGCAGCCGCGCCCCGGCGCCGGACCACGGGCTCTGCGTGCTCATCGACCGCTTCGGGGCCGCGGGGCGACCTGCCCAGGCCGGGAGGAGGGATGCGGCGGGTGCCCGGGGCGGGCCGGTGGCACCGACGCCCTGCCCCCGCTGTGCGCAGGCTCCGACGTGACGGTCCGGATCCGCTCGGGCGACGCGGGCCTGCTGGTGCGCCTGCCCTTCGGCTCGCAGACGCGCGCCTTCCTGCGGGACGTCGGCCAGTGCCGCCCAGGTACCCGGGGCGGGGGCGGGGGCGGGGCGCCCGAGGGGCGGGGCCGGGGCCTGAGGCGGGGCCGGCGCCGATTGGCGGCTGCAGCGCGGCGATGGCCGGGCCGGCGCGGCTCCGCGCAGGTAGGGGGCAGCCGGGCTCGCCGTTGCCCCGGGGCAGGGGCCAGCCCCGCCCCCTCCCCGGGCGGCCTGAGGGCGGGGCCCGGCTTCGCGGCGGGGGGCGGGAGCCTGCAGGGTGAGCGGGCCCCCGTCCAGGCGGGCGGCGCGCCCCAGGGTGCTGCTGGGGCTGGGGGCTCTGGCTTCCCCCCGGGCCCGGGCCGCGCGTGCGGGTGCAGCCGGCGTGGGGCCGAGGCGCTGGGCCCGGGCGCGGGACCTTCCCGGCGGCGCCGGCCGCGAACCAAGGCTCTGGGCTGCCCTTGCAGCGGCGTTGACCTCGCAGCTTCCCGCTCGCCGCCAGCTCGGTGAAAACCTGCAGCAAAACATTCTCCCCTGACGATGCTGCGTACAAATGGCGGGAGCAGACCTGCGGCTGGCGCTTTACAGCGGGGGCCCTGCGCTGCGGCAGGCGTCCGCACAGCCTCTGGCATGTCGCTTAGCTTCTTGATCGCCCCTCGCTAAAAGGCGGGTGGTTCCCTCCTGGCCTGGAGCGCTGTGGGGTAAGCGCATTGAAGCGCGCGCGGTGCTGGGCGGCAGCACAGAGGAAGCGAGCAAGCGCTCTAGTAACAGGAGCACCATCCTGCCCCTGCGCGTGGGCTCGGGCCACCGCAGCGGGGTTCACTGCTCGCCCTGCTCCCGGCTAACAGCTAGCAACGCGCTCGGAGCCTGCAGGAGCTCTTTGCCTTTCCGTGCCCGTCTTCCAGGGTTACGGGAGGCTTTTTTCTGCTGGAAGTGATCCAGGCAGCAGAGATCTTTAACAAAAGCCTGTAAATGTAGGAGGAAAATAGAATTAAGAGGCACTGTTTGCTTAACACACTTAGACTGACACTTTCCAGAAGCTGCATTAGACACGCCGTTCTCAGATGAGCTACAGCAATAAACGGAAAGCGAATGGCTCGTGCATCACAACAGCCGGTTATGTATCATTGATATCAAAGTGGCTGAAGAACTGCAATTAGAGCGCAGCGTTAAATGGATCAGCGTCAGGCTGGCGGGAGGTTTCCGCAGGGGTCTGGTGTTCGTGCTTCTGTGAATGATTTGGATGCAGATGCGGAAACAAGTGACAAGCGGGAGATGCTGCAGGCACCGTGGGGGAGTGGAGCAGCCCCTTGAAGGGAGTGGGGAGCCGTGCACTAGAAAAGCCCCTGGAGAACGGGAGGTGTCGACAGGGCAGTTGTGTTGCTGAGAAGGATCCAGGGGTCTCGGTGGGAACAGCTGGACGCGAGTCAGCAGTGTGCGAATGCAGTTTTGGGCTGCTTGAGCAGAAATCGCAGCTCTACGTTGCAGAAAGCGATAGTCCTACTCGACATGGTGCCAGCCAGGCCTCAGTTGGAGTCCTGTGGGCAGTTCATAGAAACGAGGGTGGGAAGGGACCCCAGGGGGTCCAGCCCCCTTCTCCCAGCAGGACCCGTCCCAGCCAAGACTTTGTCTACCTGGATCTTAAAAACCTCCAAGGATGGAGACTGCACCCCCTCTCTGGGGAGCCTGGTCCAGTGCTTCACCACCCTCCTTGTGAGAGTTTTTCCTAATCTCCAACCTCAACTTCCCTTGCTGCAGCCTGAGCCCATTGCTCCTTGTCCTGTCGACCGCCCCACTGAGACCAGTCCTGAGTGCTGTGTTTTAAGGAGGCAGGTGGCAAAAACAAGGGGTGCCATCCAGCCAAGAGAGGGGCGTTCGAGAGGCCGAGGTGTGTTTGTTTCGGAAGAAGGGAGGTTAAGGTGGGACACGGCAGGAGCTTTCAGATGCATGCCAGGCTGCCCGAAGGACAAGGGCAGACCACCGTTCTCCTTCGGGGAGGGCAGGGCAGGAAGCGGCGGGTCCGCACTGCAGCAAGGCAGGCTGAGATCAGCCCTGGCAGAGCAGGAAGGCAGTGCAGCAAGCTCCCCAGGGCGTGATGGGGTTTTCGAGAAGAGCCCTGGGGGCACTTTCTTGGGGTGTTTTAGGAGCACTGCATCATGTAGGGGGTTGCTCCCTGGCCCTGCGGGCCCCATCCCTGGCCTTGTGTCTGGGCCAGCCCCTTGCCAAGCCCTGGATTGTCTTTACAGATTCCTGCCGCTGGGTCGGTCCGTGTCCTAGACAGGCCGCTTCTGCACGCCTCGGGAGTTAGAGCCTAATAAGCCGTGGTTTCCTTCTCATGCACGCAGCCTCTTATCTGAGCTTGTGGCTGGGAGGGTGGTCACGTGAGTGTCATCTCCTAATTGCCTCCCGCCTTCTGCCTTCCTGTTTCTCAGGCTGCTGTGTTGAAAACCTGTTTGCAGGGGGTCATTTCATCATAGGGTTCAGAGCTGCATTTCTGGGCCTTCGCTCCTCCCTGAAAAAGGTATGACTAATCTCAGGCTTGGTCTGTGGCTGGAACGGACAAAACTGTCTCATGCTGGAGCAGATTACTCTTCTGCCCAGACGGGGATGACTGTGCTGGTCTACTTACATCCACGCTTGGGCAAGGGGTCTTGCTCGGGCGCTACGGAGGGAGGGCAGTTTTGAACCCCGAGGTCCTTTCGAGGATGCAGCAGGGCTCTATATAACGTGAGCACTGTTAGCTGCACAAACACGATTCGGGAGATCCACCCAGAGGTTTCAAACAGGAATCCCCCCCGTTAAACACGCTCCACCCTGCTATGGGCTTTCTGAGATCTGTGCAGCAGAAACGTTGCTGTGTTGTTTTTCCCTGCACCTAAGAGCTGGCTGCCCCGAGTCTAACAAGGGGTGTCTTTGGGCTTTCGGTCTAAAGAGGTGGAGCCCCCCCCGTTCTAGCCCTTGGAGGTGGCTGCGCACATCTGGTCTGCTCCAGGTCTTGGTACCTCTGAAAATCAGGCCAGTTACCATCAGGAGGGAGGGACTCTGCCACGGAGAGGCGTGTTTGCAAACGTCTCCCTTCTCGGTGTCCGGAGCTGCATGTGCTCCAGTTCAGTCCCGGAGTTTGACCTGTGTTGTTTCCTCTCGGGGAACTTTCCCCGGGATGCGGAGGGGTGTAGTGCTGCCAGCCCCCCGAGGAAAGCACCGCTCCTTTTCTGTCAGGTGAAGGTGTTGCTGGGGTGGACCGTCCTTGCGTAGGTAGGTGGGAAGCCCGCCAGATGCAGTTTCTTGGCTGTTTGCAGTGCCCTGCTCTGTGAGCTGCTCTCAGGATTCAGGCAGTGCTGGGGTTTTTTGGTCTGCTTCCCTGTGCAACTTTTTGCATCTCAGCTTCCTGTTCTGCAATGTGCGCCGGAGCACAGCACTTACATCACCCACATCCTGGGGCCCTCTGTGACCCCAGGGCCCTGATCTCCCGTCGCTAAAATGGAGGTTGGTTCCCTCCTGGCCTGGAGCGTTGTGGGGTAAGTGCATTAAAGCGCGCGTGGTGCTGGGCGGCAGCACAGAGGAAGCGAGCAAGCGCTCTAGTAACAGGAGCACCATCCTGCACCTGCACATGGGGCTCGAGCCACTGCAGCAGGGTTCCTTGCTCGTCCTGCTCCCGGCTAACAGGTGGTAGCAGGGCAGAGCAGGTGCTTTGCAGGAGAAGGGTCCCTGTGTGCTGGATCAGCTCCTGCTGAGTGGAAGGGCTCTTTTGACACCTGTGGGAATTGGGCTGGCCCTGGGTGTCGCTTGGTGGTGGCCCAGTCCCTCTGCTAGAGGCACAGGGCCCCAGTGCGGGTCCCGGTGTTTGCTGTGACCGCTGCTCGGGTCTGGCGGAAGCCCCGTCATTGCCAGAGACACGGTTTTCTCTGGAGGGTTGGCCACTGCAGGCCCTCTGACCCATGCGCGCAGCACGTCTGCTGTGCAAGAGGAAGCAAGGGCTATATTTGCATGGAGGCTATGCAAAGCAGAGCACAGGAACTTTTGCAAAGAGCTGTTTGCAGTTGGGAGGGTCCGGCAGGACAGGCTGAGGCTCCCTCTCTTCCCCAGACTCTCTTGCAAGTCAGAGTGTGTTTTGCAAGTGAATCCATTCGGCGTGACAGGAACGTAGAGGGGTGACGGGAAGAGCTGTGGAACTGGTTTCGTTTTCAGTCATCGCTGGCCACGTGTATGCTCCAGCACCCTCCTTGACCCGCTTGTTGCAGCCCATCGTCCCTTCCTTGAGGGAGCCCTGTGCTCGGTCTCCCCTGCAGTGGGGAAGGTGATCAGGTGAGGGCCGGCCTGGTTCGTTGGAGGTCCGTGGGGGACCGGGAGCTAGAAGTAGACATGGATCATTCCTGCACCCACTTTCTAGCTCCAAACACCTATCGCGCCTCTCCGGTTTCATGGAGATCTTTATTCCCTCTAGATGAAGTTGCTTCAGAATTGCACTCCTTCTTCTTTTTCCTTCTCTGTTTTTCAGTTTTATATCCTCTTTTTCTGCTGTTCCTTCTCTCCCGGGTTTAACTGCATGTGATAGCCTGTGCTTGGTAGGACAGCATGGGACGGTCCGAGGGAAACTGAGATGTCCCATCTGACCTGCCCTCTGGATAGCCTTGAAGCAGAAAACACCTTTGCTGGTTTGGGAGAGATCTTGGCGTATGTATTTTTGGAGAGGGAAGTACTGCTGTGTGCAAGCACGCGTCCCTTGGCTCGGTGCAAATCCCTACCCCTATCTCTGAAGCACAGCAACATTGTCGTCCCTGCCTGTGTGACTCTTGGGGGGAGGTTTATTATCGGAGCCAGGGATTAGACCTTGACAAAGTTGCTGTTTCAAGGTTTTGCTCTGTTGTTTTCGAGTCGGGCAGTTTTCAGGGTTGTTCTTCTCCTCCCTCCTAATAGCTAGGGTGACGCCAGTGGAGAATGCTAATATACCTGGTGTCTGGAGCTAGCACAGCCTCCGCCAGTTGCTGCATGGGTGGCAAGCCCCTGTCAGCATGCTGTCTGGAGTCCTGGTTTGGAGAAACCTCCAGGTACAGTCCAAGCAGACCCTCCCCAGCCCTAAGCTGTAACGTGAGGAAGGGCTCCCTTGCCCCTGCTTCCCTGCAGGGACTGGGCACTTCCTCTGCTTGCTTTAAGACGGTAGTCATTAGGGCTGGAAGGGGCCTCGGAAGATCATCGAGTCCAGCCCCATTTCCTTTGCTATTCAGTGTTCATAGTGACTGGAGGGAGGTGTTGGCTGGCATCAGTTGGCAAAGCTAACTGAATTCAATGCGCAGAGTTTGGAGCCGAGGTTGATCTCCTGAGACGCAGGCTCAGTTGTTTGGCTGCAGGACAGTCTTTGAACTGCGTCTTTACTGCCTTTTAATAGAAAGCGCCTCTTTAGCCCTTAAATCCATTTAACTGCAAATCCTGTTTGCCGTTCGGGCCCTGTGCACGTTTCTTGCCTCACAAAGCAGCTTTCTGTTCGCACAAGGTTTGCATGGGAAGCACGGGGCATTGCACCATGGTCATGCACTCAGCCACTTACCTGTTCCTGACATCAGCCGCCTCCTCCTTGCCCAGGCTCAAAAGTCTGTCTGGCCAGGCCAGCCAAGGATGCGAATGCTTCCGGCTTCTTGGGCCAGGTCTGCCCTCGTGATGTCTGCCGGCTCCTCAGGCCACAAAGTGGTTGGGATCTGTGGTGTAGCTGCTGCAATGCTGGCAACGCGGCTCTACTGATGTGGCTCCTTGCTTGCGGCAGGGATGGCTTTATCCCACCCGCACAGAGCGTGTCCGCAGGAAGAGCACTCTGTCTGCACCGCGCACACGGGTCCCTGCCCCAGCCACGTGTTCCCGGCATCGCTGGAGCCCGCCAAGGCAGACAAGGCCTTTGAGGTGGTGTTTGGTTCGTGCCTGCAGCGTGGCATTGTGAGGTGGTTTCGGTGCTGCTGTTGGAAGAGTTGGCTGGAGCCAGCGGCTGCGTGGATGGCGGCTGGGAAGGTGCAGCAGTCTTCCACCGGCTGCAGGGCTCACTGCGGGAAGGATGAATTTGAAGTGATTTTTTTTTCTTGCCTTCCCAGCTGTGGCTTCGCCCTGCCCACATGCTGGCCAAGGGGACGAGGTGAACCCAGAGGCTCAGAGACTGAAAGTGGCAGCTGGCTGGTGACGCAGCCCTGGGGGCTGGGGCTGGCTGCAGGGTCTCCTCGGGAAAGTGTGCAGGGCCCCGGGCACCGCTGAGTGGCTGACTTGCAGCCTAGGGAGAAGACTTATAGCGCTGCCCCAGAACAACCGAAGGACTTTTCACTCGTACTTCCACTTAATTCGTCACTGATGCGTGTCTGGTTTTTCTGGTGCGAGGGAGCACCTGAGCCGTTGCCACCTCTCCCTGGCTTGGTTTGGGGGTGGTTTAAAAGGCTCCAAGCTGCTCTGCTGGCTTTTTGGTGCCTGTAAGCCCACACCAGGGGCAAGTGTGCATTGCTGCTCCATGTCAGGTATTCCCCAGCATCGACCTGTCCAGTTTTAAGGAGGATGAAATGCTTTGGAGGCTCTCTGAAGTGTCCAACAGGAGTGACTGCATCCTTCCTCCAGGCTTCTCCCAGGGGAGGCAGCATGGGGTGTGGAGGCACCTCCTTGGCCAGCTGCTAATTATCAACCTGGGCTGATAATAGCTTGTCAGGAGTCCCCTGTGCTTCTCTTCCAGCCTGGCCCATTTTCATGCAGATGAGGGCAGGGATTGTTGCTGGAGATGGGAAACAAGGTCCAGCTCCCGGCTTGACCCTGCATGCAGCAGGCTTTGCTCCCTCGCAACCCGGGCTATTTGCACGACTCTGTAGGGGTAAAGGCACCAATGCAGACCTGGTCTGTGCCCTAAAGAGAGCGGCCCTTTGAGAACATCTTTGCTGGTGTCTCTTCTTACTTGGCTTCCTGATGGAGCCAAGCCATCGCTCCGTCCCTTTCAGGAGCGGCCCTACTCGGATGCAATGTGGGTTTTGGCTGTGCGAGCATAAAGGAGTTTGATGAGAATCAAACACCAGTAAATCCTGCTGCCAAGTGTTTGTTCTCAGGGGGCTTTTTCTGTGGGCAGATGGAGGCTTCCCAAGATGAGGACAGAGATTTTCCGGTCTGCCGGTTCTCAATACCCAGGTGAAGCCCTTTCCATTCTGCATGTGGTTTGAATGAAGGGCCTGGGGAGCAGACTGCAAGCCTGATAACATCTTAAGCTTCTCCACCATAGTGATTGCGGCTCTGCAGAGCTGAGCTCTGCCTTTGAGTGAGCAGAGCTGGTCTTTCCCTGTGCTCGTTTGGTGCATAATCTCAGAAACAAGCCCTGTGTTATCAGGAGATGTGGGTGTAGCCAAGTTGCACACACCCAGCCCGCTTGGGTCTGCAGCAAAAGAAACAAACCCTGAGAAAATCTTCCCTTTTAAGAGTAGTTGGTCACTCAAGCAAGTGCTGAGCGCAGTTGGCGCAGAGGCATTCGCAGTGAGTGGGGAAGACCTGGCAGTTTGTGAGCAAGGTGTGGGGCAGCTCCTCTGGTAGCAAGGCTGAGATCCGGTAGGTAAGACGTTGCTTCCACTGGGGTGGGGCTGGCTTTGCTCCGGAGAGCTGGGTTTGTCCCCGGACACGAGTGAGCTGGCGCTGGCAGCAGATGCACGTGCCCTCTGGAAGCGAGGGGCATGGCCGTGCCCCTTGTCCCGCTGTTTCTTGCCTGGCAGCGGGCTCAGCAGAGGTCCCCAGCCAGGGTACTCGGGGCCTGCTCTCCCCGCTGCGCCAGGAAGCCCTCCTGCACCGACCGGGGTGTGCGTGCTTGCTCAGGGCTGCCCAAGGCCAGCTAACTCCTGGACTTTGGTGCCTGCTGATGTGATTGCGTAGGCGTCGGGAGCAGCCCTGATGTTGGCACAGGGGTGACAGCAAGCAGTGCCACCCTCTGCAAGCCAGCCCGCAGTTATGAGCCAGGGGAAGATAGCACCGCGTCCGGCAGGCTGCGTTACCCCAGGGGTGATTCCAGCCTGCTCCTGAGAGCGGGCAGTGACGGTCAGCCGGGTCTCGCCACCCGCACCCAGCGCAGGGAAGAATTCGACTCCCTGCCACCCAGCAGGTAGCAATGCTACAGCCGGGGCCAGCCCAGTCACGTGCGCTCGTTGCAAACATCTGGTTCCCACGTTCTTCGCTTGTCCGTGCTCCCTGCAGCCTCGGGCTATTTCAGAGCACGGAGGGCTTAGCTATGGGTGGGAGCCAGCACGGCGTGGAGGAGGATGCAGGCGAGTAGGGGTTGGGAGCAAAGGTTGCTCGAGCAACCTGCGTTTCCTGCTCTGAGCCTCATCAGCGAGTCAGCCGGTGACCTGCCTGCCTGGAGTCTCGGATGGGAAGCAGACCCTCCGGTTCTCGGTGCGGTGTGTGGTGCTGACCCGCCTGTGGCAGCACCTGTGCTGCGTCCGAGCCCTCCCTCGTTCCAGGGACACCTGCGCAGAGGTGGTTTGCCCTGCTAGTCTGAGTCGGGCAGAGGCAGCCCAACCCCTGGATGACTGGTTCAGGGAGGCTGCTGTAGTCAGATGCTGGGGCTGGGCTGGCAGAAAGAAAGTTTTTGTGTGAAATGGAAAGATGCAGGCAGAGGGGGGCTGCCAAGAGAGGTGATTAGCAGGGTCGATTAGTCTGATTTGGCTGTACAGGGCACTCGGCACCTGCAGGTGGTGGTCCAAGTGATGGGCTGAGAATCAATACAAGCCCCCCTTCTTCCCCTGTCTTCGTGGGGGCTGCTGGTGTTCAGAGGCGTGATATCTCTGGTAGCGAGCATGGCATTTGCTGGAAGCTTGTCAATGAGTCAGGTTTCCTGAAGAAATGCATGGTATCCTTCAGATAAGTGGCAGCTCGCAGGGCTTACAGGACTAAAATAGAGTCAGCACAGCCAGAAACGCCCTCTGCGATGGTGCTGGAGGCAGCGGGGTATTCCGGTTTGCCAGGTTTGTGGATCTTTGGGTAATAAGTAAAAGGGCCCAGGCTCGGTTCCTGGGGCATGGAAACGTGAAAGCTCTGGCCTTCCTGAGCCAGTTAGCCTCTAGGTTGCTGCCCTGCCCTGCCTTTTCCCACGAGAAATTTGATTCCTGGTTGCAATGCGGTATTCTTCCAATTGTGAGTCCCAGCTACAGCTGTATTTGTCCAGTGGGCTTTCATGCATATTTCCAAATTAGAAGTAAATATCCCCATGCTTTTTTAAACCAGCAGAACTTCTCTGTGCTCAGGGGTTGTAGCTGATATTTGCAGAGATCCTTTAGCCTTGCTGCACCCGGAGGAATTCAGTGCTCTTAAAATAAAAGCCTTTTTTTTTTTTCCCTGGGAACATGGGAAGGCACTCGGCTGATGGTT
The DNA here is from genome assembly GCF_052110815.1 of Crocodylus siamensis. Classification (NCBI taxonomy): domain Eukaryota; kingdom Metazoa; phylum Chordata; order Crocodylia; family Crocodylidae; genus Crocodylus; species Crocodylus siamensis. Next base: position 1,105,053 of record NC_143401.1, on the reverse strand, counting down.
TCCTTGCATTTGTCGCAGCCTTGAAGCATTTCAGGGAGGGTTCCCTTTCCCTGTGCTTCTTCTTTCAGGAGTTGTTGGGTCTGAAGACATCAAGCAGAACGAGAAAAATCTGGCAGTGAATCAGAGCTGGAGCCATGACAATGCTGATAAAGCTGCCCTCAGGTACAGCAAGTTTTCAGTTCTTTACCCTCTTTGATAAGGAGGTGGCAGGAGCGGGAGGTGGCAAAGGGCAGAACACGGGGGTTGTGTGCATGGACTTCTAGCATTTTGCATTCTGACAGTGAAGGGTTTGCTACAGACAGAGAGGGGGATGCTTTGCATTAGTTGATGGCAGGCCCAGGGGGACGTAAGCCAGGTAAATGGCTTATGTATCAGTGGAGGCAGAGGGGGAAGAAATAGAAAGCTCCTGCAGTGACTTCTTGGCTTGCTGTGGCTGGGAGGAAGAACCTCTCACCTCCCCCTACAGTCTGGCCTGCCAGGCTCTGAGTGTGCAAGCCCTGGTGGGATTGTGGATCCAGTTGTGTACACACCAGTGCTTCCATCACTTCCAAAGGCTGAGGATGGAACGGGGTAATTTTGAGATGGAGCCCCTGGGTCCCCGCTGGAACAGCGCTATTACCAGTAATATGCAATGCATAGCAAAACCTGTCTCCTAGACTATCACTAGTATGTCTGTCTTAAAATAACAGAAAACTAAATAAAGCCCAGTTCTCCTGCATTTCAAATGCCATCCCGCCACCCTCTCTTCCCCCTCCCTTCATCAGGGGAGGGTTTCAGGCCAGAGGCTGGCTGAGCAAACAGCTTGCCCTTCTCTTGCTGCAGTCAGGGATTCTGGGCAGAGGCAGCCCGTCAGCGATGGATTCACCTCCCTGCCCTAGTGCGAAATGCAGTTCAAATTCTGTCAGCAAGATGTGTGAGGCCTCATCTCCACTCACTGGCTGCACTGATTTAACTCCGCTTTTAAATCCATTTAGTTAAACTGGTGCAACTCTCATGTATATTCAGGGACTGCGATCTCAAGAAGGGCTAATCCTGGCCTTGCAGTGTCATATGCAGCTTGGGTGACCCTCTGTGGGAAGAGTCTGACCTAGGCAAAGCAGGTTTTCTGTAGCAGGAGTGATCCTTGCGTTGAGCACGTGTGTGCACGCATTTGCGTGTTAAAGGTCTAGACTCTAAATTGTGCAGTGATAGGTAGAGCATGAAAGGGACTTGTTTCATGTTTTGTTACAGGCAGAGTAAACCCAAAACTGAAGTCACCAGTGCGATGGTGCGGTCTTCCACCATGATGGTTTCAGACAAGGCTTCCCTCTTGTCCGTGAAGAAATTTGAGCTAAGAGATACTATCGTTAAATCCCAGCTTGTGCAGAAGGAGGATTCCTATACCTCCATCCAGAACTTCAGGTAACAACCCCTCTCGGGAATAAACATGGTGCTGGGGAGCATGCATTTAGTCATAAGCCTTGTCTAAAATCAACAGCATTTGCAATTTTACCTGCAATTCAGAGTGGAGGGAGACTTGGAAGAAAGTACACTCCATCCCCTGCCACTTAGCAGAGTCTTCCTGCTTTCTAATCTGTTCACCCAGCTGCAGAGAAGAGTGCTCTTATTCACAACAGACTCTGTGCTCCAGTCCGTGCTTGATCTCATTCCAGATCCCGTCTCGGGGGGCATCCTCTGCTTTCGACTGGTTGTTTATTTGTCTGTTAGTGGTCAGAGGTATCCTTGTAAGTGCCTGGTTCTGAAGAGACCGTTCATATGGAAGAGGTCAATCCATGCTGAGCACTTTATTTTGATTAAACTCCCTTTGAATGAGCTGTTCTGTGGGTGAAGGAGCAGTTGTGGTGATCTTTCCAACCATGTTCGGCATGGTTTTGTGAAATGCATGCATTCCCTGTGGACTGTAAACGCACTGCTCTGTAAAATGATGCGGAAGAGTTGCCGAAAGTCTTATCCCTTCATCTTGGTGACATGACTCTCACCCTGCTCTGTCGTAGTGCCCACAGAAGCAAGTTCCTCTTAAACATATTTGCAAAGCCACATAGTTAAGGGATCTTGCCTTTTCTGCTCAGAGCCTCAGGCAGTCCCAGCAGGTTGCAGTTTGGGCCTGCAGGTCTAGGGTTTGAGTGACTCCAAGCCCCTTTGCAGGTTTTTTGTCGGGACATACAACGTCAATGGGCAGTCGCCCAGAGGGAGCCTCCAGCCCTGGCTGAGCCACGACATCGAGCCTCCGGACATTTACTGCGTTGGGTAAGTGCATCTTCCCCGCCAGCTCCCACCCAGGGGTGCATGTGTGTAGCCTGGTGATGGGCAAGGAGGGTTGAAGTGAGTGTTTGCATCATCGACACTGGCTGCTATTCCAGGCGCGTTTTTTCTCTCCAGAGACTCCGTGGGGCTCGGACCCCTTCATGCCCTGCTATGGTTAAATCAGCGTAGCACTAACGGGAATTCAGCTTTGCACTAAGCACCTAGTTAGGATTTGGTTCTTTAACTGATCCGTCACACAGTGAATATGTCTCTTCCCTGGAGGCAAAGGCTGGAGAGTTACCAAGCCAAGTGAATACATCCATGGGTTCCTTCCTCTAACGCAGTTTCCAGGAGCTCGATCTGAGCAAAGAAGCCTTCTTTTTCAATGACACGCCGAAGGAGGAAGAGTGGTTTAAAGCTGTAACTGATAGTCTTCACCCCGGTGCCAAGTACGCCAAGGTAAATGTGAAGGGAAGGCTGCCTGATCCCGTCTCCTTGCCTTCGCCTGCTCCTTGCTTGTTTCCAGCCACTGGACATTGGCAGGACTGGGGTGCCTGCAAGGGCTTAGTGCCTTTTGGGGCTGCCTGCCTCCCCAGGCAGGGTTTCAGGCACTGGTCACTTTTCCAGGGAAGCAGCCCAGTCTCTCCTGTCCTGTGCTGAGCCATGCCATAGGGATGCCCAGGCGTGGCTCCTGCACCGTGCCAGCTTGATACAGCAGCATGGGGTCTGGTTCATGGCACGCTGCTCCGGGTTCAGCTCCACATGGGGTGAGGGGCCGCGCAGAAGCAGCCCTGGCTCTGGCTCTATTTCCAGGCTTGAATGTTACAGGGATTGTCTTGCAGGTGAAGCTGATCCGGCTCGTTGGGATCATGCTCCTGCTCTACGTGAAGGCAGACCTTGCGCCAAACATCTCGGAAGTGGAAGCAGAGACCGTGGGGACTGGGATCATGGGAAGAATGGTAGGAGGGGCAGGGGCTGAGTAATCTCTTCCCTGATCTCATGTTGCAGTGACTCCCTACATGCAGCTCTCTACTAATTATCGGCTCTCCCCATCCCACATATGACAGCAAAAGGTGCAGCTTGCAGGGAGAAGCACAGAGCTCCGGGGGCTACCTCCCCTGTGGGTCCCTGCTGAGTGAGACTGAAATAGGCTGCAGCTTTTCCCATACTAAGTAGATCAGGGGAACCGATGTGACTTCCCTTCCCTGGAGGTGGCTTCTTTGGCTGTCAGGATCGTGTGGCCCATCTCTCTGACCTGGGAACTTCATCTCCATTGATACTGCAGGCACTGCGTGGCAGAATCTGCCTTTGTAAGAGGCGGCTCCTGAAGTGGCCACTGAATTCTTTGCAACTCCGCTCTGTTTCATAGCTGCACTATGCATGCCCCAGTCCTTGCGGTTCCCATCTAGGGAGAGCTGAACTGGTTCACGGCACTGATTCATAATTAATCCCAGGGCTTGTGCAGGAGTGCAGGGGCTTCTTGTGCAGGCTGTTTCAGCCCCCGTGGCTCCGCTGTGCTGGGGAGCCTGCGACCAGCTCCGCTGCCTTCCCCGCAGGGTAACAAAGGCGGAGTGGCAATCAGGTTCAAGTTCCACAACACGGGCGTGTGCATGGTGAACTCCCACCTGGCCGCACACACCGAGGAGTACGAGCGGAGGAACCAGGACTTCAAGGACATCTGCTCTCGCATGCAGTTCTGCCAGGCTGATCCCAGCTTGCCCCCCCTCACCATCAACAAGCACGAGTACGTGTCCAGGTCTCCATCCCTGCACCCACTGGAGTTCATGCTTGCCCTTGGGTTGTGGCGGGAAGGGAGATGGGCTCTGTGCTCTCTGCTGTTAGCCCCTTGCCGGCAGGAGTCTGGGAGGTGCTGGGGTAGCTCAGGCCAGGGAGCCCGGAGCTCCTTGCTCTGACCCCCACTGCAACGCAGGCTTTGGATGACTCCCTCACCTCCATGTCTCCCTCTTCTCAGCTGTGAAATAGAAACAGCCTGTAGCCGTTTCCCCAGAGGGTTTTTGAGGGTTTGCTAGTTTGCTTGGAAGAGCAAAGCCATGGGCTGAGCGCCAAGGGCTGTTCTCTGATTCAGTCTGCTGGCGGCTGCCTCTCAATTCATGCTAACAGATAAATTTGTGGGGCTCTCACCTGGACATAACCTTTCTTGTACCAAATGCTGTGCTTAGTGTGTGAGAGCCTCCATCCATGGTCTTGGGGCAGTCTCTTGCATGTGACACTAGTGGGTCAATGTGGCTTACAAATGGGGGAAGCAGGCATGAGTGGGCTGCCTGGCGTCTCTGGGCTAGTAGGGGGCAGAGCTGGAGGCAGGATTTGGGTTTCCAAAGCCCCAGTCCCTTGGAGGGCTGGGTGCTCTGGTGCCAGAAGGGCTCAGTTATGTCTCAACAGCAATTACAATGAACATTTCTGAGGTCTTTGTTTCAAAAGCCAGCACGAGGAAGTGGCTGGGTTGGTGGTTCCCTGTGTTTTGCTTGGATTAAATCGGTCTCAAACTCTTGCTACCTTCTGTAAATAACCTGCAGACATGGGTAGAGCTGGACTCTGGCTGTTTTGGGCAGCATAGTGTCAGCCTCTTCATGCTGGCCCCTGTATGTTGTCTCCTTGCAGTGTGATCCTGTGGCTGGGAGACCTCAATTACAGGATAGAAGAGCTGGACATGGAGAAGGTGAAGAAGTTTGTGGAAGAGAAGGCATTTCTAGCCCTTTATCAACATGACCAGGTACAGATGAGTCTCCTAGAGGGGCAGCTGAGCCCCTGCCTCTGTCTGCTGATTTCCCTGTAGCCTGTGGCTGCATGGTTGGCCCTGGGTGTTTGTGAGCACAGCACATACATGTATGGGAGGCTGCTTTTTGGTGTAATATCCATTCTGTGGACCAGTCTGATAGTATCGGTGCCCCCGGCACCTATTTTCAGTATGGGCCAGAATCATCCCTGCAGCTCAGCCAGCCTCTGCACATGCTTTGTACAGCAGGTCACCATCCACCCCGCTCCTGGATAGAGCTTTGTGGGGAGGGCACCAGGGCTTAGGAAGAGATGCCTCCTCTCTAAGGCATGGGGTAAAAACTGCTCAGACAGGGAAGGGGGCGGAGGGCTTTAACTCCTCACAAAGCTGGCTTGTACAGCATGGTTACAATGACAGAACAAGGAGCAATGGTCTCCAGTTGCAGCAAGGGAAGTTGAGGTTAGGTATTAGGAATAACTTTCTTACAAGGAGGGTAGTAAAACATTGGAACAGGCTCCCCAGAGAGGTGGTGGAGTCTCCATTCTTGGAGGTTTTGAAGACCCAGGTAGACAAAACCTTGGCTGGGATGATGTAGTTGGGTCTGGTCCTGCTTTGAGTAATGGACTCGATGTGACCTCCTGAGGTCCCTTCCCACCCTCATTTTCTACAATTCTGTGAATGGCCTTGGTGAGGTTGACCAGCACCTTTTAGATGAAGTGTGTGTGTGTGTGTGTGTGTGTGTGCAAGCGTGCACTTCTCCACAAAGCTGTGCCTTTGTCCTTTTTGTAGCTCCAGAACAACTTATGATTACATACATTTACATTTCCCACCTCTCTTGGCTTTCCTTCTGTACTAGCTGAAGAGGCAGATGGATGAGAAAGCTGTCTTTGAAGGCTTCACGGAAGGAGAGATTTCCTTCCAGCCGACCTACAAATACGACACTGGCTGTGATGACTGGGACACTAGGTACGTGAGCTGTGTGCAGATGTCGCCTCCTCTTTATTAGCTCGTGTCCATGTCTCCCTTGAGGCGGTGAAAACAAGCTAAAAGGGGCATTAGACCCAACTTACTGGAGGAAGGCAAAAAGTTTCTGATGCGAGCCTGCTTCCAAGATGAATGTCTCTGGTCTTACTTGTATGCTGTTTGGATGAATGAGAATCCCGTCTCTAGGTTTGAGGGCACTTGTGCTGATCCCATCTGGATTTCCCTAACTCTTGCCAGTAATAACATTTTTTGAGATATTGGAAGAAGCTTCCTATATGAGGAGCTTGTTTTTGCCCTGTCCAGGCAGACTTTGGGGGGTTATTTTGGGGGCTGGCTGTAGAATCCCATCTGCCGTGGCCTTTGTTGGATGTTCTTTGTTGTACTGGGGGCGGTTCTGGCTGGACTGTGGACACTGCCCACAAGAGCCTGAATGATTAATTCTGTGCAGCAGTTAGAAATGTCAAGGGGAGAACTTGTAAGTTTAAAATTGGGATTTTAAACTTTTTGTAAAGTTCCTGTGATCAGCATGGTTCCAAATATTGGTTTTCAGGCAGTGTCTGAGGACAGGCAGCCCTGGGCCTTTGTGTGAACAAAGGGAATGGTGGGGCAGAGATGCCCAAGACTGATCCAGTTTGCCCTCTGCAGCTTTGCACAAGGAAAAAAAGGGATGTGGGTCCTGGGGAAGCCCAGCTCCATCTCTCCCACAGCAGCATCCCCACCCCCACCCCCGCAGCCAGGCCACACTCTGCCCTGTTGTCTAAACCGTGCTCTTTTTCCTGGGGGAGGTCTCACGTGGCCGTTCTGTGGTTTCAGTGAGAAGTGTCGTGCCCCAGCCTGGTGTGATCGGATCCTCTGGAAGGGGAAGAATATCACTCAGCTGAGCTATCGCAGCCACATGGCTTTGAAGATCAGTGACCATAAGCCAGTGAGCTCCATGTTTGAAATTGGGGTAGGTGCCTCTCGACTGCTAGCGATAGCTGGGCTAGGTCTGTCCCTCCGATGGGGGGAGTCGCTTCTGCTGCTTCCTCCTCTTCTGCGCTCACGCTTCCTGGACCTCTGCCCCGATAACAGCACCATGTGCAGGGGGCGTTGTTCTTAGCAGAGCGCCCGTTTGATAACAGCCGGTTGCTCTTGGTAACACGCAGATGAAATCAGCTGCAAATGTCAACCAATGGCTTTTCATGAGCGTTCCCTTGCACTGCAGATTTCCACTGTTTTGCCCGTTTCCCGAGAGACGTGCAGTGCAGGAATGTTTCGTTAGCCGACAGGAGAGTAACGGACTGAGGGGCCTTGAAGAGCTCATCCCAGGGCTGGCTGGCTGATTCATTTGCTCGCTAAGGCAGGCAGTGGGGCCCAGGAGGGGACAAATATTGGCTCATTAGTGCTAGCCCATTTCTTTCTCATCCTGCTGTGAACCTGCTCCTCGCTAATCTGAACAAGTCTTTTGGTGAAGTCTGGCTGTGGATTCAGTTCAACTTCCTTGCAGTAGCAGCTCTGCATCAGTGCCCTGCGTAGCTCTCCACTCTCCATGCCAGCCCGCTGTGAAGTCAGGTTGCCCCGTAGTCTGCAGGCTATCTCCTAACCCTCCAGCAGAGACTCAGCAGGTGCTTTTTGCTATGTATGTGTCCCTTTCAGGTGAAGGTCGTGAACGAGGAACTCTACCGGAAAGCCTTTGAAGAAATAGTGCGCTCGTTGGACAAGATGGAGAACGCCAACATCCCATCGGTGACCCTGTCCCAGAGGGAGGTAGGACACATTCCTGGGCTTCCCCTCTTGCTTCTTGAAGGAAAGCCTAGGTCCAAGAAGAAGTCCAATAATGAATTGTCAGGACAGGCAACAGGAAGCCAGGACTCCTCTTGTCTCTTTCCAGGCAGCTGCATAGCTCAGAGGACTAAGCAGAGGCTGGGTATCAGGGCTTTTTAGTTCTGTTTCATAGATGTGTGGTGAGGCCTGAGGCCAGTTGCTTGCCTTTCACCCCTATATTCCCTCGCAGCAAATGGCAGAGATCATGCTGACCCATCCGACAGACTGGCTCAGTGGTCCTGGACTAGCGCAGGCAACGCGGGATTCTGATTCTTGGGCCCTGGATAAAAGCAACCGTGCAGCACCCCACTACTTCTGCAGGGTTCTGAGATGCGGACACTTTCCCAGCAAGGCCCCAGCAAAAATTCACAGCCCTGCCATTCCCCAGTCAGGGTAGCGACAAGATCACAATAGCTATCGCTTTGACTTGCTTTTGGAAAGCATAAGACCTACTAAACCCAAGTTGGCAGGGCACGGAAAGGAGTTTTGCTGAGCAGCTGTAGCTGTAGGGTGAGACTCCAGTGGGGCCTCCCTCCAGTGGGGCATGGAGAGGTAGCTCCTCCCGCCTGCAGCTCTGGTTTCAGGGAAGGATGTGTCTCGAGCATGCACAATGGACATGCACGATCTTGGGTCCCCGTGAAGGACAGGTGGAATCACAGTCAGCTTTGGGAGCTGAGTGTTTCATCTGGGTGATTTATTAACTAAGTGGTAGTGCAGGGAGCTCCGAGGGAAAACCTTTCCCTCCTTGCGGAGGTTGTTGGTAGGGGCATTTGGCTCGTGAAGATGATTTGGAAGAGGCTGACACGGACGTTGCGTGTTCCCAGTTCTTTTTCAAGGATGTGAAGTACATGCAGCTGCAGGTGGAGAAGTTGACCATACGCAACGGACAGGTGCCCTGTCAGTTCGAATTCATCAGCAAACCGGACGAAGACACCTACTGCAAGGAGTGGCTGATCGCAAACCCCTGCAAGGGGTTCCTGCTACCGGGTGAGGCACCTTTCAGAAAGTTTTGCTTCCACGTGCTCACCCCCTTTGAATCCACGGGTAACATGCTTTTCTTGGCTTGTTGTCCTTGCTGTCTGGGGCACATCTTGGCCCCTACGCATGTCCACTGTCTGGAAGGACTCGTTAGTTTAATGACTGTATTTACCATGCCTGTGTTTCACTTCCCTGCAGATTCTGAGATTACAGTTGAATTGGAGATGTTTGTTAATAAATCAACAGCTACGAACTTAAACTCTGGGGAGGATAAGCTCGAAGACATCCTGGTTTTGCATCTCGACAGAGGGAAGGATTATTTCCTGTCGGTGACAGGAAACTATTTGCCCAGCTGCTTCGGGTCTCCCATCCACACACTGTGCTACATGAGGGACCCGATCCAGGACATGTCGGCAGAGTCCATCCGAGATCTGGTGTGTTAGTGACAGGGCTCACCTGAGGTCTGTTACTTAAGTGTCCCAGCATCTCCTTGTCATATAGCATTAATGAGCATTTGTCTGGTTTTCTTTTCCCTTATCCCGGGATTTATCTACACTGATTACATTCAAGTCCCCTGGTCCCATACACCCAGGGACTGCACCTGGCCGACATGCCTTTGGTGCTCTAAGGCAGCACCTTCATGTCTCCCCTCAGCTCTTCTTCTTGCTCCGGTTCCCCATGTAGGAGGGTTTGTGCAGGCACGGGCTGCTGTTGCTGTGCTTCCTGGGTGCTGTCGTCTGTGTGGGCTTGGGTGTATTTGCCTGTCCTGTCAGATGGAAGTCGCCCTTCCCAGGTGCATGGCAAGTGAGCCATGGCTGGACCAGGCGGCCTTGTTCTTAACTCTGAACCATAAGTCTGACCTGCACGTCCCGTGGGGCACTTGCCTGCCTTGAATAAGCTGGTTTGCTTCTTTCCAGACCCTGATGCCCCTGCACATGAGCGGTGAAGCTTTCCAGAGCGAGAAGCCTTTGGAGATCCCCAAAGAGCTGTGGATGATGGTGGATCATCTGTACCGCAATGCCTCGCAGCAGGTGGGCAGCCTCTGTGCCAGAGACATGTCCTCATTGCCTATGGGCACCTAGCTAAGCTTTGGGAAAATGGACTGGGAATGAACTGCCTTGGCTGGAGCCGGCAGAATGAGCCCCAAGTGGGACGGGCTCGGGAGGTAGTGCTACCTCATGGGTGTAGCAAGGAAAAGGGTGACAGGTTGTATCATATCTGCTCCCTCACCCTGGCTGCAATGGGGTTCTGTACAAACCACCCTGACATGCTGAAAGCACCTGTTTCCTGCATCTGAGCTTTGTGTGGCAACACCGTAGCCTGGGCTCGACCTACAGCGCACCCGGGCAGTGCCTGCCTTGCACTCGTCTGGTGGGGGGAGCTGTAGTGTGGTCTGTGGGTACCTCCTGGGGATCCTGAGGTAGCCGGGAAAGGATTGCTTCCCTCCTCAGGGCTCCCTGTAACACTGCGGTGCCCTTGCAGGAGGACCTGTTCCAGCAGCCCGGCCTGCGTTCTGAATTCGAGCATATCCGTGACTGCTTGGACAAAGGCACGCACGACACCCTCCGTATCCTTTGGGGAAACATTTGGTGCAGCTGCTTTTGTGTCTGGGGCAGGGAGCAGCTTTCTGCTTGGAGCCTGTATGGCCCTGTGGGCTCCCTTGTTAACGTAGCCCCCTCATTTCTGGCCACTGAGGTGTGTATCCCTTTAGTAACAACGGGAACACGTGGTCCTGTTTCTGCCTGGGCGGTGCTCTCTGGACCAGTGACGGTGCTTGGTCTAGGAATGCCAGGCTGCTTATGGGTTCAGCGTGCTCTGCAGAGCCACGGCACTAAGTACAGACCACAAGGTGAGACCTTGGCAGTGATGAAAGCTTCAGCAGGGATGTTAACAGACCGGATCCAACCCCATGACCTTTTCCTTTAACCATCCTTGGCTCAGTTGGCAGCAACCATTCTGTAGCCGAAGCCTTGCTGCTCTTCCTGGAAAGCCTGCCAGAGCCTGTCATCTGCTACGAGTTCTACACCCTCTGTTTGGAGAGCGCCAGCAATTATGTGCTAGGCAGACAGGTAATGCAGGGGCTGCTGGGGGGGGCATTACTCTTCTACAGCTTTAGCCGGAGTTTGATTATCCTGTGCTGGACGGATAGCAGTGCCAAAGAAATCACCGTCTCATGGCACAGGGAGGCTCTTAGCACTGAGGCTTTTCTAGTTGTGTGGACTCTTAGGGCTGGCATCTAGAGTGTTATTTCTGGTGCGTGTTTTCACAGCAAGGCGCTCTCTCTCTTTCTAGATTGTCTCCAAGCTGCCCGAGTGCCATAAAAACGTGTTCAAATATCTGATGGCATTTCTGCGGGAACTACTGAAAAATTCAGGGAAAAACCGCTTGGACGCAAATATTCTTGGTGAGGCAAAGAAAGTGTCCAGTCGGCTCCTGGGGTGGCTGTGCACTGTGCAGCGTGAATTATAACCAGCTGAATGTTTCTCTTAGTGGCTTCTCTTGTGTTTGGCATGCATTTTGCAGTTATCTGGAATAGAAACTGTAGCCAGAGTAGCAGAAAGCAGTGTGTTTTCTTTCCAGAAAGCAGAAACCCAGCAGTAGGAAGAGTGTTCAATGTTTCCCAGCAAGGGAAATGTTCCCATGGCCAACTCTGCCCTTCTCAATCCCCCTCCCTTTCTGCAATCAGGACCCCTGTACCATGCATGCCACAGCTTTGTTTTAGGGGTAATGCCTGATCCCCGGTGACTGATGGGCTCTTTTGTTTTTTGTTTTTATGCAGCTAGTATATTTGGTGGCTTGTTGCTTCACCCTCCTCCCAGCCAGCCCAAGCCTGACATCACTGAGAAGAGGAGGGCCCAGCAATTCATCCATCAGTTCCTCTTGAGAGAAGACAACTCCCCATAGACTCCAGTTGCAGCTAATCTGTTTTTAGATGAAGATATTGAGTTACTGTAAAATATTTTTGTACAGAGTATCAGCTTTTTTCAGGATTTTACAGTATTTTATATAGAGCACAATCTATTATTAAATACAGATCAGACGTTTAGAACCAGTCACTGTATTAACAAACTGTAAAGAACACTGAATTTCTAAATAAGCTTGACAGAAACCAGCAAAGACATGCAGGAACTGACATTTTATACCATATTTTAATTATTTAACTTGTATTAAACCATGGAGTTTTAAAGTTCCTTTTTATTTATAAAGCGATAGCCATCTTAGTGCACTTTCTCGGCCTGCCCTTCACCCCATGTCGCTGGTGACAGGCTTGAGCTTCTGGGTCTGTTCATTTGGATTAAATCTCATTTGTTCAACGGCACGGAGCCAAGCAAGACAAGAGCCACAGAGCGTTGCCAGGTGTGTTTCAACCTCTGCACAAGCACGTTGGGGGCTGCAGAGAGCTTCGTTTAGGGCCTTGGTGATGAAGCAGAAAATTGAAAGTGAAGACATTAGCAATTCTGTCTCTCTGCTTGCAGGGACTGTGAACATGCTGTAGTCCAGGCCTTAGTGGATTAGCTCCTTGCCTGAAGATGTTCATGATGCTGCCAGGGCAGTGACAGTTGGCAAGCACTGTGACCTGAGATGGCACTGCAGGGACTCTGAGCATACCGTGCCAGTGCCACCTTGGAGGTGAACTTGCAGTATTGACTAGAACTGTTAAGCTTTGTGCAGTCCGGTTTAAACGTTGGCGAGCTAGGCAGCAGATTCCAGTGTGCTGTACCTAGTCAGGACTTTCTGTTGTGTAATTCTATTTTGACGCTATAAATCTATTTTAACAGTGGTTGCAGCAAGCGCTTGTCACACTTCCTCCTCTGTGGGTGCAGCTTCTTCCAGTGGTCTGTGTAACATGGGTGTCCAGTTCTGCTGTGGTTTGCAGTTAATGTTTTCTCTGCCTTATGACCTTCCCCTTCTAGATGCTATTTCCCCTGAGCATACATTAGTTTGAGGAATTCCTCGTCCTGCTGGCTTTTTCACAGCTGTGTCTATATTTCTCTCAAAGAATAAGAATCGAGGAAGCCTGTATTTTGTTACCTGCATAGGCCAACTTCACTGTTTAACTACCACACTAAACCCTTACCAGCTCATGCTAGTGGCGAATTTGGCCGAATTATTCTAATAAGGCTGCACAAAATATGGCTTATGTTTTTAAAATACAAGTCTGCCATCTCCCTCTTCTGGAGACTCTGACGCACACACAGTCTCACTCAAATGATGCACATTCCTCAAAACTATGCTTTTTAACCTGCTTACAGCAAGCTCTACCTTGTAAGAGCAATTAACAGCTTCATGGTTGAATATCCAGGAAAGACCATTTCATACTTAAAAATATAAATATATATAGAGAAACATGTTTCTATTTTCAGGAAGTTTTTAAAGAGACGTGTCGCAACTTGTAGCGGCCTTGATTGCAAAACTTCCTCCTATTGTGAAGCCTGTATAGAGAATCATAGAAAAGCAGGACTGGAAGTTCTTTCTTGTATGCAACCTAAGTCTTCCCTGCTGCAAGTTAAGGCATTGCTCCTTGTCCTGTCACCTGTGGCCACATAGAAAAAGTGGTCTCCATCCTCTTTATTAGCACCCTTCAGGTTCTTGAAAGCTATTATCAAATAAGCCAAAAGTGAAAGAATGATAAAACATCTAAAAGCAGCACTCTTCAGATTCATAAAGTAAAAGTCTTACAGTCAAATCACCGAATGGCTTGCTGGTTGCCCATTCTAATGATAAGTTTTCTGTAGAGGTTTTTATTCATGTCATTCCTCTGACATTTAAGGTTTTTGAACTTGGAATTCTCTATCAGGTTTGGTTTTGGTTTTTTGTTGGGTTTTTTTTATAGGAAAAAACATACTAGACACATGTAGAGTTACAATAAGGAGAATAAAGCGTCATTGCAGAGCACTTAATACTATTGCTGTACTGCCTGAGAGCTTATGCTCTTTCAGCATAAGACTGGAAGTGGTGAATTCAAGCCTGAGTGGGACATATGGAGCTGATATTTCTTGCTGATCGAATGTGTCCGGTCAGTTTATGTAACTGGCCACCTCCCAAAACATTTGGTGCTTTGGTATATGTTGAGGGGGAGTGGGGAAGAGAGGGGAGGCCCCATTCCCTGCCAGCTTATGCATCTTCTGTTGCAGGACATAGCATAATGATGAATCGCAGGGCAGCTGCTCAAGTTTGGATCAGTACCGAATTGTCAGCCGTCACAGCTGGTTTAGTCAAGAGCAGCCACCATTAGTCTCCTTGCAGGCTGCTCTTTGGGAAAGACCCATATGAAAAACGCTACGTGCAATCGTGCCGGCATTTAAATACGCTCTCGGTTCATGCTTCAGTGCTCAGCGGCTGGTGTGTTTTGCATGCACTGGGACATCTGTTTCTGGCAGCTGGTTGTACAGTGGTAGCAGACGTGTAGGCAGGCTGGTGATTAGGAGTTTAACTTCAGCAGCGGAAGACCTGGATATTTTGGAATTGGCCAGCAGAGGGGGATGACAGACTGGAAACACGTTATCGTGGCTTCCCCGGTACCTGGATGATCCCTTTCCCTATGCTGTGCCTTCCTTGCAAAACCAAAAGAAGCAGAGGAGCTCAGGAGCTGCTCTGCTCGCATTATTGGTCTCTAAAGGGACATGTAAAACCCACTGGTTAGTAGCATAGCTTGTGTTCACAGGCAGCGTATGGATGATCCAGAACCTGGCCCATCCCTCTGGTTTCCATGCTGAAAGAGCATAAGCTCCTGGGCAATACAGCAATAGCATTTAGGGCTTTGCTAATACCAGTGCCAGGGTCAAGATGCAGCTGCCCACAGACATGCACCAGGGCAACACGTTTAATCGCCAGCTTGGGGGAGAAAGTGAGAGGCCTGGTAGAAGGGCTGGCATTGGAGAACGGCTTCCATAGCTACAGTGAAACCAGAGGTTAAAGTTAATCCTGAAATGAATGTGCCCGCCAACGGATTTGGGACTATCTGAAGTCCCAGACTGAAAAGTTGGGGTGGAGGATCCTTGTCGGTTGTAGCACCACACCACATATGGCATTTGAATGATCAAGTTTTGCTCAATCAAAAGGATTCGGAATTGATTTGGCTAATGCAGCCTGGAATGTGAAAAATTTTCCAAAAAAAAAAAAACAAGTGTGCCTAGCTGTGCTTTTGCTTTATGTACCAAACATTTGGGTCTTCCCGCAGTTCTAAATGTGCTAGTAAAGACTGGCAGCGTGCCCCGTACAATGTGAGGCCTAAGCCCTGCAAGCTCCTTACTGCAGATGAGCAGTCCTGCTGTGTGAATAACAACCCAGTAAGTCAGCCACGGCTCTTCAGCAAGAAATGCAACATCTCTCCCCACCAGTTTCTGGACAGTCAGCACCTGCCCCTGCCCTGACTTCCTTTTTCCTTCTGAGCCCTGAAATGAAGAGATGGCCAGATGGTCAATGCCCTCGGCGCTGGGGAGAACTGCAGCCCTGCAGACAGCCTGGCATTTTACCCAGTCCGAGTGGGGAGTCACGGGATCCCCTCTGTGATCTATTCAGTCGGTGCCAGCTTCTGTTAACCCACTTTTTCCACTGAAATTTCAGTGCCTGTCCATTAGGGCAAGAGGAAGCTCCCTTGACTCATTACCTAAAGGCAGCTCAGTCTTTTGGGCTCCATGATCTCTGAAGGCCCCTTCCAGCTCTACTTCGCTATGAATCTTGTTTTTTATAAGCCCCTTTCTGAGATTGTTCGTGCCTGGAATAGCATCTGTCTCCCTGCCCTGAAGCTGTAAGCACTGGTGTTGGTGGCCTTGCCCTGTGTACAACATTGTGCCCCGGTATTTAAAGAGGAGAAGCCAAATGGTCTGAAATCTAGGTTAGTTCCAAGATCCAAACTTCACAAAATGCACCTCGTTTCTCTGCGTGTGTCCCCCTTCGGAGTAACTCTAGCTCTGTTTGATGTACAAGAACGTGCACAATGCCGTGGCTCATGAAAGGGCATTTGACCAGTTGCTGGGCATCACAAGGATCAGGTGAGTCAAATTAGCATCCGGCTAGGTTCTGCAGAAAGCAGTCGCTGTGATGTGTTCGGCAGGATTTCTTGCATGCTAGAAGGGTGATGTGAACCAAGTGCTGGACCAAACTTTGCTAAGAAATATCATGGCTTGGCTAGCTTTGACAGTCTTTCTCAAGGAAAAACTTCTTTGCAAGGATTTGTAAGGTCCCTGCCAGCTCCTAACAACTATGGCATGACTCAATATACTATGGACTTCATAGACATCACAAGCTGCTTGTTTCTGGTTCCCGCGATGAATGGAAACTGCAGCCTTCCAGACAGTGCAAGGTCGGATGTGGTGGACGTGGCCTGGTCAGTGTTGCCAGCCCTCCAAGATTATCCTGGAGTCTCCAGGAATTGGATACAAGTCTCCAGGAAGCTGCTGAGAGTCACCTGGGAGATAAATGATAGGGCATTCATTAAAATAAATATTAAATGTTGAGTCCAATGTATACAGTAATTCAGTGGGTTTTTAAAATGTAATAGTAATGTGCATTTACCTTCCTGCCATAAAGTCTATGCACTGTAATCCCTAACTGACATAGGCAAGCACGTAGGCACGTTGGTGTTGTGTCGTGGGCATGTCAGCATGGTGTGTCAAATGTAATAATAACGTGCGTTTGCCTTCCTGATGTGAAGTCTGTGCACTGTAATCCATAACTTATACACAAGCACATGGGCACATTGGCATTGTGTGTTGCAGGCACGCTGGCATCGTCTCTTTAGTCCACTAACTATGCTACAGCGCACCTGCCTTGCACTTTCAACCCCCCACCCCAAAACCCAGAAACGGCTGATGGTGAGGGCCCTTCAAAACAAAACAGCTCTGAAGGTACTGTTAAAAAAAAAAAAAAAAAAAAAAAAGGAGTTCAGTGAATGAGGTTTTGCTGTATCCGTCATTTTATAATGGTATTAAAATGTTATTTAATGTTCCATATTTTTAAATGAATGCACACAGACCCACAAACATTTAAATGCTCATTTACAAGCAAAGTATCCTGAACTGAATCTCACTTTTTAAAAATACGATTCACATTACTGAATCTTGCTTTTTAAAAATGAGCTATGTTGCTGAACATCACTTTTTAAAAATAAATCACATTGCTAACTCTCACTTAAAAAAAAATATGACTCGTGTTACTGAATCTTGCTTTCTAAAAACTGAGCTGTATTCCTAAATCTCATTTTTAAAAAATGAGTCACATTCCTGCGTCTCGCTTTTTAAAAATACAATTCACATTACAAGTTGAGATTTTGCAATGTTGTTTATTTATGCAATGCACTTAAAATATGAAATGGTTTTCATAAAATACTTCTTATTCCCACCGAAGAGTAGAGGGTGGTATGGTGAAGGGTTTCCAAGATCAGTTGTTGTGGCAGGTGGAATACGTTTAGTGTTGGCAACCCCACGGGAGATTTCCAGGGCTCCGGATGTTGCTGACTCAGGAGTTCCCGTAACAGGGCACCTGGAAGGCATAAAAGTTTGGAGCCTGAGCTAGCAAATTGGTGGAGCCCTGCAAGGCACGGGGGTAGGAGCTCCCAGCCAGGGGAGTGACCGGAGATTGCTAGAGGGACAGCGGCACGACCTTCAGATCAGCGATGTACCCCAGGTGCCAGCTTATCCTGGCAAACAGGTAAGGGGAAGTTTTCCCGTGTAAAGGGGCAGAGGGCTGCTTTTCCTTGGTGTTGGTGGGCCTGGAGGGGGCTGTTTATGTTATACCCCGGGGGCTTATGGGTTGGGTTGCGGTTTGGCACCGCTGCACCAGTGATGTGGGTTGGGACTGTAAGGGGTGGTACCCAGAGGTGCCCTGGGGGCCACGATTGCTTTGGGTGCTGCCAGGGGCAGGCTCAAGAGCAGGGCAGAGCATAGACTTCACAGACATTGGGGCTGGAAGAGACCTCGCAAGTCCGTTGGGTCCAGCCCCCTGCCCAAAGGGCAGGCAGTCAGCAGAGGACAAATGATCCCAGTGAGATAGGCATCCAAGTGTTTCTTAAAGGGATCCAGAGTAGGTGCCTGCACCTCTGGAGGAAGCCTATTCCAGGCCCGGGGCACTCGGACAGTAAAGTTTGCCTTATGTTCAGCCTAAAACAGCCTTGCAGGAGTTTGTGACCATTTGCCCTTGTTGTCCCTTGAGGTGCTCTGGTGAACAAGCGTTTCCCCAGATCCTGATGCACACCCCTTATATACATATAGGCTGCCACCACGTCCCCTCTGAGCCTACACTCCTCCAAGCTGAAGAGTCCCATGGCTCTCAGCCTCCCCTCATAAGGTCTGTTCTCTTGTCCTCTAATCAGGCATGTGGCTCTCCACTGGACTCTCTCGAGCCTCTCCACATCCTTCCTGAATTGCAAGCCAGAACTGTACACAGTACTCCAGCTGCAGCCTCACCACGGCTGAGTACAGTGGGAGGACGACTTCCTGGGTCTTGCTCGAGATGTGTCGGTAGATGCGAGCCAGCGTTTTGTTTGCTTTGCTGGCTGCAGTGTCGCATCGGTGGTTCATGTTCATCTTGTGGTCCATAGCAATCCCCAAGTCTCTTTCAGACGTGGTGCTAGCAAGCACAGCATTGCCGAGCCTATGAGTGTGGTGTGCACTCTTTCTCTGGAGGTGGAGCACCTCGCCTTTCTCTGTATTGAATGCCATCAGGTTTAGATCTGCCCAACTTGTAAGTCTTTTGGGGCCAGTCTGGATTGCCAGCCCATTCTTTGGGGGGGTTGCACTTCCCCATAGGATGGGGCAAAAGAGCCAGATAGGTGCAGCCAGACAGGGGCCATGGGTGCAGCCAGCCAGAGGCCAGGAGTGCAGCTGGACAGGGGCCAGGGGCGCAGCCAGACATGGGCCAGGGGTGAACCTCACTTTTTAAAAATGATTTGTTACCGAATCTTCCTTTTTAAAAATGAGCTATGGTGCTGAACGTCCTTTTTAAAAGTCACATTGCTGACTCTCACTTAAAAAATACAACTCACATTACTGAATCTTGCTTTCTAAAAACTGAGCTGTATTCCTAAATCTAATTTTTTTTAAATGAGTTGCATTCCTGCATCTTGCTTTTAAAAATACAATTTGCATTACAAGTTGAGATTTTGCAATGTTGTTTATTTATGCAATGCGCTTAAAATATGAAATGGTTTTCATAATATGCTCCTTATTCCCACTGAAGAGTAAAGGGTGGTATGGTGAAGGGTTTCCAAGATCAGCCGGGCAGCAGGTGCAGGGGGGCGCTGCATCGGGCCCCGGCTGGGCGTGCGGGGGAGCCGGGCGAGGGCCCCCGAGGGCTGGGCGTGCCGGCTCGACGCGGCGGTGCCGGGGTCAGACGCGGGCCGCACGGGGCAAAGCCAGGCCTGGCACGGCTAGTCAGAGCGGGGGAATGAGCAGGCCTGCCCCGCCCCTCGCAGTCGCCATTCCGCGGGCAAGGGGCGGGGACGGAAGTGGCGGTGTTCCGGCGTGCCCCGCGCGTGGCGGAAGCGGAAGTGGAAGTGAGTGCGCTGGGAACCATGGTGCCGCTGGGGAGGGCGAGGCGGGCCCGCGGCTGCCGGGAGCTCGGTGAGAGCGGGGCGGGGTGGGACGCCGGGCGGCGGGGGTGACACGGGCGTCGCGGTGCGGCCCGGCCCGGCCCGCGGCGCCCGGCCCGGAGCCGACACGGGGCTGGTCCCCGCCGCGGCCGCTGTCTTGGCGCTGGGCCTTTCGGTGCTTCTTGACAGGTCTGCTGGCGAGCCAGGCCGCGGCGGGCGTCCGGGCGGGCAGTCCTGGGTTCGTGCTGACCAGTGCACGGCGCTGCGTGGGGCCCGGACCCCACCACGCGCCCGGGCGGGGGAAGGGCTCTCGGGGTCGTGGTCGACTCCTGGACCCACGCGAGCCGGCAGCGCAACGGAGCCGTTGGCTAGGCTGCCCGCACTTCGCCCTGCGCTGGGTCCCGGGACGGGGTGCCTCCCTTCGACGCGGCGCTGGTCAGGCGTCCAGTTTTGGGCACTGCACTTCAGGAAGGACGCGGACAACCTCGAGCGGGATCAGAGAACGCTGCTTGTATGGTTGGGGGCCTGTGGGCAAGGAGGGACTGAGGGACCCGGATCTTTTCAGCCTCCACAAGACGAGGTTGAGGGGGGTCTTGTGGCCACCTATACATTTATCGTGGTGGGGGGCAGCAGGGAATGGGAGACAGTTGATTTACAATGGCCACAAATTGGCAGAGAGCAGATTAAGGTTGGACATTAGAGATAATTTCTTCGTAGTGAGGGCTGCCAGGATCTGGATTGGGCTTCAAGGGGGGTGGTGCTGTCCCCTACCTTGGGGGTCTTCAAGAGGAGACTGGACAAGCACCTGGCTGGAGTTTTTTGACCCCTGTGCTCTTTCCTGCCTAGGCAGGGGGTCAGACCTGATGATCTGCTGAGGGCCCTTCTGACCCGAGCATCTCATAGACATTTGGGCTGGAAGGGACCTTGGAGGATGTTTGAGTCCAGCCCCCTGCCCCAGGGGCAGGAAGTCAGCTGGGGTCATAGGATCCCAGCAAGATAAGCATCCAAATGTTTTGAAGGCATTCAAAGTAGGTGCTCGCACCAGCTCTGGCAGCAGTCTGTTCTAGACCTTGGGGGCTCGGGCAGTAAAGAAGTTCTTCCTTATGTCCAGCCTGAAACAGTCCTGGAGGAGTTTGTGATCATTGGTCCTTGTCATCCCTTGGGGTCCTGTGGTGAGCAGGCATTCCCCCAGATCCTGATGCACACTCCTTATGGACTTATAGGTGGCCACCAGATCACCCTTGAGCCTGTGCTTTTCCAGGCTGAAGAGTCCCATAGCTCAGCCTGTGATCGTAAGATCTGTTTTCCTGACCTTTGATCATGCACGAGGCTCCCCTCTGCACTTTCTCAAGCTTCTCCACATCCTTTTTGAATTGTGGAGCCCAAAACTGGACTCAGTACTCCAGCTGCTGCCTCACCAAAGCTGTGTACAGCAGGAGAATGACGTCCTGGGATTTGCTCGAGAAGCATCTGTGGATGCAAGCCAGCATTGCATCTATGAATCTTGTGTTTCAAACTTGTATAAACAAAGCTATCTCAGGTGACGGGCTTTAAAGGCTTGGAGTTGCTTTGAAGCTGGTTTGTGTATCAGCCGAGACAGATGCAAGAGCCCTCTCGTTGTCTTGATGCAAATGTGAAATGCTCCCTGGATAGGGAATAACTTGCAGGAGCCGACACCCTCGAGAGCTGAAATGAACAAGCGCCCCTCGTCTAAATAGTTTTATTCACTCTTTTCACTTCTCTGTTGCAGATGAGTTGTTACATTTTCATTTTACGACATTGCACTGAATTCGATTGAACAATGGGGGAAAATAGTCCTGACGACAATGTTATCTGCTATGTAGTAGAGGATGATGAGTTGACCCAAGACGTTAAGATGATGAGGTTTGTGGATAAAAATGGACTGCTTCCTTCATCATCTGGGACAGTCTATGACAGGACAACTGTTCTAATTGAGCAGGACCATGGCATATTGGAGGATGATGAGGATGAAGGACATTGTGGAGATCATTTGTCTTTTTTACCAGAGGGTCACGAAGAAGGATTTCATCTAATAGCAGATCATGAAGGAATGTCCCAGGGTTATGTGCAACACATTATTTCTCCAGATCAGATTCATTTAACTATAAATCCTGGTTCAACTCCCATGCCAAGAAATATTGAAGGAGCTACTCTCACTTTGCAGTCGGAATGCCCAGAAACCAAGCTTAAAGAAGTAAGTAGCCGATTGTAGTGGTCGAGCGGTGCCCACCTCCAGTGCCTTTGATCTGGAGGATCCCAGAGCACTTGAGAAAGTTATTTGTGATGAAGTCATGGGGGCACAGCTACATGCTTCCCTCTGATGTTAAAGATAAATGTTGCAATTAAATCTCCTGAGTTGGTGGAGAAATCTCAACCAATGTTCTTAGCTACATTGAGTGGCCAAATATTCAAGGGGCCCAAAGTCCTGCTATGACTCATCGGCTGAGCGAGGGATCTGATGATGTGCTGTTATTTCAGTGGGTGGGTGCTCTGTGACAGTGTAGTTAACGCTAGAAGGGTGATGCTGTGAAAGCTGAAGATCCAAGGCAGTACTGCTTTAACTTGCTTCAGCGACTTGACATTTGATCTTGCCTAGTCAGTTACAACCCCTGAGTACAGAACCAAACAAAGCAAAACCTCCGGATTGGATACGAACTTCCTTGTCAGCCTGAGGTGTGTCCAGTTCTTAGGAAAATCTCTGCTTCCAAGCTGGTGCCAACTTCTAGGTCAGTTCACATCTAGTAACTTTTCTAAAGTGTGAAACCTTTGTTGCACTAATTGGTTTGAAACCAAAACTGCGCAGAGTAGGTGTGTCTGTACCTTTTTGCTGCTTAGAGCAACAAGGAGCAAGTGAAATTCTGGAAGGCAACGACTGATGGTCTTGGTCAGTGCACAGACTTTGAATCAATTCACTCACATGAAATGGGGCTGGTTCTGATAGCAGGGCGCTATTTACATAATGAATTTTAGCTGTGTGGAAAGTGAAAGCCGTGGACAGATTTTCTTGACTTTTTTTTTTTCCTGCAAAAACAGTGAATTGTGGGGCGGGAGGTAGTTGGCTAACTCTAATACAACTTGTCAGTATTTCAGCCATCGGGCCCATGTTGCAATTTTCCCTTTGGATGCGCTACCACTGATGTACGTGTTTCTCTTGAAGACAGTGGAACAATTTGTGTAATTTGATTCTAACTCTGAGGCAGGGTTGCAGAAACAAGCCTTTAGTTAGCATGGACTCAAGGTTTGAGAGCCCTGAATAATTCAGGCAAGCAGGAGACCTTGCGTGTAGTTCAAGTGGCATAGTAAAAGTGGGTCAGTAGTAACAGCAGCCTCTGAGAGACGAGATGGGCAGAGGTCAGGCTCAGCCAGTCTGTCAGCCTAGGAGTCCAACAGAAAAATAGTTCCTTACTCAGTTCTTATTCATATCAGCTGCTGTGGCACCCTGGACTGTTCCCTGCTCCTTCATGCCAGAACTGAATTCCAGCATGCCTGCCTGCCAATGTTTTTATAGGACATTCAGTTTGCTCTATGCAGCTTCTTCAAACAGGATGTGCTTGCTAAATCACTGTGGAACACTTTCAGAATGGGTTAAATGTGACCTGAAAAGAAATTTTGGGTTGTTCTGTATTTTTTAAGTGCTAACAAGACTTGGAAAACTGTTTTGTAACTATAATAAAGCTGCAAATACATTATAAAGTCAGGTAGTGGCTGATTTGGCATTCCTGGAGGGATTCACTCATTCTCCTGCTATCTAGAAAGATTATAACTTGGTAGTGATGGAAATAACTTTCAACCAGCTGGTTCAAAACTTTGATCTCAGTGGGTGGGAAAGAGGAGACGGGGAGGGGAAATGTGGAAATTCTGTTTAATTCAAATGCTTGGAGTAAGGAACTTCAAAGAATAGATGCCCCTTCACCTTGTTCTAACATCTGAAAAGCTACCGTTCCGGTTCTTAGGCCCTAGGGAAATGGAAGGAAGACAAGATATTGCAGATATTTGATGTCAAAGCAGTTACTTCTGAACATTTGGGTCAATGTACAACGTCAGCAGAGGACTTGGCTCTGATTTTTTGCTTTGTGAGAAAGTAAAGACCCTTAACCTGCCCTGCTAGCTGGTCATTCCACCTTACTACCCCATAGAATAACTAGCTGTCACCTCATTCATGTGCTGTTTACAGGTGGAATTATCCACCCTGAGTTTCGTTTGCTTTCTGAAGCTGGTGTTCCTGGGTCTGGTGCTCCTCAGTCTGTAAAGCTGAACGAGTTGGACACTGTTTAGTCCCATGCATCGCCAGGTTCTCCTCATCCTTGCAGACAACAAATATAGTTCTAACTTCCATTTAGCTTCTGGCTGTGGAAAATATGCTTATTCTAGACTTCTGGTAGTTACCTGCCAGGGCCCAGCCTGCTCTCTTTACAAAGGACATGTGGACCGTACTACAGCCATTGCCCTCAACAGAAGTAGAATTACTTTGAATTTGTGTTCTGGCTGTCAGTGTTGGAGTCCTTCTGACATGTTTCATTTTTGTCTGTTCACATAATAGTGGCCTTAAGCCTGTTTCTGCTATGACTTCCATCAAAACTCTGCATGTCGGCTTCATTTCTTGATGTATGCTCCACGCTTGTTTAGTCTCTTCTGCACTGAACTTTACCTTAGACTGAGGGCTCGGTGTTAACTTGCCCACTGTACCAGAAGATGCAGCTTGCTTGAAATATCATGGTATATGTCTACCTTTCCAGAATGCCTTGGAAAACATACTAGCAAACCAGTGCTTTGGAGAAATGAAATAAGCAGCAGTCTAAGACGTGTAGTTAAACAAAGTTGATGACACTGTCACTTTTTTACAAGAGACATTTATCTTCCTTGAAAAACGTAACCATTTGAGCTGTATATGTATGCCGTGAACACATGGGGTATGCAGAAGTGAAGGAGGGCAGGAAATATTTGAATGACTTACTCAAGTGACTTTTGAGTAATCCATATATGTGCAGAACTGTCACGTTCTCTGGTAGCTGATATTGAATCTTCCATGGGGAGATTTTTGAGGTCACTGACAACCAACTTCTGAATGTAACATCATACATGAGAGCCAGCTTACTTCAGTGCTAGTATGTGTAAGAAACAAGTGGAATTGAAGCTGATAATCCCTGGTCAGGTTAATACACTTCTTTCCAGCCAATAAAATTCACTTTCTTACCCAGTGTCTGTTTAGTCCATCTGCTGCTATGTACTCTCAATTGTGTTCTGGCTCCTTTCATTTTTTTAAATATCAGGGCACCTCCTTATTGCCTTGCAGGGATGTAACCTTTCTGCAGTGATCAAAGCTATCTCCATTAATCACGCTATTACTGCATTGTGCATAGTTAGTTGGGTGTTCACTTATTGCAAAATGGGTGTGACCTTCTCCACGCTGGCTTTCCTCTTATATAAATACTGGATTTTCTAGTTCTTTATCTTGTCATTGGGGAGCATTTAAAAGTGCTAACCCTCACTGCTCTGTTTGTACCTGTCTAGAACTTGCTGCATGGCTGTTGTCTAGGTCTGTGGTGCATGTTCAGCATAAGCAGGTCTAACACCTTTGCCTTTCCCTGCATGCGTGCTGTCTGTTTGACCAAGAAATAATAATGCAGCCTTCCTGTCCAGCTGCTGGGATAGTCCCCTTGGCAAATTAACTCACAAATGTTACTTTGCTGGTACTTATGTCTGTCTACAGATAAGCACTGTTCACAACAGAGAGCTAACATGTCACGTCTCCAGGCCCTTTTTGTGTATGCCAATGTAAAATGGGAGCATGCACACAATGTAAATTCCTACAGAGGACTAATGTCACCCAACTCAGTAAGGAATTAACTCTGAATGAAAGAATCTGGGATGAAACAGTGCTGTTATAAATTGAGCTGGTAACAGATGCAGCCTTCATCCGTGTCTGTTAGGGTTAGCTGTCTGCTCAAGGCCAGGGGGCTGTTACTTGCTCCCCTGCCCCACAGTCCTGAGGTGCTGTATTAGCTGCAGGTAGCTATACTCTGGACCCCTTGTAGTTCACACAGGTGTACAAAAGTGTTGTAAATGACCCTGGAGTGAACCTCATTTATCCAGGTACACGGGTTTCCCTACATTGCATTGTTTTGGTGGCAGCATACCTGTGGATGCCCCTGTATAGACAGTCACCCATTAAACAAGGGAAAGCAGCATATCTTAGAACACATCAGTGTTCTGCAGCAGCTATGAGATGGGGCTGGTCTCTCCTGTCTGTGTCAAAAGCAGTTAAAATGCATGGGATTTCCCTATTCTGTTTCCATGAACAGCTGGTAAAAGCACCGGAGGGAAGGGCAGTTTGTGAGGAGCATATTAAATTGAAAGTGGTGCAGGCTGGCAGAGCATCTGCTGCCAAGAGGAGAAAATTGGAAAGGGAGAGGCCTTGTCTGTGGCACTGGAAGGCCTAGGCAGCAGGTCTGCACTGACCCTTCAGCAGCTGGCACATAAAAGCAAAAGGCTCTCAGCCCACCTGCTGTAGGAGTACAGCAGCTTTTCTTATGCTTCGCAGTCTGCTGGGGTTTTACATACTTTGCTTCTGTTGGAGTTATCTTCCTCTTTCCTTCTACAGTCTACTCTCCCCGCTGCTCTTCGCAGTCGTTAAACACTTCCTATGCCATCACTGTTTCCATTACGCTGCACACTTCCTCCTTGTCCCTTTCCTTGGACTCTGCTGTGCTGCTAGCACTTAATTCAACCCATATGTGACAAAATTCTCTCACTTGCAGACTTGGGTAACATTGATGTGTAGCTTGTGCAATTGAGGTCCCTTACTGAAAAACATGAGTACAGTATGCCCCAGCCTTAAGCTAGATTGCTCTCTGCTTCTGGGAATAGGTGGGTTGGGGTGAGGAAACCCTGCCTCACTCCAAACACGAGTCTTCTAAAACGAAGAGGTTTTCTTATGCACTGGCCTCACTCACACAACTTGCGGGTGTTAGCCCTTCCCCTGTACCTGGTGTTCTTGAAGGAATCAGGTCACTGATGTGTGGTAAGGAAATGGGGTTAACTGGCCAGTGTTTACTTTAATTTTTAAGTGAGGCTTTCTTTCCGCCAGTGCCCCAGCACACAGAAGGGAACACGTGCAGTCCAAAAGACAGGCCCACAGGAGGTGAGGATGTTTCGGATGGGACCTAATTCATCTTTTAATTCCCTTCAGTGAAAGGGGCCTCATTCACGAGCATGTCCCAGATAGCACCAGACATGGACCCCAGTGTGTCTCTGTTAGGGACAGCATGGTGTCATGTTGCCCCAGTGGCAAATGCTGTGTTGGATGGTGCTTCTGGTTTGGTCAGGCTGCATCTCTGGTGAATGGCTGCCACCTTCCGAGTTACTTAATTTCCATGATGCCTTTCAGGCAAGCAGGACCTGAGCTTATGCTCCTCTGCCATTAAAGGAAATCAGAGCTCCACTCCCGCATTGTGGGGCTTAGGGCTGCCAAGTGCCCAGTTGTCGAAATGTCCAGCTAGCAGAGCCCTCTGGCATGAGTATGGCCAAGAGAAGAAATGGTCATGTTTTCTAAGGGCCCCTGGTTTTTATTACCTCAGTTTCCAGGGGCCTGTCCTGCAACACTGAGCATCTTATTCTCAAAGGTGCTGAGCACGTGTAGTTCCCAGTGATCTTTAGATTCTCGGGCTTTTGTCTCTGAAAACTAGGCCCGCTGAATATAGCAGCAGGGCACTCAAACTCTGAGGCATGACAAATCGCTGGCTGCTTTTGAGCACTGTGGTCTTAGTGGCTGGAGTCTGGTCTTTTCTCTAACAGCATGGGCAAATACTAGGAGAGTTCAAAGCTCATGCTAGGCCTGTCCAGCCCCGAGTGGACCTTTGCTGCCCCAGCAAGAGAGAAGCCATTTGCGGTTTTGGTTTTTTGTACCAGATGCAAGTCTATTTAAAAGAATAGTTTGGGGAAGATGAACATCGTTTCCAACTGCCGAAGAAGGTAAATGGTGCTCAGATGCTGTAGTGTAGAATCCTTGGGTGTTGTGGTCTACAACGGCAGGGACAGTCTACATCTGTTCAGCTTCCCTGCCCTTCTCACATCTAAAATGGGATTTTTGGAAAGTGGTTGGTGTTGGCCGAACTCTTCTCCCCCTGGATTCAGTAAGAAGAATTCAGCTGGCTTCAGTGAGAACAGAGATAGGCCAGTGTTGGATGTTTTTTTGAAAATACCATGCCACAATTTAATTTTGAAATATTTTTTTCAAGAAAAAATCAACACACCGCAAGTCACAGGTTCCTGTAGCAAACTCCTCCCTAAGCTGTGTTGCAGCCTTTGTAGAGGGGGAAATGATATCTTGTCAGGTCAGGGTTGACTCCAGTTTTACCAAGAGTTTAGATTATGGATAGTGTAGGATGGTTTTGATGGGGACGATCCTGCCACACTGACCTCTGGAGGTCCCTTCCAGCCCTATTTCTCTATGAAATCTTTTAAGTAGAGATGGAGTTGCACTTTCCTTCTGTGGTCATTATTTACATTGTTGAGACCTGAAGGACCTGTGTTTGCTGATCTGCTTGAGAGCTACTTCATTTTCTGATGATAAGGGTTTCAAAGTCCTCTGGGGTGTTAAGAGTGGGATTTCACAAGAATGCAAAGGCATCTCGAAATATGTAGGCTAATGAAAAGGGCATTTACAGAAGAGAGACCTCAGCCAGTGTGCCAAAGACTTGCCGCTCCTTTTCTTTATGCCAGATAAAATGCAAAACATTAGCCAGATGCTACCTTTCCCAGCAGGACTGAAAGCACATTTAGGAGGCTCTTGCCCAGATTTAGTAAGGCTGCTGTGTTCTCCTTGTCAAAGCTGTGTTGTGTGTCACATTCACTCATATCCAGTGTTTCTGATACCTGGCATCTCCCAGAGCAGCACCAGTGTACACTTACAGCCTGACAACATGTCAGGGAATGCTTCCTGGCTCCCTTTTGGATGACCAGGCTGTCCCCACCAACTCCCAGCAGTTCTTGGACTGATCTCCTTTGTGTGAAGCAGAAATCTTGGGAGCGGTGCTGACTCATGAAATGTTTGAGAGGAGGGACCTAGCTGACATGCCCTTCCTGCTTGCCATGAAAAAGCTTGTGAAAATTTGCTTAGGAAACATGAGTTTGCATTGCAGATATGGTTCCAGGTGTCCACCCACAGCCCCTACAAGCATGAAACAAGTTCTGGCTGTGGCTCCTGGGATGAGCATGATGGATTTCATGCTGCCTGCCATGTTTTCTTCCCCTGTCACAGCTGGAAGCCCTGAGTGTTGTCTCTCTTCCCTCTGGTTCTGTCCTGCTGCTCAGTTCCTGGTACTGGAGGCTTTGCCTGAGCCTCTTCCCCCTGCAGCGTGTTGGGTGCTCTGGGATGGGCACAAGGGGGAGTGTAACACTTTAGGAAATGCGAATAGGCTGCTGACTTCTGTCTTGCTCAAGTTACCATGCGATTAAACTCATCTGCAGGGAATAGCAGGGAATCCTTCCTGCTCTGCTGTGACTTTGCTTTGTCTTTATAAGCATTGCTGGTCGTCCTTTGGAGTCGCGCTTCCACTTGGCAGCCAGGTCCTCAGCATCCTCGGGGGCTCTGGAATCCTTTTCAGACTCATGAGGGTTCCCAGCTGCGTCAGTGAAATGAGAGCTGTCAGTCTGATAACTAGCGCTGGGGAGAAGTCCAGTCTAGCGCGACTGGTTGATGATTTCTTCCACCTGATGAGAGAATAAGATTCAATTAACCATTCTGTCTTCCATACTGTGTGAGTTGCTAATGCCTCCCCTCCCTGCTTTGTGCAGAACGGGGTGATTTTTCTACCAAATCTAGTTTAACATGAGTCAGGGTTTCCAGCTGGACCACAGAGCTAGTTAGACTACTCTGTAGCCTTAAAACACCCCATTTATCATCTCATTGCAGTGCAGTTTCAGGTTGTGTCAGAGGAATGAAAGCTCTGTTAGTGTGAGCATTTCGGCTGGGTCTCCACAGACTCTTGCACTGCTGAATTGACATTTTCAATTGGCATGCAATCTTTGGGCTCCTGTGATCACATTGCTGCTTATTAGAACACAAAATGACAGAGAAAATGACACATTTTTACTGTGCTGCTGCTATAAGCTGTATTAATAGGTATGAGAATGTAGACTAAATGGGCCAAAGCAATCTACACTCCATGGTAATTTGTGTCCAAATCACTTGCATACCCATTTATTGGTGCAGAAAAGTATGCAGAGCTTGTTGAGGACTTGTCAGTTTGCCTTTGAAACTAGAAACCTGGTTGGGCGAATGGGTAGCTAAACATTTTAGATTCTTAGTTTGCAGTTGTGAAGCTCTCTCTCTTTTAGGAGAACTGGAAGACGGAGCAAAGCACACTGCAGATGCTCATATTAAATAAGGTTAGGATCTGGTCCTGCAGGGTGCTCAGTAACTGCTGCTTCCATCGAGGTCAGCAGTAGCAGAGGGTTTTCAGCACCATGCATCTAGATACAAAAGCACATGCGTCTCTGCCTCTTCACACAGGCAAACTGGTACAGAATGTGCAATACATGGAAATGCCAGTTGCTAAAAAACATTTTAATTCAGGGTGCACGGGAGGGCTTAGTCTTCCCTTCTCCCTCTTATCCCATTAGATTCTTGTGCTTGTTTGAGTTAAAGCTTGCAAACCTTTGTTTCCCTACGACACAACAACAAAACAGGAATGTGTAACTTTGCCTGTTTAATTAACAGTACATTGGTATAAGTCTGGAATCAGAATGAGCTCCTTGTCTTTGTGGTTGCTGTTTAATCAGGGCAAGAACCTAGTAGTTATTTACCCTAACTCCCCTCTTTGGGCTCCTGCCTTGTACTGCAGCCAGGGTGTCAAGGACTTGGTTTGTCTGTTTACATCCTGTAGACTTAATATATACAGCATTTCTCTCCTAGGTCAAGAGATACCAGTGCACATTTGAGGGCTGCCCTCGCACCTATAGCACTGCCGGGAACCTGCGCACTCACCAGAAGACACACCGTGGGGAATACACATTTGTCTGCAATCAGGAAGGTTGTGGCAAGGCCTTTCTTACCTCCTACAGCCTCAGAATCCACGTTCGTGTGCACACCAAGGAAAAGCCGTTCGAGTGTGATGTGCAGGGCTGTGAAAAGGCATTCAATACACTGTACAGGTAAGTGCCCTCCTGTGCACCTGTATTGTCTTGTGTGCAGAAGCTTACTACTGCTTCTAGTATCACATTTGGTTCCTCTGTGAGCAGGGATAAGTAGGTCCTCCCATCCACAAGCCTGATTCTGCTATGTAAAGCTCAGGTCAACCTGAAGATCCATCCTGGCCTATACTAAGAGCTGGGGCAGAAGTACCTGGGCCAGTACCATTATTTGTACTGACAGTCCTGTACAGCAGGTCATTTTCAGACATTTTGATTAGGGCCCTGTTCTGACATTGGTAACTTGCTTGTTAATCTATTGGATGGAGCCTAAGTTTCTGAACCTGCTTTGTGCTCTTGTTTTTGTGGCTTGCCAGCTTCGGCTAGGGCCTCTGCCCTTCTGCATGTGATAAGAAGGATCTTTTTTTGCCTTGCAGGTTGAAAGCACATCAGAGGCTTCACACAGGGAAAACGTTCAACTGTGACACACAAGGCTGCAGTAAATACTTCACCACGCTCAGCGACCTGAGGAAGCACGTTCGCACACACACAGGAGAAAAGCCATTTAGGTGAGTCCTTGAGGAGACTGGCATGCTGCTTATCACTGGCAGCCTGGGCTGAGCCACGGTGGCAGTGCACAGGAGAGGCTGGAAGTCTGAACTCAATGCAAGAGTCTGGAAACGAACTGCACTAACCAGCCTGGACAAGATAGAAACCAAAAGGGATTAGATGCTTGGATATGTCTGTATGGCCACTTCTCTCACTGGCTAAGGAACGGGCTGTCAGGTGGGCCAAACTCTGGTCTGATTGCAAAGTAAGGTAAACCTATCCCATTAGGAACACACCAGCAAAATCCCTTGTTTCCTTCCAGCGCCACTGGGGAGTTTAATCCATACAAATGGTCACTGCAGCAAATGGTGCATACGCTTGTCTCGTTTTGCTGTCACATCTGTGCAGCAGAGTTTCCATTAACAGGTTAGCAGCAGGTCTGCCTTGTGCTGTCTTTCCGTGGATGGAAGGTGTTGGGAAGGGTGACTTAGCATCAGACCTGATACCTCTGAGAAGCCTATTACTAACACTTCTGTCTGTTGGTTTGTTCAGGTGTGATCATGACGGCTGTGGAAAGGCTTTTGCTGCAAGTCACCACCTTAAAACACATGTTAGGACACATACTGGTAAGCTGGAGGGATTTCTTATCTAACTGAGCTTCTTCAGTGTAATTATGGCTGTACCCATTAATTACAGAGTTGCCCTGAAAGGGCATTTAGTAACCTGGCGTGGCTCCCAGGTCTGTGATTACTGATTTCATCCATTCGGATGTTAGCAATAAAAGAGGTGCTAACAAGAATATACAAGAATACTGGCCACCCTTGCACTTAATTGTTAAATAGTTCAGGACAGCATTAGAACAAGCATTCAAAGGAGAGGAGATTAACTCAACAGACAGCGAAGTGGCTACAAAGTATGACTTCCCAGATCCTCACAACTCTAGCTACATACGCTCAGCCTTCTCCAAAAGCTATAACAAATAGAACCATAATGTGCAAGAGGTAGTGGGCAGCTAATAATTCAATTCATATTTTAATTAGGAAACAAGAAATGCAGCTGTCTAGGGGTAATGAGCCATAAAGCAATATCCCTTCAATTTAAACTTGGCAGCTGTTGAATTTCACCAGCGCGCTACACAAATGCAGCAATAACGACACATAAAACTTAAATCTTATGCTCTTCCATCAACCCACTTGACAAAATTGGAAGCTTTTCTTTTTGAGGCTATTATATTGCATCCAGGAAATGACACTAAATCTGTTCAATAGGCTGTTCAGACGTGCTCCCTCATGTCCCATTTGTTATTTACTCTTTGCCGTTTGGCATGAAATGGGAGACTCTTTGTAAGGTGGCATTCAGTCTGTTGCCCTGGACTGAGGTACTGTGGACATAGTGTGGGATTTGGGCATGTATTGTTCTTTATAAGATTTCAGGTCTGTAGTAGAGCTTGTGTGTTAGAGGGAGCAGGTGAGGCTGAATATAGCTGGGCATGTTTAAGGGTTCCCTTTCCCATCTAGTAGGGTGTCTAGGAGAGTGCGATTCTCACATCATCAAAATGGCTTTAGTGTCTTGTGAGCAGCAAAGAGATGCCTGAAGTCACAGATGTTTGTGTTGCCTATAGGGGAGAGGCCTTTCTTCTGTCCCACTGATGGCTGTGAGAAGACTTTCAGTACTCAGTATAGTCTCAAGAGCCACATGAAAGGTCATGAGAAAGGACACTCATACAATGCACTTCCAAATAGCGGCGTATCTGAGGTCAGTAGCTTTCTCTCTCCTAGCTAATGCTTCTGTGTTGCATCAAAGCATGTTCTCTTGTTCTGGGGTGGGGAAGCAGAGAATTTTCCAGGTAATGAAGGGTTTAAAAAGAGGAACATTTAAGAGTTTCAAAGTTGGGGCTGTTGGGTGCCTGGCTCCCACAGAAAGCCTGCAGTGTTTTCTGAAGCGCTTAGCCAGAAGTTTCAAGATGGAAATGGAAGTCTTGTGCACTCTCTCCCAGTTGGCAACTGGTAGATTTTGAGAAGTGGGGTTTGGTACTTCCAAACCTTAACTACCAAGGTGCTGCCAGATTGTCATCCTCCTGGTGAAACAACCTTCTGAATTAACCTGATAATCTGAGTCATGTTCACAGCTTGACTGAGCTACCGTTCTTTTGAATGTAGCCTGCCTTGTAATGACACTATGAGGTGAGCAGTATAGGTTAACAGTAGTGGTATTCATATAGATTTTCATGCTGCATTATCCTGCCTGAGTTTCCTTTGGTGATACCTTAAGCAGTGTGACATGCCTGCATGTTCAGAGCACGCCACATCCTGGGAAGTAGGCAGCGCAGCTGGTTTAGCTTGTCCCTGAGCCGGAACCAAGACCAGATGCTGAGAGTGGCACTCTGCGCTCCTAGGCAGAGCCCCAGGCCTGGCCCAGAAGTGGGGCGGACAGGCCCCGAGTTTTGCTTTGCTAGAGACCAGTTTATCTGTACAGTGATTTAAAAATTCCATGTTCCCTAATTATCTTTGAAAGGAGAAGAGTTGGGCTTTGTGACGTGGGGACAAACACTGATAACCCTCACTGTGAGCTAACATTGCTCCGCTGGTTTGAGGACTGAGATTTGGGCCTTCTGAAGGTAGCAAAATCATCTCCAGGTTGTGTGGAGTCTTTAAAGGGACTTAAAGTGACTTGAAAGATTTGGGTGCTGAATATGACTAATGCTGATGCATAAATGGATAACTGTGGCCTTGTTCCCCTTCCCAGGATACAAACCACTCACTCTGTTTGAGTGACTTAAGTCTCATGTCCACAGATTCAGACCTGCGGGAAAACGCAAATACAGTAAGTTTCTTGTGCTCCTCCCAGAACAGGTGGTTCCATTTCTGTACAGTGTGTATGTCCCATGTAGAGGAACACAGCATAGGTATTTAAAACTCGTGGCTTCTGTTCCACTTAGTTGGTTCACCAGCATTACCTGCTTTGGGTTCTCCTTTTACATATTGTTGTGAAGACATGTGCTCGCCAGCAGCAGGGAGAGAGGCATTGAAGCAACTTGCCTTAGAACAGATACCAGCAGATTTATCAGCAGGACACAGTGCACCGTGTCTTGGCAAATGCATGCGTTTCCTAAGCATCCTGGTTGGCCCCCTTCTCCAGTTGGATCTTGCTGTCTGTCAGCATGAAATATTGCTGCAGTCTTGCCGGGTGAATTTGGGGTGTTGTAACAATGGGATGCACTCAGACTTCTCCTGCAGGGCCAGACTGGGGTAATTCTGACAGCATGGACGTTTTTAACCTTCGCTCTTAAGCCTTGTTCTGGTTTCTATTAGTGTGAAGCAGGGTGGCATCCTTTTGTTCTTCAGCAAATTGTTAATGTGTGGTGTGGGCATAGATGAATTAGGCTGAAGTTGTTAGTATAGAAAAAATAATACATATTGCCATTTTCATTTTCAGCCACTACGAACCAAAGACTTAGCTGTGACCGCCCTGAGCTGTCTGGCTAGCGTTAGCTGGGGAGCTTTTGAAATGGCTAACCAGTGTACATATTCATACAGGGTGTTCCATTTGTTCTGTCTGGGTTGGGGTGGTGGCTGCCCGTGTGCATCTAGATTAGCATCCATTACAAAAGCTCCCAACAGAAGAAACATAAACAGGCATTTGTCTTTTTTGTGCAGCTGCATTACATTATGTCCTCAGCATTTTCAGCTAAGAAGTCCATATTTTGGCCTCAAGAGTTAAGCACCAGGTGCTTTTGCTGTCTTAGTTTCTACCATTTGGCTTTCCTTTCCCCAGCTGCTCTGTACCTTTTTTGCTCGCATTAATTGGTGGAATCACATACTTAGTATAAATGGGCATGTGTTGCGTTCACTTAATTAGGTTACTACAGACTGGCCTCCGGGTGGTGTTGAAAGAGCTTGCATCTTCTGCAAGTACATCTGGGAGGAGGCTTGTAAGTGCTTGTTGCAGTCTGTTCAAGAAGTAAATGAAGTTTGCTGATGTCTTGGGCACAGACCTTTTGGCTTTTTGCTGTACATGTTTCCAGGATCTGAAAGGAGAGTTTCTAATTCTCTAGTGAGGGGGTGCGTATTTTTCCTGATTTGGGTAGTAAGTAGGCTGGCCTTGTTTTGTGCTTGGCTGTAGGCCCAGGCTGTGGAAGCAGGGAAGAGCCCCTGTTCCCAAAACAGGCTGGGGTGAGGCTGCTGCACAAGCCAGGAAGTAAACTAACCAGAGCCATGTTGGCTTGCGCTCTGGAAAAAGTACAATGAAAGATTTCCCATGCGGAAAGGACAAGGCAGGAATTTCAGTTCCTAAAAGGCATCAATTGAGGATTTTGCCTTGTGCCCAATGGTAGGTAAGAGGCTTCCCAAAGGTCCCTTCCCTTTCTGAGGGTGTTTTTTTAGAAGCTGTAACATATGCTGGCTGACTGCTGCGTATGCAAATAACTCGTTGAACCCTGGGACGTGCTCTTACCTAACCCTGCTCTTTTTTTTTTTTTTTTTTTTTCCCCAGACACAAGGACAAGACCTTAGCACAATCTCACCAGCAAGTATCTTTGAATCTATGTTCCAGAGCCCAGATCATACTGCAAATCAGGAAGACTCTCAACAGACCGGTACGCTGTGTTATCCGTGTTTCCTCAGAGAGCCCTTCAAGGCAGTCTTCCCTTCTCCCTGCAAGTGCCCCTTTATTCATGTACCTCACCTTGAAGAAAGCTGCCCTGTAGCCTCAGCAGATACCACATGGGTGTGTGCTGGGAAGGGTTGGTAGGGAC
The DNA here is from genome assembly GCF_052110815.1 of Crocodylus siamensis. Lineage (NCBI taxonomy): Eukaryota > Metazoa > Chordata > Crocodylia > Crocodylidae > Crocodylus > Crocodylus siamensis. Next base: position 1,069,326 of record NC_143401.1, on the reverse strand, counting down.
TGTTACCTTTCTGCCCTTTTAACGTAACCACTATTCATCGTCTGCGTGGTGCTGAGGCTGTGGCCCTAGAACTGAGAGTTCATGTTGGCAGGAGCATCTGGACTCTTGTCTCCTCAGCTTTGTTTCTGAGCTCTCCTCTTGGAGCAGACAGACGTATTGGCTGAATGAAACCACCTTAGTAGAGGATTTGTACTAGAAATCCTTATGGATGCTGAGAGCTAACAGCTCTTGGAGGCCTGTGTGTAGACTACAATGTGCTCAGCTTCCTGAATTTAGACAGGCTGTGTCCTGGCTCCCTGAGCTGTCCTTCACGCCTCACTGGTTAACTCTGTGAGCTTTGTGTGATGCTTTGGAGATGTAGAGGCTGGTGGTTGTTTTCCTGCATTGCTCCTGGTTCGCTACAGGCTGATTTGGGCTACATCACAAGGCTCAGCAGAAAGCAGCTTGTTCGTCTGGGATGGAATTTTTTACTTTGTTTCTTTTGGCAGCTGCCTTGATTGAAAGTTTCAATGGTGAAGAGGACGCAGCAACAACTGTTCAGTCTTCTGTTGGAGACTCCGCATCTCTGTCCCTCCCCCTGGTCCTGCAGCTTGGCATTTCAGAGCCTTCACAACCAGCACTACAAGCCTCAGCACCGCCTCCAGCCCCCATCTCCATGGGACCCAGTTCACAGCAAGTTGCATTTGGAAGCCCCGCAGCCGTTTTACAGTCCCCTGAAGTGCCTGTTCCTCACAGCACACCATTTGCAGCCAGTCACCAAGACTTTCTGCAGCCCACTCAGGCACCACCACAGCCCATTGTACAGGGACTTTCAGTTGTGGCTGGAGCCTCAGCCCCAGCACCGAGTGCCACGGAGCCCCTGCCAGCTGTGGTCCAGACCGGGCCTGTGGGTGCAAACTCTGTTCTGACCAGTAACCCAACAATAACAATTACTCCGTCTCAGAGCACTGCTATTCTACAGTCCAGCATAGTCATGGGAGAACAGAACTTACAATGGATTTTAAATGGTGCCACTGGTTCTCCACAAAACCAAGAACAAATGGTTAGTGTGTACCTTACTTTGTTGCTGAAACATGGCTCAAACTTATCCCTGTCCCTCACAGTGCAGGAGCTCTGGTTTGGAAAATAAAAACCACCAGAACTAGTTTATTTTGGAGGTATAAGCTTGGTTCCAGGTGCATCTGCTTCAGTACTGGTTATAGTTAACAATGTGTGTAGTGCTGCACAGGAAGTCACTGCCCTGACAGCCTCACAAGGTAGACGAATGGCAGGCAAAGTATTGGGGAAATGGAAAGGCAGGAAGATTTTACTGGGTGGTTGCTGTCTTCTTTCTCTCTAACAATGCACTCACTCCCTTCTGTATGCCTCAGAGATTATGTGAGCTTGCTTCACCTGTAATACTGCTATGTACAGTCCAAGAAGAACTTATTTTGCCTCATCTTTGTCACAGTATATAAGCAGAAACACCTCCATAATGAATTTGTTCAGGCATTTTGTTGTCTTTCCCTTTCCCTGATTTAACTCTATTGCCTTGTGAATCAGAATAGTCTTGTACGTAAGGATAACAGAAAGTCTTCTGGAAAACGAGATGTATCTCAGGTTCCATTAATTTGGTGTTTGGGACTTCAAGAATAGTTTGTATTATTCTTTAAGAAGTGAACTGGGGCCATCTGAAAAAGTTTGAGGTATTATAAAGAATAAAGGGACATTGATCTAAACAGTATGGAAAAGCAGGACATTTGGTTCATGTTGAATTTGTTTCATTGGCAACATGTATGAAGTGTACTCAGTTCAGCATCTTCTGGGCCACTTAAACCAGAACCCTAGTTCTGTTGTACCCAGAACGCAATACCAAAGCACAATATCAGCCCAACTTAAAAAAAAATTTAAAAAATTGATTTTTTTGCCATCTGTTCTTTAGGATGCATATTTCTCTTGCTCACAGCTTTATGGGTTTAATTAGTGAAGATGTAATTTTAATTGCATCAAATGTGTTTTATCTTTTAAAGCCACAAGTTCCGAAGGTAGAAAAAGTCTTTTTTACCACTGCATTACCGGTAGCTGGCAACACAGGTATGTATATCTGCAGTAAGCTTCTTACCCTTCATCTCCTGGGCTAGGACTTGTGATATGATTCCTTTCTTAAAATGTCTAAGGAACCTTCAGCTTTTGACCTCCTTGAGGAGTTTTAAATACAGTTCACAGCTATGGCCTGAGGGTGACATTGGCATTACATTATATTAGGAAAGAAGGGACCACAGATAATACAGCAGGTCCTGGGGACAGACTAGGGAACAGTGTTGTCTTAATTAGATCCAGTTTTCCCCAAAAAACACGTGCTATTTTAGTGTAATGCATGTATGAAGTGGAAAAGCTAGTGTCCCATTTAGTTTAAATGATCTGTGTACTTGGGTTTTGAAACAACAATAACCTCATACACGAGAAGCTGAAACAGCTGCTATAAATTAGTTTAAGATGTCTAGTAGCAGCAGTCTCGCTGACGCCCTCTCTGAGTTGCATCTAGTACAATAGACAGCCAGGCATCATTTGTTTTTCTGTAGCTTTCTTCCTCCACTGGATCAGATGTTCCAGGACAGGCATGTCTGAAAGTGAGATTTAAAGAGAGGAAGGGGGAGGCAGTGTTAAACAGAGCAGCACAAAGGCAGGAACTGTCCCCATAGAGCCTTGAAAGGGGAAAAGCAGAACAGGCAGGTAACTGCCTTTGAGGTGACAAGAAGGGGGAGTCTGTGTGAGGCCATAGTAACCATCCCTGGGGGTTGGTTATGTTTTAGTGGAGTGGAAGCACTCGGAAATGTCACTGAGAGCAGGCATGGAGAGCAGGGTGGAAGCCTGGGTGGGTGGCTTCGGGCCCTGAGCATTCTGGACCAGGGCAGCTGTCAGTCAAGTGGCTTCTCTTAGCTGCTGGCTGGGACACACGGATGCCTGTTTCTATGAGATGCCTGATTTGGTTCCAGCATGGAAAGAAGCACTTCAAGCACAGGGGCACAGCATCCTCCTGTGAGTCTCTCCAGCTGTCCTCTTTAGAAGGGCTGTCATTAATGCCTGGAAGCCCAGGCGGTCACAACGCTGCCGCTTTACTTAATGTGTAATCAGCTTGGTTCCTTCTTGTAATCAGCATGGTTTAGTTCATCCTGTCCCGGGTCTGTCTGCCTGTCACCTTCAGTAACCCTAGTGGGATTTGAAAAGGCTGGCTGAGCAGATTTACAGCTTCCAAGGCTTAGCTCTAACTGGGTAATGATGACTTAGCCTCTCCTGGTCCCCATGGCTTATCACAGGGATCATTTGGAAAGCTAATGGTATGGGTTCATTTTTCTTGCTCTCACAATGTTGTTATTGTTTCTGTGATACCAGCCGTGTAAACGGTTTCATAGTTGGTGGGGTCAGAAGGGACCTGAGCAGATCATCGAGTCTGAGCCCCTGCCGTGGCAGGAAAGAGTAGTGGGGTCAAATGACCCCAGCAAGGTGTTCATCCAGCCTCCTCTTAAAGACCCCCAGGGTAGGAGCCAGCACCACTTCTCTTGGAAGTTGGTTCCAGATCCTGGCCATCCTGACCATGAAGTCGCGCCTCCTGACGTCTAGTCTGAATATCCCCTCTGCCGGCTTGTGACCGTTATTCCTGGTCACTCCTGGCGGTGCTCGGGGGAACAGGGACTCCCCCAGTGCCTGCTGGTCCCCTTGGACTAGTTTGTAAATGGCCACTAGCTCCCCCCTCAGCCTTCTCTTTTGAAGGCTGAACAGGTTCAGGTCCCGTCGCCTCTCCTCGTAGGGCCTGCCCTGCTGCCCCTGACCATGCGAGTGGCCTCCTCTGGACCCTCTCCATGCTGTCGACATCCCTCCTGAAGTGCGGCGCCCAGAACTGGACGCAGTCCTCCAGCTGCGGCCTGACCAGTGCCGCATGGAGGGGGAGGATCACCTCCCTGGACCTGCTCGAGATGCATCTGTGAATGCAGGACAGGGTGCAGTTGGCCTTCCTGACCGTGTCTCCACACTGTCGTTCCATGTTCATTTTGGCATCAAGAATGACTCCAAGATCCCTTTCTGCCTCTGCACTGAGGAGAAGGGAGTTCCCCAGCCTGTAGGTATGGTGCTGGTTCTTCCTCCCCAGGTGCAGCTCCTTGCACTTCTCGGTGTTGAATCCCATCCTGTTCTCATCCGCCCACTCCTGTAACCTGTCCAGGTCCAATTGCAGCCTATCCCTCCCTTCTAGCATGCCCACTTCCTCCCACATCTTAGTGGTGCTTGAGCAGAGTGGGCATGTTACCCTACAATGAAGAGCATGCAGTCTAAATTCTTCTGGGCTTCCTGTTTCCCCTTCAGGAAACTCCGTGCAGCAAATCAGCGTTCCTGTCATCATCATCAAGCAAGAGGAGGCCTGCCAGTGTCAGTGTGCCTGCCGGGATGCTGCCAAGGACAAAGCCACAAGTAAGAGGAGGTGCTCCTCACCTGAGCTGAAACCTTCAGAGAAGCCAGATGCTAAGCTGCAGCCTCAGACATTTCCTTCCTCCTCCTCCTCTTTGCGTGAGCGAAGCGGTCAGGTAGCTAACCCTTCAGACTCGCAGCATGAAACGTTAAGTGCCATAGATGTATCGGATTTCCTGTCCCTCCAGTGTCCTGTAACCTCACCCAACCTGATTCCAATTGAAGCACTACTGCAGGGGGAGGAAGAAATGGGTTTGAACAGCAGCTTCTCCAAGTGAAGATGCTCCTGGTTCTTCTCCCTTGCACCTGGACGGTAATGTCCTCCCTGTTAGAAGAAGCTGAAGAATCAAGCATCTTTTTCCCCCTTCCTTTTTGGAAGCATTGTGGCTTACTTCTGCCTCTCGGATGTCATTTTAGTCACGTCCCAAAAGCATCCATCTTTGGGGGTCTGTCTTTAAGAAAAAAAAAAAAAGCAAAAAAAAAAAGCTAAGTTATATATGAACTGTTTTGGCTGCACTGTCTGTCACTTTTGCTTGTCATATGTGAACATGGAAGTTAAGGTTACTCGTCTGCATACAGATTAGAAAGAGAAAAGGGGGTAATAGGTTCCAGTCAGTCTCCAATTGCACATCACTGTTATGTTTAAGGTTTTGGTACTGGCAGCAAGTGGGTCTTTGTTACAACTCCTTGGGTCGGTGATCTCCCGTGTCTGATACTAACCCTGCACTATGATGAGGGCCCAGAGAAGGAAGTTTCTGTAGCAAAAGACGGCGTTACTATAGTAGGAAATGTTTTCCCTGGAGCTCGACTTGAGACAGTTTCTAAGATGCTTTTACCACACTTGGGATCCCTGCCCCATTCCTTAGCTGGCAGATGGTGCCTGGGTGTTTTATGCTAACAACGTTATTAAAGCCAGCAAGAACTTAGGGGGAGTTTACTTGAGGGTGAGGTGCTTGTGCTCCCGATGAGTGAGTGAGGGCTGAAAATAAGCTTAATGAGCCAGAAATGGGATCAAAGTCTCTGCCTGGTCAGAGCCCACGTGCCTCTTGAGGAGCACGGTGAGTTTTGAATGTAGTTGTATTGGTGCGTGCTGCTTCTGTGACTGATCTGAATGACCTAAGATCTCTCGGATAGGTAGAGCAGCATGAATCAGCCTTGAGCACAACACTTTGACCGATGGCTCTGGTCTGACGTTGAGGATGATTCTAGGAAATTGTTCCCAGTGATTCTCATCAGTGTTCAGTGAATTCAAATTCAGCGAGCCTGTCCTCTTGCTCTCCGGAAATGCTTCCTTTTTTCTGTTTAGCTCTATAATCCCTGTCTGAATCTGCCTCCAACCTACTGCAATGCCAGCTCTCTTGTGTGTGGGACTATTTCTTGACTAAAATGCATTACACAATTTAGTAGTTTCTCATATCAAACTGAAACTCTAGATTCTAACCTACTCAGGGTAAATAAAACACAAACTCCCCTTCCACCAAAAAGCCTGTAATGTTGCAATAAATGCAGTCTCATTTTAAATGGTTTATTTATGCTGCATTATTTTAAAAGATGTAATTTTATAGTATTTTATCCATCTGTCTGGCTTTGGCTGTCAGTCCGTTTGTGTTAAAGGAAAGAATATTAAATAGTTTTTATTCAGTTTACAGTGTTGTCATTAGTGAGAATTAGTGATACGACCATAAGCCAATGATGTGGAGCAGCTATGTTCCTTAGTTCTAGGGCTGCAAACTCCTCTCCCTTTCACTTGTGCTTCTGGCTGGTGGAAGTGGGGCTCAGGCCCTTCTGTTGGCTGGGCCCTGTCAGCATGGCCACGCCTTTCTCCCGGGTGTCTGCACCAGGATCCTGGAGTTTGAAAGCCCTTCTCCAAAGAGCCAGTGCCAGAACTAACGTCTTAGCTGGGGCCATGTCATCACCAGAGGGTGCAAAGTGAGATGGGTGAACTTGCTGTTGAAGTGCAGAGAGAAGGGGGCTGAAGGGAACTGGCCTTTATCCCTTGGAGGGCCTGCCCCATTTCAGGGTGGGAAGAGGAGAGCATCCCATTGCGACAAGGGTGCTGTGTGCACTAGGGCTTCTGGCAAGAAGGGCTCCCAGGAGGGCAGCCGAACTGGAAAGTCCCTGGCAGCTTTTCCTCCTGGCAGGCGCTAGCTAGCAGGGCAGTGTGTGGGGCATGGTGGTGCTTAGAGTTTGACATGTCCAACATGAGTTAGCAGATGTACAGGGCGTTTCTGTTTCGGCCCTGTGTTTTTCAGGCTCTGCTGGGGAGGGTGGGGCTGCTTTTGGCTGCTGCTTCGCTTATCATCTGTGCACCTGATGAAAGCTGGGTGAGGGGCAGGAATACACCCTGGGAGTGCCTGCCCGCAGCAGGGGACTGCACCCCTGCCTGTCTCCGCTCAGTTATGAGAGTTGTGCCATTGTGCTTGGCTTTGGCTCTGCATCTGGGAGCCTGGACAGTGGGGGGACTTGGCAGCCCTTTCGCAGCCTTTCTTCTTGCTCCTCTAGCCAAGGACTTCCATATTCAGCAGGGTTAGCTGAGCCTTGTCTTCAGCTGCTCCAGTTCACAGTGGAGTAAGTCAGAGACGAGTTTCTTGAAGAGGGCTTCGCTGTGGGTCCAGGCAGAGTGGAGCCAGGCTGACAGGCAAACACAAGCTGTCTGCTCCAAAGAGGGTAATACAGAGGTCTCTTCCACTTCTGCTGTTAAACAGCAGTCAGCAGTGTAGAGGCTGCTTAATTGGCTGACTCATATGCACTTGTAATAAAGCTCTAGTGGCATCCTTGGAAATCCCCCTGCGCTAGAGACCAAGAAGAAAATCCCCAGATGCTTTTGAAATGGGAGACTCCTTTAGAAAGGCAGTGGGCAACAGCAGTGAGATGGAGCACCCTCCCTCTCGTGCGCTCTCTGCTTCAGATGAGCAGTGTGTAACAGCTCTGCTCTTCTTAGTTCATAGCTTCAGCCTTGGCAAGTGCGGTGTCTCATCCCCAGGTCCTCAGTGTGTCGCAGGCTCTGTCTCTGCCCAGACAAGTGGGGTTAGCAGGTCTACATGCATCTGGCACCGGGTTGTAGTTTCGGCTTGGGTGGAGCTAAGGAGGGGAGAGCATCTGGTGTAGCCTGTCCCCACGCAGCTCTGATGCAACTGCTTTGCCAATGCATTTGCTTTTCTAACCTCTGGCCTGCTTGCTAAGATGTACAGTCATGCCTTGTCTGTCTGAGCCTGCTGCTGCAGTGCCTGCCAGTCCCCGTGCTGCTCCAGGTAATGCATAGCCAGTCCCTGCACCCTGCTGGGATGTCCCTGGTGGGCTCGCTGCGGAAGAGGAGAATCTGGCCAGGGGCTGGTCCTTGCAGTCCCAGCTGAGGCTGGAGGCTCCCTCCCCTCTGTTGACAGCAGGCCCCACGTTGGTCTCCTGGTGGACGCAGGGAGGCTGTTCTCCTGTGATAGTGCTTTGGCCTCTGCTGGCAGTGCTGTGCCCATGTCCTGCACCCCAGCCACGAATCCCTGTCTGTGTGTCTGCGAAGCAAAACTGCACTGCTCTGCGTTGATGTGTGTGAAAGCGCTTCCTGGTTGATTCCTTGGGGGGGAGGGGGTAGCTTTTGGGTTACCTGTAGCTACTAGTGGGGTACAAAGACAATAGGACAGAGAACAGGTCTAACTACTAACACCTGTAGCCCTGGCGGCCAAGGAGGGGTGCCAGCAACCTCGCCTCACGCAGCTGGGGGCTGGAGAGCCTGCTCTTCACACGTGTAGGTCGTAGAGGCAGCTGGGGACAAGAAGTCAGCCCATGTTAGACGCTGGTACTGCATCGCGTGGAACAAAGTAGGGAGAGGGCTGTGACTTCCCGTCGCGCTGGCTGTGTCCAGAGAGACTAGTTTGAGGAACCTCATGCTGGTATCTGTAATGCACTTTAGGTGATTTTATCTTTAACCCGATTGCTGCAATTTCTTTTGTATATACTTTCCCAAAGTTTATTTTTGCTCTGAGTAAAAGTTAACAGGGGTGTACAAAACTGAGCACTTATCTCGGTGCAATACTTGTAGCTAAAGATCTTTGTCCCGTGTGGTCAGTCTGTCTGTCTGTCTGTGTCTGTCTGAAGAACTGAATCTGTGCGGTCATTAGCTCAGTGACCTGTCGCCCTACTCTGTACAGAAGTGAAATTATGCATCCTTAGCAAACGTCTGATCTATGCAAAACCTCCACGGAGAGCACTGTGCTTTGGCAGGCCCGTTCTCTCGTGCTTTCTGATGAGCTGCGTGTCACTTCGGCTGGAGGCGATGGGCGTTTGCAGCTGGGTCCACCTGTTGTTGATCCTTTCCTCCCTAGTTTCCAAGCAAGCCCCCAGCAGAAGTGACAAGCAGCTGTTCCTAGACAGGCATTTTGCACCTTCCAGAGATTCTCCTCCCGACCACGTTCGATGTCATGTTCTCTGCCTTATTTCACGGAGAGGGGCTCTCCCGCAGTGTCCAAGCTAGTGTGTTTGGAAACTGCAGCAACATTGTTAAACTGTTTACAATTCTCTTCCTGCATCAATTAGAAAGAAGGCTTGGAAAATGAACTGATGCCTGGTGTGCGGATCTGGGACATCAGCTCTTCGAGCTGTGATTGGCCTTTGGAGTTCCTTGGAGATTTAAAAACCATTCTCTACTTAACAGTGACATACAGAAGGCAACTGCAACAGGGAGGCAGCGTGGTCTGGTGCAGAGGGCAGTACACTGGGTAACAGTCCCAGCTCTGCCACTGAATACCTGTGGGGCCTTGGGCAAGTCACTTAATCTTGCTATCTCTCTGCCTCTGTTTCCTCATCTGTAAAGGGAGGAGGATGTTTATTCATCTTTGTAAAGTGCTTTGAGATCTCCAGATGAAAAGTGCTATTTCAGTGCTAAGTATTATTACCAAGAGCTAGCTGGGCAGAACAGTGGCTATTTAGAGTAGATTTGGCTGTAAGGAAAAAAAAACACAACGAAAACAGAAGAAAAAACAAAAAAAATGCATCTTTAATACTGCTTCAGATACCTGACAGCCTAATTTTTATTGGTCTATTTTTTTTCCTCCTTAACATATTTTGGAAACAACGTCCAGTTTTTATAAATGTTACCTGTAGTCGATATCATGGACAGGGCTGAACTTTTAACTTTTTGCATTGTGTCTTGGTCTGTCCCACCCATTCTAGAAGTTGGATTCTGTGTCTGCACTGAGAAATGCAAATGAAACTGGATATTTATGTAGTCGTGTACATAGTCTGCGTGTGTGTGTGCGTGTGCGCGTGTTCTCGGAACAAGTGTAAAAATCCCACACCATGCTTTCGGTGGTGTGCAACCTGGCCAAAATTTGGTTCGTTATGCAGTGTACACTTTCTCGATGAAATGCAGTTTCTACTTTTTCTTACCAGAAATGTTTTCATATGATCTTTTTCAGCAAAATCAAGGGGATGTTTTTTGCAGTCTCGTAGTTCCGGTTGCCAGTATTCAGCGTAAAAGGTCGGGTTTTTTTTTCCCCCCTTGCTGTGTATTGTCACGTCCTTTCACCGGCTTACAAACTGGAGCTATTTGTTTGACCCTCATTTTCAACAGAGAATAAAAGCTGCAGTTGTGTTGCATCTTACACAGGCTGGCACCCGCACGGGAGGCGGGTGGCCATGCTATCTGCAACCCTGGTTAGCTACTGAGCACTCTCTTCAGCATGGATCTCTGCAGAATCGTTGCACCGGGAAATCAAGGTTGTGCTTGTGAGAGTTATTTCCTGCTTTTGTTTTGTTTGACACATGCTAGGAGCTGGGCAGTGGTCTTGGAGATGATTTTAAAGCCAAACACATCAGCTTTTCCAGAGCGCGTGTCTGGTGTTAAAGGCATTTATTTAACTCTGAAACATGGGAACACATGTGCGTGCATTGAGCGATGTGAAGATGTCAGTTACAGGTACAGTACTTCCAAAGGAAGAGCATCTCCAAAACCCCAAAAAGAGTAAATATGAATTTGTATTTTTGAAGAATGTAAAATGTGAATAATGGTGTTTGCTTAATTGCTCATTTTGTATAAAGTTAATATTGTACTTTGAGATATCTGCTAAGAAGTGGAAATTAACTTTTTTGGAATTGAAAGCAATATTAATACTAATGGAATCCTAATTAAATGCTTATTTAAACCCGGTGGTGTCAGGATCCTGCCTTGGGGCATGGGTGAGAGCCCACTACACCTCCTCTGGCACTGGCTTTCCTCAGGGGTGGGTGCACCACACCTCTGCCCATGCACATAGCTGAGGCTTTGGACCTGCCACCATCCTGCTGTCAGTACATGCATGTCAGTCGATTGTGCTGGGGTACAGAGGAATAAGCCCAGCCTTCAGAGCTCTTTAGGCTGTGCTCACTGTCCCCAAACCCACTGATTATAACAGGATGTGCTCTGCTACTCTGAGGTGTAGGAGGAAGGAAAGCAGGAGCAGGGGCCTTTTGCATTGCCCCAGAAAAGGGGCTCCCATGTGCTTTCCTGCATACAGCTCAGTGACCAAGAGACTCGGAGGCTGGTGGCCATAGAAAGCAGAAGAGGCAGATGTCCCTGGGAGCTGGGCTGTAGACCAGCCTGCACCCTGCCTGGTTTGTCTGGGGAGGCTTCACAGATTTTAAATGGGTTTTGCTCAGAAAACAAGACTCACTGTAAAACCCCAGATATGGCAGGTCCTTCCCCAGGGCACGAGCTAGGAGGGAGAGGCTTCTTAAACCAATCTCAGCAGTCTCTGCCTTGGGATTTCAGAGTCTTGAGCACCCAGAATAGCTCAGGAAGAAGGGGAAGTGCCTGCTGTCCCTGCTGCATGGAGGCTGAATGCACCCCCCCAACATATGGCATGTGGCAGGACAGGTCTGAACCCAGCCAACCAGCACCTTCACGCAGCACCCTGAGCACTGGCCTGTCATCCCCCTGGAGCTTCTCTCTGCCCTCACCCCCCAATCAAACCAGAAGTGCTGCAGTCCAGGGGCTGGATCCAATGACAGACTTGAGCAGTGCAGCACCCACCTGGGCTCCATGCAGGCCTCAAATCAGGCACCTTGACTGGGGATCCAAAGCCCCCACACCAACAGGTGAGCTGCCAGCTGCTGGTGTACACAAAGCCCTGGCCTGTGTTTAGCATCCTGCCCCTTTCAGAGCAGGGTTCTCAGCACTGCCTAGCCACAAAAACCACAAACATCTTTTCAAAGGCAGGGACCAGAAGAGGGAGGGAGGGAGGAGAATTCCAGCTCTTTGTCTTTCGCTCCAGGAAAGCAGTCTTAGTGCAGCTGGGAAGCAGGGAGTGAACAGCAGGCAGGGCAGAGCTCTGCTCCACTGGCCCTAGCCCTCCAGCTTCTCCCTGGGATGGGTGCAGCTCCGGGGAGGGAGCAGCAGTAGCTTGAGCTCCACTGCAAGGGAGGACTCCCCGCACAGCACCCCTGGTCTTCGGGGCTGGCTCAGTCCTGTGATAGCAGGGAAAAAGGTGGGGAGGAGATAGGAACACGGATATAGTGTGGGCAGGACACAGTCCTTGCAGTGCACAAGCCTAGCCCTGCTGCATTTCTAGTGTAAAATTAAGGGCAGGAAGGGAAATTCCCTTTCCAAGGCTGTAATTGAAAGAAGGTTAGCAAGTCTCTGCTGCCCACAGGTTACAGGGGCTGGTTGGTTAACTTGCTCCTGGCTGGGGCAGGGCTGCAGTTTTTCTGAGTGGCAAAGGGGCACATAAATCACTTTATTTCCATACTGCAAGCATCAACAGACAAAGCAAAGCCAGCTTAGCAGAGCTCAAGAGAGAAAGGGCCACATATTTCCTAGAGAGCAAGTGGGCTTATGTGAAAGGTTCTTCCAGCAACAGGCTGGTGGCCAGGCCAACCCAGCTAGCATTTCAGGGGTGATTCTTCTCTTCTTGCAGAACCAAGGAGCTGTTCTCCATCCCAGCAGGTGCCTAAAAATTGAACCACAAGCCTGGGAATTAGTTCCCCCAATGCTAGCTAGAGTAGCATAGGGTGTCCTCACCAGGTGCCCAGCTCTGGGGTCAGGGCGCTGCAACCTGGGGCTCAGCAGGTTTCCTGCCTGCAGCTCAGTGGCCTGTGGCTGGTCTCACCCCTGCTCCCTGCAGATGGGGAGGATGGAGACGGCAATACTCAACCCTGAGAGAGGCCCGCAGTCCCGCAAGCTCCGTCATCAGCAGGTCAAGGCTGGCAGTCTTTTCCTGGAGCCGTTGCTGCTGGGCTTCCAGCACCGTTAGCAGGGCCCTGATGCGTTCAGACTGCAGAGAGAAACAGAGAAGCCTCTGAGACCTGGGGGAGAAGTTAGCAAGGAGCTGGGGGTGCCTTGGGGGCCAGCAAGTGGCACCAGTTACTGCTTTTCTGTGGGGCAGACCTCCCTGGCAGCCTTCCCAAGGGAGCCCATGGTCTTGACCAGTAGCAGTGCTAAACCCTCTGGGGAGGGTAAAGTAGCTTGGGTGCCTTGGGCTTGCAAACAAGGCAGAGCCAACTCCCACCCATGCACCAAGCCCTTAGCTGCAGCCTGGAGATGCTTTACCCTGGGCCCCTCAGATACTGGGGAACTGCCCCAAAGATGGGCAGCAGTGCTTGCAATTACTGTCCTATATCCAAGCCCAGGCAGCCTTCCCCCCTCTGCTCCTCCACCAGATTCACACAAACCAGGGACTCGAGGGTTTTGGGCAGCTCAGCATCATCCTGTCCCGTGGCTTTTCTTGCCTCCATTGCTCAGCAAGATGGGAGAGCTGCTTGCTGGGGGCTGAGGTGTTGCTTTGGGAGCCGGTGTCCAGTTTGCACAAGTCCTTAGAAGCAGCACTGAAAAGAAAGATATGGTCACAAGGGGCTCTGGCCCCCAATACCTGGCAGGGGAATCAGAAGGCAGGGTAGTGTCATGAGGGGGGGCTGGGGTTGAAGAGCAGAGAACAAGGTGGCTCCAAACCAGCATCTACCCTTGGAGCTTAGGAGGGCTTGTACTGACCATTGCTTCCGCAGCACGTCTGCACTGCAGGAACCAGGCTTATCCAGACAGAGGCCCCTCCCCGGCTAACACCCACCACCCAGCTGAAGGTGGCCTCTGGTTCCTTATTTGTAACTTCCTTAAGTGAATTGCCAACACCTGGTCCTCCTTGATGACTACCTGGCTGGACGCATTTGAGTCGAGTCTTTTCTCCTGTCCAGGCGGGGGTCGGACTTGAAGATCTACACGGTCCTCTCTGACCCTACTTCTATGATTGACCCTCCGCCTGCCATTTCTGCAATCAGGGTGTCGGGTGTGGATGCAGGTGGACAAGGTTCCTTGGCTTTTATTACGCCAGCTCAAATAGTTTGTGTAATAGATAGGAGGATTTTTCCAACTATTTGAATGTTTCAATAAAATAATTTTTCCAACCATTTGAGTGGGTCTAATAAAAGACATCGGATTGACTTGGAGCTCTTTGCAACCAGAGCTTCCTCCTCCGGTTGGCAGCACCCCTGGGCTCCCGGTGACGAGCACTGTCAGCCTTGCCTTTGCCTGGGCGTCACTACAGCTTTGCTAGCGGGCCCTGACGTTACCAATGTGCAAACCCTGGGGAGCAGGGCTGACGTCCCGCACGACATGGTAGGACATGGGCTCCAGCGCCGGACGCCAGCTGGGGCGCGGTGCTGTGCGAGCGGCGGGGCTGGGTCATGGGTGCAGGGCGAGCCCGGGGAGGTTGGAGCGTGCTGCTTGGGGGGCTCAGGGTGAAGGATGCCGTGCGGTGGCCGAGGGCCGTGGAGCGGGGACGGCCGGGTCCTGCTGGGCCGACGCGAGCTGCAGGCTGGCCCCTGAAGCCTGGCCCCGCTGCATGCAAGCCCTTTGGCTCTGTGGGCGGCCGGGACCCCGCTGCAGGCCCACGAGGCCCCAGGTCAAGGAGGCAGCAGGTTGCCTACTGGGTGGAGCAGGGAGTCCGGGATTCATCGCCCATCCTGGGGGTGCCCGAGGGTCGAGGAGCGGGGCTGTGTCCGCCAGCGACTTGCTGGGCAGCCGGCCTCAGTTTGCCCAGCTGTGAAATGGGACGAGGCTGCGTTGCGCTCTAGGGAGATTTCCCCCCCGCCGCCCCGGGCTGGGGGAGAACCAGGCATCCGGGCACAGGGCAGCCGCCCCCCGACGTGCGGTGGCCCCGGGGGCCGGCAGCGCCGGCCCCTTTAAGGCCAGTTTGCGGGTCGGGGCGGCCGGAAGGACGTCACGGCAGCTCCTGCCGGAAGTGGAAGCGCTGGCGGCATGCTGGGCGCGGGGCGGGCGGTGCTGGCTGGCTGGGCCCGGGCGGGCGAGGGCGGCGCGGGGTCCGGCCCCCGGCCCCTGCCCCTGCCCCTGCCCGACGGCCGCGGCGCTCCGGGGGACGCGCAGGGTGAGACGGGGGCGCGGGGCCGGGGCACGGGCTGGGGGGCCCGGGTCGGGAGTGCTGGGCGGGGCTGAGCGGGGGCGTGCGTGTCCCCGCAGGCTGGCGGCGGGCGCTGCAGGCGGCGGCGCGGGCGCTGCAGGCGGGGGGGCTGGTGGCGCTGCCCACGGACACCATCTACGGCGTCGCCTGCCTGGCCCAGGACTCGCGTGCCGTCCGCGCTGTCTACAGCCTGAAGGGCCGCGACGGCGGCAAGCCTCTCGCCATCTGCCTGTCCTGCGTGGAGCACATCTACAGGTGCGTGGCCGGGGGCGGTGGGTCCCCTCCCCCACGCGCCGCACCGGCGGCGAGACCGCTCCCGAGACTCCTGCTCGCACCCCGCAGCGCTGGGAGCTTTCCACCCCGGGCCGTCCCTGAGCTCCCGGGGTCGCTCTGTCGCTTTCCTCCGCTCGAAGGAGCGAGCCAGAGCCCGGCGGTGGCATTTGTCGAGGGGGGGCCTCAGTCTAACAAGGGGGCATCTGCTGGGTCAGCAAGCTGCCGCCTGGGCCTTTTCCCGTCAGCTTCGCATTTGGGTTGTGAGCGGCACCTTGCAAAAGCAGACGTGACCCTGCCTCCCCTCCTGGGTCAAGCGCATAGAGAGTCGTGACTGGAACGATAAAGTCAGCTGCGTTTCCGTCGCTTTGGATGGCCGCAAACTAGTGATGCGGGGAAAGGGCTGTGTTCTGTCGCTGGTTGTAAGCGAGGTGCCTTTCTAGGCGTGGAGGATTTGCATGCAGCCCAGTTCTGTTACGAGGGAGTGGGGCCAGGCGCAGGGTGTTGAAATGAGGGTGGATGCAGCAGCACCAGCACAGGTCAACCCTCCTTATTTGTGGGGCGGGGAGGGAGATCTGTGCCTCTCCACTTTGTGGCCCTAGAAATGCATCTGGAGGTAGTTTGTCCGGACATTAACTAGCAGCCTGGGTGTGATCCCCCTTTGCCTTGCAGGTACTGCCACGTCAGCGTGCCAGAGGAGCTTCTACGGGACCTGCTCCCCGGACCCGTGACGCTGGTCCTGCAGCGCTCAGATGGACTCAACAAGGACCTGAACCCATTCACATTGGTAAGTCTTTGGGATGAGCAGCATCTCCAGTCTGACAGGCAGCGGGTTTTCCCACTCCTGCTCCTGTGTGCCATGTATCTGCTGTGCACTCAGTGCTGCTTGGTTTTTCCTTGAGCCTGGTTCTGCCTGGTCAGTGAGGCACACGATGATGTCTTGCATGTGACTGTTTGCAGTGGGACCTGCGGTTTCTGATATGCCCAGCTCTGTGCCGCAGGCTCTCGGCTTCATATCCTTGCTCCGTCGCAGCAGGTGCTGGGACATTGCCCCTTCAGCCTGGGGCTGTAAGCCAAGAGGCCTTTAGCCAATGTAACAGGAGAGGGAGCTGATCTGGAGCTCTGGTCACCGGCTGTAAACACGTTTACCCTTCTCTCTCGTAGCTGGTCGGGGTTCGCATTCCAGACCATGCATTCATCAGGGAGCTGGCACAGGCTTGCCCAGGACCGCTGGCTTTAACGAGCGCTAACGTCAGCTCTCAGGCGAGCACGCTCACCGTCTCGGTAAGGCTTTTGATGCTGCAGAAAGCTTTTATGCTTGGCTCCCAGATTGGAACTGAGGAAAATTGCTTACACAAGCTTGATTACTTGTGCAGTGAACCAAGGACCTTCTAGCGATGGTCCCTCTTCCTGAGCCCTGGTATTCCTCTTACTGCTCCTTGTAGAAAGGAGACTTGGAACAGGCTGTATATAGACGCGGATGTAGGCAATTGGTAGGGAGCGCACGGGGGTGCACTTGCCTCCCCTGACGGGAACGGAGCCCCTGCTGACTGCTGACGCTGTTGGCAGGGCTGGTGCCCCCCGACAGGGCTGCTGCCATTGGCAGTTTCTGTGGATGCCTCCCAGATTCAGGAGGCACGAGTCAGTCATGAATATGGACAATGTTTTAAGGCTTAATGGACTCTCAAAGCCACTTTCGGTCCCAACCCTGGCCAGCTATAAAGGCTTCCTTCATTTCACAGCACTTACACACGCACGTGGGTTCTCAAGTGTCTGGTTATGGAGTTCTGCTCAGAAGCAAAGCAATGAGATTACCTCGCCTAATGCCAGAAACTGTCGCCTGGCTCTTGGAGTCTCCTTAAAAATTAAGTCAAGAGCCCATCATGAGTTTTGGATGTTGAACATGGTTTTTATTCCTTCTCTCAGGAATTCCAAGACCTCTGGCCTCAGTTATCCTTGGTCATTGATGGCGGTCCACTTGGAGACACTCAGAGTCCAGAATGTCGTCTGGGATCAACGGTGGTCGATTTGTCTGTGTCTGGGAAATACACTATTATTCGGCCAGGCTGGTAAGCCCCTTTGCTGAGTGTGGCTGCAGTTTGTGCTTTAGGTGAAATACAAAATGTGTTTAAGGGTGCGCTTGTTTTCCTGAGTTCTGTACAGTGCATTAGCCCAGATTGTGTCCATAGAAAAAGGCTTCTTTAACTGTCTGTGTCTCCATCCCCTAAATGTGGAGAACCCATTTAGGAGCTGGGCTCAGAAGAGGAGGACTTGCTAACTTTCGTTTTTGCAAGTTCTTAAAAGCACAGTGCCGTCTCTCTCCTGCTGCAAGCTGAAGGCGACTGCTCAGCTTGTCCTTGCATTCTCCCACCCTTGGAGTGCACACCTGCATCCCAAGGGTAGCTCCTTCCTGGTCCTCACTCCCTCTGCCTTTCTTTCCGCAGTGCTCTGGCTCCTACAGTCAAAATCCTGAAGCAGAAGTATGGCTTGACGTCGGAACCTTCTTGAGAAACTGAACTCTGCCGGAGCCCTGCAGGGTCGGGAAAGCTGGGCACTGTGTGCCTGTGTCTTCAGGAGTCCAGTGTCATGGCCTTGTTTAATAAGGCCCGTCATCTTCCTGTCCTAACTCATTACACAAGAATGCCAGCCTGCATGCTGGCATTTGGTCTGCTGTACTTTGGTAAGGAACCAAACTAGGGTTTGTGTCATCTCCCTCGGATTATTGTAATATCTCCAAGCACCCTTGTGCAGATGGATGTATTTGCCCAAATTGGAGAGACATTTCAGCTTTGAAATAAAAGGAAAAAAAACCCTGAACGCAAGACTTATAATGTGTCAGTGGGCTGTGACACTGACCAGAGCCTTGTTAGCAACATCCCGTAGTTTTTCAAGGCTCTCCATTTAGTTCCTATGAATATCAGGATTGTACAGCTGCATCTCCTCTGGTGTTGAAGCGGCCAATCCTCCCCTGTTCAGATCTCTTGTAGAGAACCTTTTACTCCGCCAAGTTGCCAGGTGTCTGTGTGAAGCATAGTGGGGGTTTTTTAGACTGAAGCATTGTCTCAGGATGCCATGTTTTGCATAAAGTCTAGCCAAGCCCTGCTCTTTCAAGTGGAGATGAGCAGGACAAACTTTTGGTGCACTTTATGCATCATAAGAAGATCCATTTTGGAAGGTACCTTTCTGAGCAAGAGTTAATTCCTGTGCTGAGTTTCAGAAGTTTCCTGAGCTGCAGATATTAGACTCTATTCCTTACGGACTGTTGGCTTCCTTTCTTAGAACAAGTGCAGTCTGAACTCTATCTGTAGGGCAATGAACAAGCTCAGTGGATTAAGATGGATGTAACAGGAAGAGAATAGGCAGTTTTCATTCATTATTTATAGTGGGAATGCTAGGGTGCCATTAATCTGTTCTTGGGGGTATTGCTTGTTAGCACCATGGACCAATCTTTCTATTTAATTTGGCTGTAAATAATTATTTTTTAAGATGCTCTGACTTCTGAAATGAACTGTTTTGTGCATAGGGGCTTGCTTCTGGCCACTGGTGCCTTTTTTCATTTTTTCTGGGGGCTAATCTGGATGCTGCTGTGCAGAGTAATGCGCAAACCCCAGCAGCAATGCCTACAGAGCTTAGATGCTCTTTTGAGGGAAAGAAGTTCTTTACAGTCTGGTTGACAGAAAAGGTTGGTTGTTTACCTCCCTGTCAATGGATGTGTTTGGCTGCTGTGCACGAAATACGGTGACAAGACTAGATTCTTTTGCATGCTCTTTCCTGCCAGCCAAATCAGCAGTTCTCATCTGCAGCAGCACCATGTCAGCTTTGTTAGGTGTGCAGTCACCTACGCACGCCTGGCAAGATAAATGGGTTTCCATTAGGAACCCAGAGTGTCAGAAACATTCTGACTTGTTGTGGGCTTTGAAGTCCTTTAAAACAGAAGAATTGTTCTGTTTTTCTGTAGTCAGAGAACCAAGAGCTCTAAGACCTTTCACTTTCTGAGGCATGTCTGGTGTCTAAAACAGGTTGAGAATCACGGGAGCAGATGTTGCTTTCAGTTTTTAATCATGACAAAAATATCCAGATGCCTTCTAAACCTCTGGAAGGACTTAGCATGTAAAGCAAACAGTAGTAGTCAGAGGGCCTAATGGCACCAAGTCGGTCTGTAGCTGCCACTTTTTACTGATAGAAAGATGAGTACAAACAGATTTTGTAAAACAGATTTAGAGAGTCTGAGCATTCTCCTATTACAAATCAAACCTCATGGTGGGAGAACACACTGGCAATGTTATTGCAAGTGTTTGCTCTTGATTGTAGAGGAGGGAATAAACCCAGGTGTGAACTTCGAAAACAAACACTGAGCAGTCAGTTGCAAACTTTGAGTACAGACGGTTGCATTTCACTGGTTTCCTGTACACGCTACAGGTTAAATGGTCACCAGCATTCCAGCTCTAGTTGCACCCAGGGGCTTGTGTACAGCGGATTACAGGGAAGGCCCCCAAAGTGGAGCCCTTGGTATAAAACACACTTGCTCTGAGGCAAAGGTTTTTAACTGTGGTTTAGTTTCCTTGGAAGGGTTTACTGGAGAGGAAGAGCTATTCTGTTCTACAGTAAGCTGATAAGGGAGATGCATTAGAGCTGTTAGTGGGAGGGAAAGGGTACATGGCTGCTGCAGGCAACTAGCTGAGGGCATAAAGTAGAATGCGTGCTGGGGGCAGGAGCCCAGCAAATGCATAAAATGCCACAAAAACGCACTGGAGGAAAGGCTGAGACCTCTGGCGGGCTCTGTAACAGCCCGTTCAGACCCCAGAAGGGCACTGAAGAGGTTACTGTGCTAACCTGCAGCAGAACAGACTGCTGCATGGAGATCCCTCTGCTCGTTCTAACCTTCCTGTGACTGTAAGTGTAGGGGCAGTTCATGGAGAACACTTAGAGCCACCTGGCCAAGCTAACAGCTCTACGCAGACTCGGAGGCTCTAGCTGCTTTCTCAAGCTTCCCCTGGAGCACTGGATCCCAGAGCAGACTTAGCGTGACCTTTCAGTAAGGTAAAGACCAGAAGTTGCCTGTAGAGAGCAGTCACATCAGCCACTGCTCCTTCTCCTTGCTGAAGCGTTCTGCCCACCGACGGGTCAGCTCTAGGTACGTGTTGGGCTGGTGCAGCAGGTAGTCCAGGTACAGGCATGTCGCTGTCGTCTTGGGCACGGCTTTCTCAATCTGGGTGCCTTCATGCCACTCGTTGAAGGATGTGATGGAGACTATCTCCGGCTTCACCATGAGGGCGGCCTGCAGGGCTGTCTCGTAGTATTTCCCGTTGACGTGGTTCCGCGTGTTGTGGTTGTTCCAGGGGCAGATGCTAGTGTTGATGTAGCCAGGCCTGACACGGGATGAACGTGAGGTTGTTGGAGTCACAGAAAGCCTTGATCGCTTTCCAGTTCTGGTGGGAGGAGCCAAAGGAAAAGCTGTTGGACGCTAAGTATGTACGTGCCGTCATAGCCTGCCGAGAGGATGTTGTGCTTGTGCCTCTCCTCCACCAGCAGCACTATGAACACGCCATCGTAAGGGGTGTTGCAGACAGAGTGGGAGCCCGTTGGGGTGAGCAGGTTGGCCCAGGACTCAGCGGGCATCAGGTAAGAGTCGTAGGCGTAGAACAGAAGCAGGCTCCTGCCAGTGCTCGTCTTGTACTTGTAGAAAGCACTACATGAGCTGTAGCTAGACATGGGGAGAGAGCACACACAAGCCTTGTCAGGGTACTGACACTGGGTCAGGCCAACAGCCCATCTAGCCTGGGAGCTGGGCTCTGACTCGGGCGGTTATAAATGCTTTAGAGGGGGAGTGTACATACAAGATGTGTAGCGTGTTTCCTCCCTGCATTGCTAATTTGGCACCCAGCATTGAACTCCAAGCTGGTTCTGATCTCTGCAGCTGGCCTCTGTTTTTGGGTCTTAGGTTAATATAAACCTTACAAGAGATGTGAGGCACTCAATAGGGAAAAGACTGGAAACCTCTGGGGCTTGCAGATAAGCACTTAAGGGACTGTCTCTCACTGTGGCTTTCTGCTTTGCTGTGTTTCTGGGTTTGATTCTACTGAGCCCCTCTGCTCTGCGCATAACTGACTAATGGACAGGTCAGAAAGGAAAGAATAGGTGGGAATTCGAGCATTTCAGTGCAAAGCTGTAGCAAACTGCTCGCCTGTGGTCTGGGCGTGGAGGTGGCAGTTGCAGCAGCAGCGTAACTGCCCAGGTTTCTCTAGCGTGGTGAAGCACCTGGTGCATAAACCCTGGGGGTCCGTTCCTTGGCCCTGCACATCAGCACAAAGCTGCACTTGTGTTCGGCAAGGCAGCACTTACTTGTCCAGGATATATTTGATGTTCTCGTGCACAGTGTGGTCATCCCGCCCCTTGTATGGCTGGATGTGGAAGGCCACCTTCGAAACAAGCCAGAGAGAGTTAGCTCACAGCCTGTGCTCTGCAGGAGTGTGGGGCTCTAGGGGCAGGCCAGCGGTGCCCAGGCCTTTTGAAGAGGTCCCCCTGCCCGTTTCTCAAGGAGCAGCTGGAAGCTCTTGGCAGCCCCCTCCTAGGGACCAGGCTAACAGCACATCTCGCACCCGGCCCACCCTTGGGAGCCAGGACAAAGCAGGCTCTCAGCTTTCATGTGCGTGAGACCTAAGCTGTAATCGTGCCCACAGGGCTCCTGCTTGTGCTCGATGGCTGCAAAGCCGAATCCCTCATTGCCTCATGCAGCAAGCAGTTAAAAATAACCTGGAGCTGCTGAGCTGGCTGCAGTGCTTCTGCTGCCATTTGAGCAATTTGTTTAATCGCTTCCAGCAACAGGCAGGAGAAGCCCTACCTTTACAGCATATCGGTATGCGGCATCCAGGATGAACGGCACCAGGCTTTCGGACGGCTCCCCATTATCATCTGCCAGGCCGGGGGGTACCACGACAGCACCAGGACTCCTGTAGCAGAGTGCAAGCACGCGCCCGTGCTCAGACCCGGCCTGCCTTCTGCTTCCCATGGGTGCTGCGCCTGGGAGTGACTCCTCCCCCACCAGCACCTTCCGCCAGTGGGAGGTCTCGAGGGCAAGGGGGCCTTGGGTGTAGGAGGGAGACCGTCTGCAGTGGGAACGTTTGAACCTGGGTCTATCCTAATGGTGGACCTCTTCTTTGTCACTCAGGTAGGTGGAGATGGCTGTAACTACCCGCAAGTGGGAGGCCTTTGGGGTGCTGCTAGTCATAGGTTAGCAGCAGATGCATTTTCTCAATACCCAAATAATTACCTGCTAATTAAATGGCCCCAGGAGCGTGCTACGGCAGGGGCAGGGCCCAGCCTGTGAGCGAGCACATGGAAGGACGTTCTCGGGGGCAGGATGGGCTGCACTATGCCCGGGGTCAGAGCTCGGCTGCGCCATTCGCCCTCCTGGCTCCCCCCAGGCAGGGTTTCCTGTAGGCCCCGGTCCTGCGGGCGCCGCCCCACGCCGCTCGGCTGGCGCTGCCCAAAGGCCTGGCGTTTGGGGCAGAGACCAACCTCTAGCACAGGGAAGAAGTCCTGAGTAGGTCCCCCCGGGGCTTTGTTGCGAATCAGATCCTGTTCCCACAACTCGGGGTCATCCCTGCTCCCTGGCTGACTCCAGCCGCCGGGTCCCCCGCGCGACGCCCCTCGCCAGGACCGCTGGGTCCCAGCAGCCTGCGTGCTCCAAGGTCCCGTCCAGCCCCGGGGCCCCGGCAGGGGCGGGCGCGGCGGCGCTGGCCGCGGTGCTGAAACGCTCGGCGCGGCTGCCCGGGGGGAGCGGGGGTGAAGCCCGGCCCGGCCCGGCCCGGCGGGGCTCGCCGCTGGCGCGCGCGGGAGCCGTAGGGCTGGAGCCGCTGTCGCGGGGCGGGCGCGGCCGAGACGCGCGGGTCCCAGCGCACGAAGCGGCCGTCCGGGCGCGGCGCCCCGCACCGCGGGTAGCAGGCGGCGGGCAGCGCGCGGGGGCGGGGGCGGGGCTTCCGCGCGCGCAGCGCCGTGCACCCGCGCCCCCGCCGGCCGCGACCCGCGCAGCATGCAGGGAGCATGCGCGCCCCGCCCCTTGCGCGCGCCGTACGGTCCGCCTCACGGGGCGGCGGGGGAGCGCGGAGCCCCCTCAGCCCCACCTCCCACGCGCCAGCGCCCCGCAGTCGGAGCAGGTGGCCGGGCCTGGCGCCGGCCGGGTGTCTTGCCCTGCCAGGCGTGGGCGCCCGTTGCCCAGGCCCACGCGCTGCCCGCACCCGGGGTTGTGCCCGGCGCCCGGCCTCGCGTTGCCGGAGTCAGGCGTCGCGGGGGCAAGCGCTCAGATGAGCGGCAGGGTCGTTGCCTGCAGCTGCCCGCCCCAGGGCCGCTTCTGCAGCCTCGGCAGAGGGGCCGAGGCCCAGCTGGGAGCTTTCCGGGGAAGGGCCCGCCGGCTCCGGTGGCGCCCTGAGTGACGGAGACACGAGCGCGCTCACGCACGTTTCCACGTGCCGTGCCGGCTCTCTGGGCGCGCAGCGCTCCAGTCCCCGGGGCGGCCAGCCCATCTCTCTCCACTTGCAGTAGGTCGCTTAAAGACAGCATTGTAGAACAAGCCGTCCTGCCTTTGAAACCGGGGCTGTTGACTGGGCGGTGAGAAAAAACGCTCACAGAATGGGCAGCATAATTAATTCGTATTAAAGTGGCTTTCACGCCACAGATGTTCTTCCAGCAGCTACATCCGAGGATAACGGGAGTTTTCTGAAGGCATGCAGGGTCGGGAGGAGTTTGTTTGTTCCTTTGGGGACTCGTTGGGTCTGGGGAATGACAGGACCAGGCTGGGAACAAGAGAGCAGCAGCCACGGGCTCACGGGTTAATTTGCTGCCTGCCGATCTGCCCTGCTGCTCTTTGGAGGAGGACCTGGGGCCAACTCGTGGCCAGGAAGACATGGATCTGAATGATCTGCACCCATCGGAGGTGGTGTGAGTGCAGGGTGAGCCAGGCCTCCCCCGTGCACGTGAGCTGCGTCACAGCTGCTCTCCGGTCTGCCTCGGGCTTGGACAAGGGGCCCGCGAGCATCCCTCTGAATGAGGAAGATCGTGTGTGTGGCATTGTCCCTTCTCTAAGGAGAGGGGGAAAGCAAGTCATTCACCCCAGAATGGAGCCAAGCAAGCATCCTGACACCTGCATCAAATGCAGACTTCAAGGGCAATCCACTGAGCCAGGTCTTCAGATGCCCCCCCTGCCCGCCCCCCCAGTCAGAGCTGCACTGCTGCTCGCAGACATGGGCGGGGGGGCGGGGCAGTGACTGAGCAGAGAGCATCTGAATGAAGCACCGGGGCCTTTCCTGGGACATACAGGCGCTCAGCTTAGTGCCAGAACTGCAATAGCGGCAGCAGAGTCCCAGATCGATCAGATGGTTTTCAGCAAGGACAAGTGGGGCAGAACAGCCACAAGTGCAGATGCAGCCTGGGGGAGGCCTGGCCGGGCTGCCAGCCTGCAGAGAAGAAGCTGGGACTTACAGGGGACGAAAGCTGAATATGAGCCAACAGGCTGTCCTTGTTGCAGAAAAGGCCCATAGTCTACAGGGCTGTATTAACTGGATGAAGATCACTTGCAAATCGAGGTTCTCTGGCTCTGGCACTCCTGAGGCTTCTGCCATGTCCAGTTTTGGGCCCTGCACTTTAAGAAAGATGTGGACAGTTTGGGAAGAGGCCATCAGACAGTGACAAGAGCAGTTAGAGAGCTGGGAACCCTGATTTACAAGGAAGGGTCAAAAGAACTGGGATTAGTTAACCTGGAGAAGAGAAGACTGAGGGGAGAGTTGATAACAGGCCTCAGCAACCCAAAGGGTGGTTATATGGAGGATGGAGACAGGATCTTCTCCATGGCTACTGTCCCGAGAGAGCACTGATGGGACCCCAGCCAGAGATGTTTTCAGGAGCAGGGTGGACAGACACATGACTGGGGTGGTTCAGGCAAGGATGATCCTGCCTTGAGCAGGAGCTGGATGAGATGTGACGTCCTGAGGACCCTGGTCCTGGCCCGTTTACTTTGCACCCTTGGAGGAGAAGGCAGGGAGTGCAGCAGGGCCTGGGGAGGGATGATTCACACGGGGAGGCTGGCAGCCTGCGGAGCTCTGAGCATCTCGGGAGCACAGAGAAGCCAGGGCTTGGTTTTATGCAGGGCAGCATGGTCCCTTGCCAGGAGCATCCAGCTGGGCCACCCTGCACCTAGATAAAAGGCTGAGCTCAGGGCTGGCAGGTGCAGTAGCACTGGGCGCTGTGTGCTGGGCCTTGGCCTTATTGCAGCTGGACCACGCCGTAAAGAGGACGGCATTCCCTGATGCAGAGACCTGCTCCATGCAGGGGCTTTGTCAGCTGCAGCAGAGACGGCTTCTGATCCAGGAGCCTTTTGGCCACTTGCCAGCCCACGGTCCCATGCTGTTAAGGGCAAATCGCCTGTGGAACATCTTTTAATAGTGGGAGAAATAACTCGATTAGCAGTTATCAGTGCAGAACAGTGGGGGCCTCCGCAAAGTTAAATGAGTGCAGGGATGGGCCGTTTCCCTGCCTCTGCCTGTCAGGTTTGTCATCTAATTACAGGGCAATGCGGTGCCACAGCTCAGGCAATGGGAGAAAAGGCTCAGGGTAATTGTATTGGTCATATTTTGTAGCCACTACTTGCTTGGCAATTAATGACTGTTTCTCTGGTCAGCTGGGGAGCTGTCAGGGCCGTGGCCGGGCTGAAGCAGCCTTGTGCTTCTGACCAAGAAACTTTTATTCATTACTTTATGAAAGGCAGCATGGAGCCCAGGATGGGTCCTTTCCTCCAAGAGTGCCTGCCACAGCCCGGACACCCCAGGCCCCATCCACAGCCAAGCCACGTCCTCTCTCTGAGCCTCAGTGTCGCTGCCTGTGATGCTGACCCTCCAGTGATGCCTGCCGAGAGCTTCGGATGAGAAGGGACTGGCTTTGGGATTCATAGGGGTCAAGCAGCAAGAGGTAGGAGGAGTCGGAGCTAGGCAGAGGCAGGGGGCAATGGAGGGGATCAGCCACCTCCTGCTCAAAGCTGCTTTTACCAAGCCAGGCCGAGGGGGCTGATGGCATAGCAAGCGGCAGAGCTTGCTCGCATGCCATGGCAAGGGCCGGGAGCTGCCTCAGCCGACTCCCTGGGGCTCATTGAAGGCTACTGGCTTGGCAGGACTGGATTGTGATGGAGACTTGGAGTGAGGCGGGGAAGCTGACACGTCTAGATTTGAGAAACCCAGAGTGACAGGAGCTGGGCTGCTGCAGTCACTGGGACCACAGCCCCGTTACCATGGGCAGAGGGGTGGCTCTGTCCAGTCCCGGAGGTCATCCTGCCTGTGTTGTCCACCATGACCCTCTCCTGCCTGCCAGGCCCGGACCAGAGGCCGTGTCCTGGGGGAAGGAAAGCAGTTTGAGTTGTGATTTGCTGTTTAGCCTGGCAGTGAGGGTGGCTTCTCCCTGATGAGAAGCCTGTAATGGCTGATTTAAGTGCCAGCTAATTGGGGAGCAGCGGGGAGCCACTGCTGCTCAGTGCTTCCAGTTTGAGGCCAGAATAGGAAGGCGCCGTGCTGTGCCTGGGCAATGAATCGATGCTGCCCAGAGGGGCAAGCAGCTGAGGACCTTGTGCGCACTGGCTCCGTGGAGGCAGCAGCTCCTCTCTGCATCCAGCAGCACGTGTCCCTGGAACCGCCGCCAGGTGCAAAGCAAGTTGTGCCCGCGTGCTGCACATGCAGGGCCTTGCACCCAGAGCCCTTGGCTGAACTGGGAGGCAGGTGCCTGCTGCCTGGCCCCTCTCTGCTGTCGTTCCCCGTGTCGACCAGCAAGGAGTCCCCACTTCCCAGCTGCTTGAGTGTCCGGGCGGCTCTCCTGGAGCAGGGCAGTGGGTGTGTAGGGTCCAGCCGCCCTGGCCCTGTTTCGGCGGGGATGCTACTGCAATGCCAGCGGTCCTGGTGTGTAAATCCCAGCCCCACTCTGTGCCGTGGGCTCTGTCTGGACAAGGCTGCCCGCTGCTGACCTTGCAGTGGTTGGGAGGGCCAGGGCCGGCCTGTGCATGCAGGCAGCTCCGGCTTTCCCATCGTAGCTTCCCACACTGGCTGTGAGGATGGGGAGGAAGGCTGCCAGCCTCCACGGTCAGCAGGAGGATGGGCTAAGACCTGGGCCTGCTGTGACATGGGTGAGCACCTGCCACTCGTGCACCCTCCTTCTCCGGTGAAGGGGGCTCGGAAGAGACTGGCAAGGGGCTGGCTCGGCCATCGACCACCGAGCTGGGGCCTCCAGTCCTGGGGCAAGGATGCAGCCGGGGCAGGCACTCAGGAGGGTGCTGCCTGCCCAGGTCTGGGGGAAGGTCGCGGGTCGGGCAGATGTCCCCACACAAGCTCAGCACGCTCATAAATCAAAGCTGGCGATATGAACTTCAGCAGAGGCCACCCAGTCTTCATTTATCATTATTAAAGATATGTCAACACTTCAGCAGCTGATTTATAGCGGGTAATTTAGATCATGAATTGTTTCTGATACAATAAACTCTTCCTATCCGAAGCCCATCACAGGCTCTCTCTTGATTAGGAATTAATGACTCATAAAGAAGCAGGCTGAGTTTGGATGCAGGGAAGAGGGCAACTATTAATATTCCCCTCCCTGCCCTGCATGCGCGCCCCGGGTGAAGGCAGCATCTCGAGGCCCCTGGCCCAGGGCCCCGGCAGGCCTAGCTCAGTTCAGGCGGGGGCGGCCGGAAAGGTTGCCGGGTGCACGGCAGCCCAGCGCACTCGCATTTCACAGCAAACACGCTGAGCTGCGATTCTTTCTGGCACCGGCAAAGCTTTGCAATCCTTTATCTCGGGGAAAGGCCGTCGGCTCTGCGCTGATCAGGACTTGAGTTTATCCGGTTCCTCCAGTCATTTACTGCTAACAAGGTGTTGCTCTAAGCGTGTGGGCCGGCTGCTGCTGGCTTCCTCACGCGTCTGTGCAGCAGTGTCACGCAGCCAACTACAGCGAGACAGATCGCCCCGTCTCGGCAAACTAGCCACAGGGGCTGGGTTGATGTGGCGCCTCAGTGCTTCTTCACAAAGAAGATAGCAAGGCCCGAACTGACGTCTTCTGGGGTCTAAGTGAGGTGGAATCTGGTCTAACCGGACCAGGGCCCGAGCAGCGCAGAACCAATCTGGTCGTGGCAGCGGGCGGCACGAAATGACCGCAGATCCCTGCCGCAGCCGCGTGCACGGGGCCTGGGGCAGTGGGGAGGGGAGCCACGCTGGGCTGGTGGAGCCCCTGCCCCTCACACTGCTCCTCTTCCTTCCACCCTGGTGCATGCTCCGAGGCTGCTGTGAAGAGCAGGCAGTGCTGAGCTTCCCCAGTGGGGTACAGGAAGGGATCAGGCTGACGGGGAGGATGGAGCGCAGCAGGATGCGGCGCACGCCCCGGGGATGCTCGCAGTCAAGGTTTCATTGCTGTTCCTGCTCCCCAAGCACCCGCCGAAAGACCCGTTGCTTCTGTCTCACCCGCAGCTGCTGCACTGCGGGCGCCCTGGGTGTCCTGGGATCCTCCAGGTCCAGCCACAGCAGCAAGAGAGGAGGGATCCTCTGCCAGCCGCCTCTTCTGAGGGGCACGATGCTGCCCTGCTAACACGGGGTCTGCATGGAGCTGCTTGCCACGGCAGCTTTCCTACTGCCCAGGGCTTTTGGCAGGGAACCAGCATCAGACGGTGCTGTGAGTTGCTTGACGGCCCGAGCGCATTTGCAGAGCTGGCCTGGGGCAGGGGGCAGCCACTCTTGGACAGTGCCTGCACTGGAAGCCTCCAAGCCACGGTTCCCACCCTCGTCCGCAGAGGAAAGCTGTGCTGGGGCCACGTGAGTAGGCGGTCCGTCAGCCTTTGGCCCTGGCACTGGCTCGGAGGAAGTGAGGGGTGACTGGGAGCCCCGGGTGCTTCGCAGAACCACCCCATCCTGTGCCCGAGCATCCTGCTGCTCAGCCATGGTGCAAGGGAGGACAAGCCAGCTCCGCCACAGCCTCGGCTGCGGGGAAATACAAATGGGCCTGAAGAAGCAGAGTCTTGCATTGTGCGGAGGCGCCTTCCTCGCTCTGGGTTGTGCTGCCCACAGCTCCGCACCTGCCTGCACCGCTTTGGATCTGGACGGAGGGCCCCGCAGGAGGCAGGCGCTCGCCGGCTCCATGCTCCAGTGTTGGCAGCTGCTCTGCGCCTGGGAGAATTATGTCAAAGCCTGGGGTGTCACCAAGGGTCTCCAACCATCTGCAAGCAAAAAGCTCTCGCTCTCCAGTCCCGAGCACTGGCACCCAACGTCCTTGCTGGTCCAAGCCGCGCTGAAGGACACTGGAAGAATTATTCCATGTTTTCCCCTCTAATCCCATCCCAGGTGAGAGCAAAATGAAAGCGCCACGCACCAAATCCGGCTGTCGGTTCAGGCAGCTGCCCAGCAGTGTCAAGAGAGGTTTTCACCTTGCTAGGGGCCGTGTTGGCTCCGAGAACGGATCCAAGGGACCGAAGTCGGCCGTGTGAGGAGCCTAGCATCCGAGGCAGGAATTAGAACAGGACAAATTGGTCCAAAGCTTGCGTGGGATCGTCCGTGGCTTCCTAAGAGCACCCCTGCCAGCTGCCAGTGTCTCCCCTTCGGGGCAGGCTGAGTGGCACTGCGAGATTCCCCCTGCGGGAAAGACCCCGGTCACTCTCCCCCTTGGCACTCGCTGCCCGCCTCCCGGTGACACCAGAGACTGGCCAAGGTCTAACCCAGCCCGCGGCAGGGCTCATGCTCCAGGCCCTCATCCTGTTTTGCTTTTGGGTGAGAGATACGGGGATGTGAGCCGGGGGCCTTGCTGTCTCTGCACCGGGGTCAGAAGGCACCCGTGGGACCAGGGGCAGCTGTGCCGCTCGCACGCAAGGCGGGGAGCTGCCGGCCCGCAGGGTGATGGGGCCTGTGATGGGTCTTTCCGGCAGGAGCAGCGTGGCTGTGCACGTCCAGCGCCCTTGGGGCATCCCGCTCTGGGGGCTTCTCCATTGCACTGCCCTGGAGCAGTGAGGGCAAGCACCTGCACCCTGTGTGGGTGCACAGCTGGATGTGCCTAAGCAAGGACTTTCAGGGCAGAGCATGAGCAGGTTTGAAAAGCCTTGAGAGCTGGGGAATCTGGGAGCAAGGGTGCTTTGGGCAGAAAGCACTTGCAAAGTGGCCCTGGCATGAAAGTTGAGAGTCTCTGCAGAGGAGGCTGCTGCTAAGGGGTCACAGAGAGAAATCAAAACGCCGGGATCCTGCTGCTCTGCTTTCTGCTCCCTGCTCTGTCTGCTGCCGCTCTGCCTGTTGTCCCCCCTCACCGGCTCTTGGGGTGCACCAGGCATTTCCAGCCTCTGGGGTGCTGCCGCGGTGGGAGGGAAGCACGATGGAGGCTGCTGGAACCGGGAAGGCGAGCGGGGCCAGAGGAGACTGGGACGAGATGGGCACCATCAGCAGGGCCGCAGGCCCAGGTTCAGTGGCACCTGGCAGGGGCTGAGGAGGGACGTGGAGCTCTCTCAGGACTCAGCACACGGGTGGAGGTTGCGCCGTGAAAGCAGCGCAAGGGAGGAGCACCGAAATGGTTTGATTGACTGCAGCACCAAGGTCACTGAGTGGGGGGCACGCTCCCCCGTGCCCCTTCCCAGGCCCTCGTCCAGCTGCGCAGGAAGGCAGTTCAGGGCTCGCTCCCCTTCTCACCTCCTCGACATCTGCTTCACGGGAAGAAAGAGACTTGCTAATTGCTGGCTTTTCACGGGTCGGAGAAACTGGATCATGTCCCAGAGGCAGAGCTGAAAGCTGCCCTTAGATGTAGCTTGGCAGGATGATAGCTCAGAGCCTCTGCGAGTCCTGCAGCTTGCGCTGGCACGTTCCCAGAGCAGCCCGGCTACAAAGCAGCGATCAGGGATTTTCATATGAAAAGGCTGGTAGTAGACGTGCCCCTTCTCAGGGTCAGAGCATCGCAGAGCAGCCGGGCGCGCAGGGCTCAGGCAACATCTAGTCCAGCCCCTGCTCAAGGCAGGATCATCCCTGTCTGAGCCAGCCCAGGCAAGTCTCTGTCTAGATTGCCCTTAAAAACATCCGAGGATGGAGACTCCTCAGCCTCTTTGGCAGCCTGTTGCAGCTTCACCACCCTCCTAGTGCGACACGTCCTCGTCTCCAGCCTAAATTCCCCTTGCTGCAATCTGAGACCTTTGCTCCTACTCTTGCCCGCACAGCCACAGGAGGACAGTCCGTCTCCATCCTGCCGGTACTGGGGGATGTTACCTGTTTCCCCCTCCGCCTTGTCTTCTCATCCCGGTTCTCCCAGCCTGCCGTCGTTTTGGGCTGGCCCAGCCTGACAGGGCTCTTTCACCCCCACGCCGGGTTCAAGAGCTTGTCAAAATGCAAACACAGGACCCACAGCAGCCGGAGGCCCAGAGCTCCCTGCGAAATCGCTAGCACCAGGAGCCGTCAAGCGCCGGCCCTGCAGCAAGGGTGTTTCAGCTCCCGGGCTGGCGCCGGCAATGCAAGAGGCGGAGGCTCCCGGCCCCGGGCATGCAGGAAGCCTTGCAGCGGGCCCAGCCCCAGGCTGTTGCTCCCAGCAGCGAGCCTTTCCTGGGCCCTAAACCAGCCTTCTGCAGTGGCATTTCTGTTAGCACCAGACGACTTCCTCAGGGGTGCAGGTTGTAGCCGTGTTGGTCTAAGGACAGAGGCAGACGAAGCCTGACGAAGGGTTTTCGAACCCGAAATCTTCCTTAAAAATTGTTCTCCAGCTATTTAAGTTGGTTTAATAAAAGGTGGCAGATTCACCCAAATTACTTCCCCTGCGTTCGTCTCGCCCGTGCCCAATGCGGGTCAGTAAGTTCAAGCCCCCCTTGCTCCCTCTGGGAGCTGTCACGGCCCCCAGCGAAGAGCGTGGGGGCAGCGGGGCTGCCGGGGTGCGTTCCCAGCGCCCGCTGAGGTGTAACGATGCTTTTTGTTGCCTCGCAGGGAGATCGATCAAGTACCGCAGCCTTCCCCGGTACTTGGGGCTGTGTCGGGAGCCGCTGCTCCATGACGAGCGGGGATGGAATGGGATTTGTCTCGCTTTGCTGCTATCTGGGCTGCCCGAGATCGCCGGTCTCCGTAATTTATATTCCATTGTGCGGTGCTGACTGAACCTCCTATCAGATAATTGATTCCCTTTGTTTCTTCCTAATCCTCTAAATCTCCTTTCTGATACTAATTACCTGTCCCAGGCCTCCATTGTCCCGCCAGCTCCGTGGGCTGCGCAGGCCTTGGCGGGCCCCGCGTCTCCCTGTCCTCCCACCCGCCTCGTGGCGAAGGCCCTGGCGCGCCCCGCGGCGGGGCGCTCGGCCTGGGGAGGAAAGGGCATCCGGAGCTGGGGGCTCTTGGCAGGGTGGCGGGTGTGAATAAGAGCTCGGGTGGAGGCAGCGGGGGCTGGCCCTGGGTAGCAGCATTTAAGTGAGAGGTGCTGGGAGCAGCGTGTCCTTCTTTCTGCTTCCTCCTCCTGGCACCGGGGAGAGGCCTTGGGTCTTGGTAGGTCGAAGGTGAAAAGGACGTAACCCAGCCATGCAGTCCTTTCAATGACCCCCACGGCCCGGGGTAGGTCACGCGCTCGCGTTCACACTTGCGTGTGCACATCCATATGCTTGCATGCGCGCAGACACGCACATCCATCCTTTGCTTTCCTTCTCTGGGATTCCCATGGACAAGCGAGTCCAGGGCTGGTCTGCAGAGTCCCCCGACACCCACCGGCAGGTAGCAGTGGGATGAGGGGTGTCCCGGCCCTTGGTGTTTCTGTTGCATCACATCATGGCCCCCCGCTCATCCCCAGCGAGGCAGGGGCAGCGCCACGGCTCCTGCGGACCCGCTTTCACCAGTACCCTCGCAGCTCCCTCCCGCCCGGACAGGGCCGCTGGGCCGCGGTGCCGCAGGGGGTCTCAGCTCCCGGAGGTGCCCAGCCAGGGTCAGCTTGTGCAAGGCTGGGGTATCGGGACGGAGCCTGGGGGCAGGCTGGCTGGGCCGGACCCCACCTGCTCACGTGGAAAACTCAGCTGTGTGCAAAGCAGGCCGGGAGCTGGGGCCGGCTGCGCTGACATCCCTGCATCACCTGCCTCCCCTCGCTCGGGCTGACATCTCGAGGCACGGCTAGACGCTGTGGAGAGAAATGGCCGCATTGTCACAGCTCCCTGTTTATCACCGCTCGGCTGTGCATTAGCCTGGGCCGCGCTCGGGCCGCGCGGCTGCCGCGACGGGCCATATGTCAGATAAACTGGGAAGCGAGCGAGCTGATATATTGTATGGCAGAGAAAGCAGGGGGATGTTTTGCATATTAACACGGAGGAGGCTAGAGCTGGGACAAGGAGGCTAAGAACGGGCTGTCGGATTTCTCCAGAGACAAAACCTTTTATCCTGGGATCCCGCAGACCTGGGTCCGAGCCCCTTCATGCGCCTGCGACATATCCAAGAGGATGCTTTTTCCCAGGACAAGCTGGGGTTCAAGCTGCCTGAGTCCAGGACTGTCCCTGGGACAATTGTGATGGAGTCAAAGCCTGGGACAACCAGACCTGGGATAAACTCAATGCCTGTTTCTACCCAAATGTCCACCTCGCTGAGCCCTGCTTCCCCAACAGAGAAAGAGCCTGGTGGGGATCACGTGCACACATGCGCATGCGTGCACACGCGTGTGCACCTACGCAGGCTCCAGGTCCATCCTCCACGCCAAGACTCTTTAGCACCAGTCCTTTTCGTCTGGGCACCACCACGGTCCCATTTCCCGATCCAGTGTTGCTCTGAGAGCTGGCAGTGACAGGGGCTGGATGACCGTGGCCTGACACCCCTGGCACACCCTTGCTGGGGGTCCAGGGGCAGGTGTGGACGGGGATAGGGAAAGGGGGATCGTGCCCCTTTGTGCCTTCCCTGGGGGCTGCCCAGCCTGCTGAGACCCCAGGGATGGCAGGGAGCATTCCTGCAAGGTGGAGCCCAGCGCCCTGTCCACCGAGCCAGCTCTGCTACACCCTCTTCAAAACCCAGCGCAGCCCGAGACGCTCCCGACCAGATGGGACAGGGCCCAGCCTCTAATGCAGCGGAACGAGCCGTCTGCCAGGTTACGCGGCCCGTCTCCCTCCAGCCGGGCTTTCAAGGGCAGCAGAGGAGAGAGAACAAAGGTGATGCAGAGACCGGGCTGCGGGGCTGGCTCGAGCGCAGACACGAAGTGACAGGGGAACAAAGCCTGCGAGTGCAGCCCAAGGACTGTCTGACCACCGGTTTAACTCCTTTGCCACTCTGGGGACATCTTCTCTCCGCTGGAGCCACTGCCCAGCCCACAGGGAAGGCCAGAGCCTGCCCGGGCTCGTGGAGCAGGACCCAGGTTCAAACAAAAGGTTCCCACTGCGTCCCAGGGAGAATCGGCCTCTCGGCTTGGGGACCCGCGGCTTTCGGCATCGCCCGACTCCCAAGTGCAGCGCGTGGGTTGCAGGAGACTGCCCTCGTGACCCGCTCTCTGTGGCTGGTAGCACCAGCCGGGCACGAGGGGAGCGTGCGGCTTCCCCAGCCCGGGGTCTTCCCTGCGTCTTGTGTCCCAGCTCAGCCTTGCTTACCCAAGGCCCCGTTCTCCAGCAGCTGCCGCAGCCCCCCTGGGTCCTCTCGGCTGCTTCAGAAGGACGTGGCGGAGAATTACAAATGTGCCCATTACGGTGGGAATGAGACGAGACGCCGCGGTGATGAAGACTGGCTAGGCTCAGCGAGCCTCGCTGCACATTGGCGCTGCCACCGAGCATCGTTCCGCCGCACAGGACGCCTGGAGCTGCCAGCCGGCTCTGGGTGCGTCTGCCAGCGCCCCGCTCCGGGGTTCAGGCCAGCCAGAGCCAGCTGATGGGGTCAGAGGCTGTTCAGAGGAGCAGGGGCCACGGCCCCTTCCTGGGATCTTCTGAGTGTCTACTAACACCCTTTGCAGCAGCAGGACGTTGGGTGCCGCGGTCCCACTGCTTTGGCGTGGCAGGTTCGGGGTGCTGCATGGCACGGCGAATAGGGTGGTTTGGACAGGGCTGATCCTGCTTCAGGCAGGGTTTGGACTTGGTGTGACAGTGGAGCTCCCTTCCAGCCCTGCAGCCAGGGCACTGGGGCCAGCTGGTGGAGAGTGCTAACCTTTCTTCCCCTCCAAGGCTTTGCAAGAGTTTGCAGAAAGGAGCAGGATGCGACACACAAGGAACAGCAGGTGCATGCTCTATGCAACGAGGGGAAGAAGGGGACTAGCCTTCAAACTGCTGCAAACGTGATTTTATTAGTGGAACAAATTAGGGGTATGTGAGGGGCTGTTCACATGCATACAATGATCTCTGCAGGCCCAGGGGATGGCATGGAAAGAGCCCCGAATGAGACAAGTCGCTCGGGAAGTCCCCAGCTGCGGACGGTGGCTGGGAAGGGAGCCGCTGGCCTGAGCCGGAGCTGGATGCCCGTGCTGCTCAGAGCCGGCTCACCTTGCACCCACCTGGCGCATCTGAGAGGAGAAGACATGGGGCTCAGGGAAGGCCGCCGGGCTCCGGGAAATGCAGCGCTCACGGCGGGGGTCGGCTGGCTGGCTCTGCCGGCTTCCCGCCACAATCAGTGGCAGCCAGGGCCTCGGTAGCTAGCGCCCCATCCGAAGATACAAGCAGGGGCTGCCAAGTGCGCGCCCCTTCTCACCGGCTCCAGCTGAGAATGCCTGCTGATTGTGCTGAGCTGTCGCGCTGCGGGGTCCCTGCCCCGGATTTTGTGGGGCTGACACCGGGACAGCATGTTAATGACACCAGTGCCATGATCCCAGCCCACCTGCAGCCCGGGGTCCTCTCGCTCGGTGACAAATGCACGGCACTTAACCCCCCCTCCCCAACAAGACACTTACTGTATTTTACATTATTTTCTGGTACATGGGTCCCTGCGGGCTGCCTAGAAATCCATTAGCAAGAGATGTAAAGATGCTTAAAGGCATTTACCCAGATTAGCTGCCTTTACTCAGTCAAGGATCTTTTAAATGATTACCTTAAAAGCTGAAGAGCTGCTGCAAAACATTTATAATACAAAGATTCCTAAGCAAAGAGCATCCATCCGACAGCAAATTAAGTCATTAAAAACAAACAGATTGCTGGGCTCGCTTTTAGTTCCAGCTGAACAGCAGAAGAGGTAAAAATAGTTAATATGTAGTGGGTGCCTTTCCCTTCTGGAGCTGGCAGGCAGGAGGTGTGCTGCTTCTAGCCCCGATTTATGAGCCCGTTTTACATTCGCTTCCCTTTTGGCTGGGATTTCTGTCACTTAGCTGTGATCAAGGAATGGCAGCAATGAGCTGGCGCTGCCGGCAGCACCGTCTTGCTGGGGACAGGCCGTGGAAAGCCATGCCCGGGCCCCTAGGGAGGAGGTCAGGCTTGCTAGATTCGAGAGTCACAGATGGTGCTGGGTGTATCTGGGCTCTTCAAAACCTGCACCCTTGTTCTTGCTAATCCTGTCCCCACTCCAGCTTTGCTCACACACCTCCGTCGGCCAAGCCTGCACAGCCGTGCCACCCCCGGGCCTGCCCCGGCAGAGCTATCCAGACCTGCGGGGCTTGCTGGTGTGCCAGCATCCCATGGCGCTGCCAGGCCACCCGGGTCCTGATCTGCCCCCAGCACCCTCTGCCATCCCAGGCTGCCTTTTTGGAGCAGGAACAGCAATGATCCGGGCTGCACTGGACCAGGCCCCAGGACCCCCCGAGCTACTTTCCCTCCCAGCTCCTTTACCCTTCAA
The DNA here is from genome assembly GCF_052110815.1 of Crocodylus siamensis. Lineage (NCBI taxonomy): Eukaryota > Metazoa > Chordata > Crocodylia > Crocodylidae > Crocodylus > Crocodylus siamensis. Next base: position 1,032,518 of record NC_143401.1, on the reverse strand, counting down.
ACTAAAGAGGCGTTTGTCAGCAGCAGACAGGGCGGCCCTGCTCCCCGCTGAGATGCGGTCCTTTAGCTCGGGAATCGACGGTCTCGTTTCCTCGGGGCCGGCATCCATTTTTGTGTCGCGAGGGCTATTTTCACCGCGGTTTCAGAACTCTCTTTCTGCCACTGCTTGCAGCGGCAATAGCTCGTCCCAGGGAGCTGCGGCAGCGCAGGGTCTGCTCTGCAGCGGTGGTCTGGAGCCCCTGTGGGGCCAGGCTGATGCCTGCAGCCCTGGCCAGGACTTGTGCTCCTGCACTGCTCTCGCCCCGGGTTTCTCCTGCGCCCACTGATTGCTGGGGACCAGTGGCAGGGACAGAGCGCTGCGTGCGTGCACGACAGAGGTGACATCCTGGGGCGTGCGGTCCAGGGAGCGAGCGTGCCACCCCATGCTGGCTCCCGCATCTTGGTGCTCCCTTCCCTGCCAGCGTCCACCCCTCTCTCCTGCCGCCGACTCTGAGCAGGGACCCCCATTTCATGCCGTGTCTGTGCAGCACCAAGCACCGTGTGGTCCGGGTCCCGGGCCAGGCCCAGGGCAATCTGGATAGACCCCGTGCTCCTTTTTGCACTAACGGCTGTTTCTTAAGCACTCCATCCTGCCAGAGACCCGTTCCCCCCAGCAGCACGAGACTCCGGAAGCATCATTCAGGCACCTCTGGCTGCTCTAGCCCCGAGTCCCGACGGGGGCCTGGCATGCTCCCGCAGCCGGATGGAAACGCTCTGTGCTCTGTCAGCACCGGGACCCACCAGCCCCCGCTCCTCCAAACGCACCCCGTGCCCGTGCGCTGCTCTGGGGCATCCCCGCGGCCCGCGTCGATTCGGCGCCTCTGTGGCCCGAGCGGCCGGATCCCTTCTGTGCGTGGCACGCTGCCGCGCTCCGGAGGCTGCTAAGTGCGATCCATACATCACACCCCGCGAGTCGCGTTTCGTATTAGAGCAATCTCATTTGAAAGGGCATCCTTCAAGCGCAAACTAGCTTTTCCCCACACTTGACTGATCGCACAAATAACCGTGATTAAAGGTCAAGCGCCTGGGCTTTTCTCTCTTACTCCTTAAAAATTTATGTGCGAAAGAAACCCTGGGAGTTAACACAGCATGAAATTGTGATGCAGTTCGGAGCCTGTAACGACACCGACAGCTCCCTTCTCTTCCTGGGCGAGTGGAAACCCCCCGCAGGAACGGCTCTGGCGACAGCGAACGCGTCTTTCGTGGGCGTCGGGGGAGCTCGGCAGCCTTCCCCGTGCCCCGCGGCTGCAGCTCAGGGCTCCGCAGACGCGCCACCGGCAGCAGAATCCCCGCGAGACCTCGCCTCACGTCCCGGCCGTTCCTTATTTTTTAATTATTGTTCCTTTGTATTTGCTTTCTAAGGGGCATCGCCGGTGGCGGTGGCTCTCGTGGCCGGCTCGCCGTCGTTAGGGTTCCGCGTGAACGCCCGGGCAGCACGGGGTTAACGCAGCCCGCGGCACGTGCGGCCCCGCCCCTGCGCTGCCATTGGCCCGCAGAATTGCCCACCCACCCGGTGATTGGCTGCGGTCCCCCCCTCGTGTACTCCGATTGGGGGCGCGCCCGCTTGCCTTCCGTTGGCTAGTGCCCTCCGCGCCCCTTTGCGCCGCCATTGGCCGGCGGGTGCGGAGGCGGGCGCGGATTGGCGGGGCGGGGCGGGGCCCGGCCAGGCGGCGGCGGCGGCCGGCGCGGAGCGGAGCGGAGTTGGCGGCGTTATGGACCCGGGGCCCGGCCTGGTCCTGCTGCCGTTGCTGCTGCTGCTGCTGCTGCTGCGCCCGCCCGCGCCCGCCGCCGCCGAGCACGGTCAGTGTGGGCCGCCCCGCGCCGCGCCCGGGGGAGGGGGCCTGCCTCAGTTTCCCTGGGGGGGGGTGTCGTGCCTCAGTTTCCCTGGGGGGAGTGTCGTGCCTCAGTTTCCCTGGGGGGAGGGGGTCGTGCCTCAGTTTCCCTGGGGGGGGGTCGTGCCTCAGTTTCCCTGGGGGGAGGGGGTCGTGCCTCAGTTTCCCTGGGGGGAAGGGGTCGTGCCTCAGTTTCCCGTGGGGGGGGTTGTGCCTCAGTTTCCCGTGGGGGGGGGTCGTGCCTCAGTTCCCTTGGGGGGTGTCGTGCCTCAGTTTCCCTGGGGGGAGGGGGTCGTGCCTCAGTTTCCCTGGGGGGAGGGGGTCGTGCCTCAGTTTCCCTGGGGGGAGGGGGTCGTGCCTCAGTTTCCCTGGGGGGAAGGGGTCGTGCCTCAGTTTCCCTGGGGGGGGGGTCGTGCCTCAGTTTCCCTGGGGGGGGTGTCGTGCCTCAGTTTCCCTGGGGGGAGAGGGTCGTGCCTCAGTTTCCCTGGGGGGAGGGGGTCGTGCCTCAGTTTCCCTGGGGGGAGGGGGTCGTGCCTCAGTTTCCCTGGGGGGAGGGGGTCGTGCCTCAGTTTCCCTGGGGGGGGTGTCGTGCCTCAGTTTCCCTGGGGGGAGGGGGTCGTGCCTCAGTTTCCCTGGGGGGAAGGGGTCGTGCCTCAGTTTCCCTGGGGGGGGGGTCGTGCCTCAGTTTCCCTGGGGGGGGGGGGTCGTGCCTCAGTTTCCCTGGGGGGAGAGGGTCGTGCCTCAGTTTCCCTGGGGGGGGGGGGTCGTGCCTCAGTTTCCCTGGGGGGAAGGGGTCGTGCCTCAGTTTCCCTGGGGGGAAGGGGTCGTGCCTCAGTTTCCCTGGGGGGGGGGGTCGTGCCTCAGTTTCCCTGGGGGGAAGGGGTCGTGCCTCAGTTTCCCTGGGGGAGGGGGTCGTGCCTCAGTTTCCCTGGGGGGGGGGTCGTGCCTCAGTTTCCCTGGGGGGAGGGGGTCGTGCCTCAGTTTCCCGTGGGGGGGGTTGTGCCTCACTTTCCCGTGGGGGGGGGTCGTGCCTCAGTTCCCTTGGGGGGGGTCGTGCTTCAGTTCCCTTGGGGGGCGTCGTGCCTCAGTTCCCTTGGGGGCGTCGTGCCTCAGTTTCCCTGGGGGGAGGGGGTCGTGCCTCAGTTTCCCTGGGGGGAAGGGGTCGTGCCTCAGTTTCCCTTGGGGGGGGGTCGTGCCTCAGTTTCCCTTGGGGGGGGGTTGTGCTTCAGTTCCCTTGGGGGGGGTTGTGCTTCAGTTCCCTTGAGGGCGTCGTGCCTCAGTTTCCCGGGGGGGATCTGCGCTGCTTGCAGCTGCTCCCAGGGTGCGGGGCAGGTGGAGAGTCCCCCCCCGGCTGCTGCGTGGGGGGAGCCGCGAAGCCCCCGACATGCCGTGTGTGGGGCAGCGCCCCCGCGCCCCTTACCAGGCTCCCAGCTGCGCCGTGCTGCGCTCTGTCGCTGCTCGAGCGATTGGCGGCGATGCCCGCCGGGGCCGGCGGCGTCCGGCTCCTGGCGGTGGAGCCGGAGAGCCGGGTGGCGTTGGTGCGCAGCGGGAGGTGACCCCCGCGTCCGGGCCAGGCTCGGGGAGCTGCCCGCGGCGCGCTGGGGCAGGGATGAAACCAGGGCACTCGGGAGCTTCCCCGTTCCATGCATCTGCCCTCGTGCCCCCCGGCAGACGGGTGCCCCCGCAGAGCCTCGCTGGCTGCACGCAGCTGTTTCAGCTGCCGCCCCCATGCCGGGAGACCGTCCCGTCGGCACTCCTGTCCCTGCGCAGACCGAGAGGAGCCTGAGCGGGGAGAAAGGGGGAGTGGGTGGTTACGTTAGCGAGCACCAGACTCCTGTGCCCCTGTAATGCAGCCTGGTGTCTGTGCTGCGAGATCCTGCCATGACAAACCCTCTTGTCCGGAGCTGAAGTTTCCAGGCGTGGAAAGCCCCGGGGGGATCCAGACCCTGCATTTTCTGTCCGGGACTTTGTGCCAAAGATAGCAGCATAGACCTGCAAACGCGTCCCTCGCCGGCAGCCTTTTGGATCGTATTTTTCTCTGCCTGCCTCGCTGCGGGGTCTAACGGCTGGGCTCCAGCATTGATTCTTGTGTTAGGTTTTATTGCTCCCCATAATTATTTAAGTTTGGACAATAATTGCCAAATTGCTTGTTATCCTCCCAGTCTGGAGGAGAGATTCCTAGCGCAGTGTTCAATCCTGGACTTCAACATGAAACTACTGAGCAAGCTCCAAAGCCAGTTTCGTGGGGTGCTTTGGATCATGACTTTCTGCTCAGCTGGCTGCAGTCTCGGGAGGGTTTGCACCATGAGAGCTGCATGCCAACCTGTCTTTAGACAGAGGCTTTATAGCTCTTTGTACCCAAGCGCTTCAGCCACCTGCTGTGAGTCAGTGGGTCAGGATTTGACCCCTGGAGCGTGAAAATATGGTGTGTTCTTCATTTCTCCTTGTCTTTGTAAAATGGATCAATCTTCCCTATGGATCTGATTGCTGCAAGTTTGGAGAGATGCCCACAAGTCTGGGCAGGAAGCTAACCCATAGATGGTTCTTTGGACTTTATAGTAGCACCTCAGATCTCAGCAGACAGAAGCAGGCACTGGAGCAGTCTGCAGAGGTGTGAGCTTGTGTGATCAAGGTGGAAGTGAAAATGGGTGAGATTTCAAGGGGCATGAGAGGGCTCTGCAACCTCCTTTCACAGCCCTGTGGCAGGTCACCTCTGGGGCACTGCCCAGTGGGTGCATTTCTACCTACTGTTTCCACCTGTTTGCTTGCTCAGGATGAGCTACCAGGACCACTGCTTCCTAACTTGGGGGCTGAGCTGGGTGGGTGCTACCCTGTAGCTGAGAACAGATACGGGACTTCTAAATTCACTTCCCACTCTCTTGTCTTCCATGCAGTTATTTTGCTGGACTCCAAGGAGTCCCAGGCGGAGCTGGGCTGGACCTCGCACCCATCGAACGGGGTAAGTGGAAGCTGTCCTGTCGCTGGTAGAGCTCCTGGCAGCCAGCATGGAGGCGTCTGGTCAAGAATGGTAGTGAATGTGTCTGCCGGCACTTGTGACCTGCATAGGCTGAGAAGCCCGATGAATTCAGAGTGGCAGTTTTGGGCCCTCTGTGTTTTGGGGAATGGCCTCATGGCTCCAGTGATCCAGTCCCTGCATCGTGCACTGTTGCTGGCAGTGGCGCTGCTGCAGGGAGGTGATGGCTGAGCTCTCGAGCTGTGCAGCCTCTGTGGGGAGGGTGCGGAAGGCTTTGGCCCTGGGGAGTGGCTTCCAACCTGGCCACTGCGGGTTTAGGGCAGCATTGGCCTCTGGTCACAAAATAACCCTACCAGGGCAGGTGGGCAAAGTCCTGCTCCACCCCAAGTGCCAGCAGTGGGCTGGAAAGAAGGGGCAGGTTTTCTCTCCGAGCAGTGGCTTGACTGTCTGACACAGCACAGCTGGATTGAGTAGTGCTTTCGTTGGCCCTGGGCGCCCAGGGGAGCGGAGCGGGGCAAGTGGCTGTATCGATTGTGTCACAGTAAGGCAGCAGACTTGGAGCAGTTTGCCCAAACGAGTTTTACAGCCTCGTAATAAGCAAACGAGCACCAGTCAATTAAAGCTTTAATGTGTGGCTGGCTTCCAGGCCTGTCTCTTTCAGGTTTTCACTCTGCTCCCTACTGAGCAGAGGACAAAACAGAGCAGCTTGCAGGGAGCTGAGATACACAAGTGTCTGCGATGCCTTTGCCTCATCCTTGGGCTGTCTGTAGCTGTGCCTAGAGGCAGTTTCCTGCCCCTGCCCTCCCCTTCAGGGGGAGAAGTTGCATGTTGAGACCTAGGAGTTGTGAGGAAACTCTGTTGCTGGGTTTGCTTGCTGCTGCTGCCTGGAGATGGGTTTGCTCTGAATGGTCCTGGAGTCGGCCCTCACAGGAGACAGCGAGCTGCTCCTGGTTTCATCAGCCAGCACCCTTGCCCATGGCTCCCAGGATGGGCCTCTTTCCTTGTAATCGGATGCGTTTGATGCATGAGAGCTTTGGCTCCCTGCCCCCCATCCCACCTTGCTTTCCTGCATGAGCTGAGTTTGCATAGCACTGTCTGAGAAGGAAAACCCAGAGCACAGGCCTGGCTTTGAGGAGACAAACCTTGCCAGGAGCTGAGGTCCAAGCCCTGCAGAGGTCACTCTTGAAAAGATGTGGGGGGCCTTGTCTTCATTCATGATCACTGCAGAGAGGTGTGTTATATGGCATTGTGTATCGGCTGCTGCAGGAGTTGTGATGGGTGGTGTGTGCATGCCAGGAGCTGTGTGTCTGGGCTTGGAGGGGGGTGTTGAGTAGCTGTTACTGAGGTGTAACTGTTCCTTGCTCCTTCCACAGTGGGAGGAGATCAGCGGCGTGGATGAAAACTACAAGCCGATCCGCACCTACCAGGTCTGCAATGTCATGGAGGCAAACCAGAACAATTGGCTGCAGACGGGCTGGATCGCACGCCGTGACGGGCAGCGGATCTTCATTGAGCTGAAGTTCACCCTGCGGGACTGCAACAGCATCCCCGGCGTGGCAGGGACCTGCAAGGAGACCTTCAACCTGTACTACGCGGAGGCAGACGCCGACCTGGGCCACAGCCTGCGCGAGAGCAAGCACACCAAGATCGACACCATCGCCGCCGATGAGAGCTTCACTCAGGGCGACCTGGGCGAGCGCAAGATGAAGCTGAACACGGAGCTGCGGGAGATTGGGCACCTCACCAAGCGTGGCTTCCACCTGGGCTTCCAGGATGTGGGCGCCTGTGTGGCCCTCGTGTCTGTGAAAGTCTATTACAAAAAGTGCCTCTCCACGGTGCAGAACCTGGCCGTGTTCCCCGACACCGTGGCCGAGGCTGCATTCGCCACCCTGGTTGAAGTGAAGGGCACCTGTGTCAACCATTCTGAAGTGGACCTGGATAACCCTCCCCGGATGCATTGCAGTGCAGAGGGGGAGTGGTTGGTGCCCATTGGGAAGTGTACATGCAGCGCTGGCTTCGAAGAGAAGGACAGCGGGTGTGAAGGTAAAGTGTCCGTTCCTGACTCGTTCCTGCCTCCCTGCTATTTTGTTTTACTGCGTCCGTCACCCTGGTGCCCAGGGCAGGGAGGGGAAGGGCAGTTAGTCACTTTCTTCATGGCTTTGTAACCACTTACCAGCTTGCCAATAGGGTGCCCAGACTTTGCCCTGGTGATGGCCCTGTGCTGTCACAGCTGGCTGTGCTGTGGGCTCAGAACGGCGGCCAATACCACTGGCAGGTGCGTTCACACCATAACGCTCTGCAGTCATTTTAATATCCCCATTGTCCTGCTCTGGAGACAACTTAATAATTCAGTAACTTCACAACTTGCAAGGTTACATTCAATGGCAGCTGTAAAAGTAGATGTAGCTCCTCCTGAACAGGTGTCACTGTTATGAATTTGGTGCCACAATCACTTTGGTACATCTGACGTGAGGGTGAGAGCAAAGCAATGCGTGGGACTGGAGGGGGGATGAGTGAGCATCTGAGTTTGGAGTAGAGGAGGGGAACTATCTAATTTAACTTTGTCAGGGTAACCCTGTGCCAGTTGCTGCAGCTGGGGTTTCTTGCCCATATCAGGCCATCTGCGCATGCCCTTGTGGCTCTGTCCCATTGCTGCCGTGGGGCAAATTACTTCCCTGTGGCCTAAACCCACCTGTTGTGTGTGACAACTCTGGCTTTCCCCATGCGCTTCAGAGCAACAGGGCTGTGCATCACCAATGTTCCTGACATGGGTGTGTGGGACAGGGAGGGGGCATTTTCTGGAGGGGAGAGGTTCGCATGACTGAAAACATCTCTTAATAGTTGTGTGGCTAGCACCCAGCTACTTTACCTGGGAACCTGAGTGGTGTTGGGGAGAGGAGCATGGGGAAGTGGGGGGAACAAGTCTATTTGGCTAACTACAGGGCAGAAAGCAGCTTTCTGCTCCCTAGGCTGGCAGGGCCCAGGAGACTAGGAGGGGCTGATCTTGTGCTTGGTGGGAGCCGTGTGAGTCACGTACTTTGTTTCTTGGAAATCGTCTGTTTTGGAACAATACTGGAAATCACAGACACCCTCTGAGCATCCTACGAGTCACTGCCCAGTGCAGCGACTGTCAGAGGGTCGCGGGGCTGGAACCCTGCTGGGTTCTGCCTGGGCAGGCCTGTGGGGCCAAAGAAAACCTCAGGGGGCCCCACTCCTCCTGTGCAGTAAAACAATGGGCCGTGCCCAGGGATCAGCTCTGTCCCATGACGATGACCTGGTAAGCGCTGAGCTTCAGGCACAGGGGGGCAGGTGCTGGTTATGCTCCTCCTTTGGAAGGCAGGCCAGCCTTTTAATGGGACTCTTGGTAATAGTTACTTAATGCCCTCTTTAAGGAGACCACATTAAAGCAATTGGAGTGAAATCTGGGTATTGTGCATTGCTCCGGTGCATGTGTGGCAGCCCGCCATGCCCCCCCATCTGTTCGGAGCAGGAAATTGACATAGTGAGTCCCAAAAGTGCCCAGCTCATGTTTCAGGTTTCTCTGTGTTGAGTTTAAATAATTCGTATTCTCTTAGGAAAAATATTTGAAGTAATTTAATGGACATAATTAAGCTCTTTTCCCCTCTCGCAGAAAGCAGGTCATTAGTCACTCTGCGGAGCTGCCTCTGGTGGCTGGTCCAAAAGCAGAGAAAAGTTTGGAGGCACTGAAAGTTTTTGGGATTTTTTTCCCCCTGGCCATTCATTAGCATGGAACAAAGTGCATCTTTTCCAGAGATGGATGGTGAGGGCCGGGGAGGTGACTAGGCTCTTTCAGCAAGGATAAGGGCCACTTCTTGTGGAGGTGGAGACACCTAGGTGCCTTGTGGGCCCATGCAAAGAGAGGGCACTGTATTCCCCACTCTCCACACCATGCTTTTTTGCTCCCACATCAGTCGTCTCCCTGCGTGGCATGGGGCTTGGGGTGCCATCGAGCGGTGGCTCCTGACGTGCGGCCCAGCATGGTGCTGACTGGCCCCTGCTGATCCTTGCAAAAGGAGCCTTCTGTATGGGCAGCTAGGGGTGCCTGTGGCTCTTGCCTTCCTTGCGCCTCTTACCTGAGGGCAGCTCTGCTAAGCTGGCGGGATGCTGCTTGTTTGCTCGAGTTCTGTATAGTGAACTGCCCAGGGCTCAGATCAAGGGAGTTGGCCAGGCCACCAGCAAGGCTGTCCTGCTTTCTATGCCCATAGATTACAGGGTGACCAGTGGCCAAGGACACAGACTGCAGGTAAAGCAGCTTAGCTCCTGGGCTTTGGGCTCCAGTGGTGGCACCAATGGGGTAGAAGCCCTTGTAGAGAGGCCAGGAAGGCAGCTGCTGTGGTCTTCCTGATGCTTTACCCACAACAGCTTCAGGCTGCTGCGTGCAGACCTCTGTGGCCCAAAGCCTGGATAGGCCCACTTGAACCCTTGTGATCATCCCTTTCACAAAGGAACCTCCAACACAAAGCATCGGCTGGTGTCCCTGGCCCCACCCCTAGATCCAGCCTCCTAAAAACCTTATGGTACCCTGAAACTCTCAGCAGAAGCCAAGTGTGGGCCCCTGGACGTCTGCGCTCCTGCCCAGGCTCCCTGCACCTGCTTGAAATCAGCAGGCAATGAAGTGGTGGGAAGGAGAAAGGTGTAGATTGGTGCAAGCAGGTGGTATCCCTACCAGGTCTGTGCCTCGTTTGCAGGGCTGAGTGTCTTCTCTGGATGGGGGGGTCTTTGGGGAGCGTGCAAAGCCTGGAGCCAGGCTGACCAATCGATGCCTTCTGTTGTTGGGTGTAATAAGCTGGAGTATGGGAACTGGCCTGCTTGACTGGGCACAGGGCTTCTGCTGTCATAGAGGAGGTGATGTTTGAGCAGGCCACTTCACTACATGTGTGGGGCAGCTTGAGTGGGACAGGGGAGAGCAGCAGGGCCTGGGAGATGCTGTTTTTGCTCAGGGAGACGCCAACTTGCGTGGGAATTAAGCGATAGCTCAGTAGTGTTCTCTGATGTGATTTAAGGCTGAACTCCCCCTTGTGTGGAGGGTGCACTCATGGCTTCTCATCGCAATCAGCACAGCTAGGAAAGGGGTAGTAGGATTTATGGCACTCAGTAATTACAGCTGCAGCAAAGCCAAAGCTCTTCGCTGCCCAGCTCCCTGCACAGCACCGTTCATCCCATGTGCTTCCTGTCTCTGTTACCAGTCCCCCAAATGCAGCTAGCTCTGGGGTGGGGCACAGTAGCACTCTCCCCGCTCAGTGAGTGGCTCTGTCACCGTAAACACGTTAGGGAAGTCCCTGTGGTTTTGTGCGTGCTTGCAAACAGCTGCTGATGCGTGATTACCTCTCTCCAGCGACTGCACAGAGGGCGAAGGGAAGGCTTTGTTGCAGTGCTGCTGAGCAGAGCTGGCCACTCAGCTCCTCAGTGGCTGTGTCCTTTTACCCTTAATTTCTCCAGGCACGGTTGCTGGCCCATTCCTATCATTTGTTCTCCAGCACCTCGCCATGCCGTTCTGGCAGGAAAAAGCCTGGCAGTGGAGGCTGCGCCTGGCGTTCGCTGCAAAGTTCTCTCTCTCTCACCTTCCCCCTCCGCATCCCACCCCTCTTCGCATCTGCAAGGAGAATTTCAACAAAGCCCAAGGTTAATATTTGCCAGCCCGATTGGTTGCAAATGAGACAACTTCAACCAGACGTCGAATTAGCATGATGGAGGCCAGTTTCCAAAAATAGCCGCCAGCCACTTTTCCCTGACAGACACGTAAATTTGTGCTGGAGCAAAGTTTCCTTTTCAATTTATTTCTCTCTGCTCCTGACAGCCGTGGCGCACGCTGGCCCCACGTTAGCATTCTGCGGGTTCATAGATTCATAGATTCATAGATGCTGGGGTCGGAAGGGACCTCAATAGATCATCGAGTCCGACCCCCTGCATAAGCAGGAAAGAGTGCTGGGCCTACATTACCCCAGCTAGATACACATCCAACCTTCTCTTGAATACCCCCAGGGTAGGGGAGAGCACCACCTCCCTTGGGAGCCCGTTCCAGACCTTGGCCACTCGAACTGTGAAGAAGTTCCTCCTAATATCCAATCTAAATCTGCTCTCCTCTAGCTTGTGGCCATTATTTCTTGTAACCCCCGGGGGCGCCTTGGTGAATAAATACTCACCAATTCCCTTCTGTGCCCCCCTGACGAACTTATAGGCAGCCACCAGGTCGCCTCTCAACCTTCTCTTGCGGAGGCTGAAAAGGTCGAGTTTCTCTAATCTCTCCTCGTAGGGCTTGGCCTGCAGGCCCTTAACCATACGAGTGGCCCTTCTCTGGACCCTCTCCAGGTTATCCGCATCCTTCTTGAAGTGCGGCGCCCAGAATTGCACGCAGTACTCCAGCTGCGGTCTGACCAGCGCCCGATAGAGGGGAAGTATCACCTCCTTGGACCTATTTGTCATGCATCTGCTGATGCACGATAAAGTGCCATTGGCTTTTCTGATGGTTTCGTCACACTGCCGACTCATGTTCATCTTGGAGTCCACTAGGACTCCAAGATCCCTTTCCACTTCCGTGCCACCCAGCAGGTCATTTCCTAGGCTGTAGGTGTGCTGGACATTTTTCCTCCCTAGATGCAGCACTTTGCATTTCTCCTTGTTGAACTGCATTCTGTTGTTTTCTGCCCACTTGTCTAACCTGTCCAGGTCTGCTTGCAGCTGTTCCCTGCCCTCCGGCGTGTCCACTTCGCCCCATAGCTTAGTGTCATCTGCAAACTTGGACAGAGTACATTTCACCCCCTCGTCCAAGTCGCTGATGAAGACATTAAAGAGTATCGGTCCAAGCACCGAGCCCTGCGGGACCCCACTGCCCACACTCTTCCAGGTCGAAACCGACCCATCCACCACAACTCTCTGGGTGCGACCCTCCAGCCAATTCTCCACCCACCGGACTGTGCAGTCATCCAAGTCACAGCCCCTTAACTTCGTGGCAGGCTCCCCTGCGCACCTGCCTGTCAGCGGTTCTCATTTCCAGCGGGCTGGGGTCTAATTAGCAGGCAGTTCCTTTTGGCCTTCGGATGTCTTCTCCTCCAGGGGGTGACGCTACCGAAGCCAGGTTTGGGAGGGACGTGGAGCCTCTCCTGCCAAGAGCGGTGCTGGGGCAAAGAGTCAGATCTGACTGCTCAGAGAAGCAGGTCCAGGGTCAGTGCGGTTTCATAGATTTCATAAACATTAGGGCTGGAAGGGACCTGGGGAGATCATCGAGTCCAGCCCCCTGCCCAAAGGGCAGGAAGTCAGCTGGGGTCATAGGATCCCAGCAAGATAAGCATCCAATTTACTCTTGAAGGTGTTCAATATAGGTGCTTGAACCACCTCCGCTGGCAGACTGTTCCAGACCTTGGGGGCTCGGACAGGAAAGAAATTCTTCCTTATGTCCAGCCTGAAACGGTCTTGCAGGAGTTTGTGACCGTTCGACCTCGTCCTCCCTTGGGGCGCTCTGGTGAACAGACGTTCCCCCAGATCCTGGTGGTCACCCCAATAAACTTATAGGTGGCCATCAGATCACCCCTGAGCCTGCGCTTTTCCAGGCTAAAGAGTCCCGTGGCTCTCGGCCTGTCATCGTAAGATCTGTTTTCCTGACCTCTGATCATGCGCGTGGCTCTCCTCTGGACTCTCTCAAGCTTCTCCACATCCTTTTTGAATTGTGGAGCCCAAAACTGGACGCAGTACTCCAGCTGCGGCCTCACCAAGGCCGAGTACAAGGGGAGAATGATGTCCCGGGATTTGCTCGAGAAGCATCTATGGATGCACGCCAGCATTTTGGTCACTTTACTAGCCGCAGCATCGCATTGCCTCCTTATCTGGCACCTGCTATGGGGGGACATGGGCACTGTCTGTGCTCCAGACCCATGGCCTGGGAGGGGGTCACAGGACCCACAAGGACTGTCCTGCTGCTGCCAGGTTGCACTGGACTGAGCTCAGCTGGCCCCCTTGCTAGCTTGGCTTCCCCTTGAAGGAGCTAAACTGGGCAGCAGCCCTGGGAGGGTGGAGACCACCCGTTTCTTGGAGTCCTCTCCTTCCCGCTTGCTATTCTCACCCCCGCGGTCAGCTGAGTGTGGGGCACTGAGAAGTGCTCAGATTGAATGCAGCACTCTAACAAGTGTTCTGGGTGACAGGGACTACAGCGAGATCCCTGACACGGGGACCGAGCCTCACCTGAGCAGTGACAGATGACAGGCGCCTGCTAATGACAAGCTCTTCCATGAATATGGAAATAAGCTGCACATTTCCATAACAAGGGAGCCGGTCTAATTGACTCTGCCTTCACACTCAATCCTCGGGTGGAAATGACACCTGAGAGCTTCCTGTTAGCAGGAGGTAGCCTGGTGCTCAGGGATGCCTGCATCCCTCTGTGCATCTCGGCTTGCCCAGGAGGGAGGATGGCAGAGGCCTGTGCTTCCTCGCTGCCGCAGACCTGCTTCGCTGCCAGCAGTGACCGTGCACCAAGCTGTGTGTCACCATAAAAACACCCTCTGGTGCACCAGCGCTCCAGGGACTGCCTGCTGCTGCTGGCAGGTCCAGTATGTGCTCCAGCTCCAGAGGGGGTCTGCTGTTCACAGAAGCTCCTCTGATGCCCTGCCTTCAGAAGATAAGAATTGGCCTTGACTGAGTCAGACGTCTTGCCCAGTCTCCTGTGTCATAGCTGTGGAGAGCTGTGTCTGACTGGGGTTTTCCCCGCCTCACTTGCAGCCTCCAGCATTTGAGGTCTAGGGAGTTCTGCTTAAGAAAGAGGCCGTGCCGCTCGCTCCTGCACTCAATAGTGACCGATGCTCCTTTCCTCTGGGAATTTGTTCAATCCCTTTTTTAACACTTGCTGGAGCTGGCAGCAGGGGCCTGATAGAGCTGACCTAGGGCAGAAGAGGAGAAATCCCTGAACACACTCCTTTGAGCCGCTCTGGGTGACTAGTCCTGAGAGCTGTGTGGGTCTGCTCATCCCCTCAGTGCTGGGGGAGCTGAGCCCTGCAGCCCTCCTCTTCCTCGTTCATGCTGCGTCACAGGCTTTGGATGGGCCAGCCCCTCTCCTCAGTGGCTGAGCTTCTGAGCACAGAGCATGGCGTGGGAGGTGTTCATCCTGCACCCGGCCTCACGTGGTGATATTGTCCGTGGGGCTGGGGCTGCACATCCAGAGCCAGCTTGGGGCATTGGCACAGCATTGCTCAGTGCCTGGTGGATCCCAGCACTGCAGTGCCACAGCTGTCGCCCTCTCTGCTGCAGCAGTCGGCAAGCTGCCTCATCTGACAGTGCCCCAGAGGCAGGGGTGAGGGGGCAGCTCAGCACACTCTGGCTGGATATCCTGCACACAGCAAGTATCTCTGTCCTAAACATCAGCTGATGCTTATGCTTCTTGTCTGACTCACTGCTGAAGGGCACCCCAGTCCAGGGCAGGCTAGGCAGGGGAGCTAGCAAGGCCCTGTTCAAAGCTTGGCTGCAGCCAGTGTGAATGCCCTAGGATGGGCCTTTGCAATCGTCCTGCAGCTGGAAGCATGGCACGGAGCCCTGCCACGCTGCTCTATGCGCCTGGCATGTGCTGGGTGCTGTCCTACCTGGACAGGTGCAGGGAGCCCTGGGAGCTCATATACATCCCCCTGGCTTGTGTGCCATGAGCCCCAGGGCGACCTGTGGCCTGTGATAAGCTGCAGGGAGCCAGGATGCATCCACGGCCCTGTGTTTCCTCAAGGGCTTCTCCTCCCAGTATTGGCTTTGTCTCCTATTCCCTCTGGCCTTGTCTGACCAGCTCCTCCCCCTAGGCCCCCCGACTGTAATGGAAAGAGATGTTGTCAGGAGCACGTAGAGGCAGACAAACTGAGTTTGACAGCAAATAACCAAGCGAGACATCCCACAGAATTGTGTGCAGCCAGCTGGGCCCAGCACTGTGGAATGGGGCATTGCTGGGGTCAGCTGTGGCACTAGGACCCAGCTATGTTGGGCTGCCTGTGCTGCTGGGGAGTGCCCTGGGGCAGGGCTTGGAGGGAAAATAAGGGGGCTGGGGCATTGGCTGGCATTGGACCTTGTTTCTGCTGTTTGGAGTTTTGCCATAAGCACACAGGTTTGCTCTCAAAGTTCTCTGTTTCCTGCTGGAAACATCAGGCTCTGGTGCCCAGCTATGCTCGTTTTTGCTTTGTGTCTGTCCATGCAGGGCTTGTTGGGGTTTGCCAGGCTGAAGGTGAGGCCCAGAGACCCTCTGGAGCCAGGAGGCTGCTCTTCCAGCAGGAAGGGTCTCAGTGGTGCTTTGGGAAAGAGAAATTTGCACACCAGGCCTGTACTGACTTGCAGTTCATAGAATCATAGAAGATGAGTGTTGGAAGGGACCTCGGGAGGTAACATCTAGTCCAACCCCCAGCTCAGAACAGGATCAGTCCCAACTACAACATCCCAGCTCAGGCTTTGTCTTAAAAACCTCCAGGGATGGAGAGTCCATCACCTTTCTGGATAACCTGCTCCAGTGCTTCACTGCCCTCCTAGCAAGGTGCGCTAGATGCAAGGGGTGCTTCTAAAAGGTCTCCTTCCTGGCTGCCCTGGGCTCTGTGTTTGCCAGCCTGGCTTCTGTTAGGAAGGTCGGACTCTCCTTATTGAGGTCCGGGGCCTCTGCGAGCAGACGCGGCGATTACTCTCAATGCAGAGCGGAAGTGGGAGGCCAGATCAGGAGCTGTTATACACAAGTGCTGGCTGCAAGGGACGGGCTTTCTGATGTATGCTCACAGCTATGCTGTGGGGAGCAGACTGCTGGCTTGCCCTGTTCTGGGGGACCTGCATTAAGGATGAAATGAGACTTGTGATGGCAGAGTCTGCTCCATCCTGGCCCCATCAGCCCATCCTTTTGCTGCTCTTGGTATTGTGAATCCAGGCTGCACTGCCACAGGGAAACCTTCAGCCTGTCTATGCTGTGGGTGCTTCCTCCTCTCCCGTCTGCTGGGACTTGTGGTCCAGGGGTCTCATGTGCTGCCAGCCTCCCCCAAGCTCCGGGCAAGTGCCCCTTGCCACCTGGCCATACCCACGTCTGCCCTGTTGCTACCCATTTGTAGACACGAGCGTGGCACTTCGTGGACACCTCCCAGCCTGCTCTCATCACCGCAGACCTGCGGGGGACAACGCACCTGAGCTAAGGCCCTTCTGCTTTGGTGCATGAAGAAGGCCTGGTGCATGCCACCTGTTTTGTATAGCAGATACCTTGGGAGGGCGAAGCCTTCTGTGCTTTGGCTTCCTGGGCCCTTGACTGAGGGGCAGGTGGGCAGAGCCCTTGTAGAGAGCTGAGTGATGGGTTTCACCAACAGCAGCAAAGGGGTCAGATGCTCAGCATGAAAATGCTGCTGGAGGCAGGATTGTCCCTGCTAAACTGCCCATAACACACGGCTGTCAACCCTCTTCAGACTTTTTGGGCAACCGTAGTCTTTGGAGAACAGCCAGCCAGGAGGGCTTTGCTTTGTAAGAAGGCAGCAGTGCCTTGCACTGGTGCTGAGAGGTTGTGATGGAGCCCTTCAGCCTCGGCTGCCTGTCGTGGAGGAGCAGCTGGAAGCACTTTGTTTCCTGCCCCTCCAGACTGCTTTCCCCTTCCCTAGACTGGGCTTTCTCTGCCTGCTGCAGGTAGGGCATGTGGCATCGGCTCTCTCCTGCCCCTCTGGTCCCATGTAGCCGAGCTGGCTGCCATGAGCGGTGCTGCGAGGCTGCTTGCTGCTGTGTTCTGTCCCTCCCTGCCTGGGCCTGTCTGGCATATGCAGATGGCTGCTCTGTGTGTGTTTGGAGCCTAGCACGGTGGGTCTGACACCAGCTAAGCTGCCCCAGAAAAGCAGCGTGTCCAGAGCCTGTGGGGGTCCACATGGGTCTGGGGCTGCTGCACCTCCCATATCCACTGCTCCCACATGCCAGCGTGGTTGGACCCTGGACTTAGCAAAAGGTGTGTGCTTGAACCCGTGTGTGCACTGCTTTGCCAGCTTTGGTGCACACTCACGCAACCATGGTGGGGAAGGGTCTTTCAGTGGCTGTAGACTGAAGTATCACATTTCCGTGGAGACTTCCCCTGTCATGATAGTGCATCATGGCAGCATCTCGTGATGGGAGAGAGCATTGGAGTGAGACATGCTGGCCCTCAGCACGCTGCTTCAGGAGTCTCCTGTCCCCTCTGCCTGGATGCAGTGGATGGCTCCCAGGGCGCAGCGCCCAGCTGCTGGCATTTGTTTCCCCCTTTCTCCATGAGCTTGTACACCTGTGTGTGCGTCCTGCGCTAGCTCTGCCGTCTCTGGCGGCCACCTGAGCATTATGCATAGTAAACTGCTCGGAGTTTAAGGATGGATTTTTCTCTTGGGAGCCCAGTGATTCACTCAATACCACCCAGCTTTTATTTTCCATCATGTCAGCCTCCTTGATTGCCGTGCAGCTTTGCCTCGTCTCCCTGGGGCGATAGACCATTGCATCCCCCTCAAAGGGGAGTTGCTGAGAGGTAGAAATTTAGGAACACTGATTAAGGGGGTTTTCTGTTGTTAAAAGCCACCCAAGCACTTTTTATTTTGCTTTTATGTCATGGGTGCAAGCTTTGGCAGCTGTCAGAGTAAAAGCAGGCTGGTTCCTTGCCCCTTCGGGTCTCATGTGCCAGCAGAGCACAGGCCTGGCATCTCACAGTTCAAGTGGAGGAGCTGAGTTGGGAGCATCCATGTTTCATGGGTTTTTATGTCACAGAAGCAGGACATTGCTCCCCCTTGCTTTATTTAGATGATGGATTTTATAGGATGGTTTGGGACAGAGCTGTGGGGTTGGACTAGCTGTGACCTCTGGAGCCCCTCCTCCAGGCCCACTGCTATATCTTCCCCCATCCCATTAACAGCCTATATTCTGAGCCCATCCTGCCTCACACTGATGCCCCTTCTCCGCTCACACATCCAAACACACCTTAACAAAATATATTTCCCCTGCAGATTCCTTGCTGGAGTGCTCATCAAGCTGGGAGATATTTATTGTGCTGGATCGCATATTATATTACTGTATTACCATGTGTCTGAAATAATTATGGCTATGGAAATCACAGCAGAGCCAGGCACAAATTACCCCATGACACTTCATTTTGGAGAAAAATACTCAGAAAATTACAAGCAGCACAACCGGTTTGCAAAATCCCTGCTCAGGCTGAAGGTTAGAGCTATTCAGCTGCTAGGGGGGTGCCCTGATTACCCTGCTGGAAGGCAGAGGAGGGGATGAGTGTTTTGGTCTCGGAGGCGGAGAGGTTCCAGGTTGTGATCTGAGGACATTCCTATGCACCGCACTGACTGACCTGTAACTTGGAGAATTGCATTAGGGAATTGAAACAGACAGCAGTAAATTGCACTTGGCTTCTGTCTGTGTTGGCTTTTATGTGTCCTTGGGGAAAACTCCTGCATAAAGAGCAATATTTGTATTGGATTCAGCTCAGTACTGCTATTGCACTGAATTCAAGTGAATATATTCCTCTTGCCTTCACACAGCGGGATATTTCAAGGCTGCCTTACTGAATACACTCTGGCTATTTCATTTTTCTCCAGACTAAATCAGTGAATTTAATTTCTCCCTATTAAGATCTCTTTGTAGGAGAGGCACAAAGACCGGGCATCTGGAGTTAGCTTTTCATTTCTGGGTACTTCAAATCATTTAACAAGGGCACAAACGATGCTGCCGTGTTGTCCTGAGGCCTTCAGAGGCCCCAGGGACCTGGTGGGCTGTGAAAAGTGTTATTGAAAGTTAGCTAGCAAAAAAGTTTTTGCAGTAGCCGGGCTCCCTTTGAATTCCCTCTTGTTCCAAAGTGGCACAGCTGGAGGTCTCCATTTGAGCAGTAAGATACCGAGATCAGAGGGATTTAAAAGGGAAGAGCATGACTCTCCCTTGAAGAACTGGTTGCCCGTGGTATTGATCTCCCTTTCACACCGGCTTTGTCCTTCTTCTGCGAGCGCAGAGATTGTACAAGATTTCCTTTTCTTCCTCGCAGTGGGGCTCTGTAACAGTATCGCTCACTGCCTGCAAAATATTGATTACGGTTTTTGCAATAAGACAAGGAGAGATTGCAAACCCAGCATGTCTGGGGAAGGCGAGACAGCCGCTCTATTACCCAAGGACGCTCGTTGGCCAGGTGGTTTTGCCAGCTCAGGAGATTACCACTTAAATATCTGAGAGCAGCCAGTTTAACATGAGGCGTGCTGTCCTTTCTTGGCTGTATCCAGGCTTCAGCATTTTCTCCCCTGTGCACACTTGGTACCTGGCGCTCAGACTCCAAATGAGCAGCCTGCTAGCTGGGCTGCATCCTTCCTGTTGGGGGCATGTGGCATGGGATTAACAATGCCCGGGAGCTGCATTTGGGATCATAAAGTGTTTCAGTCCATGGCTTCCAGCCGGGGCTGTGGAGTGTGAGCTGTGGTAGGCTCTGAGGGTCGCCTGAGCTGCAGGCTTCCTTAAACAGTGCCTGGTTGGATCTGGAGAGGCTTTATCATTTGAAATTAAACCAATGAGAGATGTCAGTCCTCAGCATGAAGAAGCATGTCAGAGCTCCTAGGGTTGGGGCCCTGCCCAGTGCAGCAGGATGGGGAAGCAGCTTTGAGTCGGTGGGTTTGATTACTTTGCCTCCGTGGCTTGGAGCGGTGAAGGGAAGAAGCTCATGATCCCAGCAGACCTGAGGCCTGGCACCCAGGCCTTGGGCACAACCCAGGCTGGATCCATCTGGCATCTTTCACACAGTGCCTGCTGCTGGCAGAGGCTTCCCCAGGCACTGCGGTGATGCTCTGCTCCAAGTGCCCTGGCCCCTCAAGGTTATTTCAGTGCCTGATGTACCTGAGCGCTCACGTTGTTACCTCTCTGCTCTTGGTCTGGCTTACAGGATGCCTGGCATGGCTTACCTGGTGTCCAGGGGGTGCCTGGTAACTAACGCACTGCAGCACAGCCCAGCCAGCGTGGGCTTCCCTCTGCTCCCTGCCTCGGCCAGCGTGGGACAGGACACGGTCTCTGCAGCCCGGGGGGTGGGGGGGTCTCTCGTGTGGAGCTGGAAAGATGGCTGTGTGGAGCTCTTGGGCCCGTCAAGGCCAGCTGCATGACAGACGTGTCAGGGCAGGTGTACGGGGCCAGGATCCATCGCTTGGCTTGTACCAGGGCAGAGGTAACAAAGGGGCCGTGATGCCAGAGCTGTTGGCTGATCTGCACCTCCTCTGAATAGCGCTGGCAGGAAATGCTTCTCTGGCTATGCCACCGCTTCCTCCTGGCGTGAGCACTGTCCTCACCCCCTCTGCACTGCAGCTAATTGGCAGGCGCCTGGCATGGAAGGATGTGGAGGGCTGGTCTCGGACGAAAGGGTGCAGGGCTGAGCTGGCTGTGGGAAGGCTGACGCCAGTGTTGTTTCACAGCTGAATTGGCAGGACTCCCTGCCGGGTGGAGGGAACAGTGTGGAGTGGCAGCTCCTAGGCATGTCCTGCTGCTGCCCTGGCTTTGTTAACAATGTACTGGTTCAGCAGAATGACCCGATGCTTGCTGCCCTGGGTGAGCCTCTCCTCTCCAGACTGTGGGCAGCTGCGTGGAGCAGGGGCTCCGAGTGCTGCCGGCACGGTTCTCCGGTCCTCCCTGGCATCCTGCTGGGGACAGACTCTTGCCCAAGCTGAGCATCGCTACGGGAGACTCGGGAGAAGTTAGGCTGGCGATGAGCTGTCCTCGCTTGGCTGCATCCGTGCTCAAACAGGGCCCGGCATGGAGCTGTCTACGAAGTCATCTGTGTTTCCTCCCTGCGTTTGACTGCCACAGCAGCGCATGTCTGGCACGTCATTCACAGACTAGCTCCTTGAACCTTTTGGGGCTAAGTTCACCAAAGCAGCCACAGGCTTTGGATGCCTCTTTCAGGGTGCCAAAAACTTGATTTCCAAGGGGGATGAGTGGTGCCTGTCGTTGGCTTCTGTCAGCTGTGCCAAGCATCTGTGAACATGAAGCATTCATATTACAAGCTGGAGCCTGCTTTGGAGCTTAAATATTGGTTGATGCTAAAAAGGCAGAGTCCCTGTCGGCTGCAGGTGGAGGATGCTCAGGGAAAGGCACCTCAGCGATCAGTGGGGAGGTCACGATGTGGGGGGAGACTTGCTAGATTCTGGAGCTGCAACGCTGCTTTCCAGGGGTTTGGTGACAAGGGGTCTAAGGGAGTCTGAGCCCCTGCATGTTGGCTGAACAAGTGTTATCTGCTTGTTCCTGTCCTTGCTGACGAGGAGTGCGTCTTCTTGATCTCCTGATAAAGAACAGTGACTTCTGCAGCCTGATTAACAGAGCTAAGACAGATGGGAAGCTGGCATGCCAGCCTGCACCCGGGCTGGGTGTGTGGGAGCTTGGCTCTGTGGAAATCGCTCCCCAGTGAGCTGCATCAGAACAAGGGGGTGTTTTATGCAACAGATGACAGCAGAGACCGACATTGGGACAAGCAGCAGTGCTGATAGTGCAGAGCTTTGAACGGGCACTGGGTCCGGTTCCACAAGTCCAGGCCTTTCTTTACCCTCCGACACCTCAAGGCAGTCTGGGCGGCAGCTTGAACCCTGCATCACCTTGCACCCATTCCAGGCCTGGGCGCCTTTGCTCCACGTCCCCGTGGCTGGGACATCCATGCAGCCTGGACTGGGCTGAGCCCCTGCAAGATCACATTGGAGCTGGGGCAGAAGCACTGATGAAGCAGCCTGGGAAATGCTGGGCTGCGTTGGGCCGAGAGCTGGACAGATCCCATCATGCCCCCAGGGATCTTCCCCTCTGCCTTGTCTTCCCTTTTGTCCTCTGTGCCAGAGCTGGGCTTGCTGGGTCAGAGGAGGGAGTCTGGGTGCCCTTGGGGCAGATGGGTGCCAGGAAGGGTGGTGGAGAGCCAGCAGCACAGTACAGAGCGCCTGTGGCTGGGGGCTCCGCTGCCAGGCGCCTACGCTCCCAGGTTCAGTCCAACGCATGCGAAGGTGACAGTGACCTTGAGACGCGGCATGTGGAAATTCTGGGGAGGGGAGGCCCAGGGAACGAGGTCCTGGCCGGATTGCAGCGTCAGCTGGTTCTGTCCTGCCCTTGCCTCTCGCGCAGGAAGCTGAATGATGAGGTTTTGGGCGCTATCATCAATCTTGGAGGTGACAAAAAATCAGCCCCAGAGATGGAGTCATGGGCTGGGGGGGAGGAACAGTGGGCCTCCTGGTAGGTGATGCAGTCAAGGCAGCTGCAGCCCTCGCCTTGTGTGTGTGTAAATCTTGTATATGTGTATAGGGCCCGTGTGTGTGTGTGTGTGCACGTGCACACATTTGTGCATGCACACCTATATGTATAAGGCCTGTATGTGTACAGGGCATATGTGCATGTGTATATAAGGCATGTGTGTGTATGTACACAGGATCAACATATGTGTACAGGATGTGTGCACATATTTATGTACGGCGGGGGGGGGTGTACAGGGCCTGTGTAGGGGACCCCAGTGAGTTGGCACCAGCTGCCTGTGGGGATGCGTGCTCAGGCATGCAGGGCTGGGGCCGTTCTGACCCCCTCCCCCTGCTCCAGTACCTTGGTTCTTCCCAGTTCAACCCCTGCTCTCCCCCCGCCTGCGGGACCTGCTGGGGCTTGTGTGCCTGCCATGCCACTCCTCTGGGTGCAGAGGGCTGGACGCCAGCTCCAGGAATTGCCTTAGCAAAATGATGTGGTGCTGATCTGTCGCAGGGCGACGACTGGCCTCCCAGCCACTGGCACCCGGGGTGGGTGGGGACTCGGAGCACTCGGCTCTCCTGGGAGCAGGCCTGTCATCCCCCTGACAGCCCTGGCAGGGACCATGTCTGCTGGCCTGCTGTCTCTCTTCCCCATCGCTGGACAGGCTTGGGGTTTGAACTGTCTAGACGCAGTCAGAGCCTGCCTGTGTTTGCTGGCTGGAGCTGCAAAGGCAGTGGGGTTGGTCTCCTTAGCCTGTCGCCTTGGCATAGTGGCTTCCTGACAACTGCACGCCCTCCGATGCTTCAGCTGGGAGAATTAACAGGCAGTAAAAGCCCGTGATCTGAGTCAAACACCGCAAACAGAACAGTATTGATTTTGCAAGAAACCGAGTTGTAGCGTTAATTACGAACGATCGTGGAGACATGCGGGGGGGGGCCGCAGGCTCTATTGATTGGGTCTGGTGAGCACACGGCTCCTCCGGTCCCACCGGGAGCTTCGGCTCAGCAGTGCTGCTGCCGGCCATGTCCTTCAGGCTTAGGCTCTCTCTTTCTGACATCCGCAGGGTTTGGGGGTGAATGAGATGAGGCGAGACAGTGAGAACAAGGGAGAACACATCCAACTTCCAACAGGGCCCTGCTGGGGATGTAGGGGACAGCAAGCAGGACAGGGCAGCGGTTGGGAGGATTTTCAGAGCAGGGATCCATTCCTGGCTGCGGAAGGGGGAGAGACTTTGGTTCCTTGAAGATAGGCTGACCGTGTGGCTGCAAAGCCACAGTGAATGGCACAATGGCAGTGAATATGGGGGTTGATCCCAGGAGCCTTGACAGAGGGCACAGAGCTAGGGTGGACTGCTGGGGTAGCATGGTGGCTGTTGCGGGACCGCAGTTGGGAAAGCTCCTCCAGTTGCTGTTAAAGAAACGTTTCACATCTAGAGAAAATAAGTGGGAGAGAGGAAGGAATTGAGGCCAGCATGGATAATGACACCCTCTGCCTGCATCAGAGTGTCCTTTGTGTGCAGAGCTCTGCCCTTGGCTCCAAAAGGGAGCAGGTGAGGAACAGTTTTTTTCCTGGGCAAGGCAATCGGGCATCCGGAGCCGGGGCAGAGGCGTAAAGTCCTAGCACATTTGGGCTGGCAGGGGTCATGTCTCGTCCAGTCATCCTGTACTGACCCAGCCCAGCCCAGCCCAGTGTTTGTCTGCCCTGCTTTACAACATGCAGCAGGTAAAGCTGGGGATGAGGACAGGAAGGAGGCTTTTAACTCCAGCTTGTGGGACAAGCCAGAGCTAAAGCAGCCAGTCCAGTTCCTCCCTGCTCCATCCTTCTGGCGGAGGCTTCCTCTTAACCTTGCTGTCCCCTGCCCCATGACTGGGTCTTCCCTGAGAGCACATGCAGCAGGGCCGCCTGGCTCACGCCTGGCTTCAGTCTTGGCGCTGTCCTGGGTGCCACATAGGCGACGGGGGCTGATGCAATTTTCAGAATAGCATTAACGGGAAATGCTCGAGGCTCCATTCCAGGACCCATGTGGTGACACCATTCCCACTCAGTCGTTCATCTCCTGCCTGCACATGTCCATGGGGTGTTCTGTGACCCAGGTCCTTGCCCTGCCTCGCTGCAAAGTGACAGCTGCGTTTCCCTTAATGGGGAGGCTAATGGCTGCAGGAAGGGAGTGCAGGGTTGCTGCCAGTGCCGATTTGTGGGGTCAGGTTCACTGGCAATAACATGCTCATACTCACATTTGCCTGATTAAAAGCCTTGGCCTGCTTTAAATGGAATGCATTGGAGCTGAGCCCCGGTAGGATGCAGAGCCTGGCAGGCACTGTCCAGGGAGGTGGGGGAGGCATTGGCTGCAGCTAGCAAAGCTGTTAAGTTGCAATGGCTGGACACAAGCAAAGCTAGCGTCTTCTCTGACCCAGGCTCCCACTTGGGGATAAAATCTTTTCCTCCATGCCCAGTTCCCCACTCGGTGGACACAGCGGTGGGAATGCCTGCCTGGCTGGTGCCTGTGCCCGGCTCAGATCCAGCAGCCTCGCTCCCGCCCCAGCTGCAGCTAGATAGGAATGGCTGGGGAGATTTCCTCCTCTTAGTCAAGGCAGCCGAGATTGAATTTCCTTCAAGCTCTTGACTGAATTATAAGATGCCACTAGCGCTATTCCAGCCAGCCCATCCCATCCTCTTACAGGCAATTGTCTTTTTCCCTGGGAGATGCATTACTGCCAATGTAATTATGGTTTGAGATGCACGGCTTGGCTCTGAACTGAATCCTGCCCTTGATAAGATTGTGAGCTGACAGCTGAGGTCTGGGGGAGGCAGCGAGGTGCTGGCCAGCAGCTTTGCCTGGTACTGATTACTGTAAGACTCTAATATCCTTCTGGGAGATGGGTCTGGCATCAGGTCAATGCCCTCTGCTTCCACTTCATTATAAAATGGGCTCCATCACTTGAGCAGAGGGGCAGGCCTCGGAGCTGCCGTGTTTCTGTGTGCCCTTGGTTGAGGGGTTCGGGGCTGTTTTCCCCAGGGTGGTTGGTCACTGCCCCTGTCCTGCTGAGCTCCGTGCTTGCAGCACACAGGGCGCTGAGCCTCCAGACTTGGGTTCAGTCCCCATCCCTGTGTCTTGTGTGACCCTGTGCAACCCCTGCCATAGCCCTGGTTTGCCTTGGAAGTTGTGGTTGAAGCCTGAGAGAGACCTGAGTT
Organism: Crocodylus siamensis; assembly: GCF_052110815.1. Lineage (NCBI taxonomy): Eukaryota > Metazoa > Chordata > Crocodylia > Crocodylidae > Crocodylus > Crocodylus siamensis. The sequence continues at coordinate 1,007,301 of NC_143401.1, read as the reverse complement.
GGTGAGGTCTCTCGTTCCCTCCCCTGGGAAACCCCACAGCAGTGTTGGGTATCAGCACAGCTAGGGGCTATGCCTGGTTTCTGACGGGGGCTTGCACATGCAGTGGGGAGCTGTGCTAGTGTTGTGCCCCTTTTCAGGATGCTGGTGAGCCTGGGCAGAAGTGTTTTGAGCCACTATTCACTGTCCCCACCTCTGCTAAATGCTGCTCTTAAGCTCACCTCTCCTGGCTATTCAAGACCGAGGGAAAAGGGGCCTGACCAGATCTACCCTCATTCATTCCTATGGGAATGGTATTAGGGGAAGATGGCCAGATGTTCCCCACGTGAGGGTTGGCCTGGCTGCTGCTGCCACTGTTGAGACCCACAGCAGGCACCAGGTCAGTCCAGCTGGAGATGGAGGAAGGAGAACAGCCAGACTCCCTCTGTAAGGGTGCTTCTTCCCTCCTGCCCTGGGCACTGCTTACCGCTGCCACCATCCCTGAGACCCACGACAGACACGAGGTCACTGCAAGCGTTCTGTCTCCCTTGATGAGATGGCCGATGTTTGCGGCTATCTGCCCGGCCCAAACCCTGATGCCTGCATGTTCCCTGCTTGTATAGGGTTGGTCCGACCGAGTCTGCACAGGAAAGTGGTTTTGCTGCTCTGCCCAACACAGGGCACAAGCAGGAGTGTCTTGCCCATGTCCAGTGCTTGGTGACATAACAAGCCCTGTGTTCTCTCCAGGACGGATGCCCGTACCCGGGAATTGCTGGAGACAGGAGGCAGGAAGAGCGCCAAGGCAGAACACAGCTCAGTGTGGGACCGGGCCAGCAAGATACCGAGGACACCCAGCTCCTCCCTAGCTTTATAGGACGAGAAGCAGAAGTGGCTCCTGCCCTCTCTGTTCTGTGCCACTGTGCAGTCCCTGGGGCTGCCGGGGCCATTTGATTGTGTCCCCCAGCCCTGGGCTATGTGACACAGGCTGTCTGCTTGTCCAGGTCTCTGCCGAGTACAGAGGCAGCACTGGGGTGTTAGACTGGTCTCCACAGGTGTGCTTAGCAAAGCTCTGGAGGAAGAGACTGTGGCCTGGGGGGGAAAGTGTATGTGCTTCAGTGTCAGGTTTGATGTGCTTGGACTTTGCAGGGCCATTGGCTCTGATGCGTCCGAGTTCTCATAGTTTCATAGATGTTGGGGTCAGAAGGGACCTCAGGAGATCATCGAGTCCAACCCCCTGCCCTGGGCAGGAAAGAGTGCTGACCCCAGATGACCCCAGCCAGGTGTCTGTCCAGTCTCCTCTTGAAGACCCCCAAGGCAGAGGAGAGCACCACCTCCCTTGGAAGCCCATTCCAGAATCTGGCAACCCTCACTGAAGAAATTCTTTCTACTGTCCAACGTAAATCTGCTCTCCGTTAATTTGTGGCCATTGTTCCTAGTTACTCCAGGGGGTGCCCTAGTAAATAAAGCATCTCCTATTCCCTGCTGCCCTCCCCTGATGAATTTATAGGCAGCCACAAGATCACCTCTCAGCCTTCTATTGCAAAGGCTGTATTTGCACTCCTCTGTAGCATTTTTCAAGCTGGTACTTCTGAAGGTCACAATTCATCTGGTATTTGAGGCAAGCTCACTGGAAATGGGGCTGAGGAGCGTAAAACTGCAGTCACTCTAGTCCTGGTGCTGGTAGCAGCTGTTGCTAAAGCTTTGCATGATTAAGAAGCCCACACAGGTACCTCTCCACGGCACTCAATAATCCACTGGAGAAGCAGCCCCAGTGCTGCTAGCACCTGAATTGCTGGCTGCTTCCCTTTGGTTGTAGGGCCTGGATGGTTGTGCATTGCTTTGATTTGGGATTGCAGCTGATGGGAGCCCAGGCCCAGGCCTGGCTGCTTGGGGGCTTGCAAGTAGCAATGTTTTCCTCTTGGTTGGTATCATCTACCCCAGGCAGGTTGGCAGTAGCAGTAGAGTGAAGTCCAGCCCCAGAGGTAGTTCACGCTCCCTCCAGGCACAAAGAAGTGTCCCGTGGCTCCTCCAGCCTGTCTGAGGCAGGTGCGCACATGCTCACAAACCTGCCCCTGGTGACAAAGGCGTGTGGCCAGGTGCATGACCATGTCGACTGGGATGGTGTGGCCCTGCCCGCTCTCAAAACAGCATGCGCTTGGCTCTGCTCCTGAATCCCAGGTGCTCCTGCACCTGCTTGGTCTGTCACAGCCGACTGCTTTTTGTAGCCTGGTTGTCTGGGACACGATCTCCCTTGCTGACCTCGGGGGCACCTGGGCCCTGCAGTCTGGCTGCGTCTGTCTCTGCACAATCCCTGTCACTCCCAGGAGCTCGGACACATTTTCCCCTCACCCCGTTTCACCTGGGGTGGGGTCTCTGGTTTCCTGGTGACCAGATAAGATGGTCTCAGGCATGGCAGTGGCCAGGTCTAGGCTTGTGACAGCGAGGCGTTCCAACAAACCTGGAAAGGCTAGCAGTGTCATCGGAGAGAAAGCCAGTGTCCCGTCCCCACCCTGTGAGCCCACAGACAGCAGTCCATGCTGGAGCTGGTTCCGGAGTGCGCAGGGGGGAACAGGGCCTTGGAGGTAGAGAATGGGCTTGCAAATTGTCCCGTGCTCCACCTTGGGTGCTCCTTGGTCTTCCCCTTTGTAGAGCAATGGGAGTCCTAAAGTAAGGCAGGAGCGGAAACACTTCCCATGGGATTTATGCCTGATCTGTCCTGTCCCCTTCCACGATGCTGTGAATAAAAGCCAGCCCCGGCTGGTGTAGCATGTCTAGCACTTTGTCCTGACATCCCCACTGCAGCCGCTTGTACTAGAACACAGTAAAAGTTAATGAGCCAGAGAGCTCTGGCTTAGTCTCTACAAGGCGCCATCACGGCAGCTGACCCCTTTGAGTGCTGGGAGTTGGGGCTGCTCGTAGGCAGCAGCTCATCCCAGACCCACAGAAGTGATTGTGTTTGAAGACACGGGGGCTGATGTGGTAGGAGACAGGGATGGAAGAGCGGAGTGATGTGCTGCACAGCCCCTTCCTGCTGAAGCTGCTGCTGCCTGGGGTGGGGTGGGGGTGGCTGCCTTCACAAGCAGGAGAGAAGCACAGCTGGGTGTAGTGGTGCTTGTTTGGGCTCCCATGAGTGAGATAGCACAGGGGAGCAGGTACAGCAAGCCTGTGTGCCTAGTCCTGCGGTAAGTGCTTGGCAGCATGTGGCACGTGCTCGCTTGCAGCTTGCCTTCTTCACAGACCTTCCTTGAGGATCAAGCCTGATCCTGCTGTGAGCTGGTGCATGGAGGGGTAGTGCCTCTGGCTGCTGCTTTGAAATTGCCTCTGCCCTGCCTGCAGCCCCAGTGGGCGAGCCTCTCTCTAAGCTGGCTGCTGGTTTCCATCACAGTCTCTGTTTCTCTCTCTCTCTTTCTCTCTCTCTGTCTCTCTGCAGCCTGCCGCCCTGGGTTTTACAAGCTGTCACCCCGGCTCACTCTCTGCACTCCCTGCCCCGAGCACAGCCTCTCCCACCAGGAAGCCGCCACGTTCTGCACATGCCAGAAGAACTACTCCCGGTCCCCACTGGACCCGCCGTCTGCCTCTTGCACCCGTACGTCTTGTACTTGAACTCCCCCAGCAGGTGCATTGACACCTGGGTTGCAAACAGACCCCAGTACTTGCCTGCTGCCTGCTCCTTTGGGAGGTCTCTGGTGTTGCCATAGCACAGGCAAGGTGCTAGGCTCTTCTCGTGCATGCTGCATAGAGCTCCCAGCCACGGGAGGCCTGATGTCAGGTGCTGTTGGGGACAGCAGGCATCATCATCCTCGGGGGGGACCAAGGTGTGCTGGGCTAGCCTGTGGAAAGCACTGTCAAGTCGCTGGCTTGTGTTGGGCCTGGGGCCAGCGGGGGTGCTTCACCCCTGCACTGCGTGGCTCAGAGCCTGGTTTCTCTGGCAGGGAGCGTGTTTCTGCTACATTCCCTGCCTGTGGCTGAGGGCAGTGCCTGGCCTTGGGTTGCTGCTTGGGTACTGTAGCTGACCTCTTGGGGTCCGGCTGTCACTCGTGCATCCTGGATCCTGGGCTAGCAGGGTGACAGTCCTCCACTGCTGCAACCGGCTGTCCCGGTGATGGGCTCTCTCTGCTTCTCGCAGGCCCACCCTCGGCCCCACGGAACCTGGTCTACAGCCTGAAGCAGTCAACGCTGGTGCTGGAGTGGAGCGCGCCGGCTGACCTAGGCGGGCGCAGTGACATCACCTACAGCCTGCTGTGCACGTGCTGTGCCACGGCGCCCCAGGGCCTATGTGAACCGTGCGGCAGTAGCGTGGGCTTCGTGCCACAGCAGGCAGGGCTGGTGGAGCGGACCGTCACGCTGGTGAACCTGCTGCCCCACGCCCACTACACCATCCGTGTGGCGGCCGCCAATGGTGTCTCTGACTACAGCCCTTGGGTGAAGCAGCAGTACACCGAGGTGAATGTCTCCACCGGCCTCACAGGTAAGGTTGCCATAGGCTGCACTCCCCTCTCGCTGCCCCCGCTGTCTCTCTCTGTGGGCAGGGCCTCAGGACTGGCATCTTCTGATGCAGGAGTGAAGCAAAGGCAGGTTTCCCGTGCTTCCGAGCAGCATGGCTGGTCCTAGGGGTAGGCAAGGGTTGGAGGTGGCATGCCAGTTTTCCAGGGGCAGTTGCAGCAGGGAAATGTGTCCTTCCTGGTGGGGGGAAGCTCCATGCTGCTGCTTTCTTGACCCAGGTGGGGAGAGCTCAGGGCGCTGTGGGGAAAGCCTGCCGTCTGGCATTGTATCCTGCCTCTCCCTCTGCAGCTGCCTTATGAGTGTGACATTCCTGGCGTGTCTAAGGGAGATGGCTGGTCCCCCCAGCATCCCTGTAGGAGCTTGCTGCTGTCTTGGCTTGAGAGGTTTCGCCCTGATCTCGTTATGATCCTGCTCCCACAGCTGAAGCAAATGCTCTTGCTCCCTTCCCTGCTTCTCCTCCATCCTCAGGGCCTCCCTGGTGGCTCTGCTCTGGGGACGCGGTGCCTGGACTCGCCCAGCCGGACAGTAGTCACCTCTCCACTGGCTGTTCTGTTCAGGGCAGAGCCTTTGCTCTGCTTTTATTCCTTGCTGTTTGGTGGCTTGGCAGAGAAGAAGCTGGTGGTGTCCAGTCTTGCCCTAGGGCTAAGTTCACTCAGGAGCTGGGCAAAGGGGGGTGGGCTAGAAATGCTCCCACCAGGGTTTCCCAATAGAGGGTGCTGGGACTGGGGCCAGCAAAGGCAGCCATCATTCCTGCCAGCTGCCTGGTGCTCCATGAGAGAGGAGCCAGTGCAAAGCAAAGGGTTCCTCATGCCCCCCGCAGATCCTCGCCTCTGTGGTAAGTGGGTGCCCCTGGGAGGGGCCCAACATGCGTCAGTGCTGCGTGGGGAAGGCAGGCAGGACTAGGGGTAAGGGATCCTAGGAGCCATCCGGAGTCAGCGCCTCTTGTCAGGCAGCTGGGGCTCTGGTGACAGATGGTGGCACGGAAGAAGCTGAGTCGCTGACTCCCAAGCAGCTCGGGAAGTTCCTTGAAATGCTTTGATTTCTGCTGCCTAAATGGGCTGTTGTGTGCGGGTGTGAACAAGTGGAGCTGCGAGGTCATTTGTGCCGGACTGGGTTGATCCTTGGGTGATCCGCTTCCGTCTGCATTGATGTGCTGCTGTGCAAAGCAAAGGCAGTGATAATGAGCTCGTGGCCTCTGCGGGGGAGGAAACAAGGATGCTGCCCCCAGCAGGGAACCGGCGAGCCTGCTGCGTCCCCCCCACACAGGACCCCCTGCCTGGGTGGGATCGCTGCACGGGGTCAGAGCCAAGAGCAGGAGCATCTCCAAGGCAACATTCAGGAAAGAAGGAGCTGTCCTCTCTTGTGTTTGCAGGGGGAAGAGAGGATGCTCTTAAGTCTGTGGGATGCAAAATTAATACTGTGTTTCTTCTAATCTGGCCTCAGCATGGGGCTAACGTGGAGCGTTTGAGGCATGCGGCGCCGTCCCTGGCAGCAGAGGCGCTGCATTAGCCATGCAGACGTGCGTGGCAGGGCCAGGTCATTGGTATTCTCGGCAGGCGCCAGCTCCGCTGGTAACGGGCTCTGAAATGTGCTGCACGGGAGTGATGCGGCAGTGGCTGAAGTGTGCTCTGGTGCCTGCCAGGGGCTGTGGGCTGGGGCCTTGCTGGGCACCTGGGTGCTACCCACGGTCAGCCTGGCTTGGCCCGGGGGCTCTTCCAGCCTGCCATCTCGTCCTCTTCCCTGCAGCCTCCCTGTAGGCTCCTGTGGCAATGGGAGAAGTACCTGGCCTGCATTCATGGGCAAATCTCCCTCCTGGGTTGGATTAAAAGCAAGGCTCTGAACTGTAATTACGCCGCTTAGTCTTTGCCAGCAAGTGGCACTTACTAACGGGCAAATTCCAGAGCTCTTGTTATTACCAGCACGGACTCCAAGCTCTGTTCTGGGCCGGCCCCGGTTCCCTAAGTCCTTTCCCCTTTCCCGTGTCCCCAGAAGCCCGACAGGGCTGATGACTGGCCTGGCTCCTGAGGTCATGCTGCTTTCCCTGCCGCTTACCTGCCAAGCTCTTGACTGGCATGACTCGAGGCACAGTGTGACCTCAGCTGTGGGTGAAGGCAGTGCTCTGATCTGCAGCCTGAGAAGCTCTTGGGAGGCTAGGTAAACCCACATCTGCGCCCAGTCCGGGCTTGCATTCAGAACCGGGCAGGCTGCCAGGGCAGGAGCCGGCACAAGGCATTCCGGGAAGCCTGGACACTGGATTGATGGTTCATACAGACTAATGAATGTCACCGCCTGGCATGAGCTGCTGCCAACTCACACAAATTAGCAGGTGTGAATGAGTGCTGGTGCCTTCCGCTTCTGCCGCGGTCCCCAGGTCATCCAGGCTCTGCCTCAGCTCTGTTGTGGGTGAAGCATTCGCGATCTTTTCAGGGAGTGATCTTGCAGCTTGATTCACGCCTTGTGCCTTGGTTTTGGCTCCCTGGGGTACCAGGTTCCTGTCCCTGTTGGGGGAGAGGTCTTGCCTGCATCTCTGCATCGTTACTTGTTCAGCGCAGCTTGACTCTCGCCTGCGTTCTCTCCGGATGTCAGACAGAATAGAGACAGACAGAAAATATCTGGGGAGAGCGAGGTTATCCACTGCAGATTTCCCCAGGGGCTTTGCTCCGTTCTTTATCTGTTAAATTACACACGAGGCCTTCCTTTGCGCAGACAGCTCCAACACTATTAATTCTCCTTCGGTGCTGATCGGAGGAGCTCCCCTCAGATTCCAGCAATTGCTTTTCATAGACTTTTTAATTCTGAAAACCCCTTGTTAGGTGCCAGGGCTTTCTGAGGCTGACACCAGCCGGGGAGAATTTCCAGCCAGGACTGGCTGAAGTTCTTTCCTAGCAGAACGGATAAAGCCATGCTAAACTCACAGCCGTACCCAGCTGGGGGATTAGCTGTGGCGGCTTGGCCTCTCGTGCTTCTTACAATGCAGGGCGCTGAGTTCTGTGCCAGGACATGGTGCTGGGGACTCGGGCGTTGTGGTGTGTAACATGGAGGATGTGGAGCAGGTCCCTTCCTAGACCTTCCTTACCAGCAGAGAGGAGTTGAGGCCCCAGTGTCTGTTAACTGCTTCTGGCAGGAGCTGAATTTCAGAAGAAGTGCCTCATCTAGACCATCGTGGAGGGAAACTGAATCCCTTCGGCTCTGGCCTCTTTCCAGTGTCAAGGGGATGAATACCTGGGGCAGCAGGCAGTTGGGTGGTCCAGCCCCTGCCTGGCAGCTCCTTATGAAGGCAGTCACTGGTAGGGCCCAAGTAAAGCAACATCCTTCCCTCCACATGTGGGATCCTGTGATTGCGAGGCAGCACTGTGTGTTGGCCCGGAGAGGGCTGGGCGACTGGCTGCATGCTCGTGGCCAGGAGAGCCTGACCTGGAGTACAGCTGAGACCTTGCATGGCTCACCCAATGCAGCCTTTCTCAGTGCTACCTGGGCAGCGTCCAGGCACCTCTGCTTTAGGCCACACTGCGAACCTGGGTGAGCATCTTCTTGGGGGTTTTGTTCAGCTTTGCCCTTTCTTAATGACCAGTAGGAAGCCCAAGACTTGCCCGGCTCCGGGGACACATGCCCGATGCCCCAGGACCATAGGGAAGGAGGCTGACTTAACGTGGCAGGACTTCTGAAGGAAGCAGCTGAGCTCTCAGGATGGGGGTGAGCCTCAGGGCCTGGATAGAGAAGCCCCTGGCCTGGTGGGTGCCCTCCCAGTGCAGAAGGTCGGTCTGGCTCCATCACCAGAGAGCAGGGTGGGTTGGGCATCCCAGATCTTGGTGCTGTCTCAGAGGGGCAGGTGGGCTAGCTGTGGCCTTCCAGTCCCTGGTGTGCCACGACCCTGCCACCTCCTTTTCCCCCAGCCACTCCTCCAGCAGCCTCGTACTCTTGAGGCCCCGTCCCAGCCCCAGCAGTTGCCCTGTGCTCAGATGGGAGATCGAGCCCCAGAAAAGCCGCTCCAGTGACGCAGCATGTCACGTTTGCTGAGCTGCCTCCCCCAAACTCCCTGGAGTAGGCGCTGGAGGCAGCTAGTGCAGCAGCTCCCCCCTCCCCAGCCTTCCATCAGCAGAGAGGCTGCCTGGAGCCCTCCGGTTTATCAAGGACGTCTCTCCCCATCTCCGGCTTGCCTCCGCGTTTCAGGTACCCTGGTTTTCCTTGGCAGGCGAGTGAAGCGAGAACACCTATTTTTATGCCATTGCTGCTGGTGCCTTTGTTAATTAAGAGCAGCAAAGCGATGCACGATGGGTTGGAGTTTATGAAATCAGGCAGGATGGTGAATAATTTAATGTTTGCTTTTTCCAAAGAGCGGCAGCATTTGGGGAGTTTAAAATATTGATGGGAAAACATTCTAGTCGCAGCAAGGGCTGCTTTATAGCCCATGCGATACCCACACTTTTTGGATTTCAGGTGTCTGCTTGGCACTCCCTGCCCTTGTGCATGTGGCATGCTTTGCGGGGGCTGTGGCCCTTGAGTTAAGGACCTTTCCCTGCGGGAAGAGCAGGCCTGATTAGCAATACCAGTAATTAAAGGCAGAGCAGAGGTGGGTTTTGTGTGGGCAGCTCTGACTGTTAAACAAAGGCAATCTGACTTTTTCCAGCTTGTTTAGAAAAGGGGAAGAAGCCCAGGAGCAAGCCAGCTTCCTTCACAGGCGGCAACACTGAGGGATGCAGAAGGCAGCATTTGGTGATCTATCTGTCCGCAGGGACACAAAGATAAAAGGTGCCTTATGCTGGGTGCTGAGGGCTTGGCCCAGGGCCTAAGAGCAGACCCAGCAACAAACAGCAGCTGAGACAATGCAGTGTCGCACTTCTTCCACCGAAGCCGTCCTGGCTGGCGTACTCCCAGCTGCCCCTGTACCCGTACCTGGAAGCACGTGTGTTTGTGCAGCTGTGTATTGGTAAAGCTGGCAAAGAAGTATCGTGACTTCAGCTAGGAAGTGGGAAGATCCTTTACCCCAGGAAATGTGCTGCCTCAGTTTCCAGTGTCACAGTCAACACCTCTGCTGCAGAGGCCTTGCTGGAACAGCATGGACCCGACGCCAAGACTGTTTTGCTAAGCACTCATCTCTGAGCTTCCCCCGGGGCCTGAGGGCTTGCTGCCCCTCCTGTTGGACTTAGCACGGCAGCTATCAGCGTTTCTGGTACCCCCCTGGACAGTGGCTGCTTCTTCCCAAGGTACAGGGCACACTGCTCTCTTGGATAGTGGCTGGGTGGAGAGCACTTCATCAGCCGCTTTATTGGCCCTTGTCTGCATGTCCCAGACTAGACATTCATCGCATGCTGTGCTAGGCTGTCCGCAGCTCGGCTCAGCTCGCTTGCAGGTTTGATTGCTTTTTACCACTGTAGAAGCTACAAGGGCCTGACCTCTGCGCAGGGCATGAAGCAGCTGGCAGAAGCCTGGGTCTTTCCTCCTCTTTGCCATACGTCAGGCGGATTCCAATTGTCGGCCCAGGGGCCCGGTTAGTGCCAATTAACAGCACCGCAGGAGGCTAATGGGGTAATAAACAGCTGAACTCCGGTCTCCGTCATGTGCTGTGCATTCCCAAAGCAGCCCGGGCGGAGGCTGTGAGCAGAGACCAGCGAGCTGTTGCTGGAAACGCCGCCCTGGTTGGGTAGCTTGCCACAGACCGCACTGAGATCAGCAGTGATCCAAGGCAGCCGTTGATAGTGCGCCGAGGCATGCTGAGTGCATTTCCCCAACACTGGGAACTTTTCTGTGGAGCCCCTGGAAATCCTGCCCATCACCCTGCATCGTGAACGGCAAGATGATGAACTGCTTCACTGAGCCTGGGACGCTCCTGGGTTCTTAGCCCCCTCCGTCTCTCCAGGCCCGGGTTTCCCATGAGCTGAGGGTGACCCGTGGGCTCCAGGAGCTGGTTTGTTTTCCCTGTGACTTCCCACCACAGCTTCAAGAGAGGAAGAGCTGTCACCCTGATCCGGACTGTGGGTCGCAGAGGAGGGTTACTTTGATCCAGACCCACACGTGACAGCAGAGTGCAGGGCGTTCTGCCCCTGGTGCCCTGGTTTGCAGCTCTGGAACTCTGTTTTGGAGAGCAAATGTGATGTGGCTGCTAAGGATGGTTTTCGGGGGCCGTGTCTCACCCTGACCCACTGCCTTTGCCTTGGAGGCCCCTCTGGCACCGGTTGTCAGGGCGGGAGCTTGCACTGGGTGACATTTTGGTGCTGCCACTGTAGGTGATGTCCCTTTGCAGCTTTACAAATGCATTCCCTTTCCTGTGAAAACAGACTTCTAATTCCAGCTCTGGCCAGGGAAAGTGCCCTGCAGCTTTCATGCTTGTCTTTAGTCAGGCATTTCTCTGGCACCCTCCACCATTGTACCCAAGCCTTTCCAATGCCACACTCCCGTGATGGAGGGCAGACCTGGGGCCACGCGTTGGGACAGGCAAGAGATGCACTGAAGCCATGTGCCATTTACCCCCACTCCTGCAGATAGACAGCAAAGACTGACTACCCCCTGACGTCTCTGCCCGCAAAATGCAGCACACACCTAACCCGAGTGACTCAAGGGATGTTACCCCTGCCTTCCCACAGATAGTCTGTGGTAGAAGTGGGGATGTGAGAGCAGAGCTGGGAGGAGACTTTCTCTGCTTCAGAGCTAGTTTGGCTGCCTGCAGAGCCCCACAACACAGTGCCACTGCAGGGGGGCAGAGCCAGGAGGCCTCAGGCCTGCATTTACCAATGGCCTTTTTAAAGGAAAGAGGTTACTGCATTGTCCAGACCATGGAGCGTACAGATCCCTTTGCCTTAAGCCACCACCAATTGAGCACAGCCCCAGAGGGGTTTGGAGTTGGCTCTTCAGGCCTGCAGCCCTCTCGTGTCTGTGGTCTTAGTTCTAAAACCAGGTGCCTCTGATTTTGTGCCACTGCCTTGTGCTGTATTGCAAAGGGTTGTGGCTGGAGCAGAGATGCCAGGGGCAGGGCTGTGAACCGCTGCTCTGAGAGAGCTCGCTTCTCCACTGAGAGTCCACGCGCTCACTGCTGTTGGATGGAGCTGCTGATGTCCCTCCAGCCTGTCCTGCTGGTGCTGGTGCTGGTGCCGTAGCCGGCAGGGCCCAGTCCCAAGGGACAGCAGAGTTCCCCTGTGCTTGTCAGGGCTCTGCAAACCCCCTCCCGCCTCTGGGCTTCTCTTCTTGTGGCACCGCATGGCCTGGGCTGTGGCTTTAGGGAGGGTGACTCTTACCAGAGGGACCTGGATTTGCAAGAGGACAGGGCAGTGGCCTGGGTCCTAGTGACTGGCTGGCACCCTGGGGCCTCTACCTCCTGCTGGCTGGCACCAGGGGAGGATGCAGGCTCCCGGTGGGAACAGGACCTCGTGCACCACCTTGCTGTTGGGTCCTCTCTCAGCCCTCCTTCACTTCGTCCCTTGAGAGAGGCCGGGCTAGGAGACCCTTTGCTGAGTGCAGTCATCCAGGTGCCGACCGCTGCTTTTCGCTGGGCCTGCTGCCTATGCCTTGTGCTCAGTTAACTAGGGGCAATTGCTGTCTGAGCCCAGGCACAGGCTGTGGGTGTTGTCCACCTAGGGCCTGACCTGCCAGGATGGCACCACAGGACGTCTGTGCACGGAGCAGCTGCATGGCCAGATGCCGCGGCGGGCACTGCTTTGCTGGGGTCGGGGGAGCCCAGCTCCGGGGCGATGCTGTTGGTGACCTGCTTGTCTCTTCTCTCTGCTTTTTCAGCACCATCTCTTGTCACTGACATCCGCACTGATAGCATTGACCAGAAGAGCATTTCCCTGTCCTGGCAGGAGCCGGGCTTCCTGAGCACCAATAACACTGAGTATGAAATCAAGTACTATGAAAAGGTAGAGTCTTTTGGAGACTTGTTCCCTGTATTTCCAGCACCTCCTAAAGACTCCAAAAGAGACATTATTCCCCTGCTCCCACCCCGGGTGCCTGTCGTTCCCCATACTGCCTGTACGCCCTCCCTGCCTTTGCTGCGAGCTGTGTGCGTTGGAGATCCGCGGGAGCGTAGACACCTTTGTGTGCCTGTGCGTGTGCGCATGTGTGCAGTGCATGGCACCGCGAAGATTTTATTGGCGTGCGTTCGGGATGCTTCTGTTACTTACAAGTGCCAATAAAATCTTAATTCCCTGAATCACCCCCCTTCCCCTCCCTGCAATCTGTTTGTGTGCATTTCGCAGTGACTTAGGTTATTTTTAGTGTTTATTTAATTAGTATTTTTCTCTCTCCCTCTGTGCAGCCAGGTTGTGCCAGTACACGTGAATCCTAATGTATATACCTCCCAGGGAGAGAGTGAATTTAATAATGTGGAGTGGTTTTTAAAATGCATCTTGCAGCTTTCTGTGAAGGCTGAGGTGTGGGACCCTGCAACTGGCCAAGCTGCACATGAATTGCCTCTGCTGTTAGATAAGGGGTGTCCCCAGCCTCTCACAGGCTCAGACCTTGGTTTCTAGCACTGATACCTCCCCAGATATTAGACCTTAGGCCTCTTGTTAGCGCAGGGCTGATCGCCATTGCCTCGGGGTATTAGGCCAGTGATTTGTGGTGGCGGGGAAAGCAACAAACATTTTCCCTGGCAGTGTTTAAAGTACAAAATGGCAGCTGTTTGATGGATGCTGTGGGGTTTGCGTGTCTTCCCCGGCTCTCTCACTAATAGTTTTCCTTGTACAGTTATCCAAGCTGAGCTTGGTTGTCATCACTGAGAACTCTTGGAGGTCAGGTGAGGTCCTGGATGGCTGGAAAAGGGCAAATATGGTGCTCCTCTTTAGGAAAGGGAAGGAGGAGGATCTGGGGGATTGCAGACCAGTCAGCCTGGCCTCTCTGCCTGCAAAAATCCTGGAGCAGTTCATCAAGGACTCTATTTCTAAGCACCTGAATCAGAATAGGATGATCAGGAACCACCAGGATGGATTTGGCAAGAACAAGCCCTGTTCCAGCCTGATTTCCTTCTAGGGCAAAGTGATGGGCTGGATGGGGAGAGCAGTGGAGGTAGAGTACCTTGTCTTTAGCAAGGCTTTTGGCACTATCTCCCATGTCATTCTCATTAGGATGGTGGTTCAGCACTGGAACTGGCTGCCCAGAGAGGCTGAGGAATCCCCCTCCTTGGAAGTGGTTAAGAGCAGGGATGACAGACATTTGGCCGGGCTGGTTAGTCAAGGATGATCCTCCCTCAAGCAGGAGGTTGGTTTAGATGCAACTGCCTGAGGGATCTGCCAACCCAGCTGTTCTGCAACTCTGTGAAAGTCAAAATCAATGCAGTTTATCACACAATTCTGCAAATGAACCTGTCTGTCTGTGCTTGGGCCCGTCATGAAACTCATCACACATCAAACACGCTGTGCCGCATGCCAGTGACATGCTGGAAACCAGCCAGCCTGCAGCAGATGTGTAGTCTCTGGATCCAGACTACCTACTGGCGTGCAAGAGAGGGATATGTTGAGGGTGGGCGCTGAAACACGATGCCATCCTTTCTTAGCAAAAAGCTGCCACCAAGAGATGCTGGGTGACATCAGCTACCAGCCACGCCGCCTCCAGCTTGAATGGCGAGATTGACTCTGCAGTGCAGCAGTTGCTTGCTTATAAATGGGGTGATCTCAGATCTGACCCGAGAGTGACATACCCCACGTCCTGTACCCATGCATGCACCCACACATGCACCCTGCTAGCCTGCTGTGGGGTGGAAAACAGGCAGTGAAACCCTTTTCACCGCTATCTTGCTACTTGTGCTATCACTGATCTTGCAAGGTGCCCAACGGAAAGCAGCCAAGGCAGGGCCCTGGTGCAGCCAAGCTGGTAGGAAGGTGGCAGACACCCTCACCCAGAAGCAGCCAGGTGCAGGGCACAGGTTCCTGCGCTGCCAGCACACAACAGCTGCACATCTCTGGAGGGGGATCTGAGTGGTATCTGTGGTGCTGTGGGTACTCTCTGGAGGCGCTGCAGCAGTGCACAGAGCATGGCCAGAGCACCCCTCCTGCTGCATGGAGACAGAGCTCCTCCCTACTGCCCCAACATGCTCTAGCCTTGGATAGACAGTCCTGTCCATCCCAGCACCTCTCGTTGTGCAGGGATGGACACACGGACAGACCATGAGTGTTCCCAGCCCCAGGCCTCTGCACCAGTGGCAGTCATGGGCCTCCTGAGAGGAGCTACTCCCTTCACGCAGGGAATGCCAGGGGCTGAATAGACTTCCCCCCACCATCACACCGTTATGGGTTCCTGGAGCACTCACATCTGGCTGTTTGCAAACACCCAGCAGCATGCTGTTTTCTCAGAGCCACCCCAGAGGAGTTCACCACAGAGACAGTTTTCCTGTTACCCCAACACGCTGGGAGCGAGCCTTCCTCCAGGCTGCACAGGTGGCCTGCTGGGAACTGCAGAGCTAGGACAGTGCCAGGCCCCGGGGCAGCTGTCCTCATGGCCAGCTGGCTCCCGCTGATGCTATAGGAACATACTGGGTCCCCTCTAGGGCCTGTGTTGTGCATGTCAGAGCAAGCATTGGATGGAGGAGATACAGGTTTGGTGTTAGCTTCCAGTGCTGGCCCACAGGTGCTGTGAAGGAGATGGGGTGCTGAGGGCTGTCGAGCTGGCCATTGGCTCCATGCAGTACCTGGGGGCAAGTGGGCTTACAGACCCTCAGTGCCAGCTCCTGGCTGCCCTGCCATGGACAGACGGCGCTGTGGAGGGGTACAGGGACCCACTGCAGGTTGTGAGCACAGCTGTTCCTGGCCGAGCAGGTTGGCGAGTGCACGCGTATGTGCATGTGTGTGTGCATGCCGTGTCCTTTGGCTGCCTGGACCTGCTCACGGTTCCAGCTGGGGCCGTGCCCTGGACCAGAGGGTGGGATGCTGTGGGCTGGATGGTGCTGCTCTCGAGCCCCCACAGCCATCAGTTGGCTCAAATGGGGAAAGACGTCAGGCCCTCGCCTTTCCCCAGCCCCTCCTCTATGCCCCATGCATCCCCAGCCCCACCTGCATCATCTTTACCCCACTCCTGTTCCAGGTGTTTGTGGTTCGTGGAGCCTTGAGGAAACTCCTAACTTGGGCAGGCACAGAGGCACCGCGGCCAGGCCAGGCAGCAGCTGTGCTGGTCTGCTCCGCGCAGTGGCGTTTGTCCCACTCAGGCTCTGCTGTGTCGTCACGTTGCAGGATCAAAGGGATCAGAGCTACTCAACCGTGAAAACTGCGGCAACTGCCGTGACCATCCAGAACCTGAAGCCGGGCACCATCTACATCTTCCAGATCCGGGCGTCTGCTGCTCAGGACTATGGGAACTACAGCCCTAGCATCGAGGTGGAAACCCTGGGAGAGCGTAAGTGCAAGCCTGTCAAGGCTGTCCTGGCACTTCTCCCTGCAGCAGCCTTCATGCTGAGTGCATTGCCTTCCTGTTATGCAGGGCCTGGGCCCTTTCTCCAAGCTTACCCTGTCGCCCTCCATGCAGGGCAGAGACTTTCCTAGCTAGCCCCAGTTGTGCTTGTTAAATGTAAAAGCTGCCTTTGGAGGGGCACTGGCAGCAGGGCTGGACCCAGCCCCAGAGATGGGCAGCCCCATCCTGGCCAGCAAAGCAGAAAGCACCAGCCAGGCTCTCGGGTGCTGGGGGTGGGTTGTTAGAACTGGGCCTCCCACTCCCTGCCAGGGGGTCACCAAGCACTGCTGGGTGGGAACAAGCATCAGCCCTTGCCGGCCAAGCTCTGGGAGGCCCTTTCCCTGTGCCACCTCGTCTCTGGGCAGGGTCATGCCGAGTGGGGTTGATTCAAGGAAAGCTGGCTACGTCATCCCGCCTGAAAATCCAGTGATGGCTCTCCCCACAAAGACTCCTGGCTTGCAAAGAGCTCAGTCCCCTTGGTGCCTATGCTGGGCAGCACCAGCACGGTGTGTCGGGGCTGTTCTGGTGTATCAGGGCCCTAGCTGATGTCACTGGCTAGAAGGTCTCGGCAAGAGGGTTGGTTTGAGCTTAGTCACCCACCCAGAGTGGAGACGCAGGCCCGGAGATGGCTGACTCCATCTGGATCTTGCCGATTGTGTTTAACAGGGCTTTAAATTGCATCTGTTTACCACACAGAAGGCATTTGCAGAATGAATTGAATCCAATAAAATGTTTTGTATAGAATGTAGTTATCTAAAACCTCTGTTTGCAGAAGAAGGAGAGGGGGGATTAAGGTGACGAAGGGAAACCATTGGCAAGTCATATATTTTAATACATTCCCTGCCTAGACATGGGAATATTTCCAGAGAGCAGAACGAGGAGTTTGTGCTGCGGCTGAGAGCTCAGGGGATGACTGGTATTGTCCTGCGCTTTAATCCGGTTGCACCAGCTCTGGCTTTCAGCACTGAATGGGAATGTAAATCATAGGAGGGATGAGAGGCAGTGTCACGCCTGCAGAAGAGGCTTCTCCATATCCTTGCTGAAGCGGGAGGCGTTGTCTTTGCAGTCAGGAATGCTGATCTGGGGCTCGGAGAGGATTCTTGGGGCTGCAGAGAGTGTTGAACTGAAGCACGTTGAGAGCCTTACCTGGAGTGTCACGGCCTTCGGTTTCTTAGGCCCAGATCCCAGCTCTCAGTTGCTGAAAAGTTTTGATTGGGGTGGGGCTGGGGGATTTGCCACAGGGTGTTGCAAGCCTGAAACACTGCTGCCTTCCTGCTAGCAATTCCCTCCATCCAGTGTGCCCAGGCCTGACATGACCATAGCGCTATAGCAAGACGGTTGTCTGATGGCTTGTGGCCGTCACACAAACCCGGGTGGGATTCTCCTCCCCGCAGCTGCAGCAGGGTAGGATCAGACAAGGTTTTCTGCCCACTGAGAACATGTTCCAGGGGCCTACCATGCCCCTTTCTGGGTATCTGATGATGCCAAAGGGAGGGAAGTCTGAGGGTTGTTCCTCTTCCTGCCCCCTGCTCTTTTTTGTGGACAACCCCACTGCCCTGTTCCCATTGCAGGCTGAGTCCAGGTGAGGGGGGTGGTGGGGGAAGGATGCTCTGCCCTGGCTCATGTGCCATCATGCTGCCAGGGCCCTGCAATAGTGCCTAAGGCCTTGGCCACTCCAGCACCCTGCCCCCTAAGCCTGACCCCTGTGTCGCTTCACTCGGTAGTGACCGTGGCTTCGAGTGAGCAGAACCCAGTCATCGTCATCGTCGTTGTGGCCATCGCTGGGCTCATTGTACTGGTTTCCATGGTGATCGGGGTGATGATCTGGAGAAGGTAAGCCACTCATCCTAGGATGCACGAGGCTGTAACTCTGTTGTCCCTCATAGCCTCCTGGTGTGTCTGACCCTGTGAGCACAGCTGGGGGAGAGCTTCACCTGCCCCATTTGTTGCAGCGTTTGGAGAACCAGCTGCACGACCAGGCAGGCAAAAAACCACTGCACTGGTTCCAGTGTGGTCCCTGTACTGGATGAGCTGCAGCTCCCAGCTCTGGGACTGGCATCATCAGACTCCCGTCCCATGGGTCACCCACAGAGATGTCCCATGTGTGTTGAGATGGTCACAATGGCAAATGCTGGAGACAGTTGCTGGGTTTTAACGCCAAGGAGGTGGCTAGTTGTTCTCAGTGTCTCCTCCCTGCCCTGTTCCCTGCATTGAGATGCTGCTGTGCAGTGGGCCGGGGCTGGGCGCTGAAGCAGATAATTGTGCTATCACTGGTGCCGCTCATGCTAGTTTCTGTCCCCACTGTCAAGGCTGCTAGAGTGGGCGTGAGGGTTCACAGAGACGTCTCCATTCATGTGCCAGATGTTTCAGTTTAATGGGATGTAAGTTTTAACTTCAAAAGAAGAAACTGAACCTAAAACAAGGAAAAGAGTTTACGGCGGGAAACACCGAGGAATGAAAAGGCATTGGCAGGTGCCCTGCATCACGTTGCCCCTGAAGTGCAGTCCTTGCCTGCCAGCCTGTCCTGCCTGGCGGTGGGGAGCAGCAAGGGGGTCTCAGGAGGTGATGGGCCTCTCCTGCACATAGTGCCTAGTCCTTATGGGGACAGCGCCTGCTTCCAAAGAAGCCCACAGGCTTTTTGCTTTTGAAACAAGCTTAGGATCAAGTAGAGGACAGGCCAGTTGCACAGAGCTTCACCTGTCTCTTTGTAAGGGAGACACAGTGATGATGGAGAAGACAGAAATGTGGCTGGATGTGAATTCCTTCTCACAGTGTCTCTGAATGCACCAGGCTGTGCAAAAGAACTGGCGCCCACAAATGCCTGGTGGTGGCAGCCCTTAGTGTGGCCTGTCTAGGGCTGAGAGAGGCTCTCCCCAGACCCTCACTGTCCCCCTGAGCCAGAACTTGCCTTGATGTTGATGCCCAGGGAGGATTTGACCTCTACTCTTTGGCTTCTGGCACCAACACTCATGGTCCATGTTTCTTGCACATGGGGCATCCCTATGTGCCCTATTCATGCAGCTCTGAGTTATTACCTCCCAGCCTCAGTAATTCCCTGCCGCTGGGGGTTGGTGCACAGAGGTGGCAGCAATGCCCAGTGTTAGGACCTGCCTTGCCTTGGCTCCTTGTGTGGTGTGTGCCAGGGGGCTGGCCAGCACCCTCAGGCCCCATATTCCACCAGAGACTAATGCCTGGCTGTTCGTTCTTCTTGCAGACAATGTGGGTACAGCAAAGCCAGCCAGGATGGGGATGAGGAGCTGTACTTCCACTGTAAGTACTGTTTACTGTGGGTACTTTGCTGTTCTTCGTAAGCCTGCTCCCTGCAAAGGAAGCCCTGGATGCTTCCTTTGGAGGGGCTGTCATCCTGCGACAGCCCAGAGAAAGCTGGTGCAGTGCTGCACAGTGCTGGAGAGACAGCTGGTTTGAAAGCTTCATAAGCCAGCGTCTGTCCTTGTGGTGTGCAGGGTGCCGGGTGAGCATGGAGATCACCAGGTGGTGGGAATAGACAGGGCGTATGCATGACCCTGCCAGCTTCCCACACATGGGGATTCAGGGATGTGGCTGCCCAGGGGACAGCTCTTTATTACCAAGTGCTGATGATTTCATAGGCAGCCTTTGTCAAAGGAAATTCAAATGTCAGCCCAGTCGAGTGCATTGGATTCCCACTGCTGGTGGGCACAGCGCACAGATGATCTGCTCCCTGAAGCATGTCAGAAGCAGGGGAGTCTCTTGGCTCTGCTGATGGGCTTTAGGCTGCTTTGGGAGTTCTTCCCTTGCTGCTGAATGAGACCCGAACATTTGTGGAGGGTTTCCCACACAAATCAGGGCATGCTGGGGTGTAGCAGCAGGTGCTGCCGGCAGCTTGTGCACTGCTGGTGCCTTAGTCCCAGCCTCGGGTATCAGCAGCACGTGCAGGAGAGTGCAGCAGCTGTGTGCTCAGCAGGTAGTCCCTGGGCTGTGCGTGCTGTAGTCGAGGGCTTTGTCTTCCCTGCTGGGCCTGGCCTCCCAAGAGAGCACTGAATGCCCAATGAGTTGGGGCAGAAGCTCAGGCAGATGCTCCTGGATGTGCAGAGCAAGGCAGGGCCAAGCTGATAGACTCTGCTCCTTTTGACTGGGAACAGCCTTTAGCTTCCCTCTGTCTGGAGCTCTCAGCAGGCAGCTGCTAGCAAACCTGCCCCAGCTCAATCCAGCAGCTCTGGTGGTAGCACGGAGCTCTGTGCCTCCCCAGACACCCCTGAGAGAGGCAGCCTGGGTCCTGGAGATGGTGCCACAGGGCGTTGGTTTCTGTTTACTCGAAGTGCATCGGTGCTTCTGAGGGGTTGTGCACAGCTTCCCCCCGGCTGCTGTGCCCAAGAGAGAAGTCTGGAGAGGAAGACTGGCCTGAAGTCAAGGCTGGGATTAAGCACGGGGGACTGCAGGTCTCTGACTCCCAGCCTGCCCAGCTATGTCACCTGGAGCTGGGGATCCAGGAGCAGCAGAGTGGGGAGGAGAGGGCGCTGTGTGCCCAACTCACACTGCCACTGCTTGTCCCCGCTGTGTGCCACAGTCAAGATCCCCACGCGGAGGACATACATCGACCCCGACACCTGCGAGGACCCCATGCAGGCTGTGCATCTCTTTGCCAAGGAGCTCGATGACGCCAGCATCAAGATCGAGAGGATTATCGGGACAGGCACGTGCTCTCGCTGGGAGATGGGGGGAGGGCTGCAGAGACCTCATTGGGTCTCCCGCACTTGGATAAGGCTGGGGACACCTGTGTCACTGAGGCTTGGGGATCTGTGAGTGTCCGGCAGGGGGGTCTACTCAGTGTAGACGTTTTCTTCCTTGGCCCTGTCCAGCCCCTCGGGAAGCCCACGAAACCCCAAGCTGCTCCCCATGGCATGTAAGCAGGACCACACTGGGGCACACCTCTGGTCCACCTTGACAGGGGCAAAAGCAAGTGCTTCAGGGGAGAGAAAATATCTGGGGCATGTGTGGAGTGACCCATCCCCTGCCAGACCCCCCCCCCCCATCTGCCCCCAGTGATTTAGGGCTGTCTGAGACACCCCTACCTCTCTGACTGCTGTGTTTCATAGCACCCAATAGGCCGGTCCTCCATGAATCATCCCTTTTTGAGCCCAGTTCTGCTCTCTGCTTCCCACAGCAGTGAGTGGACCCCTGGTGTTTTAATAAAGTGCTTCCCTGGTTGTTTTAAACCAGTCCTGATACTTTCAGGTGCCTGCCCCCGAGTCATAGTATTGTAGGCTGGGTGAGTAACAGCTCCCTGCTGCTTTTGTCCACACTCTCCTGACTCTTTAGACTCTATCACATCCCCCCTCAGCCTTTTCCTTTCCACACTGAAGAGTCCCAGTCCTTGCAGTCTTCCTCCCTACTCATCCAGCCCACCTCCCTGGGGCTTCCAGCTTTGCTCTTGTCCAGGGAGAAGAGTGCATGGTCAGTTAGGATGTGATCTAGGCCTTTGACCCTGTGTCCCTGGTTGCTCTCTGGGGCAGAGAGAGCAGACAGACATGAGGAGGGGCTCCCTGGGACCATCGGCAGTTCTCTGCTTCTCGGCAGCTTGGCAGCGCCTGAGATTGATGTACAAATATGTTAACGCGCTGATGTATTGATTTCCATCAGCTCTGCTGCCTAGGACTTAAAAGCAAATTAAAATCCCTTCTCCAGGCCCATTGTTTTAATCACCAAGGCCAGCCCATGCTGGGAGCCAGGCTGCTCTGGGGTTATTTCTCCAAATCCTGCTAGGATGGGAAGGAAAGGCAGAGGGAGGACAAAGCCAGCAGTTTCGGCATGGGGACCAAGGACTGTCAGACACGGGTGGGGACGAGGGAGTCTTGACAGTCGTCTGAGCAAGGGCCTGGAGCTGCTGTGCACAGGGGAAAGACAGCCAGCTAGGAAAACTTGTCCAGCGTGGTTTGCATTAATCTCCCAGGTCACCGTAGGAGGGGCCTGACTCCTAGCACAGCCCATCCAGTCCCGCTTTGTGCCATGTGTGCCTTGTACACTGAGCAGTGTGTCACCTTCTGCCAGAGTCCTTGCTCTGGTCAGACATTGCAGCCTGGCTTTCCTGGTGATGTTGAAGGTTTGAGGAAGACCTAAATCCAACCTGCTATAGGACCATCTCCTTTTCTCCTGGCCTGTGACTAACAATGGAGCAATCCGGCCCCAGCCCTCGGGAGCATAGTGTATAGGCACCATTGCAGGGGCCAGGACGTGGCTGCAGGCGCTTGGTAACTCTTGTCTCTCCCCTGCCCAGGTGAGTTCGGGGAAGTCTGCCGGGGCTGCTTGAAACTCCCCAGCAAGCGGGAGCTGCCGGTGGCCATCCAGACCCTCCGCGCAGGCTGTTCAGACAAGCAGAAACGCGCCTTCCTGGCAGAAGCCAGCACCATGGGCCAGTTCGACCACTCTAACATCATCCGCCTGGAAGGCGTCATCACCCAAGGTAGCAGCACTGTGCACCACGGTGCAGAGGGGGCACGTGCACGGCACCTCCAAGGCGGTGAGGCTCCTCTGCCTCTTGTGGTACTGGGAGGTGAGGGTGCTGAGTGCCTTAGCCTGAGCTCAACCAAAGCATGGCTTTGCCAATAGCAGCTGGGCCTCTTCCCCTTAGTCCCCCAGGAGCCCTGATTGCTGATTAAATCCCCCTGAAGTCCCCCAAGGTGCTGGGTTTGCCACGGTGCTGTGTCCCTGTCCTCGTTTAGCCTGAAAAACCCTGCTAGCGGGTGCTACAGCCATGTTCACAGTAAGATGAGGCCTCTCAAAGTGTTTGGGCAGTTGATCACTGAAACATCCAGGGTGCAGCTGAGATCAAAGCATCTGGTGGGGGGCTAGGAGAGAGGGGTCCTCACCTCTCTCACTCATGTCAGAGGTCTGAGAGTGCGTGCGGCTCACAGCAGGGACCAGGGAGCTTTGTGAAATGTCCGACTGCCTGAGCTTCATCTGAGGTTTATGATCAAAGCTAATGAGGGGGAGCGGGACTCTCAGCTCCTGCTCTGTCGACAGGGACAGCAGGCCCCAGAGGCACAAGGTACAGGCAGTAGCATGCATTTGTGGTACATGCAAGCTGCTGTGAACGCAGGGGAACCTGAGTGGGAATTATTTAATTAGAGCAAATGACCATGGTCCCTTCCTGACCTGTTTCCTGCTGATGCCAAGCAGAACCACATGCGGCAGTGAGGACACGGGCGTCAGTGCCAAGGCAGTTCCAAGGGGCCCTGTCACTGGCCGGGTGGAGAGATGGACTGAGGGTCTTGAGAGCCCGGTAGCAGCAGGGCGATGCAATCAGACAGGCACTCTGTGTCCCCACGTGCTGCCCCGATCAGCTGACAGGAAGCCATCCATGTGCTAATTGGTCCCCATCAAATGAAGTGGTGCACTCCCTGAGCTGAGCCCAGCAACTGCAGTGCTGCCTCGTGCACCGTGTGATTTAAAAGCAATTGAAAGCCATGGGCCTGTGGAAGAGCAGGAAGGATGCCAATTGTTCCCTTAATTACCTGCCACACCGTCTGGGTCTTTAATGCAGCAGCACTGGCCTGGTAACGGGCTTGGGCAGTGGCTGGTGGCTGAAAAGGCCATGCAATTGCTTCTGGAAGTCTGGCACGCATCTGGTGGTTAATTGAGTGTTTCCATAGAAGCTGATGGACCGGGTCTGTCAGTAGAGGGGTCCCTGTGCATTGCTTCCTGCCTCCTGGGTAGCTGAGCTCTGCATGCAGTGGAGCAAGCTGCTGCTTGCTAGTACCCGTGTATGCCCAGAGACGGTTGTGCCACTGTCAGCCCATGTGTTTCACTGGGCACATAACGTGGCACGCCTCAGTGGTGCTCCTCCTAGCGTCACAGCTTCAGCCCTCCACCTCCGGTCAGCACACGGAGCCCCTCTCAATTCCTCCACACAAAACCCATCACTGGCCTGAGGCCCACGCCTGTAGCTGGATAAAGCAGGCAGATCAAACATCAGGATCAGGCCCAGCTGTCTCAGGGAATCAGGCCCTGGGATGCTGAGCTGAGCCTCTACATGCAGCTCAGACACGCTGAAATTAGTCCCTTGATGGTCAAGTGCATAAGTACTGTCATAACAGACACTCCATCATTCATGCCTCGCTGTCTGCCAGTCCCAGTTCTTGTTTATAAATGCAACCCGCATGCCTGCTTGTTCTCTGCCTCTGATGCTACCTGTCTCCCTGTGTGTGTGTGTGTGTGCATGTGCGTGCGTGTAAATTGTGCCATTTCCATGAACAGCTCCATCACGGGTAATTATATCATCAGAAACCCTGATTGCCCACTCACACTCCCCTTTTGTGATGGAGGAGTGGAGGGCCCTGTGCCCTGAGCAGACTCGCCCCTCTCAGTGCTAATGCTTGAGGAGATAATGAGCCTGGTTCAGGGAGACAGATCACACGCCTGTGGGGACCTGCCTCCTCCGCTTGGCAGACATGAGGCTGTTTCAAAGTAGAAGAAAGTCCTTGCCCCGATGGTGGATATGTCTCAAGGTTTCCCCATGCTCCCAGTAGCTCTGGTTCCCATGGTTGCTAGCACAGCACTGCAAAGCAGCTTTTCAAACCCCAAAACCATGTGCCATGTTGCAGTCTGTGCACAGAGGTGAGGACACCCCCCGCTTTGCTATCCAGAGCATTGGCTCTGCAGCTGCATGCCTTGCTCTGAGTCCTGGATGTCGAACATGGCACTTGGCTGCATTTCAACACTTCTGTTTGAATGAGCCCCGGGTCATGCTGTACCACTGCTTTGGCTTCACTTTGCTGGGCCAGCCTTGCCGGCTGCAAACATTCTCAGCAGCATCGCTACATTTATTCCCAGATCGCTGAGGGCAGTGTCAAGTGGTGTCATGTCATATTTGGATACTGGGGAAAACTCTCATGAGGAGGGTGGTGAAGCACTGGAACAGGCTCCCTAGAGTGGTGGTGGAGTCTCCATCCTTGGAGGTTTTTAAGACCCAGCTCAGCAAAGCTTTGGCTGGGATGAAGTAGTTGGGGCTGGTCCTGCTTGGAGCAGGGGTTGGACTAGATGTGACCTCCTGAGGTCCCTTCAACCCTCCTTGCCTATAGTTCTATGTCTTGCATTGGTCCATGAAGAACCCCTCTAGAAACCTGCCCGTCTGAGGATTTGCTGTGGATGACCATCTGTTGCCCAGCCAGTTCTTCACGTGCTCCACTGGCGTTTGGCTCTGCACGTCTTGCGATACCAAGTCAGGATGCCTCACAGAAGTCTAAGCAGTTCATCTGTCCAGCTAACTCACAGAGGACGAGAGCAGGCCTGCTTGCCATAAACCTGAGCTGAGGGGCCTTGATTCAGTTCCTGCCCTTCGCTCCTATACCAGCTGGCTTGCACATAGTCACTTCTGTGCTTGGGGTCGACACAGGCCAAGCCCTGCATCATTCGCTGCATCACCTCACTTCTCTTTTGGAGTGCTGGCATCATCCAGGAGCATTCTTCCAGCTTCCTGGCACTTCCCCACTGTCTCCAAGACCTATTAAAAATGAAAGCCGGTGGTCCAGAAATCTCCTCAGGGCTCTGGAGTACAAGCTGCCTATTTAAACATGTTTATCTCCAGATCCTTTCTAGTTACTAATGGACTGGAAAGTACAGCATCATCTTCATGGGATATGAGTACATCATTCTGTGGCTTTCTCCTGCTACAGAAGCATTTATTGAGTATTTCTGCCTTTTCTGTTTTATTTTAACTGTCTCTGTCTAGTAATGGGTTGGCACTTTTGATTCTAGGATTACTTTCGTTTTTCACCGATTTTTTTAAAAACTCTTTTGCGAGGCCTCTAGCTGCAGAAAGGCCATTTCCCCAAAGCCGAGGAAAATTGAATGAAATCGACTGGATGGAAAAATGTAGGCGGAACAAGCGCGACTGAAAATTGGGAGTTGTGTTGGAAGAGTTTGTTAGAGGGCTGAAAAGCCACAATTGCACAATCAAGAGAGAGGACAAAGCTAAGAGCTAAAAGCCTGTCTTGGCTGAAGGGCAAAGAGAAGGCTGCCGTGAGAAATTAAACAGCAATGTATAAGAAACGGCGGAGAGAAAAGAATTCAGATAAACTAGGGGTTGTGAACTGCGGAAACGTGGCTGAGGGAAAGTAGGGCACCAGGGAAAAGCCTGGACTGGCAGGGAAAGAAGAGCGAGGCGGTATCGGCATCCAATTAGACCTGCCCTGCTAGCCTCTCAGCACGACTGCACCAGCTCTGCGGAGGTTACACGTGGGCTCTTTACCCCCTTGGCTGCTCCAGCAAAGCCCCCATCGAGGAGGCTTCTCCCAGCCTGTGAGAGACAGGCCAGCTTGTCTCAGCCACCGCTACCACGGGCGCAGAGGCCGGGTCGCTTCCCATACAGCCCCTTTATGAATGCAGACACCCAGCTGACTTGCTGTAGGTTGTAATCTGGACAGCAGCTGTCTCCCCTGGGCTCCAGGGTGTTTCCTTTTCCTTTCTTTTAGCAACTGTTATAGTTTGATTTTCTTCCCCTCCTTTTGCTTTCCCTTTGAGCCTGGCTTGCCTGGTCCCCTGCTTTCACCTGTGGCATGTAACAGGGTGTCTAATGTTTGGGATGTTCCTTCTGGTTGTGGGTGAGCGGATATTTAGGGAGGTCGTGCAGCGCCCTGCCTATCGCAGCCCTGGAGGGCCCTTCCTCTCCCACGCTCCTGTGCCCGTGGCTCAGCCAGCACCTCCCACCTGTATTTCTTCAGCCTTAGTTGGATGGGAGGAATCTCTGTGCCTTAGAGAGAGACGTTGTCGTGACAAGTTTACCAGGCCTTTGAGCCATTAAGGGAAAGAACCCGGGACAGTAACTGGACGCCCCATCCCCTTCTCAGCTCAGGCTCCACTTCCTTGCACTGACAACCTCCCCACCATCCGTAGAGGCTCCCACGAAGGGCAGGCTGGGCTCAGCCAGTGGCCTAGTGCGAGATGCGAGTAGGAGGGTCATTGGCTGCCCAGTGCTTGGGAGTTTGCTCAAAGTAACCCCCTCTTCTGCCTCTCTGCCCAGGGAACACCATGATGACGGTGCTGGAGTACATGGGGAATGGGGTGCTGGATTCCTTCCTGCGGGTGAGTGCGTGCAGCCTGCCAGCCTGTCCCTTGCCCGCTGGAGCGCTTGCTGGTGCCACGTAGAGCCATGCTGACCCATGCTGGGCCGCCTCCTTGCTGTCTTGCAGAAGCACGAGGGGCAGTTCACAACCACGCAGCTGATAGGCATGCTGCACGGGATCGCTGCTGGCATGAAATACCTGACAGAGATGGGCTATGTGCATCGGAGCCTGGCTGCCCACAAGGTGCTGGTGAACAGCAACCTGGTTTGCAAAATATCCGGCTTCCGGCAGCCACAGGAGGATAAGATGGAGACCATCTTCACCACCATGGTAAGCGGCAGGGTGGCAGAGCAGGGCATGGAGTGGGCTCTGCACCTTCCTCTTGGGAGGGAAGAAACCAGTGCACGTTTTTTTTTAACTGGAAAGCAATTAATTGGGCTTGTTTGAACATCCTGCAGCCACTGGAAGTGAGCTGAAGGTGTGAGATCATCATGTGACTCACAGCATTAATATTTAAGAGTCGACACATTCCTCAAGCAGACAAACACTTCTGGCTGTCAGGGAGCTCTGGCAGCACCAGGGTACAGAGGCGGCAGACTGCAGTGCCCGCAGCCCCCGGATCCCGTCTCTCTGTGTGGGGCTTGCAGGAGATGCTGGCAGGGGGGCAGCTTCGAAGAGACTTGGAGGGGGCAGTTTCTAGTCTCTGGAGCCAATCCTGGGGGGCACTCAGCAGCTCTGTCGTGCCAGCTCCTGCCAGGGTGGACAGCCATGGGAAAGGGAGGGGAGGAGCAGTAGTCCTTGTGCTCTGAGCCTGTATTGTACCTTGGCCTTCTCTCACACCAGGGATGGAAAGCTCGTTAGCACTAATGAGTGGTGGGAGAGCCTGGGAGCAGCCCCAGAGACCCCACATTGGTTTCTGCAGCTCCAGGAGCAAGGCATGAGGTCCTCCAGCCCCTCTGCCCCCTTCTCTCTGGCTGAGGGGGAAGAGCTGAGAGGAGCCTCTTAGCGCAGCCACGAGGCACCGACTCCTTCCAGGAGCACATGTCAGGAGTGAAGGGCAGGCTGCTCTCACCACTGCAGCAGCATCTCCATTAAATATTGAGGCTAGTGTGCCATCAGCTCCTCTGGCAGAGTGAATATTTCAAGATGTGGCTCTGCCATCTCGCCTGGTGCCTTATTCCATTTTTAATGGTGCGGGGCCTGTGCTGCACATGGGGAGGTGCCGGGCAGAGACCACAGCAGGTGAGAACCTCCTTTCTCCTGCTTTTCCCTTGGCAGGGAGGAAAGAGCCTCGCGCTGTGGTCAGCCCCCGAGGCCATCCAGTACCAGCACTTCAGCTCAGCCAGCGACGTGTGGAGCTTCGGCATTGTCATGTGGGAAGTGATGTCCTACGGAGAGAGGCCGTACTGGGATATGTCCAACCAGGACGTGAGTTGCTTCCCAGCCCCAGCCGCGAGCATGTCGCCTGTCGCTGCGTGGCCGTATGCAGCAGAGGCTGCATGCATGGATTTTGGAGCATGTGTGTCATTGGCATGGAGCTGCATGAGCAGCCCTGGGGGCTCTTCAGCGCTCAGCCGTGTAGGGAGGATGCTTTTGGCCTGTAATAGCTGTGGGAATGACATACGCCCATTGCTCTGAAAGCAGCAGCTGTTCAGATGACACTTAGCCCTGGGGAATTTTCTGTGGGCTGCTTTTATCAGTTTATTGGTGTCTGTGCCTCCCTGCCTAATGTGGGCTCTGGGTGGCTGTGAGAGGAAGAGACAAAATAAGTTATAAAAGCTGCTAACAGATTGACATTGGATACATAACCCCCGCTTTTCCCCAAGCAATATCCCAGCTTAGTCACGCCTGCTAAATGCCTGCCCAAATAGGAAGCTGTTAAAGTACTTCCAGAGGTCCAGGCTGGGCAGGCCCCAAGGGTGAGGGAGCTCCAGAGCTAAGGGGAAACTACCAAGAATGACCTTCCTTGTGTCTTTGCCTTGGCACACTGATGGTGCTTGCAGGCTGCTCTGGGCTGATGGTGCCTAAGGGAGAAGGCAGTCCCATTTAGGGCCTGATGGGTCAAAGCCAGCACCTTGAATGGCACCTGTGCAGCCCTTGTGCTGTGTGCTCCTGATCAGGGTGCCTGTCTCTGACCTGTCCTTCTCCTGTGCTTGCAGGTGATGAAAGCCATCGAGGATGGGTTCCGGCTCCCAGCGCCAATGAACTGCCAGCCGCCCCTGCACCAGCTCATGCTGGACTGCTGGCAGAAGGACCGCAGTCAGCGGCCCAGGTTCTCACAGGTCCACAGCATCCTCAGCAACATGGTGCAGAACCCAGAGCCCCCCAAGTGCAACACCTCCACCTGCACCAGGTGAGCTCCCTGCTGCTGGCTCCTCCCCTGGGCCTTGGGGTGTGCAGTTCTTGGCCAGCAGCCTAGTGGCATGTGCAGCTGGTCATGGTTCTACCCCGCCGCACCCCTTCTCCCCACTCCAGCATCCCCTTGCTGCTGCCCACCTGCATCTACCACCAACGACAGAGGGATGGTGATTTGTTGCTAGGTCTCTTCCGACTGTTTCAGTGGTGGCAGAAGGCCTGAACCATGCATGGCCGGAGCTGAGGTTGGCGCCAGGCCCCTTGGTCTAGGCAGCTGCCATGGTGGGGGCCTGGATGGCTGGACTCCTGAGCAGCTTCCATGAGGCTCTCACCAGCCTGGCAGCAGCACTGCATTGAGGGGCATGTCTTAGCTTCATGTTCCTCTGCTTTGTACTGCCATGGGCACCAGCTGCCCCTGGCCTGGCTCTGCTCTCACGCCTGTGCTCTGTTTGTGCCTGCAGGACCCACAGCACCTCCATCCCCCTCACCGAATGCACTTTCTCAGCCTTCCCGTCTTTCAGCTCCGTGGGCGAGTGGCTGGAAGACATAGAGATGGGCCGCTACAAAGATAACTTTGCTGCTGCTGGCTACTGCTACCTAGAATCGGTGGCCAGAATGACAGTGCAGTAAGTGGAAAGGGTGCAGGGACAAACCCAGGCACTCTGGTGCAGTGTACCTGGCTTGGAGGCTTGGTGGTTATCTTTGGTTATTACTAAACAAGACCCAGAGGCATGCACAGGGCTTTGCCATGCACCTCTCTGCCCCGGGTGGTAGAGATTTGTGTTTCAAAGCAGGGAGCATGAAGCCCGTTGGTGTTGTCGATGGCTACCCTCAGCCTCTCGCCTAGTGTCAGATCAAGCTGCTATTAAGTGTTGATCCTTTTTGCAGCTAAGGGACAGACAGCAGAGCCCACAAAGGGACCTCTGGTCTTGTCACTGGGGCTCCTCTGAGCTGTTCCCTGTGGGGTTGGTTTTGCCTGTGCTGCCTGGTCAGTCCTTCAGCCCCACTGGTGACTAGACGAGCTCTGTCTGTGGCCATCAGATAGACCCCATCCCCAAGCTGCAGCCTCCTTTGGCTTGGCTGCTGTGTGGGGCTCCTGGAAAGAAAACTGGGCACAGAGTTGTGCCTGTAGGACCTGCAGTGGGAGCCCATGGCACATCGCTTTACCTCCATGGCTCCGTACTCACCTTTGGCATGGGGCTTGTCTTGCAGAGACGTCCTGAGCCTGGGCATCACAGTGCTGGAGCATCAGAAGACCCTACTGAGTGGCATCCAGACCCTGCGTGCCCAGGTGATCCAGATGCACGGCCGCGGAGTGCAGGTGTGAGGCCGGCTGGAACGCATGTGCTCTGAGCACCAGCTTCAAGCTCCCCGGGGTGGAGGATGTGACCCCCAAACTGGACCGAACCCCTGACCGGACCAAGAGCAGTCGCACCAGCAGGATGCAGGGAGGTGCAGGGCTGCTGCTGGTCTGGTCTGTCCAGGCAGGCATGGGGCGCCCAGGGCTTAGTGCTTCCGGCCCTGGGGCAGTCTCACATACCCACAGCAGCAGCCTCAGTGCCGGGCTTGATCACCTCTCTCTGTCCCCACTGCACTGAGTAGAACGAGAGTTGAGCTAACGTGAGAGGCTGTTCCTGGCTGTGCCAGGGTGTCATGGTGGTTGGGCCCCAAGCACCGGGTCTGAATAGAGGGTTGACAGTGTTTCTGTCCTGAGGTTCTGCCAATTATGTCCCCAGGGCAGCTTTTCTACAAACCAGCATGTTTCACTGCCCTGGGACATGGGGAGGTGATGGGAGCTGTGCACTGTGCGCAAAGGAGCCAGGAGCCCTGCTCCTCTGCCCTGCTGCATCCCTGCCCTCTCCAGCACCCCAGGCCCAGCCACGTCCTTGGCCAACGCGTGGAGGGAAGGGTGACGTATGTCCCTAAGGTTCTTCTGAGCAGGCGAGTTCCGGGGAGGAGAGAAAAGCTCTGATAGAAGTGGTCTCCCTGTGGGGCTGTCCTGGCAGGGCTCCTTTTGTGTCTACTTGGTTTGGTGGCTGCATCTCTGCAGGGCCCTGTGGGTGCTCAGCAAAGGGGACAGGGCAATGCCCCTGCCATGGATAGGCCTGGTGTGCTGGGAGCAGTGACCGTGGCAGCATGGGCCCAGCCAAGCTAGACCTGGTGGCTGGCGGCTGCACTCCAGCACTGATGCTGCTTTGCTCCCTCGTCTCCCCTCCCATGAGGCCTGCCTCCCTTCCCATCCTCTTCCAGCCCACCAGTGCTAGGAGCAGCATGTGAGCGAGTCAGGTGGAATAGCCTCCGTGCTGCTGGGTGCTGGGGGCTTGTGCCACCTCTACCCCTTTGCAGCGGTGCTGGCTCCCGCAGGGCATGACTCCCCCTCTCCAGACTCTGATGGGTGATGAGGCACCTGCACCCGCCAGCTTCAGCCCTTCCAGTGGTGCCGCTCTAAGCTCCATAAACACGGTGTCCAGCCCCACAGGAGACAGTGGAGCAAGCAGTGCAGGGCACAGGGGGCCCAAGCCAGGGCAATGCTGCAAGGTCAGCCCCCGCTGGATGGATAGATTCCCCCAGCCACGACTAGCAGGCAAAGCCAGCTGGGCTGCTGTTGGGCAGGCTGCCCAGAGAATGATGCTGGTAGCAGGTGAGTACCCCTTTCCACCCTGTCACGAGGGCTGGCTGGGCTGAGCGGTCTCACCTGGTAGATGTACCAGAATAAAGCACAGCAGGAGGCTTGGGCTCTCCATCACTACTCAGTGGTGCTGGGAGCTGGAGAGAGGAGGCGCGTGGGAGCGTGGCTCTGTGGTGCCAGAAGCTGGGCTGTGCTGGGCCTTCGGCAGTGGAGGGCACCCGTGCTGCCAGCATTTGTGTTACTGACAGTCTGAGGTCATTGCCATGGTGATGCCACTCTAATAGTCGCCCAGACTGTTAATTCTGGGGCAACGGTGGGACCTGGGCCTCAGCATTGTCTCCCTGAACCATGGGGCTCTTGGAGGCCTTGTCAGGGAGTCCACCCACGCCACTCGCAGCACTTCTATTTTAGCTGCAAATAGTTGCTCTGATGCTGCAGCCTCTGCACGCAAGAGCTGGCGCAGACCCCGCATTGCAAATGGCATCTGCTTCCTCATCCAGGTTTCCTGGAAGCGAGTTAATTAACTGATCCAAGTGGGTGTGCAGTGTTCCACGGGCCTTTCATTAGCGGCTGTAAGTAAGACGCATGAATTATTGATGACGGAAAGCAAAGATTTGCAAAGGGAATGCATGCAGGAGCAGGTGCTGCCAGCGCAGGCAGGAGACGTCCGTGTTCCTGGTGGACTCCACCATGGAGAGAGGATTCTAGAGCAAACTTGAATGAGGGGTCTGAGCTCCCGATGTGCCCGAGAGCGCGGCACAGAATGGAGCCCCTGCTTGGACCCTTCTGCTTCGGCAGAGCCGAGGGAACAAGGAGGCAGTGCTGGTGTCTTGATTTCTCTAGTTGATCTGGTGACCTTTGCCGAGCCAGGTATTTTGGGGAAAGGCGCTACGTGTGTAGCAGAGTTTGATCAAAGGGGTCTGGTCCACACGTGTCTCTCTTTTGGCTTAGCTGTATCAGACCAGATTCAGCAGTACCGAGCACCACTGGATCTGTTTGCCAGGAGTTAGTGTCACGCAGGGTCACAGTGGTTTACATCTTGCTCTCAGGTCGCAACTGGGTCTCGGGCCTGCTCGTAGCCTCTTGTGACCTGGGACACTGCTGACACTCCCAGGGGACTGGGCAGGCTTGCTTTCCCGCTCCAGCGGCTCAGAGGGGCAGGCTGGTTTTGAGAGAGCATCCTCCTTCCCTTGCCAGTTTCTGGGCCGGGTAAACCCAGGAGCAACACGAGGCAGCACAGCAGAAGCCATGCACCGCGCTCAGGATGAGCTCTCCGCTCCCCATGGAGAACTGGACCTGCCATTTGAGCTACAGATGCATGGAGCAAGCTGAGACTGACACGTTTGCAGCTCACCTGCTGGCAGAGGGCTCTGGCGAGCTCCCTCCTCCCCCTGGCCATGCCATTGAGGACAGCAACGTTCCCCAGCATCACCTGGATTGTTTTTAAAGGGAAACCTTTGTTTTCCGGGCCCCCTCGGAAGGTGCGCGCCCCGAGTTCACCCCCAGACAAGCATTAAAATCAGCGAGTGAACCTTCATTTGCTAGAAATGCCAGATCCTGAGGATCAAGTGCAATTTGTATGCTCCTTGTGTTTACCCTGTACTAGTGAGAAAGGCTATTAGAGTCCTGCCGGCAGGAAGCTGAACCAACTGGATTCCTGGTCATTTCCTCTGGGTTAAAGCCGTCCTTGGCTTCTCTGCTTTTTGTCCTGTCTGCTGCATCCGTGCTCAGAGCTGTGCCAACCTCCCTGCACAGATGCTTGCTAGATCGTCGCATCTGGTTGTGGTGTCAACGCTTGAACAAGGGGTGTTGAAACCCAGAGAAGAGCTGAGAGAATGGCCCCGGGCCTGGGGAACACGCCTGCAGCAGGCACCTAAAGAGCTCAACTTGCTCATTGCCAAAAATTTAAACAGGTGATGCACTCCCCCCGCATCTGTAGTCCCTGCAAGGGGGGAAGATGCTGTTGGAGGGTTTCTGCTCTCAAACAAGGGCACAGCTGCAGCCCCCGGCTGGAAACTGGAGTCAGGCCTGGGCCTTCCTGCACAATTCTGCAACACGCAGAATTAATGTGGCATGAATATGATCCTCATCCCCTTTGGGCCATGTCGGGCCTTTTCACCCCAGGCTGCAGACAGCAGACAGCTCACTTTCCACCAGAGCCAATTACCAGGGTTGTTTTCAACCATTTCTTCAAGTGTTTCACCCACTAGCTTCATCTTCCCAACCGTCTCCTCAGTTCTTCATGCAACTGCAGCCTCCGCTCGGGTGTGTGTTTCTGGCTGAGTGCAGAGTGAGCCTGGGGGTTCGGTTACCTTCTCAACTGGTTCTTGTGCAGGGCTCAGCTGTGGTCCTTTGGGAAGGTCATTGCCTTTCTCCTTCCTCCCGACTACAGAAACGGGGCAGCTTCGGCTTCCTCCTTCCTCTCCAGAAGAGAACAGGGCAAAATGCCCATCGGGGAGCACTGCCCTGACCCCTCCAGTCCTCCCTAATTGGGTTCCCTCATCAAGGCAGCAGAAGACAAGATGAATGGAGCAAGCTCCAGGCTGCAGTTATGTGTTTAATATTAACTCACATCCCATTAGCAACTAATCCTTGGGGAAGCGTCAAATGCCTTCTAATTAAATTAGACTGCAGCAGTGCTCTTCAGCTGCTCCACCAAAGGGAGCCTTTCCAAATGGGTTTCTTCCCTGCCCATGTGGTCCTCTCAGCACCAGAGACCCCACGAGCCCGCTGGCCATGATAAGGGTTTAATGGTCTTGCTGCGGCACAGGCGCCAGCTTTTCATAGGGGCATTAGCATTATCTCATGTGGTTGAAGGAGAGTGAAGAGCCTTTTTTCTTGGTAATCTGCAGGATTGCTGGCACTAATAAATGCAATTACAACAGGATTAGATTGTAGATGCTTGTACATCCTGTTGGCGGGACAGGAATGTGAGCGGGTTGGAGGCTACAGGCAGGTAGGAGCAGGCCATTCAGAAAAGGGAGGCTCTTGGGCCAGGGACCATCCCTTCATTTGCCCCTGCGTGTAATCCAGCACCTGGGTTCATTTGCCTTCTGAGACGAGGCTGCAGCCCAGCCCTGGAACAGCCAAACACCGTGGCCCCGCTCCCTGAGCACCAGTCCCTTGCAGCGGAGCATTTACATCGGGACTTGGAGATGCTGTGTTGGTTTAAATCTTCCTTGTCCACCCAGCCCTGGTTGCATATCTCCAGGCATGGAAGGGCAGCTCTCCCCGCCCAGGCCAGTGCTCCTACAGCTGGTTCCCTGGCTTTGCAGTATCCACCTGACTCCATGAGCAGGAAGCCACCTGCATGGGCTTCTCCCCTGTGCCAGCCAGAGCTGCCTGGAGCAGCTCCCAGCCCTACCTGGGCCCTTGGGGCCGGCACAAACTCGCCAACCAGGCAAAAGTGCAAGTTTCATTCTGGCATCTCCAGCTCCGGGGACCTGCTGCTCGGCCTGGAGGGCTTCCACCAGGCCAAGTACCATCCCACGAGCTAGAGCCAGGGTCCAGGAGAAGAGAGGATGCAGCCTGGACCACGCTTGAAAGGGCCGAGTCTCAAAGAGATGCCCAGTACCGATCGGTCTCCATCGGCTGACTCGCCAGGACAGCCAGCACGCATGTGAACGTGTGGTGTGCTCCTTCTTCCGCCCCAGGAAAAACCAGAATCAGGTTGGTTCAGCTCATTCTGCGTTTTTTGATATCCATTAACCCCCTGTTATATAGTGTAAATACAGACTTGAAAAGGTAATATATATTTTTATAAGTTTTGAACAAATGTACTGTATGATGACAAGGGGCACTGTGTACGTTTCGCTGTTTAAAGTCTGTTCGGATGTGTCCAGGGAATGACCGGTGTTTGGGACTCATCCCAGTCGTGCTGCTGACGAGGCTAAGAATCCAGCTCTACCGGCCTTTTCTTTTCTTTTTCTTTGTTAACTTTATATTGACGGAGCCGTCGTGTGTGCAGGTTGCAATAAAGAGAAACCCAAATGCCAGCTGTGCCGTGACTCGTCTGTGGGTTTATTTCAGGTGTGCCAGCGCAAAGAGCCAATTAGCAAGGGTAGCAATTATCTGTCAATTAGTCGGTGAAACTCTGGCGATGTGCGAAATAACGCAGTCATGATTTATGAAGCAGCACAGGCTGACTCGAGAGCCTCCAGGTCCTGCAGAAGTGGCGGCTACGGCAGGCCTCAGCCCGTGGCAGGGTTTCACGTCGTTCCCGTGTCTCCACGGTGCCTGCGGTGTGTGGCGCTGCACGGAGAGATGCCTCTGCCGGCTTGTCCAGGGGCTCGGGAAGCCCGTTGCACTCTTCTGCAGAGCGTGTAACCTTGGAGTCGGTGGCAAGGCCATTTCCCTCTGTCAAGTCAGGTGCAAATTGTCAGTCTGCTATGTACGCTGCTCCGTGCGCGCGGCAGGAGCTGGGCTGGGCTGGGGGGGGAGCTGCCGGGTAGAGTTAGGCTCTGTTGAGTTACTGTGCTGATGGCATGTAATTAATTGTTTAATTGAGTCAATGAAAGCGGTGTATGGCCAGCATGTTAACTACGGGCATGGTGCAGAGGCAGCGATGCTTGGGATGATTTGGTGCAGCTCTTCCTCCGGCCCCGTTTCTCCCCCTCTTCTCCTGGTTGCTGCCACAGGACATTTTTGCACGTCCTGGCAGCGGTGAGGGGTGCTAGGTGCCAGCGGCAGGGGTGAAGTCGGTGCAATGACCTCCCGTCCCATCCTGTCCTGTCCTGTCCTGTCCAGCTGAGCAGAGCCGGCCCCTTCCCTTTCCCCCTGCTGACCCATGAGGACCCCGGGTCTCCAGGCACTGAATCCTTTGCAGGGGGGTTGCAGCTGGGAGAGGCAGGGCACTGCCTGGGGGAGGCTGTATGTGGCTGGGGGGGCCAGGTGCAGCCCCCCCGCTGCAGGGCCTGGCCTGCATGCACCATGGCTGGGGCAGGGAGGGGGAGCCCCTCCATCCCTGGGTGAGCTGCAGCCCTCCCCGCCCCTCCGTGCTGCTGGAAAAGGAGCCATTAATAATCGTGGCTCCGTCCCAGGGAGACGCATCTCCTCCGGCTGCTGGCGGTGGCTTGTGGAGATAAGTGCGAAATCATTAGCAGCTGCCTGCGCACCAGCCGGGGAAAGGTCAGGCTGAAAGACGAGCGGTGCTGGCATCGCCCTGGGCCCCTGCGTCCTTCCCCCGGCTCTGGTCCGGTTCTGGGGCAGGGTAGGTGACGTAAGGCCTGCAGCGAGAAGGGATGCATCCTGCTCAACCCCACTTGCAGGGAGACAGGAGACCCCTGGACTCTTCCCCAGCCGGAAGGGCGGGCCGGGGTCCCCTGCTGCACCCACAGCCGTGTCCCAGCCTGGCTCGAGGCCTGCGATCTGCTGTTCCCCGCGCTCCCTGGGGCTGTCCTTGCCTTGCAGTCTCTGCTGTGCTGCTGCTTGTCTTAATTCGGGGCTGCCCAGATACAGCTGCCTTGTGAAAGGCTGGACGTTGCCAGCGGAAAGACTCGGTCCTCCCCACACCCCGCAGGACTGGGGGAGAAGGGACCAGTGCCCCCATTTTATAGAGGGGGAAACTGAGCTACAGGCTGCACTTGGCTTCGGCACCATCCTTCGCTGGAGTCTGCTCATCTGCCTCGGGACCGCAGCCGTGCGTGGCACGGTCTGCAGCGAGCGGGCATGCCTGGGCGGCTGGGAAAGGGCCTCAACCTTCCAGCATCCGCAGAGCAGGGCCAGGAGAGCTGCCGGCCGTGGGAGCCAGATGAGAGCAATGAGCCGGGCCCACCGCCCTCCTGCAAAAGGCACAGGCCCGGTGGGTTTACCCGGTGCTCTCCGCTGCCACGAGGGCACGAGCGGGATGTGTACAGGCCTGGGCGAGGGGCAGCCCTGGTCTTCCCCCTTCTTGCAGGGTGCTGAGGGTTTTCCCAGCCCACGCACGGCCAGCTTGGCTGTCCTTCCCCAACCGTGCTGGGTGTTAGCGCTGGGCGTGGCAGGACCACGAGCAGCTGGGTTTTGGCATCCCCCCTGCTGTCCTGCACAGAGATTAAATAGAGTTCCCATTCATCCAGGTTTTCCTGGACATGTCCCCTTTTTGGATCCTCTGATCTCTGTCTGGGCAGTTTTTTAATATACGATGTCCGGGATTTTGGTCACCTGAGCTTTGAAGTTTTTCCCAGCACTTCCCAGCTTGCCCTAGCAAGGAGCTGCCTGGGGCTGGAGGGAGCGGGGCAGACGGGGTGCACCTGGTGGGGGGGTGGGAGCCACCCCGCACCTGGATGCAGGTAAGTGGGGGGTCAAAGGGCCAGGGCTTGGCTGTCTGCAGGGTCGGGGGGGACTTGTGGAGGGAACGGGTGTGCGAGGGGGGCAGGTGGCCTTGTTCCACTTGGGACAACTCACAACTTCAGATAAGCAGGACTCAACCCTGCGGTCCCAGCACCGCAGGCAGAGGCCTCTGCTCTCGAGCCACAAGCTGGAGGCCAGGAGGTTTCTTTGGGGTCTCCCTTTGTTCCCTTCACAGAGGGCAGGACTCGAACCTGCAGCCCGGCACCCAGGGCAGAGGCCTTGCTCCCCAGGCTGGAGCCCAGGGGCGGGCAGGGGCCTCCAGACGAGCAGCGCACGCGCAGCAGAGGTTTCCGGGCGCGCCTGTGCACTAAACACCTCCTCCTGGCGCGCGGGACCCCTTTCCTGCTCCCTGCGCCCTCATGGCCCTGCTTTTGGCCCCGACGCCGCTGGCAGGGCACCGATCCCAGGCTAAGCGCTTGCCCCCACAGGCAGCCATAGCTGTGGCCTGCGTGAGAGGCGGCATGAGGAGTGACCGGGCTGCAGTGTGAAGCTGGCATCTGTGCCTACAGATGAGGACACGGAGCCTCCCCCCAAGACCGGCAGAGACTGGCACAGGGGGTCCCTACTGCGCCAGGCCCCCAGCAAGTGCGTGGGGCCATCAGGGTCTTGCTGGGCACACGAGTCCAGGGCTGCCATGGACATCATGCCCAGCAGGCAGTGGCAGGGTGGGACTCGCCTGAAGCCACACAGCCATGCAGCAGCAGGACTGGCACGACGCCGTGTCTTCCCGAGCTGGGCTCGCGGCGCCGGCTGGACCGGTGCCCCCGTGGGCAGGGTCCGGTCCCCACTGCCTCCCGCTCGCAGGCCGGGCTGGGCAGGGGTCTGGTCCACAGGGGACGGCAAGGGGAGAAGGAAAAGACGCATAAGGCATGTTAATGAGCGCCAGGGCCTGGAGGGAAGGCAGCATTTAAATAGGAACCACAGCTAATTAACAGGAGGCGCCGGTGCCATCGATCATCGTAATCAGCCATTTGTCAATTCGAGTGTCACGGCGACACAGGCCTCTTTCCTCTCCGTATTAATCTCTCGCCATCTGCATAGTTGAGAGAATATGGCGACTCGACTGTGTCGACACCCACAGTCAGACGTGTCGCCAACAGGGTGGAGGGCCGCACCCAGAGGGTGGTGGTGGACGGGGCAGGTTCACCCTGGAGGGACGTGGGCAGTGGGGCCCCCAGGGCTCGCTCCTCGGGCCCGCACTGCTCAACATCTTCATCAGCGACTTGGACGAGGGGGTGAAAAGCACCTGTGCAAATTTGCTGATGTCACTAAGATGTGGGGGGGCGTGGGCACACTAGAAGGAAGGAATAGGCTGCAATCGGACCTAGACAGGTTACAGGGGTGGGCGGATGAGAACAGGATGGGATTCAACACCAACAAGTGCAAGGTGCTGCACCTGGGGAGGAACAACCGGCACCACACCTACAGGTTAAGGCTCTCCCCTCGTCAGCACGGAGGCGGAAAAGGATCTTGGAGTCATCATTGATGCCAAGATGAACATGGGCCGGCAGTGTGGGGACGCGGTCAGGAAGGCCGACCGCACCCTGTCCTGATCCACAGATGCATCTCGAGCAGGTCCAGGGGGGTGATCCTCCCCCTCCATGCGGCACTGGTCAGGCCGCAGCGGGAGGACTGCGTCCAGGTCTGGGCACCACACTTCGGGAGGGATGTGGACAGCATGGAGAGGGGCCAGAGGAGGCCACTCGCACGGTCGGGGACAGCAGGGCAGGCCCTACGAGGAGAGGCAACGGGACCTGAACCTGTTCAGCCTCCACAAGAGAAGGCTGAGGGGGGATCTAGTGGCCTGTTACAAACTAGTCGGGGGGGACCAGCAGGCACTGGGGGAGTCCCTGTTCCCCCGAGCACCGCCAGCAGTGACCAGGAATAGCGGTCACAAGCTGGCGGAGGGGAGATTCAGGCTAGACATCAGGAGGCGCGACTTCACAGTCAGGGCGGCTAGGGTCTGGAACCAACTTCCAAGAGAAGTGGTGC
The DNA here is from genome assembly GCF_052110815.1 of Crocodylus siamensis. Taxonomy (NCBI): domain Eukaryota; kingdom Metazoa; phylum Chordata; order Crocodylia; family Crocodylidae; genus Crocodylus; species Crocodylus siamensis. The sequence continues at coordinate 967,107 of NC_143401.1, read as the reverse complement.
AGGCTCCTACCCTGGGGGTGTTTAAGAGGAGGTTGGATGAACACCTTGCCGGGGTCGTTTAACCCCAGTACTCTTCCTGCCATGGCAGGGGGCCGGACTCAATGATCTGCTCAGGGCCCTTCTGACCCCACCAACTGAAACTATAGTAATGAAGCCAGCGCTGCGCTCCCTGGAGCTCGGCAGACATCCCAGCGCCCCCGCCCTGTCACTCCAGCTGCACCAGCTGGGACCTGCTGCCCTCTCCGGAGCCACGTTCAGGGCATCCTGGAGAAGCAGGGCTGGAAGAGAGCTCACATCTAGTCCAAGCTCTGCCTGAGGCAGGATCAGCCCCGTGCAAACCAGCCCAGACAAACCCTGTGTGCAACCTCTGAGCAAAACTAGTCCCCCACGCCACCAAACCCGCCACGGCCTGGCCCGGGACACCCCTCCCCACCCGTCTGTGGGCTGCAGAGCTGTGCCTGGCCCCGTGTAGGGGCAGCCTCTGCCACGGACCAGCCCCGAGGTGCTGCATTGGCTGCGCCATCGTGCCCCTCCTCTGCTCTGCAAGTGTTGGGGCGGGTGTACGCGCGCATGTGTGTCTCTGCATGTGTACAAGCTTGTGTGTGCATGTTTGTATGCATGCACGCACACGCATATGTGGCTGCATGCGTGCGTGTTTGTGTGAATGCATGTGTGCGCCTACAAGTTTGTGTGTGAATGGATGCATGTGTGTATGTGTGCACGTGTGTGTGTGTGTGTGTCTGCAGGCATGTGTGTTTGCATGTGCCTACATGCATGTGCTCGTGTGTGTGTGTGTGTGTGTGTGTGTGTGCACGATGTGTCCGGGGTGCTCGTGACAGCTGGGCTCTGGGCAGCCGTGGGCACCGCACGGCTGACTCCCGGCCGCTGCCAACAGCTCTAGAGGCTTCGGTGGCTCCCGCGCTGTTCAGCAGCACCATTAGGGACGCGCGTGCCCTCGCGGTCGCTCCTGGGCGACAGGTGCTTGTGGCAGCAGACCAAGCCGGGCCTTCGTCCCCAGCGCCGCGGGCAGCCGCAGGCGGGAGGACGGGCCGAGAAGCCAGAGCGGCCTGGCGGGCTTGTGCCCCTTGCCCCGTGCCGGCGCGCGGCTGCGGTGGGTGGCGGGCAGCGATCGGCGCGGCCTGGACCTGTCCGAGCTGCCGGGAGCGGGCCGGCCCCGGGTGGGCACAGCAGGATGCCAGCGCTGCTGCGGGGGCCGGGGATGCAGGCACGGCTCGTTATGGATGGGGTTTAATTAAGCAAGACTTATTGCCATGTCCCCTCAGTCCCGAGTCCTTCAAAGCGGTGGCTAATTTATAGGACGCGCGTAATTAAAGAACCATCGGCACGCGCCCCTGATCTATGAGCCGGCCGGAGCCTCTTGCGACGCGCGTGGGCCTCGGTCCGGCAGCCGCGGGGCCACGACGACCTTCGCCGGGCAAAGGAGCCGCACGAGGCGCCGCCGAGCAGACACGGTCCTGCAGCAAGGGGCAAGGAAGGAGCTCCCACGCGGGCTGGGGCAGCATGGTGACCCCGGCCACATCCCTCCCTTTAGGCACCAAGGTGCGGGGCCAGCCCCGACGTGGGCGCTGGGCTCTGGCTGGGTGACGCTCGCTCCAGTGCTCTGCAGAGGCCCTTCCTCTTTGCAGCGAGGGGCTGTGCAGGCCGTGCCCCCTCCCCGTGTGCCCCTCGAGGGCTGGAGCCCTGACCCCACTGGGACGGCCCCTCACCGCCTGCAAGGCAACTTTCTTCCCCCTGCCCAGCACCAGGCGTGATGTGGCACGAGCTGGGTGGGACAGAGAGGCCCTGGTCCCGTATTTCACAGCCACCCAGGGAGCAACGTCCCATCTCGGGGTTTTTATACTGTTAAATATTTTTAAGCGGTTTCCATTACACCTCCGGAGGAGAGCGAGATTAATGGAGCCATGAAAATGCCTGCCGGGAGATTTAGGTGCGCTGGGGACCCTGGCAGGCGCCGCTCTGAATAAATAGCCACCGGCGGCCGTAAATTCAGCCTTCCTGGGGTGAGGGGTATGGAAACTGGCCATCGTGCACGGCTCCCGAGAAGGAGAGACGCGGGCACGCGGGTCACCTCGCACCGCTGCATCGCGGCCCGGGCGCCGCGGCCCTTGCAGGGCAGCAGCTGGCATGGGGGAAGACCGGCTGGGTGGCGCCTGCAGCGGGGCCCTGGAGCAGCGACCGTCACGCTGGCTTTGCGGTCACGCGTGTGCACAGAGCCGGCGGCGACCCGCTCCCCGTGCGAGCAGACGCCGCGCAGCCTGGACTCGAAGGCTGCAGCCTCTCACCCCAGGAAAGGGTGGGGGTGGGGGTGGCCAGAGCCGGCTCTCCGGAGGGCTGGCGTGGCTGTGGCCTGGCTCCTCTGAGACACTTTTCCCAGCTGCGTTTTGCTCGGCTCCTAGCCCCGGGCAAGCTCAAAGAGCCTGCCCTGGCTGCGGGCGCGTGCTCCACGTGCACGATACAGGGCTCCACGTGGCCCGCTGTGGTGCGTTTGCAGCCCCTCATTTAGGGCTGCCACGTGCTTGCCCCTGCACGAACGCAGCCAGGACCAGTCCCATCTCCCACCCGAGCCTGGAGCTTAGGGTGTCTCGAGGCAAGGTCCGGTGCCCAGCTGGGTTCGGGCCCTTCCCACGGCCAGCGAAGAGCGTGGAAGCAGCACGAGCGCCGTGCTGCAGGCCGAAGGCCTCGTGCTGTGGAAAGCACGTGCCCTGGTTCAGGGGACAAGAGGCCCGAACCGGGTCCAGCTGGTGAATGTGGCGCTGCGGCCAGCTCCGTCCTGGGGTCCCTTTCCTGCCGTGCCCCGCGCTGGGAAGTGCCCGGGCCCGCGGCCACGCGGAGCGGGGGCAAGACCCCTCCCTGGCGCTGCTGGCGTTTGCAGCTGGTTCACAATCGCCGCAGTGATTTTCCCTGGCGAGATGGATGGCTCGGGCTCCCCGAGCACGCTCCATGAATAACAACCTCTCAATAACTCTGATTTAGCAGGCGTCCTGCTGGGAGACGAAATAGCACAAGGCAGATAAGAGACGGCCCTTTCAGTCACCCGAAGCACCTCGCGCTGCTCTCCAGCGCCTCTCCGGCACCTGAGCCACGGCTGGAGCCCTCCTCGCTGATGGCTCTGGGTGCCTCTGTCCCCAGGGGACCAGAGGAAGAGGCCCACGCAGAGCGGGGGAAACCATCGTGCCCGGGGCCGCTCTGTCCCACAGCTCAGCTTGCCACGTCGGCTGCAGTCACCGGCAGAGTTGGTGGGCGCCCGGTTGCACAACAGCGCTCAGATGCATCCAGGGTGCTGCCGGCGAGGCGGGGGGCCGCCAGCCTCCCGCTCGGTTTCAGACATCAGCCCCGAGTGCCGCTGCAGAAAGCAGCCGCCCTGTCTCGGGGACGCGCGAGGTGCCAGCCCCCGCGTCGGGCAGCGTCACGAGCCCAGCTTTCCTCTTGCAGCGGGCCCCTCTGCCCCACGACGGCCACTGGGAGCAAATGACGCTTGCCAGCAGCTTCCAGGGGTGGGTAGCTGGGGACGGACCCGGCTCTGTGCACACACGCCGTGCTCTTGCCCTGGGGCGCTGGCACCCCCGAGACTCACAGACCTCGGGGATCACGGCCAGCCCAGCCCCGTGTCCAGCAGGACCAGCCCCAACGCCGTCCCCCGCCAGGCCTGCGGGGCTCGCGTTCGTGCTGCCTCCCTGGGGCCGTGGCTTGGTCTTCCCGTGAATCATGGAAACCAGGGAAGTGCCAGGAGCAGAGAGGCTGGGAGGGAGGATCCTGGGCACGGGCGCGCGAGTCCTCCCTTGCAGCTGCCAGGCGGGGCCCGGCGCTTTATAAACCATCCTTTAAGTGGGAGAGTAAATTGTGCAAGGTATTTTAACCATGAATGAAGAGCTAAACGAGGCTTTCGTGCATCCCACTGTTACTGTCTCCTTCAGAGCCGGATAATTAACGGGGAGAGAGCGCAACGAACAATTTACCAGCCGGCGTGTGCGGCGTGAGCGTTTCCAACGGCAGCTTGCTGCTCGGCACCCCCGGCCCGCGGCCCTGCTGGCAGCGCCGCGCTAAGCGCCCGAGGCCCGTCTCCTCCGGGGCCCTGCGCGCCGTGCCTGAGCTCTCGCCGGGCCCGGCGTGCCCGCGTCGTGCAGGGGACGGGAGCTGGCGCCTCCCTCTCCGGCGGGCCGGGCCGCGCCGCGCCGCGCCGCGCAGGCGAGGGGAGGCCGGGGGCTGTGGGTGCAGGCGGGCGCGGTCAGACCCAGGCTGGAGCTCGGGCGGCTCTCCAGGGGCTGCCCTCCGGGTGCCGCCCGGGCAGAGGCGAACAGGCCGCAGGCGGCGGGCTGCGCCGAGGGGCCCGGCCCGGGGGGGGCGGCGGGGGTGGGCGCCTCGCGCCGGGAGCCCGCGGGGCCGGTCAGGACGCCGGGGCCTGTCGCCTGCCCGCCAGCGAGGCTCAGCGCCGGCCGGCCCCTCCTGGGTGCGTCAGGCCGCGGCGGCCGGCGCCGCCTCAGCTCGCCGGGGCCGCGGCCTCTCCCCGCGCTTTCGCGGGAGCACGGTGTGGGGGCCGAGCTGCCCGCGGAGGCGAGCGCCGGCTGCCGCTCCCCGCCGGGCCGCCGTGCCGAGCGCCCGGGCCCGCGAGGCCTCTGCAGGGCCGGGGCTCCCCCACGCGCACGGGGCCTCGCCGCGGGGCCTGCTCCGCCCTGCGCCCGCTGCCTGGGGGCGCTGGCTCCGGCCCCGCAGCGCCTCTGCGGCCCAGCCCTTGCAGCCGTGCCTCGCCTCGCCTCGCCTCGCCTCGCCTCGCCTCGGGGCAGGCCGTGGCAATGGCGGGGGACGGTGCCACCCCGCTCTTGGCGGCACGCTGAGGAAGGGGGCTTGAAGCAGGCACGAATAATTGAAAATGACACTGTGGCTGATCTCACTCCATTACTTTTAATAGAAATGACTCTGCGGCGGGCTGCACGGGTGCACTGATAACCTGCAGAAATAGGGAGCTGCGTCACAGCTCATTCACAGGACGGATGAGGTATGAAATGAGCTCCATGGTGGATGAACGCCTCGCAGATACTCCGGCGAGCGTGTTTATTCTGGAGGCTGAGCGGATAGCCGGCAATTTGCAGCTGCTGGCCTGTGGCCCAAAAGCGCAGGGCCAAGCGCAGTTGCTCTTTGGATAACGCGCGCGTGGCGGGCTGAATAACGTGGAAGCAGCCGGAGAGCGGGAGCCTCTCCCCCGGGCAGCCTGGGCAGGACGCTAAGGGCAAAGGGCTGCTCTCCGGGAAGGGGCAGCCTCTTCCAGCGGTCAGTGGCGGGGACTGCGGGCTGGCTGGGGGCTGTCTCGCCGGTCCGGGGCAGCACCGGAGGTTGTAATCTCCCCCGGGGGAACGCAGCAGGGGGGCTCTTGCTTGGAAGAGAGCTGCTCTTTGCTGGCTAGATTCTGGCTCCGCTCACAAGCTGTTTTGCTGCCTTTGGAGCAGCTGCAGGACCTGCGGCCGCTTCGCTGCTAACCTTTGCTGCGTGAGGACAGAGCAGAGAGGCAGCTGCATCCCCAGGGAGCAGGGGAGGGCCAAGGGGGTGTTTTGGGGAGCAGAAGAGCACAACGGGGCTGAGGCACCTCTGGCCAGGACGGGTTGCTGGGCCTGGCGAGAGGCTCAGGGCTGCCACCCGTGAGCCCCGTGTCCCGGCAAACATCCCCGTTCTCCACGACAAGCATCTTGGCTTCTGCGGCAAGGTGACGGGCCCAGCGTCGGGTCCCGGCGTCTTGCGGTGACTCCGACTGCCCCCTGCCCTGCAGCGAGGTGGGCTCCAGGCCGTTGCAAAGAAGCAGCGAGCACCTGATACGAGCAGGCGTGAGACCTCCCGGAGAGCAGCTCCCACCCTCCGAAGACGTCAGCGGAAAAACCGAGGCCTGCGGCCGCCTGGCAGACTAGCGTGAAGAGCACGGCACCTCCAAGCCCAGCTGCCCGGGCCGTGCCAGCGGCCGTGCTGACCGGTGCCGCCGGCCGCCCACAGCGCTGGCTGCAATTAGCAGCAGAGCCTCCCCGGCCCCTCCACGCGAGTGACGCTGGACAAGGATAAATGGCCTCGTGCCCCAGCAGCGAGACGCAGACGCAGGTCTAGCTCCCCTCTGCTCTGGAGCCCGGCTGGGAGGCCGGTCCTGGCCTGGGAGCTGCAGGCAGAGCGGGGTCGTGCCCAGCTGCCCCCTTCCAGCCACCCGAAGGCTGCAGGAGGGTGGGCGCGCAGGCTCGTTAAAGCACTCTGCGCTAGCGATGCTGAAGTAGAGCCTGGCGTGGGGGGAGGGAGAAGGAGGGGGGCTGCACATCTCTCGGCTGCTCGTTATACGCGCCCACACTTCCCGAGCGAGCGCGCGTGCCTGGAATGAGAGCCGCGGTGCAAGCCCTGCCCCAGGTGCAGCTGGGGCCCTGCCGAGGTCCTGCCACGGCGAGGCCACGGAGGAGGTGTTCGTGCACCGGTGAGGTCCCAGGCCGAGGCTGAGCCCCACTGTAGAGGAAGGCACGTGCCCTCCAGCCTCTGCCCGTCTGACCAGGAGGCGACGCTCCTTCCAGCTCCTCCAGAGCGACGGCTGAGCCGGAGGGGAGGGGAAAACCTCTCTAGCCAGCTTCGAGTCCAGTGAATGCCCCTGACGTCCAGCACTGCAGAGGCATCCCCCCGCAATAGCTGTGGGAGGGGGACATATGCCCTCCTCCCAAACCCAGACACCTGGGGGAAGCAGCCCACTCTGCTCCACAGCATGACCTGGGCCCCGCCAGCGTCAGCCCAGAGCCAGACCCTGGGAGAAGCCTCAGAGCCATGCCCCGTCCTGCTGGGGCCCAGCTGCTGGCCCCCCAGGGCAAGGGGCTCGGTCTGCCCCGCTTCCAGGACGCCCCTCCACAGGCCTCGCAGGGGCTCAGCACGTCAGGGATAGACGCGGCGTGGCGCCGAGCAAGCAAGTATTGGAGCGGAGTCAGGGTGCCGGATCGGCCCGAGCCGGGTGCCGCGGGGGCGAGGAGGAACCGTCCTGGGCTCCAGCCTGCAGCCGGGGCTCTGGGCCAGCTCTCAGCCCTGCCCGCAGGACGCCAGTGCGCGGGAATACCAGGCGGCTGGGTGCTCCCACGGGACATGCTTGACGCGTGCGGAGAAATGGTGGAACGGAGCGCTTCCAGCCCACATCAGGCTCAGCTGCGTCCCCCACACTAACAGGTGAGACCCGCAGCTCGACTCCAACCCAGAGCTGCGGCTTGCGCGCCCCAGCAGGAGCCGGTAGCATTCAGCAAAGCCAAGTGAAACAGAAACAGTCCCGAGGCTTCACCACTTATCAGCAGGTGCCACCTGCAGCCCAGACCAAGGGAAACTGCCCAGGCTCAAGCTACACGATTTTTGTCACAGGACTGACCGCACAGTGCCGTTTCTGTGCTGACGATTGGTGCGAACATGACATGCTGGTTACTAGTTGCCCACGTCACGTTTCGAGGACAGCCCTGTAGTTAAAACAGGCGTCGCAGTTCAGCCTAGAGACAATTGCTGGCCTGAGGTAGAGAAAAAAAATGTACCGAGCTGTGCACATCCTTTCAGCTCAGCTGATGAAGAAAGCTCATGTTATGCACCTCTGATGTTGGTCTGTAAGGTACAAATCTGCCCCGTCTTCTGGCTGCAGTAGAGAAGTCAGCATTCCCTACACCATTCAGTTATCTTTCAGCTTAAGACTGAGATTGTCTTACTGGAGCAGAAAGGGGGTTTACAATAGCATTTCATACATGGGAGGATTGTCACGTGTGAATTAGAAAGCAAAAGTCTATAAAAGGCTAGGCACCTTCTGACTCCCTTTTTATACATACTGTTGGGTCAGGTAGTAAGACTGCTCTGAGCAACCATTCAGCAGGGATCTCACTGAATGCACCACTTCCACACAACTGTAGTGCACTGGATTCGCTAGGATTAGCAGAGTAGACTGTAGGCAGATGTGTCTACTGCATCCAGTTATCTCAGAGGTATAGAAGCAGCAGTGAGCAGGGACGTTACCATAGCTCGCTCGCGCTCTCTCAAGAAGAGATTGAATCAGTTAACTGGCACTTCTCCAAAGTGGAGTTTTGAACACTGACAGGGTGACAGTTAATTTCATTTTTCCATTAGGTGAACTCAGGGGCCCTTGTTGCCTTCAGCAGGGAAGAGAACAAGGGATGTGAAGCAGAGGGGGTTAGGAAAGAGTTTCAAATGCAAACGAATCCCATGGAAATGGGGTTTTGTGATTTCACTGAAAGTTGTTTGAAAACCCTTGCTACAAACATTTCCATTTGCATCAGAGAAAAGGATGACCCCACGAGGATCACAACTGCACAGCTGCACTTTAAAACTCCTTGACTGCGGGTTTAGGATCACAGGGTGATTCTTGCAGTTACTTTTAGAGCAATGACATGAGAAGTTTTCCCATACACTATTGGCTGCAGCCTGGAAAACAGGACTCCAGGTACAGCCGTTGCTGCAAGGACATGGACATGTTTTATGCCGCCACCAATTTCTGTCAGCTTTACATGCTGAACTATAAGACTTTTGCTATCATTGATCATTGTGAAGGGGATGATCCAGGCCGTGATCCAGCCCACCGATTACTACCCCACGGTCCTAATCCACGTGGGTACTAATGATGCGGCCAGAAGAAGCCCTGATTGCCTGATGGGGGACTACCACGCTCTGGGGGTGTGCTGAAGGAGGTAGGTGCACAGGTGGTTTTCTCTTCTATCCTACCAGCGAGCGGACATGGAAGACGGCATGCGATGTGCACCACAGAGACCAACTGGCAGCTTTGGGAACGATGTCTCGAGGCGGGCTTTGGCTTCCTCGACAATGACCCGCACATCACGGCGAGAGGTAAGCATGTGTTTTCTTCTAGGCTGGCAGATCTCCTCCAGCAGCCTTTAAACTAGGCTTGTCAGGGGAAGAGGAAGACAAGGGTGGAGGAAGCCTTGGACCGCTAAACCAAGCAGCACTCACAAGTACAGCCCAGCCTAGACTGACGAGCGGCACATATACACAGGTAAGCAACAGGGGCCAGGGCAATGCTGAGAGTAGGGGGCCAGTGCACACATCCACAGGAGGCCTCAACCCAGACATAGTGGGGCTCATGGTAGGACCCAACGCATGACTGGGCGGTGAATATCAGGGGCTATGGGCTGTACAGGAGGGACAGGACAGGGAGGAAAGGCGGGGGGGCGGTGCTCTACATTAAAGGAGGAATACGCATCCTCACCAGGTAGCATAGAGTCAGAGGAGTGGCACAGGGAAGTGCTGAGAGTCTGAATACAGGGCAGTCGAAAGGAAAGAAACTTAATGGTGGGGGTCTACTACAGACCCCCCAACCACGGGGAAGAGCTAGACCAGGAATTCTTAAGTCAGCTCACAGAGGTAGTTAGGTCAAAGGACGTGGTCATCATGGGGGACCTGAACTTTCCAGACGTCAGTGCGGAGACAGAAAAGGATCCTGGAGTCATCCTTGATACCAAGATGAACGTGGGCCGGCAGTGTGGGGAGGCGGTCAGGAAGGCCAACCGCACCTTGTCATGCATGCACAGATGCATCTCGAGCAGGTCCAGGGGGGTGATCCTCCCCCTCTGTGCGGCACTGGTCAGGCCGCAGCTGGAGGACTGTGTCCAGTTCTGGGCGCCGCACTTCGGGAGGGATGTGGACAGCATGGAGAGGGTCCAGAGGAGGCCACTCGCACGGTCGGGGACAGCAGGGCAGGCCCTACGAGGAGCGGCGACGGGACCTGAACCTGTTCAGCCTCCACAAGAGAAGGCTGAGGGGGGATCTAGTGGCCTGTTACAAACTAGTCCGAGGGGACCAGCAGGCACTGGGGGAGTCCCTGTTCCCCCGAGCACCGCCAGGAGTGACCAGGAATAACGGTCACAAGCTGGCAGAGGGGAGATTCAGACTAGACATCAGGAGGCGCGACTTCACAGTCAGGGCAGCTAGGATCTGGAACCAACTTCCAAGAGAAGCGGTGCTGGCTTCTACCCTTGCCGGGGTCGTTTGACCCCAGTACTTTTTCCTGCCATGGCGGGGGGTCGGACTCGACGATCTGCTCAGGTCCCTTCTGACCCTACTAACTATGAAACTATCTGCAATATCATCACTTCCTGGCTGATCACAGGAGAGCAGACACAACCCCTTAAGCCCAGAGACCTTGCCAGGTAAGAAGAGCAATGCAGTAGCTCTGCTGCTCTCTTTGACCATAGCTCTTGTATTTGGCTGGGAAGTCAGATGACAGCCAGTGTCCCTTATTGATCAAGCCCCTGCAGGATAATAGAACAGCTGTACCCACCTCATGTGTCCTTCTGCAGTCCCCAAACAAAGAAAGAAGCTGAGAAATAGCTCTCATAAAAAATGAAACTTTTTTATTACTTATAAAAAAAAATAAGAGGCAAGTCATGTACTCGAAGTGCATGATAGCAGAAGTTAAGAACAGGTTTTCCGCCTGTGTAAACAGGTGGAAGGGGAAAAAGGAATATATAGAAACTGTAGTCCTTGATTTGTCATCTCAGATTTATGCGAGAGACGAAAAACCCAAAATCAAAATCTTTAGGTCTTTGTACTGCCACAAACCTGTGCAAGGCGAACCTAGAGAGAGAGAGAGAGAGAGAGACACACACACACACACACACACACACACAGAGGTTAACAAATGCTGTTTGGAAAGGAAGGTACTGCTGCATGGCAAAAGCAGAAGGCCCATTTACACCTGAGAATTAAGGACCTGAACATTAACAGGTGCTCTTGTGCACATGCACACGCTATTCAGCCAAAAAGACTGGCTGTTGCACAAAACCTGGTTTAGCCCATGGGCCAGGAGTCAGATGGACCCAAGGAGGGAAGAATTTAAGGACAAAGATCCTGTAAGAGACACAGACAGACCACAACACTGCCAGGCACCACTGCTAAGGAGCTATAATTCACGGCTGAAGGGGTACAGACTTACTGATAAGTTCTTCATAACTCCCAGTGCCTCTGGATTCAGTTGATGAAGATTCCTTTTGGTCAGGTCACTGGCTGTAAAACGGAGAGCCTGTGCCAAAAAGATCACAAGTCTCCATTAGTTTGCGACAGGTCACTACAGGCTACAGCTACGGTATGCTATGCTTCCACCCACGTTAGTTTGGAGACAGCAAAAAAAAGGGAAGCAGATGGCTTTTAGGAAATGTGGCAGGCCGTCACAGTAATGGGGGAAGAAACATGCTGCTCTTAGAGACGGTCTGTGGACAAGGAGCAGCACTTTGTATGCTGCAGAATCCACTCCACTAGTTCCTTCTGTTTTCAGCAGCCTGCTAGTTTACCTCTCCTCCTTTGAGGGGGACTGTTATGATGACATCGTTGGTGTTGGCAAGAGGGCTGCCATTTTTGGAGACGATGAAAACCGGTTCATTTACTGCGGGGGTGCGCAGGCCTGGTGTCTTGAAAATTCTGAAAGAGTCCAAAATGTATGGCTGAATAAATCCGCTACAGCCACTGAAAATGATGAGAAATGAGTTTCACAGGTGGAGATTTCAAGCAACTCATTCCTGCAGAGAATAGGCCAAAGGTGGGGGAGGGGGGCGGGCGGGAACTGGTGTAAATTGAAGCGCCAGACCAGTACAAAACTTGGCAGAAACCAGCTGTCGTGGCAGAGAGCAGCAATTATTCTAAGATGCAATTTAGCTACAATCATTTCTCATCTACCTTGACTCGTTACATGCACTAGAAAGGCCTGCCAGGAGCCTAGCCTTCATTTTAGGACATCTACATTCTCAGTGATCACATATTTCTTTTACAAGAGTACGAAATACACACTTGAGATGCGAGTAACAGGAGGAGCTAGCTTGCTGGGAAAGGCCCTTCAAGAAGAAAGGCATTATATCATATAAGGATGTTACCTTATCCCCTTTTCCTAGTTATGACACTTTGGAACACACCAAATTTGTTTTGCTTAAATGTGGTTCTGCACAGGTAACTTGTATTCTCTGGTCCAAATTAAACCATCCTAGGCTCTGCATATCAATTCCCGATTGATACCAAGGACTCCGGAAAGAAACAGGAGGTATCGTTTGAGCCAATGGTCTGGGAAGGCCTGAACATGTTCAGCAGTTCAGACAAGTAGGAGAAAGGAAAGGTGGGGGGGGAGGGTGCTGAAGGGGGAGAGAAATCATCACCTTGCCCATTGTAAAGTATAAGCGTGAACATAGCAGAGTGTGGGAGTTATGAAGTCTCCATTTTTAACTCTTACCCCTGAGTATGGACTCCCCCTGACACTAGTCAAATAAGCTCACTTCTTTGACTCCAGGATCCCACCCCATTCTGCAAAGTGCAGACAGTACTGCACTCCTAGCCCTTATGGGAGGTGAAGAGAGATCACGGAGCCTAGCACTGCAATCCTGGTACTTGCTAATTGCTCTATTATATCAACAGATCTGAAGTTACTGCTGCAGAGTAGTGTTGCCCAAGAGCAACAAATTGATGCATATGGAAGCAGGTGGGACAGGACTCCGCAAAACAGATAGCAAGGCAATCCTTCACAGCAGGTATGAAAAAAAAAAAAAAAAAGAGGTAAATAATTCTGCTGATAAAATAGACATTCACCTGGAATCAAACCTGGATAGCACCGCAGAGGTACTGCCCTGCGTGCAGGCATCCAATGCTCGGCCAACAGCTGGAGTGGAGTAATTACTTTTGCTTGTCCTGTGTAAGAGGTGACATTAGTAAGGAAATGCTCCTTTGAAGAGTGATCATTTTGCAGGTTTTAGAGACATGAATGATGGAGGTCTTTGGGAAAACAAAGGGTCCTCTGCCTCCCAACACAGCAGCCAGAAGATAACGAGAACGTTGCAAATACAAAGAGAAGTACCTCACCACCCAGGAGACTGTGCTCCAAGGAACGCCTCCACTTGCTACTCCCAGAGCATGGCACATCTGTGCCAGCCAGATCAACCCCTGCTCCCTCCCACCTGGCAACAGGACCTTCTGGTCTCTCCTCCCCATACCAACGGTATTCCCTTGTTACCTTTTATTAGCAGCTTTTACTTTCGCTGAAGGACACCTTCTGCTCCTAGAAGGAGGTCTTTTGGTTGCTGCCTTTGCCTGAAACATGAGCCAGTGAATTATTTACTATTTTGGGACCTAGCCACAATTCATGGAAGTATAGAATAGGGCTGGAAGGACCTCCTCTTCTAAGCAAGTGTCACCATAACTAAACCAACTTTGACAGCAAGAGCTAAATAAAACTCACGGGGTGCGTCTACACGAGATGCTTTACTGTAGAGCTGACCAATTCACTCCGCAGTAAAGCGCCAGCGTCTATACACACAGTGTTGTTAGGCCAGAGTAAATTAAAACGAACTCTGCTGTAGGATAGTACTGCCCAAAAAAAGTACTATCCTACGGTGGAGTTTAGTCTGCTGCAACACGCATGTAGGAGGCTGACCTGGCTGGCTGGGGCACGAGGGTGTTTCAGTGCGGGGGCTGCCTGCCAGCTAGCACCACACTGGAGCACCCTCGTGCTCCAGCCAGCTCCTCTGCAGCACATTGAGCTGGGGTGGAGCAGCCCCGGGCTGGCAGGCTGACCCCCGGGACTCTCTGCCAGTTGGGGCTGCTCCATCCTGGTTCAATGTGCTGCGGCCCCAGGTGCTCATGCAAACATTGTGCCTAGGAGTAATAGGCTCCAGTGCAAATGGTGCTGGAGTTTATTGCTCTGCCCCAATTGCATGTGTAGACGCCTCCTGTCCCCTTCTCAGCCAGCGAAACTGTAAAAAGAGACATTTCCCCTTAGAGGCTTTATCATAGCCTAGAGCTAAGACGTGGAGAATTCTCAACATTAGGGCTTGTATTTTGATCTTTGCTAAAAGCACTTGCACCCTGCATAAGCCTGAATATTGTAACCGAGAGAAGAGACAGGCTACAAAATGTTTCCCTGTATTGTCAAAACTTAATGAGTACTAGGTATCACCTATTACAAGTTACCCTGAGGCTTGTTCTATGTTTGCTTTCCTATTTTTTCCCAAACAAACTCGGAAATCTGACTGCACAGACAGCATTGTCAGTTGCACAAGGAAAAAAAAAGTCTCTCAAATGTTACTAATACAAGGGATAACATTTTCAGAGACATGTTTTAAAATCCCATCATGGAAAGACATATAGCTTACCGATTCCATATTTTTGCAAAATAAAAAAAGCTCCGTGCAGTTTCAGAAGTGAAAGTGGGTGTTTGCTATTTAAGCAGAACAGAGGTATTCTGTTGTGAGCAGTACTAGGCAAGTCTACAAGCATTATCCCAATCACTATTCAGTCTTTTGACTGGGCTTTTGCCAAAATAAAAATCAGCCACTTACCTTTTCAGTCCTTGGCTGGGTATTTTCAGACTTTGACTCTTCAAGGGCTTGGCTCTCCTGCCTGCTTTTCTTTGAAGCAGGGAGCAAACCGAACTCAGTTTCTTCAAAAGCTCCAATGTCTTTTTTGGATTTTCCAGCTAGAAAGAAAAGAAAAATGTCCATATTAGACGGAGGTGCATTTGCATGCAAATCAACGGCAATTCAAATGACTAATGATTCTTCTTCACTGAGCTGTTCATTCGTGGACATTTTTTTTGGCAGTTATTGAGAACATTGTAGAAGGACAAATGGGATTTCAAAAGATGGCATATTGAAGGCTTAGATAAGTGCAGAGAATGCTTTTGAAAGATATAGCAAACCAAAGAAAAGACTCCCCAGATATAAAACCATCACATCATCTGGAAATATGGTCTTTTCATCCTACTTTGGGCAGTGAATCAGAGCTGAAATATAGCTAATAAGACCAGTAAGCGAAAACGCAGTCACGCAGCCCGTGCTTCTGACTGCACACAGGGCTATGTAACAACGCTTATAAACAAACTGACCTTTCTTGATCGTTTTGAAAGGCGTCTGGATGACTTTTGCTGTTATTTTGTTTATTTCTGATATTTCCACATCTGCCTAAAACCAGAAAGAAATCACAAGAGAGAGGTTATTGGTGAAACCAAATGCACTCATACTTTTAATAGTTTACAAGACTACAGCATAAATCCCAAATTGCTTGTAAAATGAAAGTTCATCTGGGTTTTTTGGCACTTGGCTGTATTCATGTTCAGGGCTTTTACAGCATGTTAGGAAAAACAGCAGCTGGCAGGACCTGCTATCTAGTACCAGAGCTTTATTTCAGCTTTCCCAATCACCTGTCTCATGCCAACCCAAGCCCAAACTGGAGTGTTTTTTGGTCTGTATAAGTATATGATCTCTGGTGGCTCAATGGCAGAGACCAGAGACTGCCCAGCCCACTGTCTGAGCACACTGTTGATACAAAGGCTGGGAAAAAAAGGCTTCCAATAAAACAAGATTATTAAAAAAGAAATGAAGACATCAGGTAATATGGACGGTAAGGGAAAGATCTCGTAACATTGCGTTTCCTGGCGCTCGCTGAAAAGAACAATGGCATAAACCACTGTTAAATAAAACCTCTACTTGAGCTAGTGCCAACTTTGGAAACATAAGGCTTGGTGGCTGACCAGAGGCAACCTGCAACATGCCCTTAGGATAGTGGTGGGTGTAAGGGGGTGAAAAAGGTGCTGGGCAAGGGCGATGCCGGCGGCGGCAGAGACCGGCCCGACTTCCGGGTCCTGGCGGAAAGCCAAGCACCCAAGTTTCCCCCTTCCAGGAACCCGGAAGTACCCGGGTCGAGGCCTACCCGGACGGATAAAAGAACCCCGGCGGACGCAGAGGCAGGAGCAGCGGATGCGGAGTCGGGAGCGGCAGATGCGGAGGTGAACGGGGGAAGAGCCGGCGTCGGGAGATACACCCTGGAGCGGGTGCGAGCCGCCTGGCGACGCGGCAGGACCTACTGGGGCAGGGGTAAGTCCCGGCGCAGCGAGGAGGCCTGGCCAACTGGCGGGGAAGAGACGAGCGGTTTAACGCCGCGGGAAGCAGCGGCACCCAGCAAGAGCCGGGTACCGTAAGTACTGTAATACAGGGGCAATCACAGGCGGGGAAACCACTGCGCTTGTGACTCTCGGGAGGACTAAGGGGCGGAAGGAGGCCCCTGGGAGAGGGCGGAAGATCACAGCCCGGATCCAGAAAGGGGGTCAGCCCCGCAGCTGATAGGGAATATCGGGGAGGACAGCCGAGGGGCCAAACAAACCCTGGCCCCGGTGAATCCCTGCCAGGAACTTTGTGTTGGACTTTGTATTTTTTCCTTTACGAACATTTTTGGGACTAGCGCCCTGATGAGTGGCCCGCCCTGAGAGGCGGCCACTTTCCCGGAGGATCGGGCGAGGGTGTAGGGGAGGAGGAGCCCTCAGGACCCCGGGACCCCGCAGAGACGGAGTACCGTTTCCGAACTGCACGCGCCACAATATTGTGACCCCCTAAGTTACCATCAGTCGTGGCAGGCGAGACTGGCGTGAGTGCAGTGAGGATGACACACTCCCCTCTCACCAGGGGTCCCCAGTGAGACAGTCGGTCGGCGAATGGACCCCTCACAGTGGGTAATTATTTTGGGTGGAGGGCCACTTGTTGAGTTTTGGCAAGCCATCGAGGGCTGCGTGACAGGCAGCCAAGGGCAGATAACTATTAATTTTCTACATTTTTTAGGGGTCCTGCGGGCCGGACAGAATGGCCTGGCAGGCCTCATTTGGCCCACGGGCTGCATTTTGCCCACCCCTGCCTTAGGATAACTGAGCATGTTAGATGCAGCAAATATCTTCCAAGGGGTTTGCATTAAGTCAAAACAGCGAGGCAAGTTTCCTGCTTACCGTTGCTGCCTCTTCTAGGGCTTTTTTACTTCCTCCTTTAGCTAGAAAGAGAACATTTATCTTTATAAATATGCAAACTAGAGACATTTGTGTAGTATGCTAGTTAAATATTAAAGCATATGCTTTAAAAGCAAGCAACACATAGCCAAAAAGGAACACGACTGGCAGCTATGGAGCAGCCTATGGCACAAACCACAATGCTCTAGCCTCGAAGTTTCCTGTCAAGGTGATTTTTCACTGCTTCGCTCCAATGCCAGCCTTCACACACAGGCAAGTTTAAGACAGCCAAAATCAAACACATTTTGGAACTTTTTTGAAAAATAAGCATTTAGGTGAAACTAATGATTTTGTGCAACACAGCAGGATCTTATGCATGCCATGGCACAGGAGACCAAGCCTGATGCAGGAGGCCTCAATTTAGTCCCAAATTACATGTCAGTATTCAGGTATCCAGGTTGTAGCTGTATTGGTCCAGAAGAAAAAAAAATCAGGGCTCATGGTAAAGGTGATCTTTCTCATTAGTCCAACTAGATTTAAAAATAAAAATAAAAACTAATTGCAAGCTTTTGGGCACAAACACCCTTCAAAGCCCAGAAGCTTGCAATTAAAGATGTGTTTTTTGCAAAAATTGTGTTGGTATAATAAAAGATATCACCTCTACTGGGAGCCCAGACTACACATCCGTTTTGTACTTCTTGTGAAGCCCACTGAAGACATCCGAAGTCCTGTCACTGGGGAGCCCCATGACACAACCCCCCACCCCAGCTCCAAGCCCCGCTTTGCCGGCCCGCGTCGTACCGAAGTAGCCGAGCCAGTTCATCTCTCGCAGCGCGACGGGAAGCCGGAGCAGCTCGATGTCGTAAAGCTTCTCCAGCTCCTTGATGAGACTCTGCCCGTCCGCCTGCACCCGGTCGAGCCTGCTCTTGACTGAACCGAGACACGCGGAGAGGCGACGTGAGCGGGCTCGTACCAGGCTGGCGTTTTCGCGTCGCGAGGACGGAGGAGCTGCATGGGCGCGAGGGCGAGTCTGTCCTGCCCCACGCTCCCCTTCTCTGCTCCCCGCCCCCCCACCCTAGGAGCGTGCTCCCCTTCTATTTGCCCCAAGAAACTCATTTGTGCGCCCCAGCGCCCTGCCCGAAGGGAGGCTCGGAGCAAGTCGTGGCAGGACAGACGGGCCCGTGTCGCACCCGTGCGCTGCCCCCCCGCAGCCCTGCGCACCCCCCGGCCCAAGGCACCTGCTGCGCTGCGTGCACAGCCCCCCTCATAGTTTCACAGCTGGTCGGGTGGGAAGGGACCTGGGCAGATCATCGAGTCCGACCCCCCGCCACAGCAGGAAAGAGTACAGGGGTCAAACGACCCCAGCAAGGTGTTCATCTAACCTCCTCTTAAACACCCCCAGGGCAGGGGCCTGCACCACTTCTCTTGGAAGCTGGTCCCAGACCTTAGCCGCCCTGACCGGGAAGTCGCCTCCCGATAGCCGCACCGGCACGGGGGCGGGGGGCCGGGAACCTGCGCCATGCAGCCCCTCCCCCACCCTTATGGAGCCTCTCCCCTCCCAAGCAGCCCCCTCCTCGCCCCCCCCGTGCAGATCTCCCCTCTCCCAGCAGACTTTCAACTCCCCAACCCTTGCAGCCCCTCCCCTCCATACAGGCCCCACCCCCTCCCAGGAAGACCCCCCCGTCGCACCCTCGCGGTCGAAGTCCTTGAGGAAGGCTGCGAGCTTCCTCCTGCGGGCACTGCCGTTCTGGCGGGAGCGGGAAGGCGCCATGAAGCCGTGAAAGTCAAAACCTCCACCAGCGCCGTCGCCGCCGCGCGCCGCGTTCAAACCGGCCCCGCCCCCGCGCCCCGCCAATCCGCGCCCGCGCCGCGAGTGACGCTGGCACATCCCGCCCCATCCAGTGGGCGCCCCGGAAGCGGTCGGCTGTGGCGCGGGGTCATTTCCGGTGCGGCCGTGATGGCGGCGGTGCGGGTGCGGGGCGCGCTGCGGGCGGAGGCGGCGGCGCTGCGGGCGGGGGCCGCGGGCTGGCGGGCGGCGCTGGCGGCTGTGGCGCCGCTGCTGGACGCGCTGGCCAACTTGGCGGCGCAGATGCAGGCGGCGCGGCGCGTGGCCCTGCCCCGCACCCCGCTGCGCGCCTTCCCCGAGCTCGGACCGCGCCTCCGACACAAGCAGTGCGGCGCCGCCACGGCCCTGCGCGACCGCCTCGCCCGGGCCCTGTGAGCGGCGGGGCCGGGAGCGGCGGGCGCTTCTGACGGGGGGGTGCTGTGGGGGAGGTGGGGGCAGGGCTGTGGGAGCGGTTTGCGGGGCGGGGTGCTTGAGGCCTCGGGTGGGTTGGGGGGGGGGGCCGTGTAGCGCCGTGCCGCGCCACGCCGCGGGTCCGGGCGTTCCTTGGTCGCACTCCCGGGAAGGAGCCGCTTTGCCCGAGTGGGTCCCAGGGCGGGCGCGAGTGCCTTCCCCTCACCGCTCATCTCTCGCCCGGCAGGGCGGCGCTGCAGCAGGTCCGGGATGCCGCCAGTGGCCGTGTGGGCACCGTTTTCCAGCTGTACGAGGAGGCGGCTGCCGAGCTGGGGCTGGAGGTGGTTGTGCAGCGCTCGGCGCTCAGCCCCTCCTTGGCTGACGCGCTGGCGTGGCTGCAGGACGTGGAGCGCTATTACCGGCAGGCGTATCCTTCTCTGCAGATCCCGGCGGTGCTGCTTGTCGCGGGAGGTGGTGGTGGTTGTCTTTGCCCCACATGTGTCCTAGGAGATGCTCCCGAGTTTGTGGTTTTTGCGGAAGAGCAGAAGACCGAGGTCTTGGAGGGGGAGCTGGGTGGGGGGAATCGGGCCCAAGTGAAGCCCAGCTGCTTGCGGTTCTTTTCTGTTGTCTTTCCCGATGTTGGTCCTTACCTACCAGCAAGGTACCTGGAGTGTAAGCTCCTCCTGCTCCGAGCGCATCACGAGGACTTGTCCGAGCTGGAGGCCCTGCCACAAGCCTGGGAGGGGCTCTTGGAGCGCCACAACCCAGACATCGTGGAAGGTAATTGGACTGCTAGCCGTCGGCGCGTCCCTGGGGGAGCGCAGAGTGGGGTTGCCGGCCCCAGAGTCTGGAAGCTGCCACAGATCGTGTGTGCCCACGCAGCGCTGCCAGCTGGGGGCTGTTACCGCTGGCTGTGCACACCTCCTCTGGGACCTGGACCGAACCAACTGAACAGTCATTTTACATTGACTGCTTGAAGTCACTGCAAGCCTGGACTTGAAGCGGGGCCTTTGACAAGGGAAAGGCTCCGTCTCCTGTTTGATGACTTCCCCAAGGGCCCGGTCTTGCTGCTGGGAGTAAGCTGAGATGGAGTGCGTCTCCATCTCTGTGAGCCCAAATGACGTAGCACTTGGCCCAGCACTAATGGCTCTTTCTTTTTCTTCCCAACTCAGACACTCTGCTGAAGGTCTCGTTCTTCCTGGAGACTGGGTGAGAGATGAGTCTTAACCAGCCAGCAGAGAGGACAGCAGGGACCTCAGAACAAATTTATTGCAGTGCCCAGGCCAAGACTTTGCGGAGAGCAGAGAGAGAGCCTGGCTTTGAGTTGGTAGAGAGCAGGGTGTACCCTGCTGTGAGCTATGTTTTAGGAGGCTCTTGCCAAGTGGGATGAGCCTGGCAGCCTATGTGAAGGCTGTGAGGGGTGTGTAGGCCCTGTTGCATCAGTGGTCTTGCTTTAGCAGCTGGAGCTGTTCTTGGAGGCCAGATGAAGGAGGAAATGGGAGGAAGGTTATCTTTGGTTCTGGGAGAACCAATAATACTTGCTCTCACAGGTATCTTGGATATTAAAGGCAAAACAGTGCACATTTGAAAAAAATCAAGGAGTGCTTGTCTGGTGATTAAAGGGGGTTTCAGGTCTAAATACATGCTAGAGCCATCACACACAAACGTTTCAGCTTCTGCCTTTGTGGGCCAACCACAGCTTACTAAACCAGGGAGTTGGCAGTGAGAGGTTGGTGTTTATTCCCGGTATTCCACTCTTCCTCCCAAACATGCCGTCGGTTTCCTTTTCTGTTTGTGGGGCCTTACAGCAGCAAAGAGGAAGGAAGGGGCACTTTGAGGATGTGCTTGTGAAGCCCCAGAAACACAGCTCCAGAAATCACATTTTCTAACAAGTGACGCATTTTCTAAACTGTGTCATGGTGCGTTCAACACGTGCATGCTCTCGGTCACACGGTTCTAAGCACCTTTCCCCAGCAGCGGTTCCCATTTTACTGATGCTCCCTGCCCTACAAGATAAACTGGTCGGTATGTTAAAATAAGCTCCCTCTGCTGATGGGGTTAAGCTGCAGTGGGGCAGATTCAACACAAGTCAGTAGTGAGGCAGCTCAAGGAGCTCACCCTGCCCATTACCAGTTACTTTCCCTTTGGCACAGTCTCTTTACGGGTTGAACCCTGGGCTTTCCCAGACCAGAGAGAATTCATTGTGTTGAGCTGCCCCCTTCTAGGGGGATTTGCATTTCTTACAGTGATTAGAGGTAGCATAGCCCTGCGGGTTGCTGGGGCTGAGTGATGGTTTTGCCATATATGCTCCAAGAACAAGGTGATGTCCCTTGGGTTTGGAAGATGGGTGTCCACCAGGGGGTAGCATGGGCCTTTCCTCTGCTAAAATTCATCCCTTCCACCTGTTTCCAAGTATAAGGAATAACTTGCTGCCAGAAAAGGGGAAGGCCTAGTTGTAAACGGGAGAGAACTGCCCATAGCAGCCCTGCTTCCTTGGCAAGGTGGCAGTAGTGACATGCTGACCCCTGCTGAAGCAGATCCCCCTCTCCTCTGAGACTGATGTGAGGATTCTTAGGGGAGGATGACAAATGTCCTGTAAATGCTCCAGTTTGGGCATCTGTTGCCCCTGGGGCTGAGACAGCAGAGGACTGTTTTGCACTTGCTAGTAGCATTTGTCACTGGCTTCTGGGAAAGCGGTTTCTCTTGGGACAAGGCAGACTTTCAACCCCCTCAGCAAAAGAAGAGCAGGGAGCAAAGCCAAGCCTTGGGCTGCCTGGGGGAGAGGGGTATTCTCTTAATATCTGCACCCCTCTTACCAGCTCACTAGGGTTGGGTAATGAGATGGGGGGTGTGGGGAGGAAGAGTCTGATGACTCATCATAGCCCATGATATGTGCTGTGGGAACTGAACTCTGCTTGTACAGCGGTTTTCCCTGGCATGAGTCTGTCCGTCTTTAGTGAGGCTTGCTGCTCAGCGCCATCAGAGGCTGCTGGCAGCTCTAAGGACTTTACCTATTGTTTGCAGCAGACTGGTAACCACTAAAACTGGCCTCAGCTCCTTGCTTGAGCCCACTAGGCAGTGGGGTGTAGGCAAGAGTTTTCCTTGTGGATTCCATCACCGAGCAGCCAGGCTGGCAGGACGCTACCTCTAGTGCAGGCCCTGCTCAAGGCAGGATCATCCCTGTCTAAACCGGCCTACCCCCGCATTTGTCTCAGCTGCTCTTGAACGTGCTGGGAGCAAACCTTCACGTTCAACCCTCCATAACACCCTTCGTGCTTCTGGGATGCGTCTTGAGCCTGAAGTTTGGCCACGTGGGGGCACTGCCTGACCTGCCAGCGGTACTCTCATGGCTAAGGAGAAGTCAGATCAGGCTCATCTCCCATGTGCTGCGCCTAGTACCAGCCACTCCCTGCCGCAGCCTGATCAGCCTCAGCTGCACTTATAGTTTGAAGGGGAGATTAAAGGAGCTGTGAGTTTTCCTCTGCTCCACTTCCCATGCATCTGACATAGCATCTGTATTAGCCAAACTGTTTGCCATGAGGGTACGCAGACGTTGCACACATTCTCTCAAGCAAGCCTGGGGCAGACTGAGATGCCTAGCCAGCTGGGTCAGTCCTCCACACTCCTAGTGCACAGACCTGCTTCCATCTGCATGACCCCCCACACCTGCCAGGTCCCTGGGGAAGAGCCAAAGCAAAGGTGCTCAATGCAGTGCGTGTAACAAGCAGCATTTGTATCTCCCAGGACAGGCAGGCAGGTTCTGCCCTGCATCTCTGCAGTGGGTGGAGAGCTGCTGGTGGGAGTTGACCTCCTGCCTTGGTACCAAGGGGTCAGAAATCCTGCTGCTCCTCCTAGGTGGAGGAGGATGTGGAAACATGGCTGTACTAGGGGGGAGAGGCGAGACCCTCTAGCTGGGAACCTGGCTGATGCAGAGCATGGCCCAGATCCTGTTGCCTTTGCCCCAGCATTGTGCACAGCCCCACAGCTCGGGCAGGAGGGGCTCAGCCTCGGGCCCAGGTCAGTCTTGGGCAGGAAGGGCTCAGCTCGCACGGCTGTGATGCAAGGAGCTCTGGGCTGGGACGAGTGGCAGGAAAGGCAGCCGCGGCCCTGGGAATGGGTGAGCCAGCGCTCTGAGGGCGGCAGCTAATGGGAAACACGCCGGGTGCCGCTGCAAACACTGATTACTGGCTCCTTGAGATGTCTCGGAGCGATGTGGAGCCGCCGCCCCCTGGGGCTGAGGGACAGGATCTGAAAGGCAGCGTGGCCCACCTAATGGGGAGCAGCTGCGTGGCCTCGTACTCAGCCCACGTGGCACGAAGCTGCCGGGCCCGGGTGCAGAAGGACGCCGGCCTGGCCTCGGTTGCGCTTCCCCCAGAAAGCATCAACCCCCTGATGCTCCTGGAGGCAGACCGACAGGCAATGACGCATGCAGAACATTGGCTTCTCTGGGCTGGGAGCTTCTCCCATCTGACCACAGCGTCCTCAACTGCCGCTTCGTAGAGGAGAGCTGGAGTTACAGGCTTGGCCCAAGCCAGCAGCTAGCTGCCACCTCCCCTCCCAGCCAGCCGGGCGCCGGGCGTTCTGGGTACCCGGGGGCGGCGCTCCGAGGCCGGGTCAGCTGCGGCTCTCGCCTGGCTTTGGATGCACGTTTAGATGGCTTTTGAGGCTGGTGGAGGCATAGGGAGGCCACGTTTCCATATGCATCCCTGGGAACCGTCCCCCGGAGGGGTTGAGACTCTCGTTCTGATTCCCAGTGAGGCTTGGCAGGTGGTTGTGCCATTTGTGAGGCTGCCTCTTCATGTGGAGTAATGCTTTGGTGTCCCACCGAGATGCCGGAGCCTCATGTTGCATGCATGCATCTTGGTCACTGCTGCACTGCCCTGATGTTCTGGAGCCAAGCTGTCCCCGCAAAGCCTTCAGCACCGCCGTAACAATGGTCACCCCCAGGCAAGTGGCGCGCCACCCTAGTGCCAGAGCTGAGATGACGTGGGTGCTACTGAAAATCCTTCTCCCGGTGGGTTATTAAGAACCCACTGGGGATACAGAGATTGTTTCCCCTGCCCCTGAAATGCAGTTGGTAAAGTCCAGGGTAGCATGGGAAGGGGAAGGTCTCTTGTGCAAAGGTGACTGCAGGGACATTTAGGGAGGGAGCATCGAATGGAGCTGGAGTTTGTCGTGACTTTTGGGAGCTGATGGACTGAGGGGTCAGGTGCAATGCAAGCCCTCAGCAAAGCTCCCCGAGGCCTTTCTGGCCCCCAGCAGCTTGGAGCGCTGCACAGCGGGGCAGTGGTGGGGACCTATGGGGAGGCCAACATACCTGTCAGATTCCTCTGTGACACGTGTGGCTGACAGGACATGCCACGGCTTGTGTCCATCCTCCACGCTCTGCAAGGGCACAAAAGCAGCCACGCATCAGCGTGCTCTAATTGGATACAACTGTTGGCCTCACTGGCTCTCAGGCACTTCACATTACAGCACAGGCTGGCTGCCAGGAGCCCCAGTTGTTAACAAGCCTGCCTTTCCTCACATGTGTTAGTTCCTTTGCAGCCAGGACCTGTCAGAGAATCTCCCCAGGTTTGGGGGTTTCCCGCTGCTGATCTCCGGCTCTGGGGAGGAGGAGAGGGGACATCTCCTGACAGCACACGCATTGCATGCTGCCCGACATGCCGGAGAGGACAGGTTGCATGCGTGCTTGCCCTGTCCCTTGGATGTGGGGTTGAGTGGGACAGCCAGAGGCCCGGCTGGCTCTGCACTGGGTAGCAGGGGCAGCCAGGAGACACCAGGCTCGTGGCCCCTGACCTTGCAGCTGGAGCACGGGTCTCTGGGTGCTCCAGAGAAGCAGGAAGAAACTGCTTGGCTCTTCATTTAGCTCCTCATTCATTGCTAGGGCTGAGCTACAGCCTTTCCCATCATCACGGTGCCATGCCTCCACCTGGGTGATCGCCCCCATGCAGTGCTGGAGCTGGAGCGCCATGCTTTCTCACAGCTGCAGGATAGATGTCCCCTTCCTTCCAGACCTTCTGCTTCTTCTCCGGGGAGAATTAGACTCTGGGGTTGAAGGTTGTGGGTTCTAATCTCCCCTGATTCATGAGCGCAGCCAGTCGCTGACAGCGCTCTGTATACATAACCACAGGAGCCCGCCTGGCCATGTGACCAGTTCTTCCTGATTAAATACCCCTAGCCCTAAATGAAAGCGAGTCTGAGCCTCTTTGTTTTTGGAGCAAGTTCCTTTAAAAAGTCTGCTTGGCAGAGGCCTCTTTTCCAGGAATGCAATAAAGCAAGATTAGCAGCTGGAGCTACCTTGTTAAAACAGAGCGTGCAGGAAACACAAAGCCCCTGCTTTGATATTCAGCTTTGCCTCCCTCTGTCTTAATGTGAAAATAGTTATTCCTCATTTGCAGGAAAAGCACAACGGAAAATCAGTTACTAAAGTTAAATACCCGCCAAGCGTTTATAGGCGGCAGCTGATTTCTATCAGTCCGTTTGTTTCTCTGTGTATGGAGGGTTTTGCTAGGGCCTGCACCATCGCTTCCCAATGCAAAGTGATCTCTGCATGGTTTTGTCTGGAGCTGGGTAGCAGGTCCTCCATTCCTGCACCTGCCTCATTCCTTCCTTCTAGGGTCCATTGTATTTTCTAATCTTCCACCCTGTGGTCTTGCCCCCATCTTTGCAAACGTAGGAACAGCTTTGCAGCCTGCCCTGAGAGCTGCTCTGGAGGCCTGACAGTGCTGGGTCTGCTCAGGGTCTCTGGCCACACACATAGCCGAAGCTGCCTCAGAGCATCTGCAGTGACCCAACCGTGGCCTGGATGGACCCAGTGGAGCACTGGCTCTGGACTCCCCCTTGCATTCCTGTCTGTCTGCCTGCCCAGGCAATAAGGGCACCAAATTGCTAGTTTGCACTGGACTGTCCTTGGCCTAGGGGTATCTATCTATCTATCTATCTTTGTTATAAGGTGCAAATCTACCCTGCCTTCTACTTGACTTCAGACTATCATGATTAATGATGTCTCTTGGCCTCAGGTTCAGAGATGGACATTTGATTTGATAGATAAGCTGGAGGGTAGGGTTAGCATTAGAGAGACCTAGACAAACTGGAGGATTGGACCAAAATAAATCTCACGAGGCTCAATAAGGAGAAGTGCAAAGTCCTGCACTGAGGAGGGAACAAGTCCATGCACTGGTACAGGCAGGGGGTGATGGGCTGGGTAGCAGCTCTGTAGAAAAGGACCTGGGGGGACAGAGGACAAGGAGCTGAACAGGAGCCGGCAGTGTGCCCTTGCTGCCAAGAAGTCGAACGGCATCCTGGGCTGCATTGGCAGGAGCGGTGCCAGCAGATCAAGGGCAATGAGCCTCCCCCTCTATTCACCACTGGGGAGGCCACATCTGGAGTCCTGTGTCCAGTTTTGGGCCCCCACTACAGAAGGGATGTGGACAGATTGGAGAGAGTCCAGTGGAGGGCAGTGAAAATGGTCAGAGGGCTGGGGGACAGGACTGGTGAGGAGAGGCTGAGGGACCTGGGCTGATTCAGTCTGGAGAAGAGAAGACCGAGGCCAGCTTCAACACCCTGCAGGGGGGCTGCAAAGAGGATGGAGCTGGGCTGTTCTCTGTGGGGGCAGATGCCAGACCAAGGAACAATGGCCTCAAGCTGCAGCAGGTTGGATATTAAGAAAAACTTTCCACTGGGAGGGTGGTGAAGCACTGGAGCAGGCTCCCCAGAGAGGAGGTGGACTCTCCATCCTTGGAGGTTTTGAAGACCTGGCTCGACAAAGCCTTGGCTGGGATGATGGAGTTGGGGCTGGTCCTGCTTGGAGCAGGGGTTGGATTAGATGTGACCTCTGAAGGTCCTGTCAGCCCTCATTTTCTTTGAATCTATGATTTGAGTAGAGGCTTCTCCCAAAAACAGGATTTTGTAGCGGGCTCCGAAAACAGGCAACAGCTTGGACAGACACGACCGGCAGACTGGTCAGTGAGGGACCAGGGAGTCGGGACCAGCGCTGCGAATGCTGAAACCGGCAGAGCACTGGTGGGACCTGCTCTCCAGCTGCTGGCGCAGCTCAGGGCACGCAGCAGGTCTGCGAGGCGCTGCTCCGAGAGGCAGGCCAGGCCCCAGCTGGTGGGCGGTGGATAAAAGTGCTGCCATGCACTTTGTCCAGTGCCCCTCTCGGTGCCTTGCCTTCATTTGTGGCTCCCTGCTCCGTCTGCAGGATGGCTCTTCATCCTAAGCCCCTTGGACATTATGAACTGCCAGCTGCTGCCCCGTCACTGTGTCCCATTCAGGTGGATCCCAGGGTTTTGCTGGCCTCTGGGCTGGTTCTTACAGCTCAGACCCACTTGCTGGTACTGCTGAGAGCAGCCAGCTCACACCACATAAGCTCGCTGTCCGCTTGCAGCTCCCTCTGACATGACTCCACTGTGGATTTGCTGCCCCCACAACCCTGTCACCTTGGCTAGTGACCCTTGACTTTTGCCAGTTGCTTTCTGGCCTTCCTGGAGGGGCATTTTGGGAGTGTGTGTGTGTGGGGAGGGGCTCACCCAGGTCTGTGCAATAATTCACATGACCCAAGTTTCTGAAATGTCTGCCCAGTGCTGTCCCGGGGCTGCAGACACCAAGGTCACCAGATTTGCACCCAGCAGAATCGCACCGGTTCCCAGTGGACTGCAGCGGGCTGAGGGTGTGGGGTTGCCATGTAAGAAGCAGCAAAGGAATTTGCAACTTGAATGTCAGCATCAGGATTAACTCGGGACAGAGGCGTGTGGAAAAAAAAAGCGGCGGGAGCCATTGAATCAGCAGCTCCTGCATCGAGGGCCCCCACGGCTTTCACACCACGCCTCTGACATTCATTTCAGCCCGGAGCAGAGCTCCTTTGTGGCCGTGGGAGGATAAGTGCACCGGGCGATAAGACAGACACCCCCTGCCCCGTTGCTTGGACGTGGCACGCTGTTTCCCAGCACCCGCCTGCCGGTGCTTTCATGTGCTGCTGGTGTGACTCGGTCACAGCGCCTGTGGCTGGGGAGCACGGCCTGCTAGTCCCTGGGTGTGAGCGGGGCAGGGAAGCAGATCCATGGGCGGATACAAGGTCTGAGCCCTTCTGCGCTCCAGCAGGGTCCCCAGGGTTTCCCATTCCTGCTTCCCAGAGGTCCCGCTCCGCCCAGCTTCCCCGGCTCATTGCTTCCTCGCTCCCAGACCGGCTCCTCTGGTCTCCAAGCTCTCTCACCAGCTCGAGCAAATCTCCAGGCCCCCGCTGATGCTCTGCCCATGCTCTAGCTCAGCAGTTCTCATCTATTTTTGTACCGGGACCCATTTGTAAACATCAATGGCCAGTCCCGACCCAGTGCCGCTCACTCCCAACCCGCTGCCCCCCAGTCCCAGCCCCCCAGGGTGTGGGGCAGGGGGCCCCCAGCAGCCCCTTGCAGGCTGGAACTCCACCAGTTTGCAAGGAAAAAGCCACAGTTTCCCACATTTTTCTTCTTTAAAGGAGAATCCATGTTTAAAGTTCATTCATGACCCTTTCGTATAAACTTGAGACTCACTTTTGGGCCATGACCCATGGGCTGAGAAGCGATGCTCTAGCTGTTTGCCCAGCCCTGGATGAAAAGCTCCAAGAGGCAGGTGGGTTTTCAGCTGAGCCCCAAATGTGTGCGAGTCGAGGGGGGAATTTGGGACAGTGAGGGGCATTCGCGGCTATGGACCACGAGAATCCAGCAGCTGGATGGGCCTTTTGGGGCCTGCTGTGCTGATACTTCAATATTTGAATGGCCACTGGGACCTGTGTCTTTGCATGGGTGGTTTCACCAGGGCAGGGCTCTTGAGCCTGCCTGGGTTTACTGGGAACTCACACTGGGAAAGGAAGGGATTTTTTACTGGTTCTTTGTCAGGGGGGTGTCCACAAGAGGCTCCTGGCCAGGACTGGCACCTGACTTCCAGGACGGTCCACCTAGGTATGGAGCGCGGTGAACTTGCCATCCAGCTCCCCTTGCTATACAGAAATGTGCCCCCACAGCCTTCTCCGAGCCGCGACCCCGCCCCGGTCAGGGACTGTGGGGTGGAGACTAAATAACTTGCCCAAGGTTTCCGAGGGAGTCGGTGGCAGAGCAGGCGGTTAGCTCGGGTCTTCTCTGGTTTTCTCAGCCCGGGCCCTTCCTTCCTCCTCAAAGGGATGTGCTGGCTCTTCTCCGGCCTGCAGAAGCTGGAGCCACATCACATGTGCCCGTGTCCGCTGGCCTCATGGCTTGCAGCTCCTGAGATTTCACACTCCTTCACCCAGCCCCGAGCTGCGAGTGCGGCACCAGCCCTGGCCCCGAGCTCTCCGTGCCAGCGCAGCAGATGCCGAGGCGCCTTGGCGAGCGGCACATCTTGCTGCTGTTTGCTGCAGAGCGGGCTCTTGTGCTGTCTAAATAAGTCCGTGAGTCAGATGTCAAAAATGGGCAGGGGGGGGCTGGAAAATCCTGCACAAAGGAAGAAGCATTTGAAGCCGTTCTGAATCCCCAACTGGAGCTCAGAGCCCGGCTGGCCCCGAGGCAGAGACCAAGTGGCTTGATGACACCAAGGCATCTGGCACAGGGACCTACGGGGGGACCTGCCTGCCCAGAGGGGTTGGGACAGGAGGCTGCAAGGCGCCTGAGCACCCCTCATTTAAGGGCTTTTTTGGGGGCAGGCTGCACCACCCCAACAGCACCTGTATCAGCTCTTGCAGCTGCTGATAAAACCCGTGGCTCCTGAAGCCCAGGCCCTGGGAGAGCACATGCCAAGTCTGAGCAGCCGCAGGCTCTGGGGTGCAGAGCTGCTCTGGCTCCAGGGGACCCCGATGCCCAGCAGCACATCCCATCCCCACTGAGTTTGGGGACACTTTTTGGGAGGATTTTTGGCTTCCGGAGCCGGGTCACCTGTGTACGCGTCGTGCCCCCCTCCCAGCCCAGCTATGAATAGCACTTGCTTGCCAGAGGCTCTGCCCCTCTGTCTGGGGCTGGTTGGGGGTTAGCACACGCTGTAGTAATTTGAGCAGGGATAAAACTTGGCAGGAAGGTCAAGGCTGGGAGGAAGATGGTTTGGTTTAAGGTTGCTAGTTTGCAGGGAACAGCAGCTGCCTCCAAGCTTGTAGGACACTGGAAAACAGCTCTTATTAAAATTGAAAGTTAGCAAGCAATTAGCTAATTGCAGCTCACATTGTCTGCTAGCAATTAAAATGGGAATGCAGCTCTAAGCGCAGACAGCTGGGCCGTGCTGGGGTCAGCCTTTTGGTCCTTTCTTTTCCTTCCAAGGGGCATTTGCTCTGAATGTGTCAAGGGCAGGCTCCAAGCCTGGACCCGTGCTGCAGGCCAACCCTGTGCCAGCCCGCTGTAGAAATCCCAGCAGATGGGCAGACGGGGCTCTGCTCCCTGTCCTGGGGCAGTGGCGTGGGGGCAGGCATCTCAGGTCAGCAACTTCTCTCTGCTCCGATGCGGTTCTCGCCAGGAGCCTTTTGCTTTCTCAGAGGCCAAAGGGTTGAGTGTGGACAAGCAGCAGCCATTCATGCATGCCCCGGAGGGTGCCCCGGCTCTGGCGGAGGCTGGTCTGCTCTCTGATGCCGCTGGGTGTTGCTGTTGCTGTTGCCTGCCTCCTCGCTGCAGCACCTGAGCTCCTAGTACTACCCCATGCATGTGCCCAGGCCTACCCTGGCCTCTCTAGAGCTGGGTTTATCAGCAGCGGGTAGAGCCGGCCTTTCTTGCTCCTGCGGGGAAGGGAAACTTTCTTGTGGCTCACACATCCATGCCACCCCGAGCAATGCCCCTGGCCAGCTGTGTCTGCGGGTGAGATCCCAGCCAAGCCCCGTGCAGCTACTCAAGTTCCCATTTGCAGCCCTTGTGAGACTCTGGCCCCGAGGAGAGAGCTGATGGCAGAGACTGTCGCTCCAGACGCCTTGTAGGGCCAGGTCTCTGGGTGCAGACATGCTTGTTACAAGCAGCAGTGATGCAGTGATGCTCCTTGAAGGATGCTGGCCTGGTGCCTGTGCAGGGGGCAGTGGGGCAAACCCCCTCTGTACCTGCGCTGTTCTAGGTGCCGTCAGACGGCTGCTGCACAGCGTGAGGCATGCAGGGCATGCTCCAGGTCAGACACAGAAACAGCTTTGGGGTGTGCACAAAGCCGCGGCGGGGAAGTACCGACTCACGGGGTGCCCACATCTCGAATACTGCACGCAGCCCTGGTCCCCGCATCTCCAGAAGGATGGGGTTGAACTAGGAAAGGTCCAGAGGAAGGGAACCAAAATGATCAGGCCTGGAGCAGTTGCCAGATCAGGAGAGACTGAAAAGGGCTGGGACTCTGCAGTCTGGAAAGGAGAAGGCTGGGGTGGGGGGAGGACAGAGGTGCAGATCCAGCGAGCAGAGAGCTGGTGTTCACCAGGCCCCGGGACACTAGAGCTAGGGGCCTCCCGCTGAAACGAGCAGGCGGCAGGTTTAAAATGAAAAAGAGAAGGATTTTTTATGCGACGCGCAGGTAACATGTGGGACGGGGCAGAGAGCAGAGCCAGGTGCACAAAGCGACTGTGTAAATTCATGCCTGATGGGTCTGTTAATGGCTATTGGACAGAGGCTGGAGAGGTTTCCTTTGGCATCTCTGAACCTATAACAGTGGGTGCCAGGGAGGGTTGTGAACAGGGGAGAGATCACTCTAGAGAGATCAGGTCTGGCTTTGGAGGCAGGCTGCCTGGGAAATGGCTTCTCTCTTTCCTCCAAAGAGATGCCCAGAGAAGAGTGCATGGAGCAAGCCCAGCCCCGATGGCTTTCCAGGCCCCACATGAAGCTCCTGTGGGTGCTCCTGGTCCTTGTTGATGGTGAGTGGGGGGAATGTACTGCCTACAGCTCCATCCAGGGCTTATGTGTATCTGCTGTTCTTGCTGGCTTGCTCAGGCCTAAGGCAATCCAAAAGGGGTGCATTAACAAACCAAGAGAAATGCAATTTATAAGCATGGAGAAGTGATGAGACTGCAGTCAGCAGATACTGGAGCCATTTCACTGTGGTGTGAAATTATGATGCCCACAGCCTCCTGCCCATCAGGGCTGTGCTAGGAGTTGCACTCCAAGGCTATGAGGACTGGACCGGTGTCTGCGGTGACTGACGCATGCAGCTGTGCTGGTCTCTGCCACATCCTAAGTCAGGATGCGAGCCATTCACTCAGATGATCAGAGTAACCAGTGACTGCGGGCACCCGAGCCTGGGTGCCAACTTCAGGCACCTCCCGGGGGCTGGTTTTCGGTAGGCAGGTGCTTGGCGCTGTCTGGAAACCAGGCTCCTTTCCAGCGTCCCCGGCTGCACCCTCTGAATCACTCGCCACTTCTGCAAATGTGAATCATTGCTTTTGCATTTCGTGAGTCTGAGCTGTAGGGCAAATGCTAACAACTGCTATTAGAGGCACATCTGCAGGTAATTTTGCTGCTCATCTGGACTGAAGAGCACTCATTCAATTCATTTGAGAAATATATGCTGTCTTTCTGGAATCTGTTGGGATAGGCCCTGGCAACCCGAGCCGGCTGCACTTATTGTACTTCACTGATGCAACCAGAAGTCTGGACAGTCGTGACATCCGTAGGAAACAGCAGGTAAGTGTCCTCCTTTGCCTGCCTTTGGGGACAGCCACCAGGTCCTGGGAGACATGGCTCCAAGCCACGTTGGCGCACAGAGAAAGGCTCCGTGTAGCTGCAAAGGGCCTAAGCGCAATTGCTGCGGGTTCCCAGGTCCGAGTCTGGCAGCCCTGGTACGTCTGGGATCCTCACTGGCGGCCCTGGCCTTCAGAGACCAAGACACAGCGCGTGGTGCCTCGCTTTTGAGGCTTGGGTCTGAGACCCGTGGCCCAAGGACCAGCTCCCCCGGCTCCATCTCTGTCACAGGCAAGGTGCCCATCTGGCTTGCTCTTGGTACCCGTGGACTGTCCACATATCTCACAATCCCAGGAAGACTATCCAGGCCGATTGCTTGTAGATGAGGGTCATCTGAGGGGGACACATCTCAGTGGCGGGGTCGGGCTACAGATTCATGGTGTTGGCTCCACACTTCTTCCCAGCACCAGGTACTTCCCAGGCAGCAGGGGATGGACCCTGCCCATGCTCGGGTGCCAGGGGAGGCAGACACCGCACCCCCACCAGGACCTGAGTCATCTCCCCTGTTACAGCGCCCTTCATCCCATTGCCCGCAGCCTCCGTGCCCCGTGAGCAAGGCCTGAACCGCGCCGGCCGCTGCACAGGCCCTGCGAACTTCCAGCCGATGTGCAAGCCTTTCTTTCCTGCCTAAGTGGTGGACTTAAGCTAAGCCAAGATCTCTTTAAACAGGCCTGCCGCTGCATAAACAACGCTGGCGTGATGGATGGCGGGCTGCGCCGCCAAGCGCCAGGCAGCCGAGAAGGGGCAGCAGCCGCCCACCTGCTCCCGCGAGCTGCAAGCCACCTGCTTTCCCGGGCCCTGGGTGGCCTACGAGGCTTCTCGCAAGCCGGGGTCTGCACCAGATCGCTGTCATCGGGAGGCAGTACCCAGTCTCATGGCTCCTGGTGGGGCAGCACCTTGTTCTGGGCTGGGAATAGCACATGCTGTCTTGGGACTGGGGGACGCGCGGTGCTGGGCAGGCGGGAGCCCAGTGTGTTGGAGCCTGGCCCTCCCTCGTATTTTTGTGCAGACCCGCACGCTGCTGCTCTCCTTTGTTCTCAAGTTAAATTTCCTCATCATGGGAGACAGCCAAAGGTGGGGAGGAAAGGCAACGCCTGGCACCCCGTGCTGCACCCAGGAGGAAATTTCCTCTGGTGCAAAGGGGTGGCATGAGGCCGAAAGGCCCTGAAGACCCCCCCATCAGCCCCTGGTGCCTCTGCACCCCATCGGCGCTGCGTCATCCTTGCAGGGTGGGGTTTGCACGGTGCATAGGGCAGCTGGGCATGGGTGCATGGGGCAGGTCTGCTCCCAGAGAGGAAGGGAAGGGCAGAGCTCTGAGCACCCCAGCACCCACACCCTGCCTGGAGGGGGGCATCGGGGTGCGTAGCAGTGTGATTTGAGGGTAAGCCTGCTTCCCGTGAGTGCGGGTTGGGGATGCCAGGAATGGAGTGGGGAGCCCCTCTCTCTCCTCCCCTCATGCTGACCGGGTTTGCTGGGCTAGGAAATCCTGCATTAAGAAATCCAGGTCTGTGCTCCCCTGGGATGTGGATGGATGTGGACGGTGGCCACGATCCCTCGCCACGTGCACACGGTCCTGTGGTTCCTTGGGAAGCCCCAGACTGCTGCTCCCTTCACTGTGCAATGGGGCCCAGGCCTGTGAGTGCTGCAGGGAGGGTTACTTTGCTGCTGTGCTGCAGTTCCCGGGGCAGCGATGCAGGTTCACCACTCCTTAGCTCTGCCTTCCTCTCCAGCATTGGGCTCCTGCCTGCCTCTCCACTGCACAGTGCGGCATGGAGAACGATGCTGCAGGTGCCAGGGGAATAAGCCAGACTTTGCCCTGGAAGCAGGGGAGTGAGCTTGGGGCTCAGCAACAACCCTCCAGGCATGTCTTCCACCTGCCCTTCCAGGAGATGGGGGGCAGGAGACAACCGCCCTGGTGCCATGGCCTAGCTTGGGGCCCACGCAACACTCAGGACCAAAAGCTAACGGACAAGGTAAAGCTGCCACTTACACCGCGCTTGTCTGTCCCCTCCCTGGGCCTAGCACAGGCAGCCTGAGCCAGATTGGAGCATTGCTTTAAAAATGAAAAAGAGAATTTCCCATGGGTAGGAAAAGCCCAAAGGAGACAGACAAACAACATCAGGGCAGAGGTGCAATTCAGATTTGTGACCCCCCCCACCCTGGCTCCAGAGGGCTTCTCCCACCCTGCAATTTATAGCAAATGCTAAAAAGCAATTTTGAGGGAAGCTTCACTCTGCAGTGAAATACTGACCCAGGCAAGTGGCCCTATATTGGCCGTCTGGTTCTGAACGCCATGGTTGACACCCATTTATCTTTCTCCAAAAGTGTGTTTTAAAGGTGCAATGTAAGCCTGCCGCGGTAGTGGGAAATGCTGCATGTACGCTTGGCGGTTGCACACACCACATCAGGCCCCCCGCCCCCTGACCAGCATGTGAACAGATGGGCTTGCTTCATACCTGCCTTTGTCTTCATTTTGGACAAGCTGCTTTGTTCGTTTCCTTGGCAGGGGGCGAGTCCCAGCACTTCAGCCCTGCGGCTGTTCTTCGGGGGGACGTTTCCCGCAGCCGCCCTCCAGCACCCCAGCACATCAGCTCGGGCTGCCCACCCTTTAAACATACGTTTTCAAAGCCCATTAACAAATTCACAGGTTTTTCTTTTCCCTCTGCACCAAGAATTAAAGTGGAAACATAAGACCTGGCAGATTATGTTCACTTTATGCACAGCCTCCCTAGTAAACAAGGGCTGCAAAGCCTGTGAGCTGCCGGCACGGCTGCGGAGCAGAACGTGGGCACATGTGCTTTTGTTCAGGGAGTTTTTTGTCTAATCTACAGTCTAGCACCAGGCTGTTGGGATCCGGGGGCTCCCTGCGCTGCTGCCCCTTCAGCACCGGCTTCTTGGCTTTTCCTTCCTTATTAAATCCACGTGCCTGGACTGGTGGCATTCCCCTTAGGCAGAGGCTGAGCACAGGATCTCCGCACCTCCTGGGATGCAGCTGGACTGTGTGCAGGAGACTTGGGGAACGGTCCCCAGCACAGGGGAGACTGTCACGTATGCTCAGTTGTAGCAATGGAGAAAGAGAGGCTGAAGAAGAGAGGATGTTCCCAGTGCTTTGCAGTTCCTTTTGATTCATGCTGATTTATCACCTGGAGTTCAGCTTTGCAAGTGACTCCGGCGTGTTCTCACTCCTGGTATTTCAGCTGGCCAAAATGTTCAGGCTTGGGGCCCTCTGGCTTATGTTACTACCTGATTTTGAAAAAACACTTGCTTTCCAAGCCTGCTGAGCAGCTTGCCATTCATGTGTGCCACTTCCACTGCCCATGTGAGCTAAAGCACGATTGCTCTACAAAATGCACTGTGCCATTCAGACTTGAAAAGAAAGTCTCTGAAAAAGCAAAGGCTTTTTGTCATGCTGCAAATAAAGCCAGCCTCCTTATTCCACCTTTGGCCCAGGATAAAGTGATCATTTGGGGGCCGTTGAACGGATCCTCTGGATGCTCCAGAAGGGCAAGAGGGAGGATCATGGCCAGCACAGCCATGCCAGGAATGGGTCCAGTTAGCTACGGGTGTCTTCAGTGAGGAGTGACCGGAGGTTTGGGATGGGCTTCTGGAGTGCCACGGGAGGCCACCACGATTTCTTCTGCCAGAGGGAGCACAGAGCAGAGACGGCAACGTGCAAGGAAGCAAGAAGTGGAAATGCCGTAGGGTGGGACGGCTGGGGAAGACACCCTGTTGCACCACGTCGTTGCAGGGTGGTGGTAATCAAAGGGGGAACCGGAGCTGGATGCCACCGGGAGACTCTACTTGTTCCCATCGTGACCCAGCGCAGCGCCTCCGCACACGAATTTCTGAACCCTTGGCCTAAGGCCCGTTTCAATCTCACTGGCGCTGAAGACACTGCAATCAATTCAATAGACAAGCAACAGGAATTCGTGGTCGTGGTTATTCCATTAGATCTTGAACAGCACCAGAGATTATCTTCCAGGATTCTGCGTGTCAGCCCAAGCCCGTGGCATATGTTTATAATCTTCTTCTTTCTTTCAGGCAATGCCAACAGCCTTGCAAGCTGCTTAAGCTGAACCTGTGAAGTTTAATAGTTGCCCAGTTTGTCTGACCTATTCTTCTAAAATGCTGCTTGAAGTGTGCCTCTCCTCCTGATTTATGGGGCTTTTCTCTCATAAAGCATCCACCATTCTTTATCTCTGGCTCTATTTTCCATCTCCTCCCTGTCTAGGCACGAAGATCAGACCAGGGTTGCTTCTGTGTCCTGCCAAGGTAGGTGACAGGCTTGGACTTTTCCATCCTCGTTTCTCTGATTGTAAACAGGCAAATGTCTCATTGTGACACTTCTTCTGGAAGCTGTGGGGCCAAGTTCTGCTCTCTGCCATGAGTGTGGCGCTGCTGAAGCCAGCGTGGCTGCGTGCATGTAACGGAGAGGAGAATTGGACCCGGGGTGTGCTGTATGCTGCGCAGATGTGACTAGACGTGGGAGTTTGTGTGAGAACAAGGGTCACCACCAAGGCATCAAACACAGCCACATGGCCCCTCGGATCCGCAGTAGCGACTGGAGATGGAAGAGGTGCTCAAGAGGTGACAGTCAGGCCTGTGCTTCCATCTGCAATGTCCTGTCCTCTCCGATGCTATGAGTCTGTGCTTGGTTGTACCCATTCACAAGAGCAAGCAGCTGTTACCTCCTGCCTCAAGGGCAGGGTGGTTTGCAGGTTCGAACAGCGTCATAAGCCCATGTTGTGACTTTGTCTGAGAAAAGAGGACCTTGTACTCTTGGGCATTTTGCATTTTTTGGCCATTAGAATAAATGGTGTAATCTGGGAACCAACGACCAGGATAAAACAGGTCTCTGAATACAGCAACATGTTGCTGGCCGATCCGGTCTGAGACTGAGAAGTCTGATGAATACCGTTTCAGTCCTGAGCCTTTAGTTTCTGCCTGGTCTCAGGAATACACACACATACACCCAAGCTGAAAACAGCCTGGTTATTTCATGGGAGCAAGGTCACGAGACCACGATTCCCTGGAGACAAAGGGCTGGCAGGGCCCTTGGGTGGCCACATCTAATCCAACCCTCAGCTCAGGGCAGGATGGCCCTCGACTAAACCAGCCCAGCCATGTGTTTGTCTAACCTGTCCTTTAAACTTTGTGACTGACCCACAATTAAGGCCTGGTGCCTAAACACCAGTGAAAAATTCATAGCCAGCTGTGCTGTGAAGAAGTGGAGGTGTTGAAATGGGCCAGGAACAGAAGGAAACCTAGCAGCACTACAAACCCATTTCCAGATAGAGCTGGTAAAAGTAGTGTTAGGACCAGGGAAATATGGCCGTGCTCTGTTCAGGTGAGTGAAGTGTTCATGCCACATGAAGATGATGAAATGCTTTCCACTCCAGGTAGTCATGGAGGGCCTTATATTACATATTTGGGACGCACGTTTTTTAGTTGGCAGGTTCTGGATACCAAGAGTGCTAAAAGAACTGCCCTATTTTAATAAAGCTTAGAGAAATTCCAGGAGACTGGGGGCATGCCTACACTGCGGTCCCAAGAGGTCACTTTGCTGCACTTAGCTAGAGAGATCCCCACGCTAGCTTCAGGTTGTAGCCAGCTGGGGTCCCATAGCCGTCTACCCACCAGTATTCGCCCGGGCCACGTACGGCTCTAAGATCCCTTGACAAAGATGTTGAGAAATGGGAGTGGTGCAGGAAAGAGCCACGCGAGGGCTGGAGGAAGCGTTGGACTGGGACCCCAGGCACTTGGCTCTCTCGCTGTCTCGGGGAGGCTGGATGGCCACAGGGTCTACTGCGGGGTGGGGACAGGTAGAGCAGGAGCCCACGCCCAGAAGCAGGATCCAGGCAGTGAGGCCCCGGCTCTGGGCAGTGCGTGGGACTGGCCCCTGGACCGCAGCATTGTGACGCGAGTGCGTTTTCCAGCTCTGATTTCTTCCTCCCTGGACTGGGTGCCTCCCTGGAAAATGCTTTCGCCAAGCACAAGTTCCTGGGCTCTGCGCTGGAGCGGGCGAACGCAGGCGGCCTTCGCGCTTGACGAGCTGACGTCCCCTCCTGGCCTCTGGCTCGTGGCTCGGGGAAGCTGGAACTGGGCATGGCCTGAGCGCCGAACCCCGGGGCCGAGTGTCCCCCGGGACTCCGGGGGCGCTGCGGCCAGCGCAGGCTGTCTGCGTGTCAGCCACTTGCCGCGGAGGGGTTGAAACACTGGTAGCCAGGGGAGGGCGCGTAGGGGGAGGAAGGTCCAGCTGAGCCTCGCAGACTCGGGCGAATGCCACCACGCTCGCCTGCTTCTTAGCCAGCAGCGTGCAGGGGAGGATGGGCCAGCGTCTCCCCCGGCTGCCTTTGCTAGCCGGGTGCCCCACACAGCTGGGATCCAGCGCAGGGCTTGCACGCCCACCTCCAGAGCCCACGCAAGGCACCACAGGCAAAGGGCTGTAACGACCCACGCCTCATGCCCCCTTCCCCAGAAGTGGCCTCGATACCCGGAGTGAAGTGACATGGGACAAAGGGCTGCTGGATCCGGAGGAGGGAGAGGGGCATGAGACTGTCCTGGCAGCTGGGCACAGCCAGGCATCCCACGAGGGGCATCCATCGATGCCGATGCCAGGCTGCCCCGAGCAGCCAGCCCCGTGCACTGCAGACGGCCCCTTCCCCTTTCCGGCCTCCCAGCAAACCCCAGCTCGTCGTGACCGTTCTCAGCCCTGCTGGGAAGGAGCTGCGGCGGCTGCGGCTGGAGGAGCCGTTCCAGTGCCGAGGAAGGATCTGGTTTCAGTGTATAAATGTAATGGAGTCACAGGCCAAACCCAGCATCCCCGCCCCGCCGCGGTGCTGCCAGCCGGGGCAATCGTGTTGTGCTTGGGGCGGCCAGCTCGGAAGGGCTTTCTGGGTCTCGGTTGCCTTTCGTGGAGTATGAGCCAGGAGTTATCCCTGGAAGCAAACACCGGTAATTGCCTAATCGGAGGGGAGGAGGCTGTGTCTCTTCCTCTGCCAGAGGAATTACAATTTGTCAGAACATAAAAATACCATAGGCGTGCCATGCCGCGCAGACGGCTCCCGTCGCACCGCGCCTGGGGGGACGCACGTGGTAAAGATTTAGCGCGAGCCGGTGTCCCGGTGGAGGATGCTGGTGGAGCTCCCCCGTCCCCATCGTCGGAGCCCATGACATGCCTGTCCCGGCTCCGGCGAAGTGGCTCTCTGCAGGCACGCACGCATGCATGCATTGCTGGTTGCAGACAGCATGCAGATTTGCGTGCATCGGCCGCTGGGGCCGTGGTCGCTGGGGCATTCAGGGCAGCGCGGGGTTTTGTCCTTCTGCCGCCCCGCTCCCGGCTGCTGCTTGTGCTTTGGGATGAGGCCGTGGGTGAGGGCTTCGCAGGGTCACGGCGCTTCTGTTCCTCCTTGAACCCTTCCTCCAAACTCCCGTCGGCCTCCGCCTGTC
Source organism: Crocodylus siamensis (assembly GCF_052110815.1). Classification (NCBI taxonomy): domain Eukaryota; kingdom Metazoa; phylum Chordata; order Crocodylia; family Crocodylidae; genus Crocodylus; species Crocodylus siamensis. Next base: position 927,026 of record NC_143401.1, on the reverse strand, counting down.
CCACCACGCCCTTCAGCGCCATGGCCTTGTCTAACGCGGCTTCGCGACTCGGCCTGGCTCGGCTCTGCACGCGGGAGGGAGTTCGGCCGCCGCGCACGTGAAGCACGCGGGCCCTGCGTGCTGACAGCGAGGCAGCGGGAAGAGGCGGTTGCCCAGAGCTCGGAGGCAGGAACAGGCCCAGGCACAAGCCTGTGCACGGGGCAGGGAGCAGGCCGGAGGGGCCGGAGGACAACGCTGGGAGTCCGTGACCACGACATCGATGCGTGGGGGTGCAGCGACATGGCTGACGTCTGTGCCCACAAGGCCATGCTCCCTCTCGCAAGCCGGTGCGTGCCGTGAGGATTGGGCAGGCTCTGGCGCGGGCCGGGGGATGCAGCGCTCTCAGCGCGCTTGGCAGGACGGAGAAGCCAGTGGCCTGTCTCCGTGTCGTGGGCCATCCTAGGAGTAAAGCACTGGGGTCGGGCACCCCGGGCACATCAAAGCCCTGCTCCGACTGGTGGGAATGCAAAGCCGCGGCACCGGCTTCTTCATCCGGGCTCAGGGCTTCAGCACGGAGCTGCTCAAAGGCGCCGCTGGGGCCCCCGGCTGCCCCCTTAGTGCTGGCTCCGAGCCGGCCGCCCCGCATTAAGTCATGTTGCAATTACAGCGATCTGATTGAGTCTGTTCACCGGTCGAGGCTTTGGAGTCTTTCTCTCTCGTGCTCCCTGCTGGCGAGAGCCGGGGCAGGGATGCAGGGCGTGCCAGAGCCCTGTGCCGGGAAGGGTCCTTTGAGAGGCCTTAGCTGCGGGCTGGATACAGCTACCCCAAGCTGAAGCCTTGGCCTGGGGCGGCCGCATCCCCCGGGCTGCCTGGAGGTGTCCTCGTGCCTGGAGCTCTCTAACCCTGGTGCCACTGATGGAGTGATGCCCCGGGCTGGGTTGCCTTTGGAGGCGAAGGCTGCAGCCTCCAGGATGCTATCCAGACAACCAGGGCCCTGCTGTCACCTTGCTCCTCGTGGTCCGTGTCCTGAGCTGCCGGTACACGCCAGGTTGTGCCGTCCCAGAGCACGGTGCCCTGGAAGTGAGAGGGGCAGATCTGGGCAGGACAGGAGACGCTTTTCCCGTGGAAAGTGTTGACATTTTGCTGGAAACCCCCCCAACCCTAATTGTGTCAGCTGAATGCTAGCAAGCGCATGGTTCGGTGAGGTCCTTCCCAGCCAGACTTTCCTGCCGCCCCCGAGCACAGCCCCAGGGCTGTGGTGCCTGGAGATGAGCCAGGTCGAAGGCAGGGGCAGGCTGGGCAGGCGGATGAGCCAGCGCTGCCCGTGCGAGCAGGACGTGCATCTCGTTGCCATCCTCCTCTTCGCCCCTTGGCCAGACACGGCTGCAGGGAGCGTGAGCTGCTCCCTGGCCCCGTGAAGAGCCTGCCCTTCTCAGGAGCGGATCTCTTTTTCGGCACATCCCCACTCCTCCCCTTCCTCCCTCTCCCCCCTGCTTCCTCCCTGAATTACTACGGTAGCGGCTGGGAATCTGTTATCTCCCCTGCCCGAGGACAGGGCTGTTCCAGAAACGGGTTTTATGGGAGCCGGCGCCTCGGTTTCCGAATGACATTGTGTAAAACAGCAATGAAAATCAAAGGTATTTGAGACGCCAGAGGGACTCGGCCGTGCAGGCCAAAGCAAAAAATGCCGGCTCAGCTGGAGCAGATTGAAAAGAACGGTATTCCAAGAGCCCTGAGAGCGACGACCCCCGGACACCCGATTCTCAGCCCGGCTTTGTTGATCTGGAGCTGGGATGAGCGCTAGGCCGGGGCCGAGATGAAAGCCCTGGGATCAGAGCGGCCGTCGTTCCCTGCTGAGGGGCCGAAGCTCCCGCTGGCTTTCTCATTGCTCACAGGCTTTATAAAGATGCTTAATTCAGAAACGCGGGGGTGGGGGGGAAGCATGAGGTGCATTGGAAAGCCAGCCCAGCACGCAGGAGCAGGACTGGAGGAAGAGAAGGGGCTCTGCAGCTCTGGAGAGGAGGGAGGTGATGAAGGACAAAGGTTTGCATCTAACCCCTAATGCTGCTCAGTGTTTCTCAGGAAACCCCGGAGCGGGTCCTAGTAAAAGACACTCACATGATCGAACCTGAGCCCTTTTGCTGGAAGAATACAGCCCGTGGGGCTTGAACCTGTCTTGCTCGTGTGCATGGCGGTGGCCCCCGAGCCCCGTCATCGGTCATGTCCTGGTGCACGCACATCCCAGACAGCTGTCGACTCCCAGAGCTCCCAGCTGGCAGAAAAACCTCCATGCACAAGTGCTTGGAGCCTGAGCCGGCCTTGTGCTACCTGAGCGGGACATGGGGCACCCATGTTCCTTCAGGAGAAACCCTCCTCCTCCTCTTCAGGTTAAAAATACCTGCCTTCTGGCTCTGCGCAGTGAAGGCTGAGCTTTGCACACGCGTGGTAACTGGCCCAGAGCCTGACAGCGGGGCGGGCGGTGGGAATTAAATCTCATTTAAACCCACGATGGTTGTAAATAAACTATAATCACTTCAAACCTTTCGTCTAATCAGAAAAGGATGCTGGACACAAAGTGAGCCCTCAGCAGCCTTGCACGACGCCCGGGTTACAGATTGGGGATGCTAGTGAGATTTGCTTTTTTAATCTGTCCCACAGCTGCATTGTTCAAACAAACACATTTGCAGACCTGAAAAGAAAAAAACCCCAAACCAAGACAGAAGAGGGGCTCAAACCTCTCCCCGGGGGCCCTGGCTGCTCTCCGCACCGCTGGAGCGGCACCTCATCTCCACTCTGAGCGCAGGGAAAGGATGCAGGAGGCAATTCACCTCTGCCACTGGTGTCACATTCTTCACTGCAGTCCAGACCGGTCCCTTGCTGCAGGATGTGCCAGCTGCTGGGCCTTGGAGGGCGGGAGGCTGCTGGGTGGCTCAGTGCTCTTGCGTTTCCTGACGGAGAGAGACCTGGAGCAGCAAGCCTCTGACACTTGCAATACACGGTGCTTTCCCAAAGCCTCAGCTTCTGGAGTCAAGGGGTCACATGGGAACCTCAGCCCTCATTCAAAGCTGAGTAACCTGGGGTTGTGGGCCTGTCAGGGGCCTTCCAGACCACCGAGGCCATGTCCCCTGCATTCGGGGTAGTCACTAACTGAAGGAATCCTTCAGTCACCACTTCAAGCCCTCACCCCCTGCCACGAGGATCCCCACAACACCCTCTTGCATGCCACAGGGAAAAGCAAGGCAGACGAGGGCACTGCCAATGCCCTGCTGCTGTAATGCCAGTGAAGGAGTGGGTGAATTTATGCCCAGAAGATCCTCAAAAGAGGATGATGCCCTCATAAGTTTCCAGCTCTAGCATCCCCGGCACTGCACTCATACCGGGCTGCGAGCAGAGCCCTTCACTCTTCCCTCCTCAGCCGGGGGACACCAGCAAGACAGTACCCAGGGAAGTGTCAGCTCCTGGAGGGGCTCAGACCTGCCCAGGGATGCTCTCCTGCCAGCATCTTGCAACAGGGTCTGGGACTTGTCCTGACAAGCAAACATGGCCAAGCCCTTCTCAGCAGGTCACATCTAGCCTAGCCCTTGCCTAAGGCAGGATTGTCCTCCACGAAACCAGCCCAGAGAAGTGTCCGAGTCTTCCCTGCTCTTCAAACCCCCCAGGGATGGAGAGTCTGTTCCTGGGTGGTTTGAACCCTGTTGTGTTTATAAATCAGCATCGGCTTAACGGGAACGCTGTTCCCCTCCCAGAGCCTCCCCCCAGCTTTGCTCCTCGCCGGGTTTTCGGCCGCAGGCCGGGCCGGCTTTCAGGCAATGCTCTGAGCAGCGTGACTAGCATCTGCTGCATGTGGGCGCAGCTCCTTGTTATTCTGCGTACTTTTTACAGCTTCTTCCATCTATGCTTCAACCCCAAACCACTTCACAGAGCCTTGTAATTAAATCAGGGAAATAAACTGCAGGCGGTTGGGCGGTGGGGGGCAGGAAAGAAACTCCCTTTAAGCGATTCAAGGAGAGGGCATCCCAGCCTGCAAGCAGAGGTGCAGGCTCCACCTTGGGTTTCCAGACCCACTCCACAGTCTACACAGGTCTGGCTAAGGTTGCTGCTCCCCTCCAGGACCAGGAGCAGTCCTGGCCACCCATGGCTCACAGCTCTTGGACCTGAAGTCCCTTCCCATTGAGTGGGACTGGCAAACGGGGGCGAGGCAGGAGACAGGGCGGTGCCCAGGGTGGGAAGGCAGCCATGACCCCTGTGGGAAGCCTGGGCTCCTACCTCTGGAGTCAAACCCTTCACCCCCCTGCCCTTCAGGTGCTTTCCTGTTTGGCTGCGTACACCAGAACTTGTGTGTACTTTGTCTCCTGCACGGATGAGTCTGCTAGCAATGCCACGGAGAACAGCAGTCTTCCTGGATTCAATCAGCCAGCTGAGTTTATTTATTCAGAGAACAGGCTGTGACACAATAACCACCTTTTTTTCCCCACCTAGTGAAAGCCGGCGAGTTTGTACTGCTCTGAGTGAAGCGATTAGGATCTGGCCCGGCTTCCAACAGCCCAGTGAGTCTACGAAGCATGCGCGGTATCTTTTGCAAAGAAAAAGGGCTTATTTCTGGACTGTCACTTCAAAGTTAGGTTTGAGATATTAGACTCTTCTGCTTTTGGTCCTCATATGGTCTCTGGTTTGTGTCGAATGTGAACGGAGTGCATCTCCTTCCCATTTCCGTGGCTGTATGGTTTGGATTTTAAAATAAATATCTGAAAGGTTCAAGGAAGTGTGAAGTGATTTTTATTTAGTGGATAAATAAGGGCCTTGGGAATCTACTAATGTGATGTGCTCAGAGCGAGTGTGTTGTTCATACCGCCTGTCCAATACCAGTAACTAATTAAAAAGAAAAAAATAGAAGAGTGCAGCATTATTAGTGCTGGGAGTGCTTGGCCAAGTCTCCAAGCCGCGTAATGGAATAAGTGGAAAGTCCAGGTGAAACAAATCCCCTGGCTACACACATGTTAGCGATTTGGGTGTAGGACCTGTCACTCTGGGTCTCTGACATCATGGGGTGAGGTATTTATGGCCAGCGAAGCAGGCTGGGGTTGGGAAGAGAGGAGGGATGGCTCTGTCTGGTTGATTCTGAGTGGTTATTAGTGTAATTTATGGGGTGATGAGACCATGAGCAGCCCAGCCCTGCCAAACTGAAGGCACTTTTCATCTAACAGAATGAATAGGATTTTAACAGGGATCTATCTCCAGTGCAGGCATCTGCACATGCCAGACAGCTTTATAGAGCCAGGAAGTAAATTCTAAAGCTTGCAAGTTCCTTTTCTTCCCTGCTAGTTCATGTCACCCAGAGGCTGCTTCCTTGCCCACAGGCTCATGGCAATGAGCACGAACTAGGTAACCCTCCGGGTGTGAGTGGCTCCCACGGCAGCTAATCGACCACAATCAGTGCCCTGTTCCAGGGAGGCTGCGATGCTCTTCCCGATCGCTGGAGTTTCACCTGGCAGCTGTGGAGGCTGCAGGGTAGCACAGTTGGGGCACTGAGGTCCGTGGGCCTCTTGCCACTGATATCAGAGGGCTTTTGGTTATGTTGCAGCGGGGTAAGCGTTTCCATGGGATGCTGATCCAGTTTCTGCACCGGAGGTCAAGCTGCAGCCCCTGGGATCCAGCTGCTGAGCCCTGGCCTTGCTGAGCTAACAGCCCTCAGCCTGCGTTGCATCCCCACACCCTTTCCAAGCTGACTTGCTCACCCGTGCCCTGCAGACTCATGCATCTATAGCTTGGCCCTCAGCACCCACTGGGCAACACCTGCTCAGCCCCTAGCACAGGCACCTCACTGCCTGGGAAAGGTCTTTAACACCATCCCTGTCAAAACCTATGCCTCTTCTTCTGACCTCCTCCCCCAGCCGTAGCCCCCTTGCTCTTGAGAAATGCTGGCAGGGAGAGAATGGCACAAAGGGGCATGTGCCTGGGGTTTGGTCAGCGGGTGAGACATAGGGGTTGTCTTCCCAGCCCCTCCTGAGGTCCCTGGGATGAACAAGCGAGACCCTAGTCACCTCCCTGTACAAAGCCTGAGAAAATTGCATAAACTTGTCAAGAAAACCTGGGAGGAATTAGCAGCAATTCAGGTGCTCCCTCTCCAGCTGGAGGGTGCAGGAGACGGCCTGGCCTTGGAAGCTGTCCCAGGACCCTGGGGGCCCCATGGGGGCCGTGCGTCTCCGCTCTCCTGTGCTGCCTGGGCCCTGAGCAGCAGAGGGGCTGGCTGGGGGAAGCTGCAGCGAGTGACCCTGGACCAGTGGGAAGGGATGAGGGGACACGGCTGCTCCACCTTGGCCCTGGCTTGCTCTCACCCTGCTCCAGCGGTGACTGCCATGTGAGGGAGGGCAGGGGGGTCTGCTTGGCTCTGGGTGGGTCCTGGCATCTGGTGCCCTGGCTCCCTGCCTGTGAGTGGGGATAGTGCCCTTTCCCCGGTGCACCGGGGTCTGTGGGAATAAACCTGTCCCTGCAGCTGTGGGACTGGGGTGGGAGCACGCAGCTGGCGAGATGGGAGCCAGGCCTAGGAACAGACGTGAGCAGGGCTCAGCTCACACAGGCCTGCCCGGTGCTCCAGGCTCCTCTGTCTCCACCTCTTTGCCATCTGCCTTCATGGCTTCCCCTCCCTTCATTGCTGCTCCCAGTTTCTCAGCCCCCCAGATGTCCGCACAGCCCTGCGCTGGCTTCAGCTGCACTTCCCCTCTGCAATTTGGTTTGCATTTTCCTGCTGACATGTTTATGGGGTGATGATGCTGGGGCAGCAGCCTTGGGGGTGAACGCCAGAGCAGCTACTTCCCCTGCTCGAGGAACACACAGCTTGCATGACTAGCTAGCAGCTGGGGGCCTGGGTACACGGTGCCCATGGGGCTGTCTGCCTTTCTCTGCCACTTTTACACTTTCCACTTGTGCAGGGGGGCAGCAGGACTGTCCGTGGCAAGGGGCAGCTGCAGGCTTCGCCCCAGCTGTCCTGGGGCCCGGTTGCACCCTGGATCTTGGGAACCAGCTGACCCCAAGTCATCCCATCCTGGCTTGATGAGCCCTGGGCCCCTGATGGGAGCTGCAGAGGCACGACATCCTTGCCCCTGCAGCAGGGAGGGGTGAGACCCCTCGGCTCTGGATCCAGGGTGCTGGGCCCCACTGGCAGGGCTCTCCTCCCGGGCCCAGAGCCCCGGGGCCCTGGAAACTCACCTGGTGCAAGCCCATGGGGGCAGGGTGCTGGGAGCAGCTGTTCCCACGCATGGAAGGAGTCAGCACCCCTGCAGCACAGCTGACCGCGCTTGGTGGGTGGCTCTGACTTGGCCGCATCCTGTAAGCAGGCAGGGCAGCAGCCGGGGGTACTAGCAAGCACCAGTGCTCACCAGGGCTCTGTGCAAAGCCAGCAGAGAGGCGGGCATGCTGCCCCAGGATCCTGGGCTCCTGGGATCTAAGCCACACGCCTGGTCAGGCTACTACCTCCACGTGCCCCGACTCTTACCCTGATGCTGTCCCTGGAAAAGGAGGAGGTGACAATGTGGCTGTGTTGCCCCAGCCAGTTCCTCTCACTTGGAGTGAAATGGGGAAGCCACGACATCCCCGAGGAAGGGGCTGCAAAGGGCCTGCTCCCTTAGGAGCGGAGTCACGGCCAAGACCACACACTGGTGTTTCAGCTCTTTGGGAAGCTCACGCGAGTGGGGAAAGGTGCCGAGCAAGCCGGCCAGGCAGGTGGGGAGCTGCAATCTGGTCTCTGGGGCAGGGCAGCTCCTCTCTTTACCTCCTCAGCTCCCCCCGGTCAGTTTGAAGTGACCCCATGGCATTTACATGGAGAAGTGGTCTATCACTGGCCCCAGCCATCCCTCTCCCTGGCCCTTTATCTCTACGAGTTGCTAAGTGCCGTGGCCTCTGGAAAGCGCAGACTCCATCACCCTCAGCACCACTTCACACTCAGAGGCGCTGTCTCCATCTCTGGCCTTTCCCAGCCTGGTTCCTGCCCTTGCCCTGCTCAGAGGTGCCCTGGGGCTTTGCACAACCCCCGGAGAAGCCTGGAGGCAGGGTCAGGGCAGCGCTCCCAGACTGGTTTGTCTCCAGTTCACTGCTGCAAAGACAGCCCAGTCCTGTGGACTGGATCCAGCCTGGACATGAAGCCCAGGAGGGGTGGGTTTGGACTGAGGCAGGAACATTTTGCATCAGTGGTTTTAAATCGCGTGTCTTACGGGAATGGCGCGTCTAGCAGGCGGGCTCCGACGCTTCGTTTTAAAACCACGAATCTAAAATGACACGTTCAGGGTGCATGAACAGGGCAGGGTCTTTGGTGCATCTGTGAAGATCTCAAGCAAGGAACAGATAAACGAGTGTCTCATTTGCATGTTTAACAGGCTCCATATTGCATGTGCGATGCTCCCTGGCCCAGACTCAAAGGGCCTTCTCCAAGGAATTTGCCCCCACGTCACGGCTTTGCCCTGAGAGAGAAAACAAATTCCAGCCTGGAGACCCTGCACTTTCATCCCAGCTGTCACCAATTAAGCGGCCTGTTGCATAAACACGAGAGCAGCTCACCTTGTTTTTCTTTTCCTCCTCTGCTGCGTGAGCAAGCGTCTCTTCCCACAATTGCGTTCTGGCACGAACGCTCCTTCCTGGGCACTGGTTAACAACGATATCGAGATGGGATTTTTCGCAGGGGGAAGACGTCATTTCTCAGCAGAAGCTGGAAGACAAGGGGCCTGGCTCTCTCTCGTTCCCCAAGGTGCGGCCACTTCCTAGGAAACAGCAGCCTGGGACTGCAGCTGGAACACAGTGAGCAATGGCTCTTGGGCTTGTGGAGAGAGACGTCTGCCTGGGCCCATGTGCGGCTTAGCTTCTGCCTACGGTCATTAGATGCGCAAGCAGCAAAGGTCGCCCCGCACGTGAATGTTGTGATGGCTGCTTTTAGCCCAGCTCTGCTCTCTTTGCTTTTGGGGGGCAGGGACTATACCGGGAGTATGAGAGCAACGGGGGAAGCCTGATCCTGAACAGAGCTGGGTTGTTCTAGCACAACGCTGCATCCGAGTCCCGCTCCTGTCTGCCCAGAGAGCACCACGGAAATGTTCAAGTTGGCAAGCTCTGCTCATTGACGCCTGCATTTAACCATCGGCTCAAACCGCACCATCCGGCTACCACATACATGGCAAGGAAAGATCTGCTCCCCCCCCATACGGGAGGGTTAATCCCGGTCAATTAATTCCACCACTCCTGCCGTGAAAATGAAACATGCCCCAATTACTGTCTCATCTCCCCTGGTGAAGGAGCAAAATCTCATTAGCACTTGAGTACCGCCAGCCCTGCGCCGGAGGGGGTGTCAGATGTGTTAATGGAAAACATTTTTCATTCTCTATTCAGGAATTGAGTGATTTCCACCAGCTGAGGAGAGAAGCCTGCCGCTGAGGGACTGATCCTTCAAAACAGCGTAGGGCACTTAGGCCCAGTTGCTCCCCTTCCCTCTCTTCCTCTGGTTCGCACTCGCATTTCTTCTTCTTCCTCCACACGGCAATCCCAGGCGCTCGAGGCCATTAACGAGGTTAAAAGCATTCATATTCTGGCTCCAGTGCAGATCTGAATTAGAAATAAATAAGATAAAGGGAGGAAGAGAAACCAATCATTGGACTTTTATTGCAGCTGCAGGAGGGCCCCGGGCCAACAGCAACGCCCTTCTTTATTAAGAGCGCCGGTGGTCGAAGGCATACGGTGGCACCCTGCCTGGTCCCCACCCCGTCACTGGTGTTAGTGCAGACTCTGGCTCCCTGGCTCTGGCCCTCTCCCAGCTGCGTCGCTCCGGCTGCTGCACTGTGGCCAAGTGTGCCCATACCCGGGCATTCAGGACCCAGCCGGGCTGGATGTTGGAGCTGCCAGTCACCAAGAAGACGGCACTCGGTCCCCAGAGCTGGCCAGCTGGCGTGTGCTCTGTGAGCTCCCTCCAGACACCTGTGCCAGGATTTGACCTTTTCAGCTCATGCTGTAGGGCCAGTGGGACAGGATGAGCTGGTTCAGGGCTCTTGAGACGTGGGTAGCAACCATAATTCCTCCTTGTCTTGGTCTCTGAAGAGTAAATTGGATGCTTATCTTGCTGGGATCCTATGACCCCAGCTGACCTCCTGCCCCTGGGGTGGGGGGCTGGACTCGATGATCCTCTGAGGTCCCTTCCAGCCCGAATGTCTATGAAATCTATGAAATCTCTCCTTGGTCAATGCTGCCCTTCACCGAGCTTTGCCCCCGGGCCGTGCTCAGGCAGCCCTGCTCCCCCCGCCGTCCAGAGCAGAGCGCAAGGGAGTGTGACCTGCTTGTGGCGTGGGGACGGACGACCCCCTGCAAGTCCTCGCTCACAGCCCTGAGGAGCAGCGAGGAGTCCTCTTGCCAGTGCCCAGCAGCCCTGGGTGGCTAGAGCCTGCATCTGGACCCATGCAGTGGGCAAGCAGACACACGTGTCTGAGGGCGCCGGAGCAGGAGTTGTGCGTGTGAAATGCACACGCAACACTCGAGAGCACCGGGGTGGGCAGAGCCGCTCTCCCCCGGGAGGGGAGGAGCAGACCGGAGGCCTTTGGAGCCTGTTGCACAGGGATTCTCTGGGCTTAACCAGAATGATCCTGTTTGTTTGGCTTGGCAGGGGAAGCTGCTTTCCTTTCACCATGTTTATTGACGTATGAATCAGCGCTGGCGCTGAGCGCGGGGACTCGGCCGGCCCATGCGAGCGCGGGAGTGTGTGTCAGGCAGCAGACCGGAGACGGCAGCCACGAGACTATTCATCATGTCACTTCCAATCAGCCCCCATCACGCAGTCCCCCGTGCGTGGGATGCTCTGCTGTCACGGGGCCGTCGCCCGCAGGGCTGCACGCGCTTGCCCAGCAGAGCCATCCCTGCTCGTTCACAGTCTGAGCGCACGGGGTTGTCGCTCCACAGACGGGGCCCCGGTGCCGCGACTTCCAGGGCATGGTCGCAGGACAGCCCAAAGGTCTGGGTGGGATCTGCTGCTGGCAGCAATGCACAGGCATATTTCTTATTCATACGGCTGGCGGATCTCCTCTCTGGGACAAGCAGCCTTGTCTCCTCGGTGTCCCCGCTGTGGAGGGCTCTTCATCCTCCAGCCATTCTCATCAGGTCCCTCCGACCCCCTTCTCTTCCCGCCACGCCTTTGCGAGTGTGTTCTGCCAGCGGCTCTCCATCCTAGACTTTGCATCGCTCTCTCTCCTGTCCTTCATTCCTCCTCTTTGCTTTCTTGGCCTCCCCTGAGTGGTACACGGACATTTCCTCCCTGCGACGGCAGCGACAAGGATTACTCGGTGCAGTGCTCACAGCCGCCACACACTGGAACTTTCATCTCGGACCTCGTGGATCTCCTGAAGGCTGACGGATGTGCTAAGCAGCCTTCTGCCACGCTAAATGGAAGGAGCGACTCCGTGCCTCTTTGCTTCTCGACAGCTGAAGCATGAAGAAGCCAGGCCTGAGCATGGACAAAGGCAGGGAGAGTAGGAGAGATTTGCGTATGACACATTCTCCTTCCAGGAAACCCACGAAGAACCACTGGACTCACTGTGAGCCTGATTTGCAAGCTCTGGGGTAGCTCCTTCGCTGTTAAATGCACCCAAATGAGAGGAGAGGCTCCCATCTATAGCAAAGCGACTGAAGCCTTGATGCAAGTGCCAAACCCAAGGCGGGCTTCATGATGGAGCTGGGACTGGCAACTCACTAAGTAATAAATAACATGAAAAGCACACTCTGTTTAAAGTTAACTCTTCATTTAACAGGCCAAATTCGATCTGGTTTCATCTCACACAGCACCCACTGCCCTGTTAGTAATCAGCAAATAACACGGGGTTATTACTGTAATTAACCCCCTGCTTGACACGGCAGGAGGCAGTTCCGGGTACGGAGGGGTGATCTTTCCCATGCCTTGGCGTGTCGGTGCCCTGCATTTCCTCAGGGTAATCTCTCATTACTTTCCCTGATAGGTTTTGTCAGCAAGGAAACCCACACCCAGCAGAGAGAGCTCCAAGCAGCCTGAGACAAAGCTGGGATTCAGAGCCTCCTAGTGCATGAGTCAGTCATATCATGGATGGTCCTAGCCTATGAGCTATTGATTTGGATGACACATGTGTCTGATTAAGGAAAGATGGATCTGATTACGCTGCTACAAGGTGATCTGTGAGCATCCAATAAAGGCAATGAATGAAGGCTGGGCTTGCACATACACGAAGGACCTCTCTTTCTGTTTAAGCATGTGCCAGAAGCTACGTCAGCCCGTGCCCCTCCACATCGGAGCTGCCCAGTATTCCCTCCGATGAGTAACCGCGGGCAGAGACTGGTGGGGCTGGGCAATGCACTGCGCCAGCTCTCTGATTAACAAGCCCCTGGCCAAGCGTGCATGTGTTTTATTTAGGAGAGGGGGTCCTGAGACAGGTCCACTGTGCTCAGCTGGGAGCGATGTGAAATGAGACCTCGCTCTGCTCGCCTGCACTCATGAGAGGAGAGCGTCAGCCTCGAGAAGGCCGCACAAGGTGGGGAAGGAAACCCTGCTCATTTCCTCCCGTGACCCATGCAATGACCTCCGGACATCAACTCCCTTCACCGGGTCTTGCTTTTGATTAAATGAGTACATGTCTATGTCTATGCAGGCACACACATCTGAATATCCTGATCGCAGTGGAAAGACCAGCCTGGAAACATCTCCGGTACAGATGGCCTCCGAGGCATGGAGCGTGTGACTTGCCCGCCATTGGTCAGAGCCCCATGCCAGAGCTGGGGGCAGCAGTCCTCTCTGAGCCTCAGCAGCGGTTCCCAGATGCCACCTCAGACTTTGCTTTGGTATTTGGATTTGCAGGTGAAATACCAGAGAAGCTTTGGTTTTGTAGCTTTCCAGTGCCCACCTGAAATGGCTTGTAGCCCAGGCAGGCAGCTGTGCTACATCTAGCCAGGCCCTTGTAGCCAGGTCCCAGAGTTGGCAGGGCGAAGTCAAAGGGCAGTGTGATCAGCATGGGGAAATGCAGACGCCACCTTTCTGAAGTCTCTCCCCGTGCCGGGCTGCCCATAACACCAGAAGTGCGATGCTGAAATCGAAGGCATCCCTGCCAATGATCACCTGTGCTGGTACCCGGCTGCCTATCAACTTGTAATGTGCTACATGTCCCTGCAAACACGGGCTCTCGCAGTGCGGCAGCAAAGGAATCGTTCCTCCAGTTGTCTCCAGCTGAAAGCAATAGGGCTGCGCTCTCTCCAGCTCCCATCCTGACCAGAACACAAAATCAAACAGACACCTTCCATCTGTGAACTCTCCACTGGAGTTCATGCTGGAACTGATAATCTCTCTGAATTTTTCCATCTGAGGCAGACTGAATCAGTTTCCACAGCTTTTGGGCAGGCGTTGAGGGGCCGTGCCAATTTTTTTTTTAAATGAAGACACCTGCAGGCAGCCCTGTGGGTTTTCAGAAGTCATCAAATCACAAGGCGGTCGGGCTGGCAGCCCCCTCAGGAGGTCACATCTAGTCCAGGCCCCCGCTTAAGGCAGGATTGCCCCTGTCTAAACCATCCCAGTCAAGTGTCTGCATGACCTGCTCTTAAGGATGGAGATTTCGCCCGCCCTCTGGGCAGCCTGTCCCAACGCTGAACCACCCTCCGAGTGAGAAGGTTCTTCCTGATACTCAACATGACTTTCCCCTGCTGCAGTTTAAGACCATTTCTCCTTGTCCTGTTTCCTGTGGCCACAGAGGAAAGTCTATCTACTTCTTTATGAGCACCCTTCAGATAGCTGAAGGCTGTTATCAAAACCCCTTTCAGTCTTCTCCCGGCTGGATATCCTCAGTGCTTTCAGCCCTTCTTCATCCACCTTGCTCCCCCGGCTTCTAATAATTTTTAATACTCTTCCAATTTGTCCACATCTTTCTTGAAGCATGGGGCCCAAAACTGGACCCAGGTGAGGCCTCACCAGTGCTGGGTGGAGCAGCAGAGTTTGCTCCTTCAGCAACTACTGCAGCTGCTCATGAGCTGCCAGGAGAGTCTGGCCCAGGGCACCTTCAAAAATGGGGCTTTTATGCACTTGTCTGATGTTGAGCTCAGGCTGGAGAGGTTGACATTAGTCAGCTTTCTGAAGGTGCTGAGCACCACGTGATGGAGAGTGCATCTCCCAAGGACTGCGCACATGCCGGCTCTCCTGGGAATATCAGTACAGGTGCGTTTTAGCTGCCGACTGTCTTCACTTTATGCCTGCACACACGTGGGAAAGCTAGGTGTAAGAAGTACTGGTACTAGGGACCTGCTAAGGCAATGCCAAGCATGGGGAAATGTTTCCAAAGGGCTTGAATGACTTCAAAGAGCCTAGAGACACATTTTCAAGAGTTTTTGGGTGCCTAAGTACGGGTCCAGAGAGATTTCCTTTAATAGCCAAGCAAAGGGAAATCCTGCTGGGTGTTCCTGCATTTTTTGGTGCCTCTGAAAACCTCTCAGGAGTCTAAACCCCTTGCAGTACGACTTAGATTTCCAGGTCATAGGCACTGTTGAAATGTATCCCACAGCTTTGCATCAAAAGCACCAGGACTAAAAGCAATGATGTCTTTTCTCCTGGCTTTGCCCTCTTGGTGAATGCCAAGGTGTGTGCCAGCTGCTACCCCAGACACTTAAAACAGCTCCATCTTCACAGAAAATAAAGCCCCTTGTTGTTCTTTCAGCTGAAAACCCATGTAATCTGCATGTAACTAGATTAGCGATGGGTGACTTTGCTTAGTTTCAGTTTCACATCATCCAGACAAGACCTGTTTGGCTGACTGACATCTTCAAAGGCCTAGGAATGCTCATGGAAATATATATTTTTCATGCTATTTGGATTGTCCGTGCCATGCTGGAACTGCGATTTTAGGTGGATGAGTCTGATAAACCTCCAGACTGAGGCTGATGCATTTAACTCCTTGCTGGTCTTGTGCTTCAATCCCAACTGGTGGGGTTGCCGGGGAGTTCAGATCCAAGTACCCTCCTGAAGAAGCAAGGTCCAAAGGACTCTCCCAGTCCCAGAGCATTACAAGGCCTTTTCACAGACACCATTTCCAAAATATTTCCCTTTTTACTCAAATGGCTAATTAACAGGAAATGCTAATTTGACAAAATCAAAGTGGATTGTAGGCATGCATTGACTTGATCAGGAATTTTGACAATGGGTTCTCAAAACGTTGTGTTTTGGTGAGGGAGAGATGCTTACCAGGAGGAAGTGTTTCATTTCAGTGGCTTTGTTTGATATGATATGATATGATATGATATGATATAGACTCACAGAGTCATAGACAATGAGGGTTGAGGGGACCTCCGGAGTCATCTAGTCCAACCCCCTGCTCCAAGCAGGATGATCCTCGACTACATCATACCAGCCAAGGCTTTGTCTACCTGTGTCTTCAAAACCTCCACGGATGGAGATCCCACCACCCCCCTGGGTAACCTTGTCCAGTGCTTCACCACCCTCCTAGTGAGGAAGTTTTTCCTAATATCTAACCTAAACTTCCCTTGCTGCAACTTGAGCCCATTGCTCCTTGTCCTGTCATCTGCCCACACTGAGAAGACAGAAGTGCTACGATACGATACGATACGATACTCTGACTTCCTCAAACAAAGATTTCAATGAGGTCATCTCAATGTTTCCAGAGCCATTTTTTTGGTTCCTGAAAATTTAACTTAGTGGGAAGCTTTCAAACTTGGTCTCCACATTCCAGCACGGGGAGGAAGGGTATTCTGAATGGCTGGTGTTTCCTGTACAACAGAAATGCTGCGTTTCTGAGCAGTTGGTGGCGGTGGCCTCAGATCCACCCCACCTCATGCTCATCCTGCTTCAGGGAGGAGGTCTCTCAGCTCATCTCATGGAGAAGGATTCATCTGGCAGGCCGTGAATACCTGCCATGCTGAGCACCAAATCTGGAGCCAGGGTTTGGAAGGGCAGCCTGACAAGTGTCACCTAGCCTTCCTAGGAGCAGTGCTTGGTTTGAGGGCCACTGTGTATAGGCAATGTGGACACGCACTTTCTAGCTTGTGCCCCAAGCTCCTGCCCCTGGTGTGCATCAGCCCAGCTCCTCCTAACATGAGCAGAGCCAACCCACCCCAGCACCAGCTCCCTCTCCAGGCCTGTCCTCTCCCGCGGTGCCTGGGGGGAGGTTTGCACAGCAGCCTGCGGGTGCAACTGAAATCCAGCCTGCCAAGAAGAAGCATTGGCCAGGAGGAGGGAAGAACAGCTCGCTCGCAGCCCGCGCTTGAGAGCAGCCAAGCCGAGGGCAAAGGCCTCTGCATACTTGGGACCTTCCCTCAGCCCTGCTGAGGATTTTGTGGAGCGTTCACGGAGCCTGAATGAAAACAAATGTAAAAACGATAGGTACATTTGTAATCTATTACCACGCGGGCTTTATGAAACCCTAAACCCGCTGGCACGGCGAGCGAGCTGGTGGCTTCCAACATATTTCCTTTTAAATGGGAAAGTTACTTCAGATCAAGCTGGTTCTCTTGCAGCCACTTTTAGATGGGGCCCAGCTCCTCCGTTGGAACCGAAAGGGTCTAATGAAAACAAACCCCGCGCGCCACATTGATCTAATTACTCTGGCAGCAGAGGCCTCGCTCCCCTCCGCCACCGTCCCGGCGAAGCCAGTTCACGTCTTGGGAAATTTCAAGCGCTGCTGGGGTATTGGGAAGGTCCGATGGAGTCACGGGAGAACTGCGAGGGTTGGGGGGGTCTTTTTCTCTAATAGGCCCCCCAGGGAAGGTGCTTGGGCCAACAGCCTGGCTGGAGGAAAGGCCTTTTAACACGTATTCCCCATCTGCAAAAACTACCAGGAGGGTGGATGACTGAAAATTTGGGGCATGCAGGGTGGAAAGGAGCCGCACCGGGGTCTGCTTTCACCCCGGCGTGCTTGGGCTCCGATACACGCATCGCCTGCCCGTGATGCACATTGCCCTGCGTGTTGTCCCAATCGCGTGTCTCCTTCGCACAGGGCTGCAGAACCCGGTGCCGGTGAGCAGAGCTGAGAGGGCAAAGAGTGTGGGCAAGGTGAGTGCAACCTGCCTGCCATCTGCACGGCCCCAGGGACGAAGCATGGAGCTACAGAGGAGCCGTGAGGATGGTTTAGGATTTATTTTATAATAGCAGCACCTAGAGGTCCATCGTGATAGGTGCTGTGCACGCAGAGAAGGCAGCCCCTGCTGCAGGGAGCTGTGTCACAGTCAAGCACGGGGAGACTCTCTTTGGGGTGACCTGGGCCTTGCACAAGACCGGGGTCCTGCAGACAGCAGCGCTGGGCCGTGGCATTCAGGGTGGTGGCACAACTATGCGGGGTGAGGCTGCTTCCCTGTTTCTGAGCAATGGTTAGTGCATGCTGCCTCATGTCCCCTTGAGGTCATTTTTTTTGCACGTGTTCCCTCATGCTACTTTGAGGCCACTTCCTGTGCACGTGTTTGCACGTGTGAGTTCTGAGCAAGCAGCAGGGACCCCATGCATGGCATTGCACTGATACCCTGGGGCCGAGTGGCAGGACCGGGACTGGGAGGCTTATGGCAAGAACCACTCACAGCTTTTCCCTTCCACCTCCAGAACCAGTGCGCCCAGGTGCCTTGTCCCCTTGCCTTCATCATGTGTACAAGTGCCCCGTCTTTTCAACCTGCCTCTTCCCTTCCTCCAGCAGGTGCTCTTGTCCCCCTGGGTCTGTCTCAGGCAGCTGCCCTGGGATGCCAGCACAGGATCTACGAGAGAGGAGGAGACAGGCTCCCTGCTGCCATTCCCCATCGCTGCCAGCCAACACCCTCCATGCATCTGCTTGCACTAAAGGCTAGGAGGGGCCTATGCATGCTCCAGGCATTGGGAGATTTTAGCTGCTAAATGCTTGGACGTCTCCGCGGAGAGTGTGTGGATGGGAACTTTGACTTGGCAAAAAGCTTTTCACCAAAGCAGCGGTGGACCCATCCATCCCACCACCACCCCTGCCTGCTTCCAGGCATCGGGACGCTCTTGCTTCTCAAAGAAAATATTGCTGGAGTTGCTTAAATATTGCAAAACTGTGTCTTTTTCCTTAGCTTCATTCTTAGAAACAGCTGAACTGCTTCAGTCAAATTAAGGGGGAAAAAAAAACGGGAAACAGAAAGGGAAAGTCCAGCTGGAGGCAGATGCCGGCATGGAATATGTCAGCTTGTGTGGCTGTGCCGGACACCGGCGTCAGCCCCTGGAAACAAGATGTTGGACTGGGAAGCATCAGGCGACTTCCAGAATAGGGGATGCCAATCCTGGTGCCCACCAGCAGAAGGGGCAGAGCTTACCCAGGGTGGGGGGACAGGAAGAACAATGAGTGAAAGAAGGGTCCTGCTTGTGTTTCATTCTTGCGTTGGACCCAGTGAGCTTATGGGCTCTAATTGCTCACCCATTTGGACAGGGCAGGCAGGACCCATGCCATGGCTGAGGCAGGGACCAGGTGTGGAGGGCTTTGCAGGGTCTAGTGATGGGGTGCAGTCCTGCACTCTTCCCCTTGTCTGAACAGGTGTGGGGGGAGTGCAGGGAACGAGGTGCCCTGGAAGGCTCCAGGGCTGCTGCTGTGCTTGATCCCAGCCTGCTCCAGCAACCCGTGGGTGTCTGAGGAGATGCCGTGTGTCATGGGTGTCCTGCTGGTCCTGATCCCCTGTGAGATGGAGGCCCCTGCTCCGGAGATCAAGTGCAGTTTCCAGGACATGTCCTGGCAGGAGCTTAGCAGGGCTCACCTGACGGAGGTGTGATGTGATCAGGCAAAGGAGCAGGGCTCTGCGGTGGGGTCAGGAGTCTCAGAGCATGCAAAGTCACAGAAAGGGGCACTTTCTTGTGGAGTTGGGCTCCTCGCTGTGGCCATTTTTTGCCACGGGCCCTGCTGGACCCTTTGGTGATTTTTGCTTCTAAAACACTCCTACAGGCTCGTGATGAAAGGTATATTTATTGTACTTCAGCTTGGAAAGTTGTTTCAGATGTTTCCAATTCATCAACCCGCTCAGACATCTGTTCCTGCTTGGGGCAGGAAAGCTAAACTTGCAAAAACCCCGTGTTTACTTTGGAGACTTTTAGGATGCGCCCTCTAAGCCCGACAAGTTGTCAGACCGGTAACTTGCAGCTCGCCAGCTCCAGCACCCGACGTCCAGCGAGGGATGGCTTCAGGTGCTACCCCGAGGGATGTTACAACTGGGGCTGGAGATACCTTCGCTTTGTGGCCTGGTACATGGGGCCCTCTCATGGCAGGGACCAGGAGCTGTTTCATGCCCTGCTGGCACCAGAGCCGGATCGCTGAATGGAGGCCCGTGTGCTTGCTTGGGCCCCATCCTGCTCTCAGATATTTGAGGCGAGGGAAAGGGAAAAACTGGATCTTGCTAGAAGCCACTGAAATGGCCCAGTCATGACCATGATTTGCTGGGACAGGCGTTGTCGAGACTGGACGCCTACGATTCATGTCCTCTTCTCAGTTTGCAAATGGAAAGCCAGGTCCCCCAGCCCAGATCCTGCACCACAATTGACCGGCTTCTCCCACTGGCCTGGCACTGTCTTCCCACTTCAGGGCTCCACAGAAAGACAGTGGGTGCAGGCTGGCTTGCACCCAGGGCCCACCTCACCCCGTGGACTCTGCACGGGCAGGACCTGCTGTGGCAGAGGCAGGGCATGAAATCCTCCGGCAGCAGGTGCTAGGCAGCCTGCCCCGGGAAGCAGCGGTGGTGGCAGTGGGCTGTTCCTCTTTGTGCTGCATGGAGGATGGAGGTGCTGCTTGCCAGGGCCTAGGAGATTTTGAAATCTGGCTTTGCTCCCGACGAAGAGCTCAGGAATCCTCCACCCAGAACATTTCAAAAGATGCATTTCGGGTCAATAAAAATCTTTAATTTAGTCACAGTCCAATCATCTTGTTTCCATTTCAGCTTTCATTTAAAAATTACCCCGTGCTCGGCTATGAAAAATTAAAGTTGTTGCAAATACCTAGTAATAATAATAATAAAGAGAACCCCGGACCAAAAATGCTTCATCCTGGAAATGTCAGAGTGGGGTGTTTCCACTGTGGCGCAGCTTCGCTTTCCGGTTTTCTCCCCCGAGACGTTCTGGTGAAATCCAGCCTGTTGCAACAGGAGGCAGTGAGCTGGCTCGTCCCCAGCTGGCCTCGGGATCCCCTCTGCACCACTTCGCATTGACAGTGGGAAAGGTCATGGGGACGAGGATGGGTGCTGTGACCCTCACCCCGAAGCCGAGGTCCAGGGAGACGCTGTTTCTGCCCCAGCTGCTCTCTCTCCACCCTCCCAGCTCCGTCCACATCACTTTTCAGGCTCTCTTGTCCCACCCTCGGATGCCGCTGCCCCTGCAGTGCATGGTCTGGATGAAGTACATCCTGCCTTTCCCTTGCTCAGTCTCTTCCCACGGTGCTGACAGGACCCCACGGGGACGGCTTGGCCCTGCTGCCCCCCATCCCTGCTTGTGTAGCCTGCAAGCTCTTTGGGGCCGTGACTGTCCTCGGTGTGTGCGCTGCCGGTGCCCAGGACACCAGACGAGGCGGTGCAGAACGCCCCGGGGACCGCGGGAACCAGGGCCGGTCTCTCGCAGCACGGCCGAGGCGTCTGGTCTCTGGGCTGCTGCCCCGGGCGAGGAAGCCCCTGGAATGCCAGTTTCTTAATTAATCCTGAGCCCTGTCCCCTGCCTGGGGCTTGAGCCGCTCAGCGCCGCCTGCCCCCGGCCCAGGGGAGAGTGGGAAAACTTAATTGCACTGCGCTCTTCAAAGTTGCACAGAAGCCGCCCTGCCATTCCCAGGCGCAGAGCCGCGAGCTTCCTGCCGGCTAATCCCGAGAGGCAGACAGGCTGTCTAGGGCCTGGGCAAAGGCAGGCCGGTCCTGGCAGCGCTGCCCCCCCGCCCTCCAGGGCGAGGCAGAGATTCTTTAATTAAAGTGAGCGTTTCCATGGCGGGGCGCAGGGAGCTCCTGACAATGGGCCGCGCACAATCCCCCCAGCACCTGCTGTCCGGCATGCCTCGGATGTTTCTTGCACGGGTTCCTCAGATGCCCGCAAAACATCTCGCAGGCAGCCTCTCGCCTCCAGCTGGCAGGAGACCCGGGCAAGCGAGAGCAGAGGGCTCAAGGCTGCAGTTGCACGGACCTTGAGCCTCAATTGCTCCCATCCCGGCTGCCTGCGGCTGTTCCCATGCCTAGGGAGGGCATGCTTGGGTACATGGGTCCTCTGAGGGCTCTCAGGAGCTGGTGCCCCCCGGGCCGGCTTGCGGGAGCTGTCTCCACCAAACAGGTCACTGCCATGGAGGAGCCTCTTCATGCCATCGCTCTATGCCTGGACCATGTGTCTTGGCCTGGAGGGTGGAAGTGGTTTGCATGGGGGGAAGGAAGCTGGCTCCTCTGTCCACCCCTTTGTCCTCACTCCAGCTCCCTGGCAGCACGTCCTGGCCCAGCCAGGGCAGCTGGAAGCTGTTGTGCTTTCTTAAGTTTCTATGTGTGGTGTGGGGGCTCATCTCAGCTAGCGATGATGGGAGACAGCGGAGAGGAAGGAACCCCCTGGCAGAGCACTGCAGCCTGCACCCCTGCTACAGAGGTGCAGTGCTCGGGATGTCTCAGCCATCTTCAGTAGTTCACCACTCACCTTAGAAGCCCTCTGCTCACTGCTGACTGGGAACGCCTTAACTCTCAATTCCCTGCAGTTATTCTGTACACAGATGTAATGTTTCCAGCCGGGGTCAGCCCCTGCCTTTCATGAAGCTGTCGAGGAAGCAGAAACAAGAGGTAGTGGGTGCCATCCAGCTCTGCACTGCCCCTGGGACTGGGAAGGCTGTGGGCCTGGGACCCGTGGTGCACACGGGCTTTGGAAGATGTCTTCAATGTCTGAAAACTGCCAGGATAGAGATGCGGGCAGGAGGCAAGATGCTGGCCAAGAAGCTGCTGGGCCCCCTTCGCACTGCCCAGGGAGCGGCACGATTGGTGTAGAGAGACGCGGGCATAAGGGCTTTTCTGACAGGGAGCCTGGATCCATCCAGGCTGCAGGGCAGCAGGGATACTGGAGGGCACGCCTGAAGCAGGGGCAGAGATGGGACGTGGGGACAGGGCATGGCCAGGCCAGAGCCCGGCGCACACCTGGGCAATGGTGAAGGGCACTGTCTCGGCCCTGGGAGTGCTGGTGGGTGTCTCCAAATGAGCCCGGAGCATCCCTAGGATCTCCGCTCAGGTTGCCTGGAGGCTTGAGCGCAGGGAAGGTCCCCACCAGCTTCTTTCAATGCGGTCCAACTTGGAGACATTTTTGTGGGTTGTAGTGAACGACCCCGAGGAGGAGGTTAATGCCGGTGCCTGTGGTTAGCAGTCACCCACATGCTGGAAGCTCCTGACACCGCTAACGAGGCCCATGTGTGAGCATGACGAAGCGCCGCGTGTGGCAGCATCTCTGCCGGGTCACGTCATGTTCTGCGCGGCGGTGCTGGGGGCAGGGTCCTGGCCCTCTCCTGCCGGGCTCTGCTGTCTGGCCTCATCCGGAGGCCTGTTCTTCCCAGCAGACAAGCCAGCCCCCCTGCTCTCCAGGGCAGCCTCCGGAGCACCCTCTTCTTGGCAAGCAGGACCTGGCCTTAGTGGGCACTGCTGCCTCCTGGCCACACAGCCATCTGTTTCAGGCAGAGGCAGGAGACCTCTGCCCTCACCTCCGTTTGGCATCTCTGGCTGCTTCCCTTAGTCAGTGCAGATGTGACTCGAGCCCAAGGGTCCCCTGCCCTCCTTGTGTTCTGGCAGGTGCCTTGAAACCTCCCCTCCGAGGCAGCTGCAGCTTCTACAGAGGAGCTGGTTTGCAGCCAGGGCAGTGGGAACACCCCCTGTCCCGAAGCAACCGGTCTGCACCTGCCCGGTGCTTCCTCCGTGAGGCTGGCAGGTGGCTTGGATCATCCCGGCTGTTTCCTTGGGTGTCCCCTGCAGCTCTGGGCTCACCATCTGCCATGGAGGTGTCCAGACTACCACTCAAACCTGCACCATGGTGGAAAAGAGCTGTGTATCCTGCTGATGGCCTGGGCCCAGAGCAGGAATCCCGGTTGTGCCAACCCCTGCATGACACCCCCCATGGTCAGTGCATGCCCGGGCACTGGGTCACTGGCACTGAAGTGGTGGGTCCTGTCTGGTCGCAGTCGGGGCAGTGGATTTCTGGCTAGCAAGAGCCAGGAGTTTGCCTGTGTGGAGAGCAGCTCTTCTGCTGGCACCTGGCTGCTGCAGCAAGTGCCAGCAAGCTCTGCACAAGCTAGGAGGGAAGTGGGTCTGTAGTCTTGCACTGCCCATCAGCTCATGCCCCCTGGGATGAGATCCAGTGCCATCCCTGTCTACAGGCTGCAGCCCCCATGCAAAAGTAGGCAGGCTGGCAGTGCCCTGCCCCATCTCTTTTACTGGGTTTGCAAGGCCTCCCTGCTAGCACTAGCCCAGTAGGACCAATAAGAACTGACAAATCCCCCTTGCAAATCTCCGGATGTTGTGGCTACTGGTGGTGAATGGCCCCATTGCCATCATCAAGCAACGACGTCATGTCCTGTTATCCTGTCACAGCAATGATCGTGGCAGGGGGGTCCTGCACAAACCGTGCTTCGCCATCGCAGGAAATATGTTTTTCACTTTCCTCCCCTGCTTAAAATAGCATTGAGTTTTTGTTGAGCACATGATAAAAGGAAAAGAAAAGCTAATTGAATGATGCAGGGAGTAAAAACATGTGGCGGAGTAAAAACAAATTAGCTTCACATCTGTTTCATGTAACCCTCAAGACTCGTCTGCATTCGATAGCGGTAATGAAAAGAAGATTGAACTGCAGCAGTGTGCGCTGCCCAGCTCTCCTGTATCCAGAGGGAAATGCTGCACTTGCCTTGGATGCTCCTGGGTGGAAAATGCCCCACCAATCAGATGCCGTGGCACTTTAGCTGCAGGGAAAACAAGCTTGTGGCTGCAAGGGGGACAGGAATAGGACAGGGCAGGGGTGATGCGCATCTTGGAGCTGTTCAGTTTTGGGCTGGGGCTGCTGCAGCATTCGGGGGCCCTGGAGATGCAGGCCTGGACCTAGCTTCTGGCCCCTTGACATAAGGAACTTCTCCTTGTGTCCCTCTGCTAGAGCCTGGGGAATTACCCAGGATGGGATGGCAGCGTTTCCCCGGACTAGTGTCCTTGTATAGCTACACCACCTCTGAGCCAGGGAAAGTACCTGGTCTGAAAGCCTTAGACCAGACTCGTACTGGGCCTGGCACACCTAGCACCTTCCCTCCATCTCGCCTGTGCCCTTACCCTGGCATGTGCAGCTCCAGACAGCTGCTTAGCCCATACCTGTGTGACCTCCGCTCAGCCAACGTAGGCTGGGGTGGAAACCCTCTGCGTTACCCCCGTGCCTGGCAGTGTCCAGACCTGTGGGGTTGGGGCTAGGCCCTGCATATATGCATCCATCCTGCCTATGAGCTGTGCGCGGGGACCCTCTGCGTGACTTGCTGCTCGCAGCCAAGGGTGAATCCAGGCTGCAAAAAATAAAGAAGGGGTGTGAAGAGGGAGGAAGGGCTGGAAAATGTTAGACAATGGTGGCGAGTACTGAGAGGGAGATCAGAGGCAGCTGAACAACACAATAAGCTGCCCAGGGAGGATATTAGCTTTTAATGAGGCTGCCTTTAATTTTATCCCTGGCAAGGAGGAGACAGGCCTCAGCTCAGGCGTCTTTAATAATGGCCTGCACTCCACAGGCCAGTGATCCTGAAACAGGGCCTGCCTTCCCTTTCCACATGTTCCTCTGACTTGTAGACAACACAAGGGGCAGAAAAGTGCTGGAATCAAGCAGGGGAAAGCCTGTGCTGCCTTCAGAGCTGTACCAGTCTGCGCTGCCATCCCACGGCTGTGGCCTCGCCCTCACTTCCACAGCAGCCAGCTGTGACATTGTACTTGGAGACATAGAGGCACTAGCCATCGGGAGTTGGACACCGTGGGCAAGGCACACACTTTTGTCTTTGTCTGGGAAGCACCACCTGAACCCGTTGAGCAATGAGCATGCCTTGTCATGAACACATGTGACGGCCCACCTGAAAGGAGACACGGGCACATGTGATCTGTCTGCAGGATGGTGTCTGGGCCCCGGGCAGCCCCAAACCTGTGGGGAGGGCTGAGCACTGCAGTCAAAGGTCTCCAAGGAGGATGCTGAACCCTTTGGTCCTGGACGCCATTGGTTTACAACAGTACGAAGCCTGGGGAAGCTTGCACGGACTGCGTAGGCTGCACAGGATACCAGCCGCTGCACCCCTGCCAATGAGGAGCCCCTGAGAGCAGGCTTGGCCTGCTCGACTGCTCTTTGAAAGCCAGTGGGGAAAGTCCCCTTCACCTTCCAGAGACAGCCATGCTGCTGTGACGGCCCAGCAGCCCATCCCCATCTGCCAGTGCAACGTCCCTGGGCCCTCCAAGAACCTAAGCAAGTCTGAGCCCACGTGGTCCCTTCAGGGAACAAAGGTACCACAGCTGGAACAACATCCTCCAAGAGCTCCAGCTGCCGCAAGCACAGCCGGAAGTAGAACAGCCGCTCTCTCCAGGGAGCTGGGCTTTTTCTCTCGTCCTTGGCA
The DNA here is from genome assembly GCF_052110815.1 of Crocodylus siamensis. Classification (NCBI taxonomy): domain Eukaryota; kingdom Metazoa; phylum Chordata; order Crocodylia; family Crocodylidae; genus Crocodylus; species Crocodylus siamensis. The sequence goes on along the minus strand of NC_143401.1, from coordinate 901,488 downwards.
TCCCTCGTCCAGTTTATCTCCATCTGGGACATCAGCGTTTCTGTCTGGGTAATGCAAAACCGGATCCAGAACAACCACAGTGCTGGCTGTGGTGCTCATGCGGGTGCTCGCTCCCCTTGCTGGCAACTGGCAGTGGAGAGGAAGCTGCGACATGGTTAATTTGCACAAGTGACAGCAATGTGAAACAGCTCCAAGGCCCTGTGGCCAGCAGGCCGCTCAGACAGCTTGGATTCCTGGTCCTGGTTCTCTGCTGGGCCTGAGTGAGCTGAGGTGGAGGTGGCATCACGGGCGCAGGAGAGGAAGAGGCTGGTATCTTTTTGGTGCGTTCCCCCCAGCACCTCAAGGAATAGTCTTTTCAACAACCCCATGAACTAGAAGGTGCATCCCTGGGATGGACTTTGAAGCCCAGCTTGTTCTCGTTTGGAGGTTGTTATTAAAAAAAGAGGCACTTGCGTGTTTTCTGGTGAAATATTTTGCTCAAATGTTTCCTCCTCTCCTCGAGCTTGAAACAGAGCATCCCAGTGATCAAAAACATCCCCGGAAGGAGGAGGGAGAGGGAATTTCTACTGGTGCCCTCACGGGAGAGAGGAGAGCCCAGACTGCTGCAAGGAAGGCTGTGAGAGATGTGGGAAGCCACTGCCAGGTGCTGCAGCACAGCGCCCAGCTGAACTGGAAGCAAATGGGTCCATGAGAAAGAAAGGGCAGGGTGGGGGTTAAAAGCAGGTCAGGCCTTGCAGTGGTGGTGGGAGATGTGGATGGATGAGGGTGTGGAGATGCTGAGGTGCAGCTCCAGGGCACCGCGTGGGAGGGTTCAGCCCGTTTCCACCGGGGCAAGGGATGGTGGCACAGGGTCTGTGCGGGGCTGGAGGCTTGCTCTGCTGCATGAAGCGACCCAGTTCTGTGGACCCTGGTAGCCTCCAGGGTTGCACCTGGCCTTGTTTCCCCAGCCACAGAGGTCTGAATGCAAGCCCTGCCGGTGCTTACCCAGGCCCGCCTGGGCAATGCCTTGCAAGGGGGCACCTGCACAAGCCAGTGAGGGAGCTGCTGGGCTGTGCTGCTCTTGGCATGGAAGGAGCTCAAGGCGGGCTGGGGTGGGGGATCCTTTCCAGCTACATCCCAAACTGCTGCTGAAAACCCCCAACTGCATCCCATGAGTTCCTGCCACAGCTCTTCCAGGCACAAGACCCCAGCTGGGCCAAGGGGCTGCCATGACCACAGGCAGGACCAGACCATGCATTTGCATGACACATGCTTTCACGGCCCTGTTATCGGGAACAGCATGATTAGGGCCCTGTGCATTAGAACAGCTGGGAGGAATTACCACCCTGAGCCCATATGATGGGAGATGGGGAAGAGCGCGGTTTAGGTCTGTAAAATATGCATTGCTATGGAACAGAACGCCCTGGCGACAGCCCTAAATTACACTCATAGCTGCTGGCAGCGCCCTGCCATTTAAATAGGTTTCATTCGACAGTTTTGCAAAGCTGATGCATGACCAGCACCTGTGGGTGCAGCTGAGCCCACCTCTCTCCGTTCTAACGTGATATTGACCACCTTGCAAGGTCTGGCTGCGTGGGCTGGAGGCCAGGAGGCTGAGCAGACCTCCCTTTGCACAGGCTCCCGGGCCAGCCACCCAGGACAGAGGGACCAGGGACGGAGAGGAATGACGAAGGTGGGCAAGGTGCAAACTGTTTTGGAGACAGGACTGTAGCCAGGGTGGATCCAGCGGGCTGGGGGGCAGTGAGGCAGTTGCACCCTGCCTTTGACTCCTGCTCCACCCAAACTTTAAAACCAAGTACCTGGGACAGGCAGCAGCATTTCTATTCAGGCAGTGCTGAGAGAGTCACTTGACATCATGGCTCATTGCCACTTTCCTGATTCCTGCTAATCTCTCCCTACTCCACAAGTGTTAAGGACCATTTTTCCTTCTTAATGATCTTGTTGTTCCACTATTCCAACTATCCTTTCTCTTGCTGTGCTGCTGTCTGTTAGCCCTTCCTGGTAAGATCCCTCACTAGCTCACAGCCCTCTAGACTGTTTTTACCTTTAGCTAAAAGACTGAACTTGGGTGGTAATATTAACTCAGATGTAGAAATGACCAACAGTGAAGTATTGGAGGGACCATTGGGATGCTAAAGAAGGCTAGATGTTGTTTGATGAATCTGAATAGGAGACAGACATTGAACTAGAATGGCTGCAGGACTAATGACAATAATTTTTTACTATTTTTTGCCTAGTTTGTAGTGTTTTTTTAAAAACGTGTATATCATTGAGCCAACTACAGCATATTCCAAGAGTTACATTTGTTCTTGCTTTGATCTTAAACTGCCTAATACAGTGCAAGCCCCTGTAGCATATGGGCAAAGCTTCTAGTTTCTCTTCAACTGGAGACAAACGTGCGTTGTGGTGTATGTGATGAGGGGCCACCCCACCTGTACCCCCTTTTCCAAATCCTGGATCCACCCATGACTGTAGCTGCTGCCGATATGTGCCCAGGAGCTGGGCTCACCCTCATGCTTTGGCAATGCTTGTGCCGCTGGGAATACAGCCCCATGCCGAGCCAAGCTACATTGCACTGAAGGATGCAGCGCGCAGCCCTGGCCTGCAGATGTCTTTGCTCCTTCTTATTTAGGGAACTCTTGGGCGTGACCCGCATTGTATGGTGAAGGGAATCCGGAAGAGAACAACCTCCTGCCGGAGCAAGAGAGCCGTTTCGCAGCTGCCTGCCATGGGGAATCTTCCAGCCATGTGGCATGGTCTCAAGGCTGCAGCTCATGACCTATCACGCAACCAGCAGGCAGGCGAGCCAAGGGGCAGGAAGTCGAGCAGCCCGTGCTCCCCTCTGCTGCTGGGGCCTCGCTGCCAGCTGGACGGTCTTGCGTAGCTCTGAGAGCACCCCAGATACTTACAGACCCCAAGGGGTTGTGCAGCACCCGGCCGTATGGCAGGGACTGGAAGAGGACTCGCCTTCAATGTGCTCCTCCCCTGCAGTGTGTGCGGAAGAAGAATGGCCAGGGAGCAGCCAGGAGGCATTAGGAGCTTTGATTTGTCCATGTTCTCAGCACAGCTGGGACAACAGCATCTGTCGACCAGCCCTGGAGGGGCTGAATGGGCTTTGTCTGATGCGGGCAGGTGGCCCCCCAAGCCCAGGTGGCTCGTTGTGTTGGATGAAGTGTTCACACTCACTTGTCAGTGCTGCCTACCATGTCTTTGCAGCCCTGTCCACCTGTGCCCTCCCACCCCAAGCCTGCATTGTCTTCTTGTTCCCCTGCATTAGTTTCTTGTTCCCAGCATCAATGGGGCTGGCCTGTGCAGCCTGGCAGCCAAGGGGGAAATTGCACCAGGGGAGCCCAGCGCCCGTCCTGGGCTTGGGTAGAGGGCACTTGCTGGGTCATCTGCTCATCACATGGTTGTTCGCACTGCAACCCCACAGCTGGGCTGGGGCCAGCGGGCACCGGGGCTGGCTGACTCTGGCAGGGCCTGCAGGCTGACACCTTAGCGTACCCCTAGGTATTGTACTACACCTGCCTTGCAATGCATGTTTGCATGTTGGATGCATGGGCCAGGCATGCACCTGCTTGCTTTCTGCTCCACACAAATGCATGCACACATGCATTGCACATGCCTGTTGTGGGATAAGGCCTGGCCCAGTCCCTGGCAGGACCATAATGCCTGCCGGCCGGGAAAGCTTGTTGCCTCTGTTTCCCTCTCCAGTTTGAAGGGGAGGTTGTCCCCACCCCAGGGGCATGGGCAGAGCTGGCCTGTCCTAACGCAGAGACATGGCATGTGCTGCAGACCACCAAATGCCTGCTTGAGTCCCGCTTTCCATCATGGTCCCCGCAGCTGCAAAGCGGCTGGGATGGAGCAGCAGACAGAGTAGAAGCATTCGGGTGCAGAAGGATGGGGCTGGTGCCCGCTGTCCCCTGCCGCTTTAGCAGGGCTGCCTGTTTCTGAAGCCAGATGCCCAGGGCTGCAGGTCAGAGCCCGTCAAGGAAGGCCTCTTGCTTGTGAGTGACAGGTCAGCGAGGGGGCGTCAAGAGGGGCACGGAGGCAGAGGCTGTCTGTGGAAACGGGTCATTGCAGGAAACAAAACAAGTTGCAACAGCTGCTGGCTTCTCTCGAGCACTCGGCCACGGCCATGGGGGTGTGGCTCCTGGCAGCCGGCGAGCAGAGTGCCCGTGCCAAGGACCAGATGAGGGAGGGACAGTGAAAGCCTCCAGCTGCACAGGGTGGGCTGGATGCATGTGTGACCTAGAGAGGGCACGTCTCCCCTGGGGCATCGCACCCTCCCTGCTGCAGGCTGCCCATGCCAGCTCCGACGGGGCAGGTTGCTGCCCGCACTGCCCCTTTTCATGGGGCACAAGTCCGGCAGGCTGGCAGGGCCAGGGGCAGCTGCAAGGTGCAAACAGCCCCCTGCACCCTGGTTTTTGTCTGAGGTGAGATTAACTCTCCCTTGCCCCTGAGATCAGTGTAGGGGCCATTTTCCCTCCCAGGCTGGGGAAGGGAAGGGCTGTGTGGGAGCAGGGTTTGAGCTCCTTGCTAGGGAATGGGTCCTAATGGGGGCCCCGCTCCTGGGGTTTGATTGAGGGCCTGGGGAGAGCGCAGGGTCCCGGCTGAGGTCCCGTCACCCTCCAGCGCTGACTGGCCCCGTGGCAGGTGTGAAGGGAAGGCTGCACATCTGGGTGCCCCAGGGACGGGGGGACTTGCACAGCTGCCCAGAGCATGAGGTGAAGCCTGGGGGTGGCGATGAGAGGATAGAGCTGCTATCTCCACTGCTGGCAGGTCTAGGCTTCCTGCAGTGCTCTCATCGAGCCAGGCTTGGGCTGCTCTTTGGGAACAGCGCTCCTGTCCCCAGGGACCCCTGGGCAGCCATGGACGGAGCCAGTGGGGAGAAGAGCCAGAGAGGGGGTTGCCTGGGATTCCTGTGGCTATATCTTCACTCCCCTGCATGCCCCTTCTCCAACACAGCCCCCAGCTCCCAGGCACCTGCCCATGGCCCTCAGATCCCACGGCCCCCAGCATCATACCAGAGGGAGGCCTGGGCTCTGGTCCTGGCAGGCTCCACCTGGGAGGGGAGGTCAGGCATGGACGGCTTTTCTTGGCCTCACCCCACTACCGTTGCCCATCACTTTCCTGCTCAGCCCAGCACGGGCATGCATGCCTTTGTGCGTGCCCAGAGGCACATGTGCGCACACACATGTCCATGCACAGGCTCTTTTGCGACTTGACTGCTGCATCGTTCGGGTCGGGACATTGAATCAGCCTGCTCTTCCTTGCCCTTCTCAAGGGCGATGGCACATGGGCTGAGCCCCGAGGGGCAGAGAGCATCTCTTTGGCTTGCATTTGGGTCCTCAGCTGATGCAAACCAGCGCAGTCCCAGTGCAGTCAGTGCGGCCATGTGGTTTCCCTCAGTGGAAGACCCCGTGGGGACCCCGCTCAGCATAACCAAAGGCCCCGACAGCCTGGAGGACATGTGGCTGGGACAGCCATCTGCCTCCCTAGGCAGCTCGTGTCTCATGCGAGGCTCACGGCTTGAAACGCAGCTCCCTCCTGCTCCATGCCTCTCCCTTTGAGCAAGCAGCTTGTGGCATGCACATTCCTTGTCTCCCTGCAATTAGCAGGGTTATCTATGTACCTCAGATGATGCTTCCTCCGCCTGGCCCTGCATCTAGACCAATAGCGGCGCGGAAATGTGGCCACCACATGTTGGCAGCAATTGAATCCTGGGCACATTTTTTCTCTGTGCAGCCTTTAAGCTGTGGGAAGTATTTCAAAGGAAAGCGTTCCCCCTATAACATGCTTGTGATCTGAAGATGTCTACTTCGATGGCAGGCCGGCATTCGTTTAGCATTTTGCTACAGAGTTTGGCGTGATGTTTAAAGCACTAAAATAAATTGTGGTGAAGCCGTTTCCCTCAAACCAGATTGTGTGGTTTACATTATTTGTCAACCTTAAGTATAACTGGCATGTTTGTATCATTCAGGCAAAGCCCCACTGGGCCTGCCTCCGGGGGACGGAGCCACGGAGAGGCGCAGCCTGGCGGGCTCCTGGTCCTGGGTCCCCTGCCCCCGTGGGCCCAGGCCCGAGTGGCTGGCTTCCGGGGGGGGGGTGAAGCCCCAGCTCCTGCATGTCATATTGCAAAGGGCTGTGCTAATGAAACGCAGATTGCCCTTTCTGCCTGCAGTCCCGAGCTCCACTGAGCCGTGAGCGACTCAGACACGCACTTGCATGCGTGCACACATGCTGTCAGGCATGCACACGCGTGTGCATCGGCACATGCGCACGCACAGGCTACATGCTTTGCACATGGCCTGTGGGCACACCTTGTGCCAAGACGCTTTCAGGGCTGACGCCATTCACACCGTGCATGCCAACTCTTAGCCGATGCAAGGAGGCAGATGCCAACGTCGCGGCTCCGCTGAGCTGTTGGGAGAGATGGGAACGCCCCAGGGGTTTTGCTGACTTCTGCATCATTTGGGATCTTCTTGACCGTCCTGGGCATTGGAGAGCCATGATGCACACAGTGCAGCCCCAAGCAGGGTCCCGTTTCCTCTGGGCAGTGGCAGGGACCTCTGCTAATTCGTCTTATCCTCTTGCCACAGAGCAATTGCTGGGCACACGGAGGAGGGCAGCGCAACGTCATGGCCTGCAGAATATGGGTGCCTCCTCCACCCGCCACAGGCTTGCCTGGCTCCAAAGCCCTGAGTGCGCACACTCACACACACACGCACGTGCATGAGCAATGCTCCCCCCCGGGGGGGTTTGTGCTGGGTAATATTTCCCATGGAGCATTACTAAGCACAACTGCAGCTCTCACAAAAGCCCCAGGCCATGGCACCGAGTCATCGCCACATTTTCCTCCTGCCCAGATTAGCGATTCTGCTAGGGTTGCAGAGCCCGCATTGAGCTGCCCAGAGGCCGCACAATCGCCCGGGGATTAGTGTGTCTGTGCGGCAGCCTGTTTTCCCCAGCCCATTGTGCCGGGCGTGCGCGCAATCCTGCGGAATCAGCTGCTCGGCCCCCGGGCGCGCTCGGCTGTGTTGGGGGAGGAGAGTCGGGCACCTCTGCCTGCCCCCAGGAGCCGTGGGCTCAGCCACTGGGGAGTGCCTTGCCTTGTGTGTGTGGGCTCTTAGCCAGTGCCGGGGCCAGGGCTGTGACCCTGCGCCAGGTGAGAACACTTGCACACCCCTGGAGCAGCTGTGTGTTGGTGCCCAGCAGCTCTGATGCAGGCCCAGGCCTTCGGTGAGCCCCAGATCTTCTCTGCGGGGCTGGGACAGGGTTAGGCCATCCCTGCCCTAGCCCCTCTCCCTGTGCATGCCCAGCCAGGAACCCAGGGTGCCTGGTCTCACCCCCCACCCTCCGAGGCCACCCCTTCTCCTGGGGCAAAGGCAGGAATGAAAAGCTGCAGAGCAGAGGCTCTTGGAGGTGAGGGAGCAGAGCTCAGGTCTTCCCCTGGCCAGACATGAGCCAAGTGCTGCAGATGCTGCTACCTGCAGGAGGTGACATCTCATGAGCAGAAGAGCTGGTCTCTACCCCATGCGACGGATCCAAGAGAGCAAAAGGAGCAGGGGCAAGGGGAAAAGGATGCCCTGTGCTCTCGAGAGACAGAGAAGGGCCCACGGTTGGAACAGCGCAGCTGGCAAGGGGCAGACAGGGAGAGGTCACACGAAGCTCCAAAAGTGGCCAGGAAGGCTCAGAAACCTGCTCGAGGTACACAGGAGGAGTTGCATTGAAGGCTGGGTCCCAGAGGTGTGCCTGTGGGGAGGTCAGAGCCCAGGGGCAAACTCAAAGGGACAGAGGGAGAGTCGTGCCTTGCCGTGCTATGCAAGGGATGGGACGTTCCCGTCCCTCTCTGACCACTGTGCCTGGCCAGTTGGGGCAGAGGTGTCACCAACTGTGTGGCTCGAAAGGGGCTGATGCCTCCTAACGTAGCCCCATGCTGGACTGTGGTGCTGACTAGCAATGGAGCAGGGACCTTTATCCTACACATCTGCAGAGTGACAAGCAGCAAAGGCAAAGTCTGGGCCCAATTCAGCCGACCAGCTTGGTATGCATCTGCTTGCTGGCAGGGCACTCTCAGGCCTTGGAAAAAAGCGTTTGCTGGTTGTTACTGTTGTGCCGTGGGATTTCGTGGTATTTTCCCATCAGCTCCACACATGCTTCATCTCCTGGCAAGTGAGAGAGGAGAGCGGTTCCAGCTTCCCACTGAGGGGCTGCCCCTGCCTGGGGAAAGGATGCCCAGCTCATTCCAGCAGAGAAGCTGGCTGCTCCGTGCATCATCTGTTCTGAGGCTGGGCACCTGGCGCAGGCAATAGAGCACTTTGCAGCAGGTGAAGAGATGAGGGGAAAAAGACGGCCCTGAGACTTGGTCCCCAGCAGACAGGCCCAGGGGGAGCTCAGGCTTGCAGAGGCTGGCCCAGGCCGTTTTCATGGGTGTAGCTGAAATCATCCGTGAGCAGTGGCAGTGAACTCTACCCTGAGCTTTTGTGTTCCACAACCGCATGGCTGGCTTTCTCTGGGGGCCCATGTTCAGGACGTTGTTGCTTCCCCACTGCCTACCTGTTGGCTTCTCTCTCTGGTTTCTTGCACAAAGCAGGGGCAGGCTGAGGGCTCAGCTTGATGTGGAACAGAACTGAACCCTATTTTCACTGGCTGGCAAATTGGCTCTCGTTACTAAAGCCACTGACCCCATTGGGGTGAGTGTGAGACATGGGCCAGGAGCTGGTCCCCACCAGAAGCACCCTCTCTGAGAGCGTGCTGGTCAGCAGCTGGGCTCCTTTTGCAAAAGGCCTCCAGGCCGCTGGAAGCTTTTAGAGTCTGCTCACAATACCCGGCCTGGCTGGATTCAGTAGATGCTTATTTTAATCATAAGGATCCAGTCGTGAGCCACGTGCCGTCGGTGACTCATTTTTCCCTTGTTAATGTTGTGGGACGTTCTGATGGGTTCCACAGAGGATGGGAGCTTGGGTGGCTGCTTTATAGGATCCTCGTGTAAGCCCCGTGCTCATTAACACGTGCCTTTGGTGATCTCCAGAGCTGCAAGGAAACGAGCAGAAAGTGCTGGTGCAGGGAGGACGGCTCGCAAGCTCACCTGGCAGAGCTGAGCCCCGCAGAGCCAGGGGGCGGCTGCAGTTTCTGAGATACCAGGCGCAGGACTGCTCCTGGCAGAGGCGCAGGGCAGAAGGGGTGCGAGTGGGCGTGAGGTGGGCTTTTGAGCTAAGAATGAGAAGCATGTGTCCCCCCCGCCCGTCCCTGCAGCCCGCAGGCCAGCTGTCACCCCTCCAGCCATCACTTCATACATTACCCGGCCTGGGACGGGAGAAACCAAGACCACACATCTTCTCCTCTAGCTTTATACTGGAGGCTGCCGTCCTCTCCAGTTAACCCCAGGACCCCATCTTATCCATCTTGGTTTTATCTGCACTTGCAGACAGCAAATATCTGGAGCTTTCTGCAGGGCTCTGACCTACAAGAATGTTCTTGCATGGAGCCTTTCGTAAACAAGATAACAAGCTGGAGAGCAGGTCGGCCAGTGCAGGGTGGTGGCAGGGTTATGATCTGAACCCAGCCGCCTGCGTCTGCAAACCGCAGCCCTGGCACTGGGGCTGTGGTGAGTCCCGGATGCCGTCTGCTGGGGAAGACTCATCGGAACAGTTTGGGGTTAGATGAAATCATGTTTTTTTTCTAGAAATCGGAGCGATTCCCTGTGCCAAAGTAATTGCAACACGAACAAAAATGTTCGTTTTGGGAAAATTTTTGTTTCAACCTTTTTCCCCCAGTTTCACGGTGTTTTTTCTTGGGGTGGGGGACACGTTCTATCATTTCACAGAGCTGGGCGCAGCCATGCAGAACGTGCCATGACAGTTCCTGTGAGATCGTCTGAGAGTTGAAATAGGCTCATATTTTTATTTGATTGTAGAAGTTTTTTGAAAGTGTCCATTTCCCACGATGTTTGGGAGTGAGCGTTCACGTTCAGACCTGGAACAAAGAAACGGCTCCCAAGGTCAAATTCCCTGCACGCCAGAGATGGAGAGCTTGGACCAGCTCTGCTCCCAGAGGGGCAGGTAGAGGGACACGCAAGCTCTGTCTCCCGGAGGCAGGAGTCTGCAGGCAGCGCTCGCTGCAGGATGTCTAAGCCATGGTTATTTTCCAGCAGTGAGATTGCGAGCATTTCTTTTTCCTGGCACTGGCTGCATTGGCTGGCAGACAGAAGGCAGGCAGCGGGTGTATGGTTGAAGGGAGGCTGGGGTCTCCCAGTGCATGAGAAATGGGTCCATAGAACGGGCGAGCAGGGAGACAGGCTCTGAGCTGAAAGCAGCTCAGCAACCAGGGAACGGAAAAACCCATGGCAGCTGCCTGCACAATGGCCTGCCCCAAAGGACGTGCAGCTTCAGCAAGTCCTTAGAGGATGGGTGCTCCCCCCGCAAGACCCGCCACCAGCTGCAAGACTTGTGGTCACCCTGGAGAGGTCCCCAGCCGGCCAACAGCATCCCACGGGTGCCCGCTCGCGGGTGCCGTGGCCTCCCGGCTCTTCATTCAGAGGCGGGTCGAACCTGTTGGAGCCAATTAGCTGCAGCCTGAGATAGACACTTGTTTCTGGTTTAACCTTGGGAACCCCACGGGGCTTCACGTGTTTACCTCATGAGGTAAAACACCAACATCCTTGAGCTTTTGATTAAAAAAATACCGGACTAGAGCATCTTGTGTTTTTTCCCCACGCTCGTTTCACCGTTTGCCAGAAGCATGGCTTGAGTTAGAGCTTTGGCAGGGGATTTTATCATGATGGATACAGGGGAGGATGGAAAAGAAATTTGGTTATCAGAGGATGCCAGAACTCCACTTCCTAACACGTACATTTAATCGTGCAGCTCTCGCCTCCATGGGCTCCTTGGAGCGAGGCTTGGTCATGGCAAAAACCTGCAGAGATAAATTAAATGATATTTTCATAGCGGAGCGCTCGATCCCAGGCCCAGTGCAACTGCGGAAGCATGTTCTGTGCTAGACAAAAGCAGCCCCGTCTCCAACCGAGGTCCCTAACTCTGCATTATGGACAGCGGATTGAGAACGACCCCCAAAAGCACCCAAGACAGAGGCACTCTGAAAAGCATCCGTGCCGGTGGCAGCTCTCCTGCAGATATCTTGCCTGCTGAAGCCATCTCCCTCCCCTCTGTAAAGCAAGAGGCTTCCCCGAGGAAGAAAATAGCTCGTGTGTATTCGCTGGGAACAGAATTTGGAAGCAGTTTGCAATACAGAGGTTAGCTCAGTGTAACCGAAGCTTTTACCCAAAGCTCTTCCACAAGGAGCAAAACCCTCCATGCTGAGCACAGCTGCCTGCCCACGCACACGCTGTGCCTGGAAAGGCCACATGACCTGGGTTTTAACATTTCAAGGGCACAAAGGGGAGATGGAGACTCAGCACCTCTTAGCTGCTCACCGTCCATCATGCCTTTGCAACCCACGCGGGCTCACGGCGATACGATCTCTGTGTGTGTGCTGGTGTGGGCTGGTGTGGCTGAGTTCGAGTCCTCAGAGCTGTGCCACATCGCACCAACAAAGATCTGGTGCAATGCTCTATCTACCCTCCATGCCTTTGCACACATGCCCTTGCACGCTATTTGATGCCAAACCTCTGTGTGCCATGTCCCAGATCTCAGGGTGGGATGTTCAAAGGGTCGCGTGAAGGAGTCAGACATGCGGGTCCCATTGAGTGTCAATGGAAGGCGGTCGGGCGTGATCTCGTAACTCTCTCTGGTGCTTTCTGAAATCCTGCCCTGCTACAGAAGTGCTTTAAAGCAAAAAAAATCCATACAACAAAATGTTTTGTGGCGCAGCCAGCTCATAACAGCCAGAGGGAGAGAAGATGTAGCGGAAAGGGAGCTCTGTGGGCACGGGTCCCTCCTGGGGGAGGCTACGCAGCATATTTCCCAGCTAATGTGAAGCAGAAAGACCCCCACGTTGTTGCAGCAGATTGCCTGTGAGCTGCCAGCATGCTCGCTGCCATGGCTTATCTGACTTATCCGCAATCTCTGCAACCACAGCTTGGACTTTTCTGGCCTCTGTCCTGGCTCAGAATCAGTTTTCTCCTTTGCTTTAGCCCCTTGCTCCTTGTTCATCCATCATGTAAACCCATGAATAATTCCATTCCCTTGTTTGAGCTGTTAGCTTGAAGGTTGCTTTAAACATGTGCAAGCCCTTCATGCACTGATGAGAGAGGGGAGTCCTGGCCCCAGTCAGGTGTGACATGTGGAGCTGTGTTTGCCATCCCCAGGTTGCGATACGAAAGGAATGGCGCCTCATTCTTCCAAACTTGTGGGCTTTGTGGGTTCCCGTGTGAAGCCAGGAAGGAACTGCTTCCCCTCTTGTTGCTGCAGGTGTTGGGGTTTTCTCACCTTCCTCAGAAGCACTGGCTGCTGGCCACAGCTGAGGCTGGGGGCTGGGGCTAGGGAATGGCAAAGCTAAGACAGTATGCACATCATCTCTGGGATACAGCCTGCAGCCTCGGCCCAGGTAGCTCATGTCCCATACCATGCACACGACGGTATGCTTCTCTCCAGCCTCTGCTTTACAAAGACCATCTTGCCGCATTCTGGTTTCATGGTGGTCGTGACCATGTCTCTTCCATCCCAGCTAAGACTGGCAGTGATGTGTCAGTCTGCAGGCACAGGATGGGCGTTGTGTTTCCAAGGCTGCGTGCCCTTCCTTTGCACGTTTCGTGGGCCTGGGAGAACTCCAGGGCTGCTGCTCCGTGGAAGACGCACCAGATCTCCCTGCAGCTACTTACAGCCGGGGATGCCTCTCGTCTGGCCCCCATGGCACCCCCTGACTCCACTCACTGCGGTGGCTGCTCTTGTTACAGAGCATGGACATCACAGTGAACCATCGCGGGGCTAAGGTTGCAGACCGCTGTTCCTGTCCTGGGCTGGGGGCCCGGAGTGTGCTGCGTGACCCTGCCATTGGGTCTGCATCACACCAGCGTCTTCCCTCTGGGGCTGGAGAAGCTGGGAGGCGCTGGCTCTCCACACCCTCCCCAACCCACATCGGGGTTTATAGCTATTGTATTATTTTAATGTTGCGAGAATTTTTGTTCTGAAAAGTGTCTTTTTTTCCGCCCTCCTTGTCCTCACCCTGGGACACGTCAACTGGAAAGAATGTTCCCCAAAGCTCCCAGGGCCGGAGAGCAGAGCGGGTCAGGATGGGACCTGATGCCACCCCCTTGAGTTGCACTAGGCCTGCTCCACTGGATCCCAGCCGGAGGGGCTATGCTTCCCTACTCTCCAGCACATGGCAAGACCTGTTTTGCCCACCCCCTCCCCTCGGCTTCCCAGGTCACAAGGGAGCCCAGGAGAGCACAGCGGCTCTGTGGCGGCTGTGGGAGGGTGTGCTTTTGGAGCTGCCTGCACAGGGAGGAGGGATGCTCGTGCCCTGTGCCTGGCACACACTGCCCAGTGTGAGATGCCTTGTGGTCTTTGCAGCCCTTTTGTTGAGCCGTGTCCTGTGTCCGAGGCCTCTGGCACAGCAGAGAAACACTGCCAGGTCCCTCCTGCAAACGCTGTCGGCCGTGTCATGTTCTCTGTGCTCTGCTGTGGACCTGCGTGGGTCCCGGTTAATGCTGAGGTGGAGGCGGCATGGCCAGGCCTTGCGTTCAGCTTGGTCTCTCCCAGACAAGCCCTTGCCTGGCTGCACAGGGCATTTGATCTCCAAGGGATGGACAAGTAGCGGGGCTGGGACCCCAGCATGGGGAAATGCTGTGGAGGCTGCGGTGCTGGAAGGACCCCTGCCCAGGGACCTCCAGCTCTTTCTGGAAGTTTCTGGGGGAGGAGGTAGGAGCCGGAGGTGCATGCACCTCTGAGTCCACTGACGTCTACTGGTGTGAAGCTCCAGAGCACAGCGATGGAGGGGGAAAAGCTGGGAGCCTTGGGGCACTTGTTCAGGGCAGCAGAGAAGCCGAGACCTCCGGGGACCAGGAAGAGTTTGCTGCAGAAACAGAGACAATTCCCGTCAGTGCTGGAACCAGCCGGGGACTGAGAAGAAAGCCCTGGCCAGGGCTGAGGGTGGAAAGTGTTAGGAGATTGCATCTTTCTAGCCTTTATTTTTATCTTCCATCTTCCCTGGGCATGTGGTAGTGGCTTTTCCTTAATTACTCAAGCTGTGTTTTCTTTATCCCCAATTTTACTTGGGAGGAGTTTGCACCTTCGTGGCCTTGGCTGAGTTTGGGTCCTGTCCCAGAAGGCACAGCCGGGCTATTGCAGATGGGGGGAAGGGGCAGACGCAGAAGGCGAGGAGCAATGAGGAGCGTCTCCGAGGGCCTGAGGCTCAAACGCAGCGCTCGGGCCAGGACCCTGGCCAGACCTCAGCCAGAGCCCTCTCCCCAGCGTCCGATCCCCCGGCTCAGCATGAGCAGGTCGTGCGAAGACTGCAAGAGTTGTTCTTGCAACCGGAGCCGTTGTTTGTGCAGCTAGCCCAGTACTCGGGAGAGCTGCGTTACGGCCTGCAGGTGTTCAGCTGTTATTAGAAGCGATGGCTTGGCCTGCCAATCATTTCAGCAGACAGGCGCTCGCCAAGGCCCTCAGCCCGAGCTCAGCCAAGACATCAGGGCAGGCTGCTCTTCCCCACCCTGGTTCGCTGTCCCAGGGTCTTCCTCATGCTGTCCCGGGGCCTGTCCGCATGCATGAGGTTAAAATCAGCCTAATGAGGCACTAGGTGCAGCAGGAGTTCCTGGGCTCGGGTGCAGTTCTGCAGCCTGGGCTTTGCAAGGGTGGAAAGCCCGTCACAGAAGGGATGGCCAAGGTCAGCCTCCAACCTTCCCAAAGCGTGCTGCATTAGCCTCGGCTCATCCCAGACAGGTGCCTTTGTGTTCTTGGGGAGGGAGGTGAAGAGGCAAGATGGTCCCAGCCGGCCAGCACCTGCTTGGGAGGAGGGTAAGATAGCAGAGAGAAGTAGGACGACAGACTCTAGCTGGAGGCGGGCGCTGGACAAACCCCGGCTAGAAACAAGGCTGACTTCTCCATAGCGAGGGGGATGGATGGATGGTGGTGTGGAACAGCTGGGGACTGTAGGGGGCACAGCCCAGGAATCGAGCCATGTGGGGGGTGTCCCTCGGGGTGGGTGTGGTTCTCACCCCATTTTACAGACTGGAGAACTGAGGCCTGCAGGAAGACAGAGATGTGGCGCTGCAAATGGGGGTGCCCAGGAAGAGGTTGCACCAGGCCCGGGCGGCAGTTCCAGGCTCTTCTTCCCTGCACAGCAAATGCCCGAGGGCAGGACAGTGGGGAAGTGGGGGGATCTGGGACTCCAGGGGGAGGTGGAGCAGTGTCTTTCTGGAAGAGGGTAGGGCTGAGCTCATTTGCTGGTGGCTTTCTGGGGACAGTGTGCCCCCTGGCAGCTCCATGTGGCTCCCCTTACACATCCCTGACTTTGGTGGGCCAGGCTGGTGCCTTGGCAGCGCACGGTGCAGCAAGCCAGGCTCTCCAGCACTGCGCCAGGCCTGTGGGGCAGGCTTGCTGCCCTGTGTCTGCCCCGGTGACTGCAGCAGGGGTGGATCTGCTCTCTGTGCCTCGCAACATGGCAGCTCCAAGGCTCTCTGCCTTCACATTAGCCAGCGCAGCCATCCCGGGCTCTGGACCACCCTGGCCGTGGCAGGTCAAGAGGGGCATCTCGTGGCGCTTTGTGTGCCCACGCAGTGGAGAAGCAGGAGCGTGGCAGCACCGGGTGTCCACTGCTGCCTCCCATACCACCACGAGCCATTGCTGTGGAAACAGATAAACACTACTCCGTGTTTATAACTGTGTATAATTTAGGAACGGCAGCACCGGGACTGGCTGGGGTGGTTTAACCCCCTGCCACCAGCCCTGGAGCTGCCGAGGCCTTGCTCTGAGAGGGCTGGGCAGCTCCAGGAGCTGGCTCTCCTGGCTGGAGGGCTCCTTCGCTGCTGTCTTCCTGGGGACACTGTGTCCCTCCCAAGCAGCTCTACGGGGATGCCCTTACACACCCCTGGCTTTGCCAGGCCAGGCTGGTGCCATGCTCTTAAGCATGGAGGCATTCCTGGCTTCCCCCCCGTGCCATGCTACTGATGTGTCCCAGTGCTGCGGGGCTGCATCCCGAGGGGCGGCTGGGCTTCATGCCCACAACACACCCAGGTGCAATCGGGTGCTCTGCCCCTTCCTGGAACGTGCCCACGAGCAGGTGCAGCCATGCTGCTCCCTGCCCAGACTGGGAGAGAGAACACGGGCTGGCTGCAGCACTAGTGCCTGGGCTGCACGGTAAGCAGCATGTGATTGCCCAATTTGGAGCCTGGCCAGGGAGCTAGCATAATATGCTCCATGAGCGTTTTAATCAGTACAAATTGCCAGGGCTTCCCGTCTATGTGGCCTTGCCGGGCGCTCACCCCCAGGCGAAGCAGGCCTAACCTGCAGAGCCCGCTGGATTGCCGCAGGCTGGCATGGCACTGGGCCACACCGATGCAGCTCTGTGGCAGCCCTTGGTGTGACCCAGTGGTCAGGGGAGCCTGTGGCATTCCTCCTCTGGCTTTGCTGATGGCCGTATCAGCCTATTAGACCAGGCATGGATCAGTGGTGGGTAAATGCACGAGGAGCTCTGAGCTCACTCATTCACTTGTTCTCTCTACCTGTCAACGACAGTGAGGGGTAATGAAGGCTGGACGGCAGCTGAAAGGGATGAAGAGGCAGGGGAGCTGCAGGTGGGAAAGCACAGCTCCAAGCCACAGCCAGGCCGCCTTCCTAGGGAGACCCTTGCTGAAGGGCCTAAGTCCCGATGCTTCCCACACCTGCAGAGTCACAGCCTGAAAAATAACCAATGCCCAAGACCTCTCCCCTCTGGGGAGGAATCCTAAACTGCTCTTGATGCCTGACATGTTTATTAACAGAGGTGGTTGTGATTGCTGATGACTTCATATACTGGTCACCACCGAAATGTCAGGAGTCGTGCAAAATGAGTGGTCACATAAATAACGCTGACTGCAAAGAGTGCCGAATGTCGTGTCACTCTGCAGAGGCTCGCCAGGTCCCGCCAGCTCTGGATGTAACGTCGAAGGTCCTGTGGCGAGCTCCAGTCCGGGTTTTGCAACAGCCACAATATTTTGGCTGGATATTGTCTTAGGAGGTGGTACTAGCAGGGTGGAATTCCCTCATGCTGGAGTGTGCACTGGATGCCTTTACAAAGCGGGATACTCTGGGAATAATAATAATAAAAAAAAGCCTCTGCTCCACGAAAGGGGATGGAGTCTGCAGCCTCGAGCCCGGGAGTTACTAATGTACAGACAGCTCAGATATGATCTCCTGCGTGTTGCTTTGCATATGTCGGGAACAGTGTGGGCTGCTGGAGTGTGAACTCGCCCGGGCAATCTTTACAAGCTGAAACCCTGCACACCCCAGAAGGGCCAGGTCCCCTCCACACCGTTCGGGAAGCTCTTGGGAGCTGCTCTTGCAGCCAGGCCTGCAGCTCCTGGCATCTCCCCAAAGTGGCGGTGAGGGTTTTCCCTCTGACAGACGGGCGCGTGGAAGAAGCAAGGCACTTGGGTGGCTGCGCCTGGAGTGGGCTATTCACAGAGCCTCTCCAGCCGTCGGGGGGGACTGACAGCTCTGAGGTAAGTGCCTTTGCGACGATGGGGCTTTTGTGAGGCAGGCAGCTGGAGAGGAGCATAAGCCTTGTCAGCTCCTGGCTTGGTGCGCAACAGGGATAACGAGCTCGGACAGTGAGAGCTGTGCGAAATTATAGCAAAATCTGGAGGGATCTCCTTTCCTCCTCTGTCAGCCGTGCTCTGGGGAAGGGGTAAGGGGGGGTACGTTGTGCTTGCATTTGAACTGTGGGGGGCACAAGGAGAAACACTTAGAAATGCTGATTGAAGAGTAGGGCTATTACCAGACCCCAGCAGCTGCAGCTCGGGACTTGGGGACTGGCTGCCCTGCCCTGGCCAGGCCCACCCGTCCTGAGCTGCAGAGAGAGGAGCAAACATCTGGGTGAGTGAACCTCTGGGAGAAGAGTGAACTGAGGAGTCAGCTCTTTGCATCTCTGTGGCTGAGTGTCATTCAGCCTGTTGGCACGGGGATGAGAGGGGGGAACACGGCAGGACCTGGCAGGGTGCTGGGTGAGTGTCTGGGGTGGGTCTCACTGGGCATTCAGTGGGGAGATGGTTAAGGGTGACCAAGAGGCACCCAAGTCTGCACCCCGTGGAGATGTGTAGGGGAAGTTCCCCAAAGGTAGCATTGCACTGGGGCAGTGGGAGAACAGGGTGCGGGACCTCCCCTGATATCAGTCCCATCCCTGGGGAGCACCTGGGGTGTGAAGGGCAGTAGGTGCCTCCCACCTTTGCGTGGGGGGCATGACCCTCAATTCTGGGGCTTTGGGGATCTGTCGCCTCCATCTCTGGGGTGCCCAGCCCCTTGAGGCATGGATGCCTTGGCCCCACCCTGGAGACCGTGGTGCCTCAGGAGACTCTGCGTGGGATTCTGGTTGCATGCCATGGCAACAGAGACGGTTCACAGTAAGTAGCAGGAGCCCACGGAGGTGATGTGGCATGCTTGGGGGGCATGGGGCAGCCTCTCACCCCCATGCTCCAGGGCACAGAGTGCTGCTGAGACCTGCCCGTGGTGGCTGAAGGACCTGCAAACCCGAGATGCCTCTTGCCCAGTGCTTGCTCCACAGTGCATCAGTGTCCTGCAGCAACCGAGATGGGTCCTGCCAAGGGCTGTGATGGGCAGCAATGGCTCGGAGAGAGCTCAGCAGGTGGATGGCTCAGCCCTACTCCACACATGGGCTATAGGGAGCTGGCCCAAAGGCAGGGCATGTGCAAGGCCCCTGCTGACCTCTCACTTGAATGCTGAAAGGTTTTCTTCTTTTTTGGGAGGCATCTAGAGTCTGGTCTTGGGGACGGACAGAAAGATGAATGCAGACTTTCCGTGCTCCCAGCGCACAGCTCTGCTGTAACTCCTGTCAGGGGAGCTGCAGGTGCATCCGCTGCCTGTCTGGCCGCCCCAGCCCAGGGCTCTGTGCCTTTCCCCGCGTGCCTGGCCCAGTGCTGGAATGCAGCGCTGGGCAGGGCTCGGCCTTCTCTGGCTGCCTGACATTTTGGCTGGAGAGTGAATGCACTGGGAACCCTTTTAGGGAGCTTATGTTTAGCAGATGCTGCCTTTGCATGCAACTGTGGGCTGCAGGCTGCCCTCAGAGCCCACGCCTGGCTGGCACAGGGACCAGTGCGCTGCGGCTGGCTTGCACGGGTGTCTTGGAGCTGGGGCTGCAGCTCCAGGCAGGCACGAGAGGCGCAAGCTTGTGCTGGGGTGCAAGCGTGCATGGAAGCTGCGGCGCTCTCATGGGTTTGGCTAAGCAGGTGCATGCCAGGCCTGGAGCAGCCAGGCTGGCAGGGCAGTTAGTCAGAGGGAAACTGTGATTCTCCCTTTCCTGTTCTCCCAGGGGCAAGGCTGGCAAGAGGCTCTGCCCCTCTGGCTGGTGTTCAGGGTCAGGGGCTCCGCTGCATGTTCCCCAGGGCTGAATGGAGCATCTAGGGCTGCAAGAGCTTCCCAAGGACCTGGCATTGTACCGGCAAGCCCCTCTCTGCTCCCTCAGCTGCCTCCTCCGCTTGTGCTGCATGCTGAAAGCCTGCTACCTGACTCACGATAGTGGATAGAGCTCATGGTATGAGCACGGCCCCGGTCACTCAGCTCTTTCTTGACGCAGGCAAGCCCCCCAGGTACTCTTCTGCCCTGCAGGAGGAGTCAAAGCACTGGGGTCTCACAAGGGGGAGCATCCCTGACAAATATAACCAGGCACATGGTGAGAGGCAGCTCCTGTCTCAGGGAGCCTCTGGCCTAAATAGCCCATACGAAAGGAGAGATGGGTCCAGGGTCTCCAGTTCACTGAGGAGACAAAGAGATTTGCCAAAGGTCACGGAGTTAAGGGCTAAGGCCAGCTCCCCCAAGGGTCTCCCTCTCTGTGACACCATTAGGCACTGGACCCGCAAGTGGAGAACCAGGAGGCGGCTCAGAGTAAGGACGACATACAAGCCCCACAGGGCCTCAGCCCTGCTGGATCGCGCAAGGGATGACAGATGCCCCACAGGCAGAGAGGGGGTTGAGATGCGCCCCCGGCTAGCAGAGGCTGGGCAGATCCCAGAGACTGGGCAGATCCGCGGCACAGAAGCCGGCGGAGAGACGCAGACCTCAGCAATGCTGCAGAGGAACCCATCGCCAGATTCTTTTATATATATATATATATATATTCACTGCTGAAGTTTATGGTTTAAGAAGCTTGCAGAACTTTGGCACTGGAATATAGGATCAAATGAAGACCTTCTGGTTAGGAAATCTGACTTAATGCAGCCTATTTTTATAGCTTGGAGGATGGAGCAGAACAAAGTGGGTTTGCATGTGCACGGGGATGGAGATTCTCTGGCTGGAGGCAGCCGGCGCCTCGCGGAAGTCCTGATGGTCAAGCTGTGCATCTCTGGGGCAATCTCAGGGCACTTCTCCCAGCTCAGATCAAACTACCTGCCCAAGGAGAGGGGTTTCAGGGCCTCTCCCATGCCGGTGCCAAGCTTCATGGAGCCTCATGGCACATTCTCCCTGGGGGGAGACAGGCACTGCAGGCTGGAGCTGGGTTAGCATAAACAGGGGGCAGACGGCTGTGTGCGAGGCGGGGGTTTTACTTTGTTTAGCTTGTGAAGATTTATTTTAATCTGTATTTATACAGTAGGTTTATTTAACAATGCTGAGGACAAGGCGCTCCTGGCAGGAGCAGGGCTTCTCTTCCAAACTCCCGGCATGGCAGCTGCCTGTCCGCACTAAGCGGGTCCTATATGAGCAGGGCTGCCGTGGGGACCTGGCTGGGAGCTCCCCCCAGCCTGGGGCAATGAGGGAGGCTCCACAGGCTGGCTTCTGCCAGCCCGGCTGCCCTGTGAGCCTATGATGCTGAGGCAGTGGGGCCAGAGGGACCTGAGGCTCAGGAGCAGCCTGGCTGCCAGCTCCAGCTCCAAGCCTCAGTTTCCCCATCGGTATAATGTGCCCAATGGCGGTTTGCAAAATGCTCTGGGGCTGACCCTGACTTTTGGGGGGCAGAGGATGGCATTGGGATTGCCTTGTGCCTCTGCTTCCCCTCGGCCTCCCCCACAGCGGATGCTATGCATAGCTCGGGCATGCACTAGCTGTTGGGAGATACGCCCAGGCAGAGGGGGTGGTTCCTGACACTCTCGTCTCCGGGCAAATGCGTGGGGAGTGATGAGATCTCTTCGCCGATGCCCCGGCCCAGCCCTCTTGGGGCCTGCCAGACTGGTGTGCCCCCGCCGGGCCCAGCCCCTGGGAGGGGGAAGAGGAGAGAGCCCCACCCCAGGCCTCTGCAGACTGCGGGGGCTTGGAGGAAGCTTAGCCTGCCAGAGGATGCCAAGGTTTCAAGTAAGGTAAACATGTGAGGTTGGAAAAGCCTCCAGAGTCTCTAGCAGGGCTGTGGAGAGGGTCCCAGCCTGGTGGAGGGGCAGGAGGCCAGGAGCAGGGGGATGCTCAGATAGACCAATTCTGCTGGGTGGGACGGTCACCGCTTTCCTGTCTCCCACCCCGCAACAGCTGGGGGCAGGTGCCTTGGTCTTGGTCTGCTCGCCTGGTCCAGGGCAGAACAGCCCAGCCGTCGAGAGGTGGCAACGTCCCCTCAGCAAACCCTGGGCTGCACGCGGAGCTTGCAGCTTTGCAGGGAGGGACTCCGCACTGTCCCAGACATCGCAGACGGCAGGACTGGCTGCCTTATTGCAGCAGCCTTCCCCAGTGAGCCCTTCCTCTGCAGCTGATTCCCACTCCTGACGCTGAGGTCCTGACACCCCTGGTGACCACAGGGCCACATTCCCCTGAGCAGGTGACCTCAGCAATCAGGTCTCGTCTCTGGTGATGCCCCAGCCAGCCTCAACCTCGCTGGTTTGGGGGTGGCCTGGTTCTGATTAGCAGCCCTCTCTCCTGCTCCTCCTCCCCTGCCAGGAGCCCCGATCATCTGCCCGGCTCTGCTCCGTGACGGGCCTGCTGAAAGATTACACGAAGACAGGTTAGGGGATCTGTCTCCAGGCTGGATCTGGCTGCAGCCATCACCAATCCATGCTAGGAGCTGAGCTGGTGCTGGGGCAGTGCCCGGCGGGCAACTGGCTGCTGGCTCCTGCTCCTGATGGGTATTCAGCCCTTCCTGGGACCCATTCCCTGAGCCAGAGAAAGGCGGTCTCCCCACTCTGACACTGCTCCGTGGAACAGCTGCTGCTCTGCTCTGCTCCCCACTGACCTGGTGGGGCCACGTATCAGAGGCAATGAGGATCAGGACCCCTAGTCATGGGGCCCAGTAAGGGAAAGACTGCTGCAGACTGGGCCTGGCTGGGCTGGGTCCGTGTGGAGCCTGATTTGCCCCTGGCTGCAGGGAGCACAGTGGGGCATGCAGGGCCCCCCTCCAGCCCCAAAGGTCCCTGGCTGCTGGGTGGAGGGTGCAAAGAAGTGTGCTTGGTGGGGCATGGCTTGGCATGGGTCTGCTCCAGGCTTGAGAGGCAGCTGTGCGATGCCCTGGCAGGGTGCCGGGCCCTCTGCATGGGGCAGTCTCCCACAGTATCTGGCAAACACTCTCCAGATTTCACTGTGGTTTGCTCTGTGCCCCCCTCCCCACCTTCCCAGCCAGGGAGTGTGCCAGGTTGGACCATCTGGCAGGACATCACAGCTGAAATGCACACTGCAAAGTGTTGATGGCCCCAGCTGGGAAGCTCATCAGTCTGCGCTACAGATTTTGTCCTCTGCGCAAGAGCAGATCTGCATAGGGCGACCTTCATGTCCAAGCAAACTAGGTTGGAATTTGGGCACCGGGAGCAGATAAAATGGCATTGAAATGATGGGGAGAGTGACTTGGAAGAATGCAGCACTTCCAGAAACCTGGCCTGTTTGCAGACAACCGGGACAGCCTACCCAGGAGGGACTGGGCAGGCAGCTGGTGTGCGAGATGGTTCGTCCAGCCCACGGCTGGGCTTGCGAGCAGGCGGGATTGCTCACAGAGGCTCTCAGGGACTCCGTGCTGCAGCTGTAATTTGAATATTATCTCCCCTCTCCTGTCTCCAGTCCTCACACGAGCATCTGGTCCTTCTCTGCCAGGTTCAGTAAACCTTCGGAGAGCCCGTTTACATTACTGATAGCTCGATATGTTCAGTAAGAAGCAATATATCAGCAATATGGTTATTATGGATTAGTTCCCCAGTCATATAATGCTGGTCTTTCTCACCTCGTGTGCAGGCACTAATGGTGGATTATCTGCATGGTTTACATTTGGGGGTTTGTTTCGGGCTCTCAAGTCCCCATTTATCCTGCTAGAATTGCAAACAAGTAGGTTTAATGTCATCTTGGACGCCAGGCCAAGGCTGTCCAGGAATCAGCATGGAGCAATTCAGGTTACCCTGGATTCCTCCTGCTGATGGGATAATGGCATAAATCTCTTGAGAGGCTGCGTGTGTTTAGACTGGGAATCGTTTGTCACAACCAGAGCCTAGCAGATGTCTTCACCAGTGCGGGGGCATAATTCATGCCCCTAGTCCCTGGAAGCTGATGAGTTTTCCTGCTCCATCTGCTTCTGCCTTCCCATTCCTGGTGTAAAACAGACACCAGAAACCTAGGCTGGAGCCTGCGGGGCCTTTGAGGTTCTGAGCAGCAGGGTCTCAGATTCACCTGCCTTTTCCCAGGCCACACATCACTGGGGAACATGCCAAGGGCTCCTTCCTCCTGGCACGTGCATGTGCACATGTATGGGCTGGCATGTCCCCCTGCATGCATGGGGGGCAGTGGGACGGGACTTTTGCTGCCCTGGGTCTGACCCCAGCCCCCTGCCTTGGTGAATGCTGTGAGCGGTCCCACACAGGCCCAGACAGTGTTTATGGAGCAGCTGGCACACAGGCCTCCCAGCGCAGCGCACGCTGCTGTTTACACAAGCGGCTAATTGTTTATGTGAGAATCCCCCGGTGGACGCGGCAGCCGCATCATAACGACAAGCACGTGGGCAGTGTGGCAGAGCGCGGCTCTCGGGGAAGCCCCAGCCGGGAGGTGCTGAGAGGTCGCGGCGTTGCGCTCTCCCCACTGCCGCCTGCTATGACCGCAGGCGGGGACACGGGCTATTGCAGCACGCCAGCAGGAGCTGGGCGTGCCCTTGCCAGGGGATAACAGCCTCCCACTGCTGCCGGCTAACGGGTGGTCTGTCTGGGTGAGGGCAGCAGATGCCTGTGTGTTGGCAGTGGGGCCTGATCCTACTGCTGGGCTGTGCTGGGGCAGAGCTGCCTCACTTAACCCCAGCCCTTCTCTCCAGGCTGCTTCTGGGCTTTGAGCTGCCATCGGCCTAAAGGGCCTGTCCCCCTGAAATGGATATCACCAGTGCCTTGTTGCCCCTCTCACACTGAGCTCACAGAGCAGCTGGCCCAGACCCCCTCAGGGGCAATGGGATTGAGACTTCCCCCCACTTGGCTCTGAGACCATTTCCCCATGCCGGCAGCACCAAACGGCCAGTCTGCTGGTCTGTCTGCCGGAGACGAGTCCAGAGGCAGGTGATGAATGTCAGAGCTTCCTCCTAGTCCTGACCTGCAGTCCCAGGCAAAGCCACTGCTGTCTGCAGGCAGGCTAGCTCAGGTCTCCCAGCTTTGCCATGGGAACTGCGGTGCGGGGGCAAGGTGGGTGCAGACAGGCCTTGCCCTTCTCCAGTGCCTTGCGCCAAAGGATTGGGTAAGGCAGCAGGCTCCAAGCCCTGGGACCGCAGAGGAGGGTTGAGGGGACGCGTGCCTGGGAGAGGTGACTCCCTCTCCTCTCCTAGCCGCGTGTGCAGAACAGAAGTTGCCTTGCCTGGGTTTGTCCAGCACAGAGCCAGGGCAGAGCTGGCCAGACCTCTGCTCCCCTTTCTTTCTAGTCCATGCACTGCTACTCACTAGCAATCTCCATGCCGCTGCAAGCGCCGTGTCGGCGAGCTACTGTGGGCTTCCACTGACCAAGAGGGGCCAGTCCAGTCACAAAACCCCCGTGCAACAGCCTCAGCCCAGCGACTCCTGACCATGGCCTGGTGGATCAGCTCTTTTCCCAATTAAAACAACCTTGGAATCAATGGGACAGTCGCCACATCATGGCAGCACTTTGAGGGGTGGAAATGTTTAGCCTAAGCTTTCCCCTGGGGGAAGAATCCCAAGAGACCACTGCAACACATGGGCAGCAGACCTGGGGGATCTTGCTCTGCTGGCCACACCGGCCTTTGGTTGCAATTTGGGGCAAACGGAAGTCATGGGGCACTTGCAGCCAGCTCCCAGAATAGCCTGAGCACACGTGGAGGGGGAAGGCGGCAGTGGGGGCTCTCTACGCACGAGGAAATGCCAGCAGCTGCGATTGTGCCAATGGCCACATTAGGCTACTACCTGTCAAGGATGCCCACGCGGCTCAAAACAGCTTTGAGCCTGGCATGGGTCTCATAACTGCCCAAGGAGCAGGGCCAGGCTGGGTGGCATAGTGCCTCAGCCCAGGCAGGCAGGAGCATGGGGGGAGTGCCAGCCTCCCTGCCCGCAACCATGTGCCACAGCTTGGCTATTATACCACAGCCCAGAACTGGAAGACTTTCTTATACTGCTAAGCTAATCCTCTGCCCTTTCTCCTCCCAGGTTCTCCGTGTGCGTTCAGAAACTCCCAGCACCTAGCGTGCCCCACACATGAGCCCCCCAATGGGCCTGGACCCAGCCTCCAGCACTCCTTATGGGGTTGACGGCGAAGCCATGTTATCCGCGACCTAAGCTTTCGGGGGCTGACGCTGCGGCTCGTGGATATGGTCCCGTACCCAGTTTCACCTGCAGACTCACAGCTCTGATCCCACCTGAGACACACTAGCAGTCACCCACCCACGGGACTGACCCCCCCCATCACCCTGCCTTCTAGGGGCTGTGGCGCTGGAGAGTTACTATGCGGCTTGGACTGTTTGCGGTGGTGGTTTTTCTGAGCTCAATGAATCTAACAGGCAGCAGCAAAGCAGCAAAGGGCAAGAGGCAAAGGCGAAGTATGTATGACACGTGTGCAGGGAGCGGGAATGCCTCGGTAGGCTCTGGGGTGGGCAAGGGCTGTGTTCTCCACCAGCATGTCTACAGGGGCACTGGGGATAAGTGTGCAAAGGGCCATGGCTGTGCAGGGTTATGAGTACCCCTAGACCCCCCAGCCACCAGGTCACATTAGCCATAGGCAGCCCTGCCATCCCCAAGCCCAGCTTCCCCTTCCACTGCTCCTCATGGGGATTATTTAAGTACATCTTTGTTTTACCCCCTAGCCAAGTCTTGCCCCCCACTACTCTGCTACCCCCTGAGCCCACAGGGCAGGAGCCAATTCCTCTAGGGCCCTAGCCCCAGCCAGGCTCAGCTAAAACAGGTGGCCTCATTCACCCTGGCCCCTGCCGCTAGAGGGACCCCCCAGCTCTCCACCTCCCCCTGGACAGGAGCAGAAGGCTGCATCCAGCTCCCCAGTTCTTCAGGTCAGCCCCAGGCACAAAGCCAGCATCCATGCTCACCTGCACTGACCACTGGCACAAACAATAGCACTTTCAGCCTAACCCACCTCGCTAAGAGCAGCATAACCCCCTCCCCTGCATTACACCCCCCATGCAGCCCAAAGCTGCCCGCCCCTCCTATACAGCCTGCTCAGAGCACATTGGGCCCAGCTGCCAGCATTACTCTGCAGCAATCACCGGCCTCTCCCGGAGGATGTGTGCACCTGTGCCCAGCCCAGCACCACTCCTCAAGCCCTGCATCTCACAGGGGCCTCGGCCCAGCTGGTCCCAATACGAGCATCACCAAGGACCTGCGCCCTGACAGGTCACTGAGGGGCACAGCTGGGTGGAAGTAGCAGGGCTGGAGGAGTCAAGCCAAGCCCAGGGCTCTGCGTTATGGTTGCCAAATGGTCTGCGATTAAAGCTGTAGTTGCAGAGTTCCCATCAGAAACACAGCTGGGAAATGCCCGTGGCACGGCTAGCCCAGTGTGTCAAGCCCCAGGGCAGTGTAAGCCTTAGACCCAGTGTTCCTATTACACCATGCAGAGAGGTGGCTGGGGGCAGCAGGACAGGCCAGCCGGGCAGTGTTTGTGCAGAGCCAGCGGGGCCAGGCTGAGGCCGCCCAGCTTGTCAGACCCACCCCAGGTATACCCAGAGCTCCAGAGAGGGTCTGGGGTGCCTCTCAGACCCACGCCCTGAATGCAGTGTGGTCAGGGGCTCTGGCAGGGCTCCCCACTGCGGGTGTGCTCTCGTAAGGGCCCGGCTGCTCTTAGTGTGGGGAAGGCAGCACTTGGAGTTGGTACTCTGGCCCAATCTACAGCACAGTGGAAGGGCCGATTCCTGGCACATGTGGCTGTGCAGTGATACAGGTCAGAGGCTGCTGCCACAATGGGAGTTGGGGTTTGGTCCGTCTAACCAGGAACCCCACCTCATCTGTTGTCTCTTCCTACGGCCAGTGGGCAGAGAAGCCTTCTCTGCCAGAATGCACTGATGTGAATCAGGGCCAGGCAGATCCCGGGAGGCTGGGCACAGTGGGCCTGGCAATGCAATGATTCGCCTGGTAAAGCCGTATGGGTAGCCTGCCCCACAGCCTGCAGAGAATGCTGCCTGCTCCCAATGTATATCACTGCAAGCAGGACGAGTGCAGACTGGTGAGGGGATGTCTGTCTTGGCCTTCCTGGGGGCTGACAATGCATCTGTGTGCCAGGTAGTGAGCTCTCCCCTGCTGCCATCCCCGCTGCCCTCTGCCTTGGTCACTCCTTTGGGACATAGGCCCGAGGGGCTGGAGTCATCACTGTGCTGCTTGTTGCCTGCTGAACCAGGGTTGTCAGGTGCAGGGCTGCCCCCTCCCAGCTGACCCAGACCTGATGCCAGCCAGCCCTAGCAGCCTGACAGTCCTGGAGCGGCCCCCCTCTTCCCCCAGCAACTGCAATGAGGCTTGAAAAAGCAGCGGGGATGTGGACTCAAGTTCCTTGCTTTGGGGTCCTTTCTTGCACCATGCTCAGCTGAGAGCCAGGGCCAGGGAAGCAGAGAGCCCATCTGCCTCTGCCTGTCTGCCCAGTCCAGCACCTGGCAATGCCACGGAGGAGTGCCTGGCCTCAGAGCCTGGTAGGTGGGGCTGTGGCTCTAAGTCTTTGTGTCTAAGACGTGGCTTTGCCCTGTGCACTGAATTCCCGGAGGAAGGGGGTTGCTTGCTGGGAAGAAGTATACAGCCTTATCTCCAAGGCTCCTCCGAGGTCAACCTGGGCTGGGTGAGCCACTTGCTGGCTGGAAGGGAGCACAGGGGTCCGGACCCCATCCATACACAGCCCTGGTGATGATGGAGCCTTTGGGGGGGAATAAATGAGCAACTGCTGCAGCACCCGAGGGGAAAAGTTTGCGCCGGCCCTGCCCCAGCTGCTGCCTGGCAGCTCTCCTGTGCCACGATGGCACTGCTGTGCTCCAGGCTACCCCTGCCCTTGCCCCAGGTTGGTGCAGGAGAGGATGAACTGGGGCAGAGGGAGGAAATGGGGATGCAGCCAGCTCCAAACAGCAGGCTGGAAAGCACTGGGCATATGAGCATGGTTTATGCATACTCAAGGCAGAGGTCAAGCCAGGAGGCAGTAGCTCTTCTCAGGTCTGAAGCCAGCAGGCGTTCTGCAGCCGCCCAACCGGGCCCTTGGAGCTGACCCGTGCATGTCCCCCTTGTCTCTGCAGTCAGCACTGAGCTGAGCCAGGGCTGTGCAAAGGGCTGCGACCTGTGCTCAGAGTTCAATGGGTGCCTGAAGTGCTCCCCGAAGCTCTTCATCCTGCTGGAGCGCAACGACATCCGGCAGATCGGTATCTGCCTGCCATCCTGCCCGCTCGGCTACTTTGGCCTACGCAACCCTGACATGAACAAGTGCATCAGTAAGTGCTTGGGGCTGTGTCGGGGTGTGGGGACGACCTGTGCCAGGTAGCTGCTAGTTGGCAGCTCTCCTGCTTTGCACCACAGGTGGTCTGAGCAGGGTTCCCCCAGGGGCTGGGGGATATCAGTATCGTGGTGTCCTAGTGAGAGGTGTGGGGTGAGCCCAGTGCAGCCATCCCCCGGAGACACGGGTCGTTCAGCTACGTGAACACCCAGCCAGCAGCTACTCCCTTTGAGGGGTCATACCTTGCCTCTGGGGGCACAGGCGCCCCCTCTTCCCTCCCCTGTGGTGAACAGGGAGCTGTCAGCCTGGCTTTGCTCATCCCCTGTGAGTGGCTGAGCTCTGGCCAGTGAACTGGGAGAAGGGTTGAGATCATTGCATGCAGCCCAGCCTTCCCCCCTGTGGGCATCCCACTGGGGGACCATGGAGATACAGGCACCTGTTGCATGTGTGATGGCCTCAGCAGAGTGGCTGTGCCTGGCAGCAAGGGGCAGTGGCTGGAGATAGGCTCCTTATATCAGGCACTACCAGGAGCACCTGCAGCTTCTGGGTCCAGGAGGGGTCCATCTCGCCCACCCTAGCAATTCTCGGTTCCCCTACTGCTGTGCTTCACGGCCTCACAGCCAGACAGGCTTTGGGTGCCAGTCTTGGTGTCATTTCTCTCTCTCTCTCTCTCTCTCTCTCTCCTTTGCTCCCCGCAGAATGCAAGATTGAGAACTGTGAGTCCTGCTTCAGCCGCAACTTTTGCACAAAATGTAAGGAGGGTTTGTACTTGCACAAAGGGAGGTGCTACGTCACCTGCCCCGATGGCTATGCTGCCGCCAACGGCACCATGGAATGCAGCAGTCCTGGTAAGTGCCCCTGGCTGGTTTGCTGGGTCCTGTGGCCTCCAGGTTTAACTTGCCCACGTGCACTCAGACCTGCTGTCACCTGCACCTGCCGTGTGATAGGGATGTCCCGGTACAGCCATGATGTGCTGGGATGCATGGGTCAGCTGCACACTGCTTGACTGCAGTGAGAGCAAGAAGCATCCATTAGCTGGTGAGCTGTAGCCTGCTCCGTTATGTCTGACCTGGACATGGCCATGGGGCTCACAGCTCCATGGTCCAAAAGGTGTCCCTTTCCTACAAGGGCACTGTTGGAAATGACTGCAGTTTTCAGGCTTTGCTCCTGGGTGTGAGGGAGTTCCCCCACAACCCTCTCAGCATGGGCTGGGTTTTGCCTGTCAGAGATGCCTCTCAGCCCCTGACTAGGGCTCTGCTGTGCTGGCAAGACCAGGCAGAAAAAAATCTGACGGTTCAGTTGTTTTCCAGCGGTTGCATATTTGCATCTGAAAAGAAACTCGGGCGTTGAGGTCTGCGGGGAGCCTGCCCCGGCAGTGTAATTAGCAGTTGCAAAATGTGCCATCAGCTCTGGGTCATGGTGAGGCATAGCTGTGGCTTGGGAGAAGCCAGAAAACCCTGCAGAGGATAAGGCTGGGGGCAGCGGTGTCCCAGGGAGCGAGGCGCAGGGCAAAGCCCTCTGGGGTGCGGCAGCCGCAGTTCAGAGCTCCCCCTGGGCCCAAACGCAGGCCCTGCATCTCTCCTAGCCTGCACACTGGCACAGGATGCAGTCTCACAAGACACTCTCCTGCTTCATGCCTGTAGGCAAGAAATGCTGGCAGCTGCCTCCTGCTGCCCAGTTTTGCTGGAAAGCCTGGCCTGCCATGGGGAAGGTCTGGCCCCTTTGGATGGAGGGCAGGGATCACAGGGGCTACGGCTGGCCCGCAGCGGTCTGCCCAGCTCCTGAGGCTTCATTCTGGAGCTCTGTCAGGTGCAGCCATCCAGAGACACAAGGCGGTTCCACGGGATCCGGAGAGGGGCAGGAGGGGGTGAGGGGATGGATCTTCCAGCCTCTCGTGTCGTATCCCCTGGCAGCACAATGTGAAATGAGTGAGTGGGGCCCCTGGGGCCCATGCGCCAAGAAGAGGAAGGTGTGCGGCTTCAAGAAGGGCAACCAGGACCGAACACGGAGGATCCTGCAGGCACCCGCCGGGGACGTGTCTACGTGTCCTGCCACCACGGAGGTCCGGAGGTGCATGGTGCAGAAAAGCCAGTGCCCTGAGGGTAGGCTCCTGCTGCGGCATTTTGCTGTCTCTGCTGGGGGCCCCGTTTTGTCTGGGTTTAGTGCTCCTCAGTTGCCCCCCAGTGCACCTCCCTGGCTGGGTCCCTGAGCCAACCTGTGCAAGGCGCGATCCATTGCCAGCAGATTTCCAGCTCTGCTTATGTTGTCCAGTGCAGACCATGCATATGCAGGACCAGAACGCAGCACCTGGTAGAAACCTGGAAGGCAGCTTGTCTCCTAACAGGATTAAGGAGAGCTAGCAGCCCTGGGATGCTGCTCGCTGCGCCTGCTGTGCGCTCACTTTCGTAGCCCATTAATGTCTGCGCCAGAGACAGAGAGCAGAGCAGAGGGCTGGCTGGCTGAGCCAGTGCTTGATGCAACAGCTGGAGCTTTCATCTCCTCTCGCACCCTCAGCGGAAGGCAATGGTCTGGGTCATTTTGGGGGGCGGTATGCAGCCAGGGACTTGCTCATTCCCTTGGCTGCCGAAGCCAGACTGCAGTTGCGCTGGCTGCTTGGAGGGAAATTAGTTCTGAACAGCGTCTAGCGAGGCAGAGAGAGAGATCAGCCAAGGGGAAAGTGGAAAGGCCAATGCTGGCTCTCAGCAGCTGTGGTGCATGGGGTATATTGTCCAGCAAGAGTTGGGGGCCTGGTTTGGAGCAAGAAGTGCTGGCTTGAGCGTCCAGAAAATCACACTGCTGCATCCAGATTTCAGCTGCCTCCCGTCCTTGGAGCAGCAGTGCTGAAGGTGGACTGTAGCCCACGGGCCAGCAGCCTCCTCTGAGCCCAGATGCACAGGCTCCGAGCAGCTAGGCTGAGATTGCCCAGCAATGGGAAAATGAACCCAGCAGCAGAGGGGTGAGAGGCCGGGAGCTGGGTCCCCATTGCTCTGCTCATGGGGACTGCACCTTTTCCTGCTGCATGGCAGGGAGAGTTACAGGGGTGGCCACCAGCTCTTCCCAGGGCAGCGGCAGCTCTCCTGAGCCACCTGTTGCCCAGAGAGCTTCATTGCTGCCCCCTTGTTACACTGCAGGGAAAAGGAAGAGAAAGGAAGAGCGGAGCAAGCAAGATAAGACAAATGGGAACAGGAACCAGAAAGACACCAAAGATGCCAAATCCGGCCCCAAAAGGAGGAAAGGCAAGCAGAGGGGCACCATGGTTCCCATGACGTCGGCTAGCCCGGTCCAATAGCTGCCCCTTCGCAGGCGCGCGATGGCAAGATTCGTTGCTGCTATGTATATGAAAGCTTTATCAAACCAGAGCACTGCGACGCAACACTCCCTGCCAGGCCGACAGAGATGAACAGACACCCCTACACACCCATGGAGCAGCCACCCAGACATGGGACCCACATGCCCTGCGACTCCCTGCCATGCACGCAGACGCAGCACAGGATTGCAGGGTGCGAACTGCTAAGGGGAGGAGTAAGGGAACCCCCATGGCGTTAGCAGCGGGCACTGGGGCGTGCGGCGTGGAGGGCAGCGGGGCGTGCATCCACAGGACAGCGTCTCACTGGGCAGTCAGCCGTGCAAGCCCAGGATAGCGTGGCCCCAGCCAGAGGGCTGAGACTGGGACTGGCCACCTACTCCCCTGAGCCCTGGACTCTGGGGTGGCCGGAGGCAGCAGCCTGCCCCTCCCTTCCCTCCTTCCTTTCGTGTTCTGAGCTGTATGACTTCTTCATGGAGAATACATGTTACACGTCTGTGGTACGAGTCAGTGGCAGCTGCCCTGACACTGCTTCCAAACTTTATTTCAAATTAAAATAGAGGAAAATAACCCAACACCCCCAGTTTCTGTGCACATGGCTAGTAACCGCCAGCCCTGGCCAGGTTGGAGCCCAGGGGGCAAGGACTTGCTTGTGCATGGGGAAACTTGTCAGAGCTGTAAGAAAGCCACAGGCCAGGCTGCCAGCTGCATCCTAGGCACAGACCAGTGGTAATTCCCCATAAGCCTCCCAGTTCCACTGAGACCCTGGGGAATCTCCCGTTCAAGCCTCTAGTTACCAGGCACAAGTGCTGTCCCTGGCTGCCCTTCTCACCCGAGAAGAGGTCACTGGCTGGGCATAGGTGCTGGCACCAGGCCTGTACCCGCTGTGTGCAGAGGGGCACTGCCCTCCCAGGGCTGGCTCTGCTTCTGGTAGGGACAGTGGCACTTGGACTGCACCTGGAAGCCCATGCAGCTGTTGCTCCAAGAAAAACTGAACTCTCTCTGAGAACTGCCTCTCTGCTACGGCGCAACTCTGGCTGACTGCAGCACATGGGATCCATGGGGCCGTCCCACGCTCTCTTGCTGGGCTTGCTGATGGTGGGGCCTGGGCACCTGTGAGCTGCTTGGTGTGTGAGTACCCACGGGGCTGTTTGCAGGGATCCTGAGTCAGCAGGATGAGAAATGAGCAGCCTCCCAAGCCAAGAGCGAGACACAGGGTCCCAAAACCCGGTCTTTGAACTGGCTAGGGCTCACATGCTGCTGCCTCTTCTTCCTTGCCTTGCCCTTTGCAGCATACCTGGGGGAGAGGCAGTTCCTTGTGGCCTGGCACTATGCAGCAGGGCCCTTTTCCCTTGTGCAGGCAGCAGCAGAGGGCACTGACCCTTCCCTGGTCTCCCTCTGCTCCTTTGCAAGCCTGGTCATTGTCTCACACACTCATGCACCTGCTACAGGATCCCCGCTCGCAGCCCAGGCTCAGAGCAGCGAGTGCCGTGAGATCTCCCTGACCCGACAGGGCTCCCTACAATAATACACTCGAATATTAGCACCAATATTTCAAAACAGAGCTGCGCCTCAATAAACCAGCCAAGCACATGTGTGCAGTTGCTTCTTTCTCAAATCCTTCTTGCTACCCAGGGGGTAAAAACAGTCTCTGTGCTGAGGACCAGGGCACTTACCCCCTATTTTGTAATCTCCAGTATAAGCCCTGTGCTCAAGCAAATTTCCCCCCAGGTCTGGTAACTGGAGAGGGGACCCTCTGTCCCTGGCTATTGGCAAATGTTCCCGATGCCGTCTGTTACATCGCTTTGAAAACAAGCCACCTTTTTTTCCCCCTTTTAAGTAAGAAATGATGTTACTAATTCAAAACAGATACATGACACTTAGTACAATTTGCACAGAGCTGGTTAAACCATCCCAGCCTCGCACATGGAGCTGGGAGGAGCTGACTATCTGAGCAGCACATGGAAGCAGCTCTGGCACCAAAGGTTTGATCTGAACCCACTTAAAGATGGAAGACATTGGTCAAAGAAAAAAGACCTTTTGTCCTTTGGTTTAAAACTCATTTTTCAGAGTCTTTTTTTTTTTTCAGAAGAAGCTGACAACCTTTCTGTTTTGAGTGTCTTTTCTTTCTGCTTTTCTCTCTTTTTTCGGGCAAAATAGAAGAGGCAAGAAAAGGGAAACTCCGGGCAATCCCAGGCAAACCAATACTGCAGGTAGCTGTAAGGTGCTAGCACACTGATGCTTTCACATCCTGATGTCACACACCTGCAAACTCTTGTTTCTTGCACTGAACCAATCTTTGGAGACTTGCACACATGTCAAGATAATGGGCAGATTTCTACTGAAGATTTGTCTGATGGCTCCCAGATAACTCGCTTATCCTGTGGGTAGTGCTTCTTAGTCATGACGGAAACCAAAGAAGAAGGAATAAATATCCAGTGTTTACAATACTCCATTTGGGAAACATTTAATTTTTAACTCATTTGCTGAGATTTGGGGCTGTGGGCAGATAGATGTCACCATACATAGACCAGTTTTAAATGGTATGCTTCCTTCCCATGTGTTTAATGTAAATCCACATATTCACAAGCCACAGGCAGGTTTAATGGGTACATACAAAGAATCCTCAAATTTACAAGTCTGCGACTCCCATAGAAAAGCAGGGAATGTATATATTTATTTTAGCTCATGTTTACGCTGAAGAGATTTTTTCACTCAGAAGAAATCCTAGCCTTGGGTTAAAGAAGGATATTAGGATGATATAATAGATAATATAATCCAAATAAGAGCATTAAATAGAATCTAAGGATGTCAGAGAGGAGATTTTTATAAGTTTATTAAATCAAGAAGGTTGAGGCATAACACTTAAAAAATCTCCGTTCAAACTACAGAAGTCCCATCTTTACAACCGCTCACCACAAATAAATCACTCTGATGGCATTTATATACAGGATAATATATTATGCCCAACTCAATACCACATTACAGTTCAGATGGAGCAGGCTGCTAGAACTGCAATTGTTTCCGAAGAGCAACATAACCCTGCTGAAAAATAACCCGCAGTCTGGGGAGTCCAGGTAGGTTATCTATTATTATTTACACCCAGTGCAAAGAGGATACTTCCCACCATCCATCATGCACATGGACAGTGTGTTCCAGGGTGCGATTGGTGCACACTTCACAGGGAACGTGAAATCACAGGACATTGATTGCTAGAGCCTAAAATGCAGCAGATGTTCTTCGCAGTCTGCTGGAAGAAAAATCATAATTTCTGCCTAAGAAATTCAGATCATAAATGTCCTCCTGCCTCCCTTCGTTTTCAGAGAGAGGATTTATGTGCAGATATTTTATCCTCTGGATTCCCAATGAATCTGTTACAGGTATGATAAACTGCATGGGTCCAATTCACACCACTGGTGTCACTCCGTGCAGTAATACAGAAGTCAATCACTGAGCAGAAATCTAAGCCAACTGCCAGGGATCATGGCTAGGACCTCAAGGGCTCAGTTCACACCTGTATCAGGTATGTTCAACTCCCTAAGTCAGCCGTTTCTTCTTCTCACTCTGCTGCCTTCACTTCACCTCATTCTTTCCTCCTGTGCATCACTGTTTGCGACTGCAACTTTGGGAACAAGACATCACAGCCTGAGAGAGCTGGGTCACTCTGTTCAGGAGTCACTAAACCTGGACTCTGCTCCTGAGAACACCATCTCCTCCTTTTACCCATTTCATCCTCCAGGGTGAGAGCCTCATCATTGTGGAGGAGCTGAGTTGCTGGAAGAAGCAGTGGCAGTCAGGTATCTGGTATTTTCTAGCAGTTCCTTAGAGGGTCTTGTTGAAGTCTAGCAGTGAAATGTCTTCATGGGCAACCAATGGACTGAGCAGAAGAGGAGAGCTGGTGTCACCCTTATTGTAACAGCATAAAACTAACAAATATATTGTAGCTCTGCACTTTGCTAGAGAAGTGCTTTTTAAGAGAAATGAGTCTTTTAGTGAAGCCCTTGTAATCTAATTTTTCTCCCCATTTAATTATCAAAACCTGTCAGTCACAGGAAGCAGATGAGGTGATGCACTGCAGACAACCTCTGCCAAAAATCAGTCAACGCTGGTTCTTTCAATAGAATGAAAAGAGCCCTTTTCAACACGTGTCATTGTGGCAATGAATCATTCCAACGGCATCACACAACCCCATTCACCGGGATGCCGGCAAGAAAGGGGGCAACCAAACTTCAATATCACTAAACATCAGCAACTGTCAGGCCAGTCTGGTCAGTGAGATTAAGGGGGCCTAGCAGATGTGACTGGGCTGGCCGGCAGTCCTGGCCAAGCCTCTCTGATTTGGGAACTATTGCAGGCAATGCACTGCTGTGCTCATTTGAGAAAATGCAGAGTCGAAACTCCGAGTGCAGGGAGTGTCAACACACAGGTCAACAGAGCAGGTTCTATAAAGCAGAAATAGCTAGATCACTTGTTGCTAGAGGTTTGAGTCCAGCTACCTTGGATGCTTTCATTCTTTCCAGCCAGGACAAACTTGGGGATTATTTCTTCCCTGGCTTCAGTAGGGTTGCTAACCCTCCAGGAGACTGCTGAGAGTCACCTGGGAGATAAATGATAGGGCATTCGTTAAAATAAATAATAAATGTTCATTCGGATTTATACAATTGTCCAGTGGGTTTTTAGAATGTAATAGTCATATGCATTTGCCTTCCTAATGTCAAGTCATTAATGCTTGTGGTATGGAAAACTTTAGCTAACTAGCTCCCTAGATGGATAGTTGCTTAGGGGCTAAAATGAGATATTGCGTTCTGAAGATGAAGAAAAAAATGAATAAAGCTCCCTGCTAGCTTCTCTGGGGAAGAATACTCAGTTTGTCTGGATGTGAATGGAAGAGCTGCCCAATCTCAAGCCTGGGGAGGGTGGCACTGGTATGTCTTAGCACCAGCAGAAATGATCCCAGCAAAAGAAGTCAGAGACACTATGCACGTAGCAAGCACTTCACCCAGGAGGTCTCTATGACATAAGCTCCATTTCTGAACCTAGCTTTTTGTATCCTTTACAAAGAAGATGACATTGATTTTCTGGAAGTGTCCCAAGATTTTTTATTTTAACAACAAAAAGAGTGTTTTCCTAAGGAAAAGGGAAAGGATTGAGGAGAGAGCAGGGAAAGTATTACTCAACTATTTAGTCTAAGAAATTGAAAATCAAAAGGATCCTCTGACAGATTGATATCAGCTCTAATAGAAAACATGCCGGTCCTAGGAAAACTCTTTCACATCAGCCGGCAGTCTGATAACTTAAACAATTATCTACAATTTGGATTTTTTTTTTAAAATTCCCACATCAATGTGTGTTTTCAAAATGCTCCAGGCACAGATAATTCCACCAAGACAGCAGAATCAGAAATCCCAGGATTATCCAAAACAGACTGAAAATTAGAAGCCATTAGCATTGTTTTACAAATCACTTCTGAGTTCTTTGTGCATTAAAATGACTTCATGCCAGAGGGACGAAACATTATCTAAAAGCACAGGGCTGCAAGTCTTAGAAAAACAAATAATCTCAAAGGGTTGGTTTTTTTGGTAAGAAAGCCTTAGCAGAAATTAAAAGAATTCACAAGCCAAGAGAGAACACGCACTGCTAACAAGAGGTACTTAGCAAGGATCAGCTATGTCCTCATTCAGCGCTTTACCCTGCTGAGTGCTGAGCACTCTGGATGTCCTCCAACCAACCCCTGGGATAAATTAGCAGCGTTTTAGCGAGACTCTGCTGATTTACACTAGCTCAGATTTACACTTTTGTTTAATATCTTTTACAATCTGGCAGTGACACACGTACATACAGAGAGACTCCGCATCTACAATTCACCCAAACTTGTTTTCTTGCAGTTGTTCATAACATCCGTGTAATTGTTAACAGGCCTCTTTGGAAAATGTTTCGATCTTATTGTTTTTACTTAACACAAAACAAAACAAAACCTCAAAACAACTGTGGGCAACCCTGGAAAAACAGCCCACTGTGACCGTCAGCAAGCCTGGGGAAACGTACCAGCGATGCACCCATCAGCCCCCCGATCACAGCAAAGCAGCGTGCAGGGTACATGGAGGGGACCCCACACTGTCAGAATCCCAAACCGTGGGAGGAAAGATATGAAAAACAATGAGAACTCCCTCGCTCTTCTGGATACTTGACTCCAAGATGAACATGGGCCGGCAGTGTGGGGAGGCAGTCAGAAAGGCCAACCGTACCTTGCCGTGCATCCACAGATG
This sequence comes from Crocodylus siamensis, assembly GCF_052110815.1. Taxonomy (NCBI): domain Eukaryota; kingdom Metazoa; phylum Chordata; order Crocodylia; family Crocodylidae; genus Crocodylus; species Crocodylus siamensis. The sequence continues at coordinate 863,026 of NC_143401.1, read as the reverse complement.
CATCTCGAGCAGGTCCAAAGAGGTGATCCTCCCACTGTATGTGGCACTGGTCAGACTGCAGCTGGAGTACTGCGTCCAGTTCTGGACGTCGCACTTCAGGCGGGATGTGGGCAGCATGGAGAGGGGCCAGAGGAGACCACTCGCATGATCAGGGGGCAGCAGGGCAGGCCCTATGAGGAGAGGCGACGGGACCTGAACCCGTTCAGCCTCCACAAGAGAAGGCTGAGGGGGATCTAGTGGCCTGTTATAAACTACTCAGGGGGGATCAGCGGGCATTGGGGGAGTCACTGTTCCCCCGAGCACCGCCAGGAGTGACCAGGAATAACGGTCACAAGCTGGCAGAGGGTAGGTTTAGGTTAGATACCAGGAAGCACTACTTCACGGTCAGGGCGGCTAGGATCTGGAACCAACTTCCAAGAGAGGTGGTCCTGGCTCCTACCCTGGGGGTTTTTAAGAGGAGGTTGGATGAACATCTTGCTGGGGTCGTTTGACCCCAGTATTGTTTCCTGCCATGGCGGGGGGTCGGACTAGATGATCTACTCAGGTCCCTTCCGACCCTAGAAACTATGAAACTATACACAGCCTCTGTCCCCTTTGGGTGACTTGGACCCTCCCTTCCCAGGCCAGGAAAATACTGGTTATGCTTGGGACCAGAGGGTGTCCAAAGGGTGGTTTTCAGTCTGGCTCTAGTGGGGTCTCTTGGGGGAAGGAGGTGGGCTTTCCCTCCCATTCATTCAGAGTACCCCACACCAATACTGTTCTACTCTGTAAGCAATTTTCCATGAGACTGTTTGCCCAAGAGCTGGGCACACACCATGACTCAATAAAATCCTGATGGTCTCCAAATGGGCAGATGGGAACAGCAGACAGAAAATTATCTGAGTATTTTCTAAGAGATTCCATCTGACAACATATACTTCTTCCTTTGAGGTGCCTCCACCTCTGGGACACCACACAGCTGTACCAAGGAAGTGAAACTAAAATCCGGGCAACCACCTGGGAGCCAAGGGATGGGACAGGACACGCTCCCCGGGACTCTCCCTGTGACTGTCATTTTGAAACTTTTTCAGTTAACTTGGTTGAACAATAGGTGGGTTATTTCGCTGTGGCCATCCAGGAAACAATTTCCTGATACAAGAGCTGGTCAGAAAATACTGAGGGAAGCATTTGTTTGTAAACCAATAATTAACAGTCAGGTATGTAATGATCTGATTGGCTGCCAGTGATTTTGTGTGGTTTAATGGGTGTTAGGTAACTACTTTGGAGAAAGCAAGAGTAAAGGGACAGATTTTCAGAACTAAAAATGGCTAGAAAGCAAGCATAATCAATCCAGCAAGCATCCTGGAGTTTGGAAGGAAACCACACACCCTATCATTTGGAAAAATGAAAAGATCAGTCTGGAATTCACAACAGCCTCAGATGAAATCAAACTCTCCTTTGTTCAAAGAAGTTTCTAGGAAGTTTTGCAATTCTTTTTTTTTATATTGATTTTTACCAGTCTCCAGCTTTAGGCACTGTTTGAACCCCTTTGTTTTTCTGCAATTCACTATTGCCCCAGAGAGCTTGTTAACCCTGAAGCAAAAGGCAAACTTTCAGTCTTTTGCCAGCCAGAAGTCATTAATATTTTGATGGGTGCATGACTGTTTTCATATGGAGCTGTTACGGCTTCAAAGATAATGACCTCACGCATGCCTTCCTAACCCAAGCAACAACTTGTTCTGACTTCTGTGAATAAACATCATTTTTATATCATCACTACATTCTCTGTGCCAGTGAAAGGCAATAAACCCTGTGCAGAAAGACATGCTGGCTTTGTCATTCTCTGGCACAGACCTAACCATGCAATACAGCACATGGTGATTCCATGTGCTGGTCAGGTTTGCCGATGACATGAAACTGGAAAGGATTGCAAAGACTCTGGAGGATAGAATTGAAAAGGATCTTGGTAGGTTGGAGAGAGCTGCTTATTTATCAAAAGGATTTTGGTAGGTTGGAGAGAGTGTTTATTTAGACAACAGAATAAAATTCAATGCAGACAAATGTGAGGTGCTACCCCTAAGGAATAGGGTGGCTAACCCTTCAGGATTGGGTCTCCAGGAATTAGATATAAATCTCCAGGAGGCTGATGAAAATCATCTGGGAGATAAATGATAGGGCATTCATTAAAATAAATATTAAATGTTGAATCTGATTTATACAGTAGTCCAGTGGGTTTTAAAATGTAATGGTCATGTGCATTTGCCTTTGTGACATAAAGTCTACGCACTTTATTTAATATAATTACACCATGTAATGAAACCTCCCAGAATAGATTCAAACAGAGTTGACAACCCTAGTAGGGAAAGATAATCAAATACAAAATGAGAGAGAAGTGGCTGGGTAGCAGCGTTGCTGAGAGAGGTCTGGGGGGGGGTTGGTAGAGGAGAGGCTGAATGAGACAGCAGTGTGACACAGTGTTCCTGCTGGGACCAGAACAGGCAATGTCTTGCCCCAGACCGGGTTGTTAAACCTGTCCGTCTTCTACTATTTGATCCTGGGTACTCTGGGCCACATGCTTATGGGAAATCTCCCTTAACTTACCCGCCATGTCTTGATCTCAGGGAAGAATAAAGGAAAGAGAGGTTCCAATGATGGTGAAGACGACCGCAAGCAGCTCCCTACTAATTGTGTTTTCTTGGGACTCCGCCTCCCCTACACCCCATCCACTTGCCAACTGGGTTGTGCTGGTTCCAGGTGCCTAAATTTGCAGGAAGCACTGGCTAGGACTTTCTTAGCATTTTGTTCACTCCTCCTTTGAGGTGGGAGCTTGTCCTTTATAACTTGATTCTCTATCCTTAGCAGGGTTTTGCTACTTAGACCCGTCCATCTATATCATAACCAGATACTCGCCCAACAGTCACAAAATTCATGCATGGTTCCGAAAATCCAAGACGTATCAATTCATCAAAATACCTGGAATAACTCATGAATTCTTGAACTTAAATGCTGATTAACTCATCTAATCAATTCTTGCTCGCATCAATCTTTACCACCTTCAAAATATGAAGATTAATCCTGCCTTAAGCGTGCCCAGCACTTGGGAAATCCGACCCCTTCATCAATAACATTTCTCCAGTTAAATTACAATGGGGTTGGCCCTCACCTGGGTCTAAGGCCCTAATTCTATAACTCACTCTTGGGAAGTCTTCACCTGATGCTCCTTGTTCTGAAGGTGCCTTTTGATGCGTCGTCCAAGACACTGTCCGTGGGCAGCAGGGAACGTATGGCTCTGCTTGTCTCATGGCGCTGTGGCCCTGCCCTGACTGAAAGCTAGAGACCCCTGCAGGTCTCCAGTTGGGCATACTGGTTGTTTGCCCTGGTATGGCTGGGAGTGACTGGTGCATGTGGGCAGCCAGCTTCATCTTTTCTCACCGACTTCCCAGGTTTTTTTAACGTTAGTGATGGGCACAGGATCCTGCCATCATCACCCATTCCCCTCTTCAGCTGCAGCTGGTAAGTACTTATAAACCACAGTGTCAGTGCTGCATGCTGTTCCATCTTCGCCAGCTCTGCACCTGAAGGTAAGTACGGACCTGTTCCTGCCCTTACTGGGCAAACCCCACCAGTGTCTGGCTCTTTGTCCGAGTTGCTCAGCCCCGTGTGATCATGGGGGCACCCTTGAATGGTGTCACTTGGTGACATGCAGTCATAGAGAAAAGCTGGCATAATCTTGAGCTACATCAACAGGAATAGGAGGTGTAAGACACAGGAGGGGATAGCACCAGGCAGGTCTCATGCAGAGCACCATGCGCACGTCTGGGCTCCATGTGCGGAGGGACATGGTGAGGCTGCAGAGGAGAACGATGGATGCTGGGAGCAGCTGCTGGAGACATCTGGGTGCGTCTGGCATGCAGGAAGGAGATGAGGGGGTGGTGGGACATGGTCCTGGTGTTTAAATGCTGCAGAAGCTGCCACGAAGAGGTGGAGCAGGTCTGCCCCCACCGCGAGGAGCATGATGGGCAGCTTCACGTGGCACCATCGGCACTCAGGGCCAACGCAGAGCAGTGAGGCAGTGGCTCGGGCTGCCCGAGGACCACATGGGAGGCGCACCCAGCACAGCCTGGCCCCAGCGCCCTCCTGGGCCTCCGCCATCCTGGCCCAGCTGCCCCAGGGCAGGCTGGTGTGCGCCGCAGGATGAGGTCGCTCCGTGATGTCACGAGCCACACCTCAGGACCTGTGCGTGATGTCACCCTGGCAATATCGTGATCCAGTATCAGGCTGGGTTGCGGTTATGTCATGATGTGATGTCATGACCCTGGGAGGTCATTACAGGGGTGAGGTCAAGGGCCCACAGGCTTGCCACACGTGTGGTGGGGGGAGCACGAAGGGTCAGTTGTCAAGGCAACCGGGGTGGCAACAGCACCCGGAAGCCCGCTGAGCGGCCGGAAGTACGGACCCCTCGTGTGCCCTTTGGCACCGGAAGTGCTGCGGCAGGCACGTCCGGGTTTTTCTCAGCGCGTGGAGCCGCGGAGCCGCTGTTCCCGGGAGCAGCTCCCCCCACCCGGCCTCAGCATGGTGAAGCCGCGCTACAAGGGCCGCGCCAGCCTCAACCCGTCCCGCGCCAGCACCAACCCCGGTACGGCCGGCAGCCCCGCGCTCTGCCCCACGTCTTCCGGCTCTGGGCTGTGCCGGGGGGTTTCTCTTGCCCTTGGACTGTGCCGCTGTTGTTGGGGGGTCTCCTGCTCCTGGGCTGTACCACTGCTGGGGGGGGGTCGCTTGGCTTTGGGCTGTTGGGGGGGGTGTTCTGGTCCTGGGTTGTGCCATTGCTGGGGTTGGGGGGTGCTCTCCTGCTTTGGGGTGTGCCATTGTTCCTGGGCGAGGGGAGGTTGCCCCTGCCCCGAGGTGGTCCCGGGGTGCCCGGCGGTGCTGACCCTCCGTCTCCCCACAGACCGGGTGCAGGGTGCTGGCGGCACCAACATGCGGGACCGGGCAACCATCCGGCGCCTGAACATGTACCGGCAGAAAGAACGCAGGTGAGATCCGCAGCCCCCACCGGGCCCTACCCATGCGCTGGGGCTGGGGCAGATGCAGTCCCCTGGTGCCTGCCCTTCCTGCGGCTGGGGTGGCTGGGACGTGCGCGGGCCCTGAGAGCTCCCCTTCCACCGCCTCGGGAGCCTCGTGTTGAGGGTCTCACTTGCTCCCACACCGTTTGTGTCCTGCATGCCCGGTGGGCATGCTCCCATTTTCGGTGCGTGCGGGGCAGGGCTTCCTGTGTCTCTGCTTCATATTTATAAACCAAAGAAAGTTCACACCAAACCTGCAGTGATTTCCCTTCCTGCACGCACGCTGCTAACGTGTCACTCCAGCCAGCCTGTTCACAGTGCCATAGGCCTGATCTAGTCACACGTGTAATGTGGCCGGTGGGACATGTTAGGTCCAGTCTCCTCTGCAAGATGGAACCAAATGGTGTTTGGTTTGCTGACACAAGCCCCTTGCTGTGGGAGGGAGCCCATAGTCTGTATTAGCCACTCTGCTTTGAGGCTTTCCTTTCAGTTCTGCCCACAGCAGAAGGCCAGAGGCATGGGCCTGTGAGTCTAAGGGAGAGAGTAGCTGATTTGATCTTGGTTGAGGGTCAGGAAAGCAAGGGTACGCTTCACACCTTCATTTTTAACTGCAGCATCTGGTGTCTGAAAGATGTCTGGAGGGTTGTTATTGCACAGTGTCCCTTTGAGTGTTAAGCACTGCTTCTGTCTGTTTGGAGGGCTCTGCCTACCACCCCACGAACGTGTGCATCTGCTGTGTTGGAGGTGCCCTTAGCTTTCTTGGGATGCTGGTTCAAATTAGGTATTTCAGAATTTGCCAGGTTTCATTTTGTTTTGATGGAAGATGCTAGGGATTTTTACTTTTATTCAAACCACACTTTTCTTACGCCAAGTCTTAACTCAGAGAGGATTTGAGGGAGGAGCGTAAAAGCCTAACGTTCAAAACTTCTGGGCTGGTGGCTTGCTATTGATGCAGCTGATGGAAGTTTAATGTCAACTGCTGAGAAGGGACCATGGCATTTTCCTGCAAGATCTTATTTCTCACCCACTTTACTGCAATTTTAATTCTTTTTATAGTTGGAAGAGGGAAAGAGTCCTTGTGAAGCTGGTCTGTTGAGCACCACTGCTGCAAGCTGTAAGAAGCTTCATATGGTTTGTTGAAACCAGCTGTGGATGTCACCTGTCTGCTGCAGTGGTATTTTGGAAAGCTGGAATGCTGGTTTCCCTTTGGTCTGGAAGCATTCCTTCCATTCACCGCTCGAGAGGTGCCTTTATATGGCTGTCAGCAAGTGTTGACTAGAAGCCACAGTGGGTTTTTTAATAACATCTTTGTGAAAATGGACCAAGTCAAAAATATGAAAACTCTTAGCAAGGTGTTTTTCAGAGGCCTCCCTCCCTCCCCTGCTTGGCACAGTCCGTGGAAAAGTGTTGGGCTCCAGTCAGTCACATTGTTGTCTGCTGTGTGGGTGACTGGGATGCCCCCTCATCTCGCAGTGAGCCCAGGGGGTTTTATTGCTTTCAGTGTGCACGTAGGGTGATCAGTTGATGGAGGAGGAAAGGCTGGCTGCAGACCCACATGTCTTTGTGCTCATTCCTTGTGCCCAGATGCTGCCTCCATCCAGATGTTTCTTGCAGTCAGTGTGATTACCTGAGGTCATGTCACTCGGGGTGAGGAGCTTTACCTCTAGGAAAGGCAGGGCCATGCCTGGTTGTTTTTTGGTGAGCCCTTATTCACATAGTCACCTGGGCACCCTTTGCAAGGGTAGCCTTGGCAGTTTGGCCACGTTCCAGCATGGGTGAAGTCTGCCAGCACACACTAATTCCCCACTGTTTCAAGTGTCTGGTCTGGTGTCCAAACACACAACATCGGCCGTCTGAATGCAAGGTCCAGGCGAACGCTGAATATCTAGTGCGTTGGAAAGGCTGAGCTGTGATCTTGTGAAAAAAGATTCTCCCCCTTGCTAGGTGGTTGTGTGCTGCTTCGGGATACTTACATATGTTATCATTTGTTGCACTTAGGAACAAGCGTGGCAAAGTGATCAAGCCTCTGCAGTACCAGTCCACAGTGGCACCAGGCACAGTAGCAAGAGTGGAGCCAAATATTAAATGGTTTGGTGAGAGTTTTTCTGTGTTCCCCCCTCAATGAGCTTGCAGGGGAAGGGGGTTTTGGGTGCTCTGAAGGGGGTGGTGCGCACAGTTCCTGTTCTGTGGGACGCAAGATGAGTTTGGCAAGGCTTCTTAAAGTGACTAGTGAGCTAGAAAGCCTCATTTGCAACTCCTTAAGCGGGCCTAATTTTCATAGAGTGAATACCCTGGGTTTTATGGGAATACAGCCCCTTTTATTGTTCTTTTTACTGTGTTCTGATTTCTAATGGATACTTGTGGAAAAACTAGTGGAAGAAGCCAGTGGTAGGTGTTAGGGCCCATTTTTTTTAAAGCTGTTCATGTACCTAGTTGGATTTTTAATGGTAATTGTGGGCCTATCATAGCAGGGATGCAGCATTGTAGCTGTGATGGGCCTACTTTAGACGTCTGGTCCTCAGGCCTCACGCTGCACTCTGGATAGCACTGGGCTTATTTTGCTGTGCCATTTTTCATGGTTTCCCTCGCATACAAGCTGTGTTTGCACCAGGGGAATATGGCATTCTGCCTGATGGCTGGGATTCCCTGATGTTCTGGGAATTGCCCCAGGCAATGTGACCAACTGAGAGAGCTCCTCTGTGGAAACCTCCCGGGGTCATGGCTTCACATATTTCTGGAGGGGTCATGTGCACTTGATTGAAATGCAGAATATAAAAGTGTAGTGGATTCGCGTAGGCTCTGTTTCCAAGGTATTTCATACCAAGCATCTCCTCAGGCAGGCGTGGTGGAGAATCTGGGTCCAAGTGTTGTTCAGCACTTCCTTGCAATGGACCCTGCCAAAGCTGACACGATAGAGAGCTTGTTCCTCTTTCTGTCTTTAGCATCTGGGGTTTGATTTCAGGTCTCCCTTCCACTCTCAGTAACACAAGAGTATGCTCTCAGTATGGGTTTGCCTGGGCTATATTGTTCCTAGAGTTGTGCTTTTTAAAAGCCTTTTTGAGCAATGGGAAGGAAAAGAGTGGGTATCTCACCATGTGTCAGCCTGGTGAAATCACCTTGCTTTGCCCCAGTTGTTGGTTCCAGGCAGAGCTTCAGTACAGCTGCTTGCTCAGACAGTGCATTGCTGATCAGTGACGCTGATAAATGTGGGAAATGCATTGCCTGCTTTTCCCACAGGGAACACTCGTGTGATCAAGCAGTCGTCCCTTCAGAAGTTCCAAGAGGAAATGGAGACGGTTATGAAGGACCCATATAGAGTGGTCATGAAGCAGAGCAAACTGCCCATGTCCCTTTTCCACGATCGAATTAGACCTCATGTGAGTATCGTTCCTTGCTCCAGACCAGAGGCCTGTCAAGGCTCCTGTTCAGAGCTTTGCTAGGTTTATTTTGAGGTGGTTGCATTTCATCTATGCAGGTGGCTCTGCTGTTCCTTGATATGCATTGCTGGGTATAGACTGTCCTAGAGTCTCTGCTCATCACCAGAGTGTATCACTGTCTTCTCTGCGGTGCAAGGACTGGTGGGACCCCAAAAAAGGGTCTGAGGCTCCCTTGCAACTTTCTATCTTTGAGCTTAGGTCTTGCAAACTGAGCAGCATGTCACTTTGAGCAGAAAGCCTGTGGTACTGCAGAAAGCATCAGCGGCTGACTGTCCAGGCCACTTTTCTGGTTGGCTTGGTGCTGAGCTGACATCTTAGCCTGGGGACAGTGTGCAGTGCTGCTTAGACACGCTATCTCTCAGATGAGATTTGAAAGGAAGGCCCTCTGTATTTTTGGTAGGTAAAGATCTCCCAGCTTCCCTTTTGCAAAGGTCTCTGGGAGAGTCCAACTCCTGTGGCCTAATGAAATTCACTTCTGACCATGATATTTTGCCATGATGAAAGCCCCTTTGTCCAATGATCAGGGGTTTTTTAGGGGCTGGACTGTAGGTGGTCACATCTCTCTGGGAAGTCAGTTGTTCCTGGCCCCAGGTGTGTAGGTGTAACTGCACTAGCACTGCCATCTCCTGCCTGCTTGGGATCAAGTCCTAACTGCTTGCCTGAAGAAAATATGCCTGACCAGCCTGCTTTTCCAAAATCCAGCTCTTTCTGGAGCTGTGCAGAGCTTACTGCCTAGCCGGTAGAGAGTCTGTGGGAGGCATGTGCTGGGAAAGTGCCCCCACCTACATTAGGGTATCATACCTCTTCAGAGATGGCTGCCAGTTAGCCTTGCTCTTATATCTGAACTCGGGGAATGGTCTGAGGCTTAGGGTGTGGACACACATCTGTTTGGAGCCATTTCTAAAGGGGACCAGCCAGGACAGCAGCAACTGTTATGTTCTAGTGGTTACCACAAATAATGGAGACGTAGTGAAACTGTTCCAGTGTTATCTCTGGATGAAGCAGTGTTAAAAGCTGGAGCAGTTTTGCCACATCTGTGTTATTCCTTGTTTGCCCACCAGGAAGGTTTAGAACATAACAGCTGCTGCCCTTTTGCACCTGTTCTTCTTGAGATATTCCAAATGTATGAGCCCTCACCCTTAGTAGCATAGTAGTAGGGTTGGAGTGCTGTGTAGTGTGATAGTCCAGGAAGTGTACAAGAGGCAGAGGTTTTTTGTGATCTCTTTAATGGACGATGTAGATAGGAGAGGTGACGGATACAACATGCCCTTCTTTGGGTCTTTTCCCAGACATGAAAAGTTGATCCAATAAAAGGGATCACAAAAAGTGGACTATACTGCAGAGGAGCTCCTGACAGCATCCGTGTCACAGACACTGCATCTTGGTGCTTGGGGAAGAGATGCTGACCCAGACCCACAGACAGAAAGATTCTTGGCTCTGCCTCTACCTGCAGCAAAATAAGCATGCTCATTGCCTAGTGACAGACTGAGATGGCTTTAGGAGATGGTCTTCTCAGTCTTCTCTGAGGCGCTTGGTGAGAGTGACTGACCCTGGGCTTACAGCAAGCTGCTGATGAAAGTTTTTGCTTGTACAAGCACTTTGTAGTCATCAGTGCTGCTGTTCTGGGAACTCAGCTGACTTTGCTAGGAGTGTGTAACACCATTTGAATGTTTTCCAGAAACACTTATGTTGCATATGACCATAAAGAAACAAGTGTATTTGCTCCTGCAGCCTTGGAGGTCTGTATTCATTAGGCTTAATCTCTTTTGGCAGGAAATTTGCTTTAAAGCATTTTAAGATAAGTTATCATTGTGGTCCTATCCTGACATTTAGCCATCATACATCTTGGTGCTTCTGATGGCACTAGTGACAAACTGGTGCTGGTTTCTTGAGGATGCTAGTTTTGCCTTGCTAACATCCTCTTGCGTGATAAATCCTAACTCAAATATGTGCTTTTATCCTGAGTCAAAAATTCCTGGCCATATAATCCTATTCTCCAGCACATCGAGTTTTAGTTAGCATCAGGTTCCTTTTATCGCATCTACACTGTTCTTTTGGACACGTGTTAGATGTTTTCATATGAAGACTTTCCATGTGCAACTAATAAAAATGTTACCTAAATTAAGGAAAATGTTATTTGAAGCTAAAAAGCACATTACTATGTTAGCGATACTTTTTAGCCATGGAATAGATGTCCTTCCAAGAAAACATTAGCATTTGCAGCTAGTCTTAAAATATACCCTGTTGAGTATAATTATCCTTGACAAAAATCTGTGAATTTGGCAAGATCTGTGCCCTTGTTTGAAAAATAATAAATGATAAGAGTTAATGTTCATCATTGTAGCCTTAACGATATCTGACTACGTCTGATAAAAGAAAGGAAGTGCCATTTGTTTGGCAAGTACAGCACCATGTGTGTTTGCTTTGCCTTTTATTAAACAAACACTTTTGTATTTCTTAAAGGAACGTAAGAAACCTCATGACTTGTTAGGAAGTTGCATACAGTTCTTGTTGCAGGCTCTTTGGAACCAGCCCTGACCTTGTGTGCCGTATGTCTGGAGCCATAGGGATGTTACATGTTTTTTTTCTTTCTCCCAACCTGCCTACCCACAGAATTCCAAAGTTCACATCCTTGACACAGAAACTTTTGAAACGACGTTTGGCCCCAAATCGCAGAGGAAGAAACCAAACCTCTCTGCAGGTGATGTGCAGTCTCTGCTGGAGACCGCTGAGGCCTCTGCTGGGACCTACATCCAGGGCAAGGACCGAGACCTGGTGACAGAAGACACTGGAGTGAGGTAAAAGCTGAAGCAAGTTAGCATTTACATTTCTGAAAAGTGGTGCATGCTGTAGTTCACCCTTTGAGCAGTGCAGCATGCTGCTAATACTGCCCATTTGGGCACTCTATAGACATAGGGAACAAAAGGAGTGAGACGAGTTGCACAGAGCTTAGTATGAGACTTGGATTTTGAATGCTGGCTCATCTTTGCCTGCATATTCGGTCTAGGGGTTGCTTTCATGTTCTATGGAGGTTGGACACCACTGCTGGATAACTGTAGCTGGGGCATTGGCCAGTGCCCAGGTACAAGCACATACCATGGTGCATCCTGTCTGTCATTTTGGCCTCTGCTCCTGTGCCTGCAGAGGGCTTCAGAGAATGTGGCATCCTGGCATTTCCTCTGCTGAAGTCTTTGATGTGCTTCTAGGGATGAAGCCCAAGAAGAGATCTACAAGAAGGGCCAGTCCAAAAGAATCTGGGGAGAGCTCTACAAGGTAATTGGTGCCCCTTACAGAGTGCAAAGGTGGTGCGTATGCAGCTTCCAAGGATTGCGCTCCCTTTCACTTGGAGGATGCAGCACAGAAGCCTTGCACAGATGGGTGGGTCCACAAAGCAGCTATGCTTTGTGTGGTCAGCCCCAGCCTGTAAAGAAAACCAGCCTCCAGTGCCCTTGCATTTCCACAGTCCAGGCTGGCTGGGGCCATCTAACAGGTGGTGTCTCCCTGGGAAGCATGTAGGCCAGGTTTAAAGCTTTCCTGCCTCCTTCCTTGTCAGCCTGTTTCAAGAGTCTGACTCAAAATGGTGGGTGTGGTGCAACCATGCACCTGGACCATGGAAGAAGAAGAGCAGGAAAAGAATAGAGACCCTCCCTCTCCCAAGAATGGTACTGGTGGACCCAGACTCTTGATCTCCAGTCCCAGAGATAGGCCAGAGAAGTTGCTTACCTGCTTCTTGGCCCAAATTTCTGAGTGCAGCTTATGGCTCCTCTCTGCTTACTGTCCTCAGCATTCCTGGGTCTTTAAAGCAAACTCAGTTCTGAACTGCCTTCCAAAAATGAGTGCCCAAAAGGCAAGAAATAGCTGTGAAACACTCACTTTGCCTGAATTGAGCCAATGAAGACTGCTCCCTGCTGTAGATGCCCAGTGGACTGACAGCAGGTTTCCACTTGTGCACACATTACTGAAGGTCTAGGGAATACCTTCACTCTGTGATTCTCTGTAAAACGGTAGCAGTGACTTGCTGTGGAAAGGGCACTTCCCAACTGGACAGGGTATGGGAAAAGCGATGTCTTGAAGAAACATGATCAGGCAGGAGAGACTGAAAATATAGGTTCAAAGTTTTGCAAATACAAAATGAATTTGAATAATTGGAAAGCATGCTGTGGAAAATCCCTGATTGTGTTAAATGGAAGCTTTCTTTCTCTGCAGTGTTTCTGTATGGGAGCATCGTCAATGTTTGTCTGCTGTCATTTTGCTGTCCAGGCTGGTTCAGTGGAAAAGTTAAATGCCTGTGGTGTTAGTCTGAGTTTGAATAATCTTAGAGACTGTGCTTGGATTCCTGGTGGGAAAGGCTTTTAGCTTGAGCATGTCTCTTCAAAAGTGGTGTTGCTTTCTGCCTGAAGGCACAACCATCTCTCTGTGGGTTTTCAGGTGATCGATTCGTCAGATGTGGTTGTGCAAGTCCTCGATGCCAGAGATCCCTTGGGGACCCGCTCTCCGCATGTAGAATCTTACCTTAAAAAGGAGAAGCCCTGGAAACACCTCATTTTTGTCTTGAACAAATGTGACCTTGTCCCCACTTGGGCCACTGTAAGTACAGCCCTGGGGTGGTTCTTTTTGTCACCTCTACATTAGTGCTGTGCCAGTGCCCATGCTGCTGGCAGAGGGCAAAGTGTAATTGGGTCAGTGGGACCTCCTCCCCTGACAGCTTGCCACTGAATTAGCAGCTAGATGGGAAACATGGCCAAGATTGGCTCAGTGGAGCAGCAGTTGCCAGCCATAAATTCTGCTTCCTCTGGCTGGATCTCGCAGTTCAGCTGCTGTCTCTGGTGCGCTAAATGTTAGTCCTCTTCAGTTGCACATCCGCCACAGCTGGTCTGTTTTATATCATTAAGCTAATTTGGGTTTAGCTGCCATGAGAGCATTTTTGGAAAATTGTTCATCTCCTAAAACAATAGGCGGAACTTTAATCGTTCAAAGCACTTAATTAGCACTTTCTTTAGACAGTTGGGTTTGAAACCCAGTCCCTTGCAGCAAGCCAAGAAGCTGTGTTCTGCTGTAAGTAGGCGTGCTATGTGGCTGGGGTCTGTTGCATAGACGTCTCGCTTAGCAGTGTGCTTCCTCTGCAGAAACGCTGGGTTGCTGTCCTGTCCCAGGAGTATCCGACACTCGCCTTCCACGCCAGTCTCACAAACTCCTTTGGCAAAGGAGACTTCATACAGCTCTTGAGACAGTTTGGAAAGGTACTGCACACACGTTTGTTTGGTTTTTTCTTCCTTAAGTCTCTATCCCAAAGCCAGGCATCTCTCTCTGTTCCTAGTTGGTGCCGTGTTAGTGGTTGACTATGAAAAGCCTCTGTTGCTGGGAGTGATTGGAAACCTTGGGACCCTTCTGTCAGGAGCTGTTGACATGTGTACGAAGCTCTGCGCAGAAACACAGAGCCATTTTGTGATGGGTGTCATCTGTTCTACATCCCTCCTATCTGAGGCTGTTGATTCTCTTTGGCCTCCCATTCCTGGTATCGGTAACGCTTGAACACGTGGAAGGGAGGAATGCGCAGCCCGGGAGTTCGTGTCCTGAAGATTGGCACTGTCCCCTTGTAATACCGTTTGCGGAAGACTCTTTGTCTTTCCAAGAGAGACCTATCAAATCAAGGCAGACAAAGTTCTTTGGGTAAATCCGATATCTTTTATTAGAACAACTCAAATAAATATTTGAGTTGGACTAATAAAAGATATCGGATTTACCCAAAGAAACTTGCCTGCCTATATCCTTAGACCAACACGGCTACAACGTACACCCCTATCAAATCGAGGGCACTTTCCCTGGGTAGATGACGGACTTTTTTCCTCTTTAGGCAACATCTGTGTCTTTATCTTGCCCACGAAATCTGTGCATATTTGCTGGGTTTCTCAAACCAAATGCCTTTTAATTTAAAGCATCCACAAGTAATGTCACAACAACTGAATATCCAAGTGACTCACTTCTGCCTCAAACAAAGGCAAAAGCAAGACTTTCCAACATGGATAATTCATTGAAGGCCTGTTGCTGCATACTTAGGCTTCTTTTATTCAAGAGAACTATCTCTTACCATCTGACCTACTTTAGACATGCATTTGCTTTGTGTTACAAAGAAGGGACTAAAAGTTCCAAATTTTAATAGCTTCTTTCTACCCAGCAATTATAATGGTGTGTCATTTCTGAACAGTTGCACACGGACAAGAAGCAGATCAGCGTGGGCTTCATTGGCTATCCAAACGTTGGCAAGAGCTCGGTGATTAATACGTTACGGTCTAAGAAGGTCTGCAACGTGGCCCCCATTGCAGGTGAAACAAAGGTAGGTCTGCTTGGTTGCAGTGTAATCCTGGGAGTGAACCACAGGAGCTGGGTTCATTCAGAACCATGTCGTGAAGTCCATGCAGCCCAAGAGCCTGGATTGATGAGGCTTTTTTTCAGGGATGATTTAAAAAAAACCAAAATGTCCCAAAGCAGTATGGCTAGGAGCAGTAATGTGGTGCTAGCCAAGGGAATGCCAAGACCTGTTCTCGTAGATTCCCATCAGCTGTATCCACTGTGGAAGAGCTGTGCAGGGCAGCTGGTAGAGGAAGGTGACCCAGGAGGGGCTGGTTTCTTTCAGGTGTGGCAGTACATCACCTTGATGCGGCGGATATTTCTCATCGACTGCCCCGGTGTGGTTTATCCATCAGGAGACACAGAAACTGACATTGTGCTGAAGGGAGTGGTGAGTGCCCACAGAGCAGAGCATGCTGGGAGCTGGGTTGTATAAGCTCCAGGAGGCTTGTCAATACCAATGCCAATCCTTTCCCTCTGCTGTCCCCCATCCTGCAAGGATGACTAGGGTCTGTACTCTAGGCAGGATCTGTCAGTGTGCTGGTCCAACCTTGGGGTGGTTTGGATGTACAGAAGTCTGAGCTGTCTGCAAACATGCGTTCACTCAGCGTGAGGATAGAGAAGGAAGGATCGCACGTAGAAAGCAGAAGTGTTTGGGGAGGGGAGTGGGGAATGCAGCCCCTTCCTTAGGCTCCCTGGAGCCTTGGGATGCTGGAACATCTGTTCTCTTCCTTGGTAAAGTGCTGCCTTCCCCTTTTTAAAGCCAAGCTAAAAGAGTTACCAGAGGAAGGAGCAGCAAGAGGGGTTGAGTTTGGGACTGGGTCGCAGCTGTTCTTGTCCGTTGGCACGAGGACCTACAGGGATGTTTCCGGGCACTAACACTTCTTTACCGTTTGCTTTTTTAGGTCCAAGTTGAAAAAATCAAGAGCCCTGAAGACCACATTAGTGCAGTGCTTGAGAGAGCCAAGCCAGAATACATCCGCAAGACCTACAAGATTGACTCCTGGAAGGACACTGAGGATTTCCTTGAGAAGCTAGCCTTTAGGACTGGGAAGCTGTTAAAAGTGAGCCAGGCTGTCCAGCCCTCGGCACTCCCAAGGCTCTGTGTGCCTGCGGGTGGGAAGGCAAATCTGCCTGCTGTCTGTGGGGAATTGGAGAGGTCTGCCTCAGCAGAGATCCCAATCGATGTTGTGTCATTGCAGGGTGGAGAGCCAGACATGCCAACTGTGAGCAAGATGGTCCTCAATGACTGGCAGAGGGGCCGCATACCTTTCTTTGTGAAACCACCCAATGCAGAGCCGGGCCCGCAGGTGAGACCAGCACCTTGCTGCTTTCCCTTGTCACGTTGTTCTTTAGCAGCCCTGCACTGCTCACTGCTGCTGTCAGACCAGTGCTCCAAGCAGCCTCTGCCAGCATACATCTGCCTCTCTTGTCCTGGTGCCTCAGGCAACTGTCACTTGAGTTCAGTGAGGTAGAGGACAGTGAGGTTCAGTGAGGTACAGCCAGAGCTCAGCCATACCCCCTCTGACTGACAGGTGTTTTCTGAGCTGCTCCTTATTGCCAGGCCTTCAGGAGCTTCTGTCATAGTATGTCACAGCTGCATTCACTGTGCTTTGATCTGGGTGGCAAACAAATTTGCTTTTCCAGAGAGAGGTAGGCACGTTGCTATCAGGAGACTCAGTTGCACAGCAGTGACATACTCCCGTCTTTTTAGCCTATTAGGTCTTGTTCCTTGTGGCTTGAGGTGCAGCTCAGTAAGCGGAGTGTGAATCGCCTGCTTTGGTAATTCTGACATTGCATTAAGATCACACTCGTATTGCTGCAAGTTTGCAGGTGCTGGACAAACCCTGCAGAGATGGTGTGCGTGTGTGTGGTTCCTGTTACTCCTCATAGGGAAACCCCTGGGCTGTGTGTGCCCTGCTGGTGCTGCCAGCTTTTAAGATGTGCAGGTAAATGTGAATTGCTGCATTAGCTGAAGACTAGAGTGTGTCCTGACTGCACAAAGTGGCATCTGCAGGTGCTAAGCAGTTCTGAGGCAGCCTCCTGCTCCTCTCTGTCTCTGGAGACAACAGCTGTAACACAAGTCCAGTGACTGATTCTGGACAAACCGTGGGTCCCCTGAGATGTACGTGCCTCAAGTGGAAAGTTGCCATGGCTTTGCCTGGAGGTGAGGGGGCTGTGGTGTAAGTCTCTCTTTTTCTTTCTCTTGCTTCTAGCCCCCTACGTCTTTGGAAGGAGCTGCAGCAGCAACTCAAGCTGACGAGGGAGAGGAGAGCACTGTGCCTGCAGCGCTGGATGTGGAGTCGGCAGCGGGAGGGGAGAGCAGCATGAACACAAAGATGAAGCAGCTTGTGTCGCAGGTTCAGCAAAACTTTGGGAAGATCAACGTGGCTCCGCAGTTCTCCAGAGAAGACCTGGTCCCTGTTGATGTGTCGGACATCGATGAGACAGACTGTGATTCTTCTGCAGAAGGGGAGGAGGAGAAGCCCCAAGACTTGGCTGAGGAGTCAAACTCCCCCCAAGAAAGTGCCGGGGGCAGCTCCAAGGCTGTTGTTAAGGCTTTAGAGGAGAAGATTGCGAAATACAAAAAATTTCTGGACAAGGCCAAAGCCAAGCGGTTCTCAGCAGTAAGGTACTGGATTCTGCTCACTTGAGAGTAAGGAGCTGCGCTGGGGAAAAGACCAGTTCTGCTGCCTCCTTCTGCGATTCATGTTGGCTTCCATTGCTGGGCCAGAACATCCTTAGCAATTGAATGACCTGCTGTCACAAATGCACTCACAGTGGAGTTTCAAAGGAGCCTCTTAGAAACCTTTGATATTCAGACCCATCTGGGAGTCTGCTCCTTGGACGTTGTGAGTTCTCACTCTGTAACTGGCCTGAGTAGTAACCCTGACTCCTGAATGAGCTCTTCCTGGATCTGCAGGAAACCAAGAGTCCCAGACTGTTGTCACCAGGGTTTGCCTATGTCTGAGTTCTGGCAGTGGGTAGCACAGGCCCGGTGTTAGCATGGCTTGTTCTAGGCACATGCCCCCCAGGTCTGTACAGGGTGAAGAGGGTGGGGATGAGGTGTGATTGTACATTTCTGTGCCATAAAGGCAGAATTTGATCTCAGGTTTCCTTGATGCTCACAGCATTACTGGTGTGTTTGATGCTAGGCTCTGTGGGGGATTTAGCACTTCTCAGAGCTCTTGCTGGTTTTTGTGCTGCATGCTGTTTGTGAGCAGGTGAAGTGTGTGGGAAAGAGGTACTGTTGTGCTGGGAACAGTCTCACAGTCCCGCAACACTCCCTCACTGTCTGTGTTGTTGCTTGTAGAATCCCCAAAGGACTGAGCGAACAAGTATTTGCGAAATCTGAGCAGAAGTCTGAGGAATCCAAAGAAGAAGTACGAGATAAAGGTAATGCACGGAGCGAGCAGAGAAGCTGTTTTTAATCTCCGGGGTCAATTTCTTCTTCCCCTAAAAGCTACCTAAAGCCTTCTGGTGAGCTAATCTGACTCAGAGGCTGCCTTGGGAGCTGCAACTAAGTTTTGCTTCAGAGCTGCTAGTGGTTTATCTTGGGTGTAAAGTGTTGTCCCCTGTGGCCATTCAAGTAGGGGCCAAGTCACAGCGTGAGCCCTGTGGCGGTCCAGGCTAGAGAGGAGTTGTGGCCACTTGGCACTTGTAGGACTTAACGCTAGACCAGGCCAAGCAGCCCTTCTGGTATTCAAGGTCTTCTGCCCTTGCTCCTCACCTGCCACCTCTGGGGAGTATCTGAAAATAGTGCCATGCTCCTGAGTTTCCAGGTGATGCTTTCCCCTCCAAAGCCAGCAGGCAGACTGGATTTGGAGGGCGTGTCTGACTGTAAAATGTGCTGCTTGCAGGGTGCATGAAAAAGGGGAAGAAAAGGAAAGTACAAGAGGAGGAGGAGGAAGAGGACCTCTCCACCCGCCAGGCTAAAAAGCCCTGCAAGAAGCTAACATCCAAAGAAGTAAGTGACTTATAATCCTGCCACGGGGTGGGAGAAAACCTGGCTGCCTTTTGTTTTAGATCCCCCACTGAGAAGCTTTGGGAAGGGCTGAAGGGTAGGTGCAAGGAGCAGAGCACCTCTGGGCACGTGGAGACAGCATCATCCATCCCCACTGGCTGAAAGAGGAACATGACCCCAGCAGTAGTGATAGGCTCCAAGGGGACTGCTAACAGTATATGTAAGGAGCCTGCAGACCTCTGTGGGAGGGAGAGGGTTGAAGGGATGGTTCTGCTTGTAACTGGGGGAAGAATTTGGTAGTAACTAAAGAGGAGTCAGTGGATGTGCTGATTTCCCCCAGTGTACACTTCCACTGCTTTTCTCTTGGTGCCGGAGTCAAGCCGAAAGGATCCTTCTGGACTAATCCAGATATTTAACCAAGTCCCTTCAGAACCATCCTTGTCAACTGGGCGCATGGAACAGGGGGCAGATGATCTGGGATCCATTCCTGCTGCAGATTGGGTGTGTGAAGGTGCACTGGTCTGCTGGGTCCTTGGGCCCCATTTCCCCTTCTGTGGTAAAACTTACCCACCTTTGCAATGCATTGTTTGATCTCTACAAGAAAACTATGTAAAAGCTAAATTTGTTTATGCCATTAAAGCTTAGCGTGAAGTTATTTGGGGTCCTTTCCTTAAGAACAGTATGAAACAAATGAACTAGGTCCCAGCTGTTTGGACTTTCTCAAGTCCACTCTGTGGAAAGGGGGTTGGCTTCACTAATGGCTACTTTTGCCTCTTTGCAGAGGAGAAGAGTGGAGAGACAGCAGCGCTCCAAAAAAGTTGGGGTCCGATACTATGAGACTCACAATGTGAAAAATAAGAACCGGAACCGGAAGAAGAGGAGAAACTTGGAGGGACAGAGAGCAAAGCACAAGAAACCCAAACACAAGCAGTAACAGCTGGTGCCTTGATTAAATTTTACCCAAACCTGTTCCCGTAGCATGCAGTTCTTTTTCTTTCTGTACAGCATGTATTTCCAACCTCAGAGCCCAGCCAGCCACGTCCGTCACAGTGACTAAGAGGAGCCCTGCCAGCATTAGCCCATGTTGTAGTCTAGCATGAAAGCTCAGGTACACACCTCCAGAGCCTATTTGGAGATGAGTCAGAAGAGAGTGGGGGAAAACAGCTTCCTGTGTATGTAACAGCCTAAACTGTTGGGAGTGAGAAGAGAGGGTTGATTTAGGAAAAACTTTCTAAGCTATTTGCACTACCAGGGTAGTGAAGTAATGAAACATGGCGCCTGGAGACGCTGGGGGATCTTCATTAGAAGGTTTAAGAACAGGTTAAACCTGTGTGGTGTGCAGTTCATGGAAGGGTGGTTCCTTTTTCAGTGCAGGGGTAAGTGATCTTTGAGGGCCCTTCCAGTCTTGTCTCTTTTTTTAGATTTGATGACTTCATGCTATATAGCTTAAGTCTTTCCATCGCTCTTTAGTTAGCCACATGTTCAGGATACATAATTGTCTCAAACCTCATTAATCATGGCTTGCTTTCCTGGCCATTTTTCCGGATTGTGAAAGGAGCACACAGTTGGACACTGCCCAAAACATTTCTTTGGAAGAAATCTAGGAGAGGGGAGGAGTACTGTAAGGGGAGGCCTACTGTAGGTTGGGCATTCACAGTGCTTCCAGGCTACAGCCTTTCTTGTCTGTCTGTTTTTTTTTTTAAGATGAATTTGACAAGGGGCAGGACAGATGTGCCTAGGGTCTAGTTGTTCTGCCAAAAACTGTTTTGTTCATGCCTTCAGCTGTTGCAGTGAGCAGAGGCTTCATTAAAAGTGGACATGGCATATAGTTTAGATGGGAGATGAAACGGTCATCTTGGCCTGGGAAGTTGCCTTGCCAGGAGCTCCCATTACTGCAAAAAGCAAAAGCATGTGTTTGCTGCTGAGGACACTTGGCAACACGATTCTTGAATGGTACGTGCCTTCTGGTGTGTTGGAAGCTGTCTGATGCGTGGGCGCTGGTGTTTAAAGTAATCTCGTCTTAATTTCCCTGCTGGTTTCAACCTAAGAGCTTTTCAGGTTGCTTGCTTGCTCTTATGTCTTCAAGGTGAAAAACATGACTGGTTGAGAAGCGACTCTTCTGGAAAGCTGGCCCCAAAATGAAGGTTAAACTTGGTGGGACTCCTGTTCTCTGGAGCTTTCCAAAGTGATGGGCTTGAGATGGCCCCAGCTGCATTTTGTTCCTGTGTATGCTGTTAGGTTTTGTTGCAATGAACAGGCCTGGAAACATGGACGATCCTGAAGGGACGAAACACCTCAAGTCCCTTTGTAGTGCACGTGTTGACTGTGACTTGGTTAGTGAACCAGGCTCAGCACTGCCAGTTTGTCAGGAACTTTGAACTCCAGAGCATTTCTGGCAAAGATGGGAGCCTGGGAAGCATTAGGACTTAGAGAAGAGCTGAGCAAGGAAAAACTGAGGCAATCGATCAGGAAGTATTGTTTTATAAGGTCAGTAATGACTTGTTAGTCCCCTAAGGAGATTTCCATCTCCAAGCTGGACTCGTGCCACTATTCACTAGGAAACAGTTGATAGCACAGAACAGACTGGATGATCAGGCTAGCCCTTCAGAGAACGTGGAGAGTGACTGAGAGGTACTTGCTGTCCCTTGTCCAGTGGCGGTTTGGGTTTTCAATATCTCTTCAAAAAAACTTCCCAGGTTAGTTTGTGCTCAATTGCTGCAGGACGCTGCCGCTTCCTTTCAGAGTGAAAAGTACTTTATAGTGCTAGACCAAGTGTACAGTATTACAGTTGGTCTAGTAAAAGACATCACCCCCCTCCAATAAATAAATAAATCTATGCCTCTTGCATGTTTCTGGTACCATCATGGCTACAACAGCACTCCAATCCCAGTACTTAGTACAGAATTATGTTGATGACTTCAGGAGAAGGCAAGTGACTGCACACACATCACTGTCTTGATGGCAAGGCATTTAAAAACAGGTTGATAAAACGGATAGGAAATGACTAAGAATTGTCTTAGACTCTGGAAGAAAGGGCTAGAAAGGACCTCAGGATGTTGCAGGAGAGTAAAGAACTTGTTATCAGCACACGGGACCTTTAGCCAGTGGGACTGTAATGCTAGGTTTGCTCTCCCAAAAGCAATGCAGGTGTGTATCCCTCAGTCAGGGTGCTGCATGATCCTTTCAGGGGTGTAACACAAAGTTACCATCATAAGGTGTGCATATGTCATTCACAAGCTAAACCCTAAGATTTCAAGCAAGAATCCAAGATGTTTAAACCATTTTTTCTGACCTGAGGTGGACTGGCTGAGTTTTCTGCAAGAAAATAATTCCTCTAGCATTTTTCTGCACTCAGAGTGAAGGCAAGGAGCTGGCATTTTCCAAGGGGGTGTCTTGAGTCTCAAAAGGTTTACAACTACTTCCCTAAGCTATTCCATCCTTCTGTTTGAAGTGAAGGCTATGCAGACTTTTCACTACTTTAGAAAACTCTCACAATTTCAACAGTCTCTGAGGAAATTACCTCTGCTTTTGCCATTAGAAATAAGAGATGAAAGTAAAAATTCAGGCCTCAGCTGAGATGAAAATATCACTGTGCTGTGAAATCCTAGGTATGGATGACTAGCTTTCTTACCCTGTGGTAATTTTCATTCTTCATTTGCTGGACAGAGGACATTCTTTATTACCAAAGTGTAACCAGAAACTTGGTGTTCAGCAGACTGTCACAAGACCTGCTTAAAAAGTCATCTGGCAATTTCTGAAAGTTTTTCTCCCCCCCCCCCATCAAATTCATATGACTAAAATCAGTTGCCTTCCAGCATCTGGTTGTATATAGCTGGTGGGTTATACAAGCACTTCAAGCAAAAGTTTGAATTGCTCCACTTAAGACGACACATAGTTGGATGGGCACCAAGAGAGAGTCGAGTCCAAATTGAGTTTTAACATTGAACTCTTTCAACACACCATGGAAAGTGCCAATCACTGAATTTGGGTCCTGCATAATTTGCCTTTTTCCTTTTGAGGCTTAATTTTGTGACTTCCTTTTCTGGTTTTAGAGGAAGAAAATCCAGCCCAACTTCATGAGAAATGTCTTCCCAGTTTTCTTTAACTTTTCACTGAGATTAGTTCCAGCATCTGATTCCTACCTGTAAGTATTATCCAAGGCCAAACTCGAGATTTAGAACAGTTCATTTAGCCAGCAGGTAGAAGAGGAGAGGTCCAACCCAAACAAAATTCAGGTAGAACCTGCAGTGACGATTGTAGGCATTGCATGTTTCTGGTAGCTGTAGTCATCTACAATGTTTAAGGTCAGGTGTTACTGGAAGTTCTGAGGATTTTACTTTTGGTCCTTAAGTCAGATTTTAAAGGCTTGGCTGCTGGAGTCTTGGCGCAGTGGCTGTCCAAGCGTGTTATGGCAGTGGTACCCAGATGCAGGCTGAGCTCTCTGGGGCCTGTACAAACACCTTTCCCTGAACTGAAGAGTTTCTGATCTCGTGTCAAGCAGGGCAGCTGCTGCTGTGGCTGATCACATGCCAGCATGTGTGCTATTGTTGTTCAGCGTGTAGAGCTCCTTGCTGGGTGTCATACACAAAACTACATTTGTAGCAACTGCAAGTAGCAAGCAAGGAGGTGCTGAGGCAACAAGCACCTTTGTCAGAAGGTTCAGTAATGACAGCAGTGCCAAAATCAGGCGTCGGGGTGGCATGCTGCTTGAAAGGAAATGAACCAGTGCGTGGCGAAGCAGTGGGCTTATACCATGAGACAGCAACGTTGGAGCATGTTTGAAAGAGTTCCCGTCCCCCATCCCCACCCCAAAATACACACTCAGCTCAGAAGACAGTGTGAAGCAAGACAGCCCCTCTACCATTCTGTGCACGTTGCTGCAGGGTGCTGAGTTAATGGCAGGGGCCTGAGTTTGGATCTGTCACCACCCACAGCAATACTTAGCTCTGTGAACATGAGTACATGAATGGTGCCCCACTTACTAGGAATCCTGTCTGTGTATGCTCCATCTGGATGCTGTATAAACATACTGGATAAGAGCTTGGAAGAGGCAGTGACAAAGGTAAAAAACTTTATTAGTAAACATTGTTTTAAGATCAAACTACAGAATCGCAGAGACCATTCCCAGACAGCTCCCCATTCCAAGACCTGCATGCTCAGGCACTGCTGAATGAGGTCACAGTAATTAGAAAAACAGTTGAATCTTTAACTTATAAGACAATGAGCAAAAATGTTTCCAGTTACCCTTCAGCATGAAAGCCAGGGTCGTGTTCCGAAGGAGGCAAGTCTTGGTCACCAAATACGAACTGTTTGTTTTGCAAAACAAACTGTGAGTGCTTTCTGAAGGGCACCACGATGGCACTTACTTCTTCGGTGCAATGATGCCTTCAAGCTGGGCCTACAAAACAAAAGGATATTAAAGGTAAGGACAAGTGTACATTTTAGCTATATGAAAATGGATGGGGGAGCTGCTGCTGAGAAGCGCAACCACTGTTACACAATCTGACTTGTATCTGTAGTGATATGAGCAAAATTGACCTAAATTTGATCCTGAATGAAGTGAGGTTAAAGTTAAAGCAGTTCTGCTGCACTTGTGCTGTTACGGAATCGTGCAGACCTAACAGCTGCAATGGGATTCTTTGATAGTGAAACAATTGTTACATCTGTCTCTACCCTAAATTCTGATTAAAATTAATCTAAAAGATAAACCCCATGCTGTTGAAAAGCGATCAGTTGTCTGCTTTAGTTCCACAGTGAGGATGCTGGGGGATTGTTGCAATACTCCCAGGGAAGCAAGCCAAAGGGCTCTTTATAATTCCTAGTTATTTCATTCCTTGCTCCATGTTTTATAAATTAGGTTTTCATTCCTGGCACGCAGACTTGTTGCGTTATGAGTAGAAAAGAGCTGGCCTTGTTTTCATACAATGAAAGGCTTGGTTTATAATGTAAAGCACTGAAAAGGAAATTAAATAAAAGCTGTTGAAATAATGCTCTGGGTTTGCTAAGTTAGATGTTTGGCTCTGTGGGGTTTGGAATGCAAGTTCCGACTCTGGGACAGAAGTATCTGGGAACAACAAAGTTGTTTTTTTAAAGCCATGGAGATAAGTTACTATACTAGGTAAAGGAACTTGCTACCAATGCATAGGGAACCTGTGCTGAAAACTGCACAGGACCCATAGACTACCCTCATTCCTGAGCCATGCAGGATATGAATACCAGTGAGTGGTCCATGTACAGCTTTTCAAGTAAGTCTAGTTGAAGGGAGCTGCGTGGATTTAGTGGCAAGATATCCTTGGCCAAATGTTTGCTGTGCTTTGGATCCACAGACAGTGCCAGATGGTCTGAAGTTAACTGATATTGTCTGAGCAAGTTAAGGGTGTAGGCGGGAGAAGGCAAAGGAATGCCAAAGATAAGACAAGTAGCTCAGAGAGCTGAGTAAACAGATTTAGATCTGTCCAGGAAGATTTTGCATTGTTTTAAATAAACCATTTTGCCACAAGCATGAGTTAATTTTTCAAATGCAAATAAATGCATTATCCTGGGAGTAGTTAACACACGCCCTGCTTTCATCCTGATTGCCAAAACAGGAGCACTGTGTTACACAGTTGTTCTGTCTGAGAACGGGATTTCCATGATCCACAACAGCCAAAGGAAGAATGTCTTCATTACAGCCCTACTCTGACAGTGTTCACCAGCAGCTAACTGGAGAAGAGGAAGGATGCTACTGATGACAACACAAGAAATATGTTCTGAACCAATCCAAGCAAACACTTGCTACCCTAGGAACCTAGGTGGTGAGTCTGCACTGCTCCAGCCTTCGTGCTCCTTATGATGTATAGAGCCTGGAAGCCCTAAGACAATGCAGTGACAGTTCCCACATGGATTTTGGTTCTTGCTGTTGAAAGACAGGGTTGGAAAAGACAAGTATGTGGTGACTCACTCATGGGATACGTTTAGACCTGAGCTACTCTCCTACCTGGGCCGCTAGTGGAAGGAAGCACAAGGTAAATTGAGATGTGTGGCACAAGCACCATTCTGAACACTCAGCAAGTTTCTAGCATGCACCAGGCAGAAGGGTTTGCTCCTGGTACCCTTCCTTATCTGGAAACCAAAGGACTAAAGGAATGTCACTTTATGATTTGTTCCCTATTACAGTATATTTTCTAAGGTTCTTTGCAACAAGAATCCTCCTGACCTGCAAACATACAGCAAGGCCTCTCTTGCCAGAGATACCTAGCACCCAGTTCCCACTGCCTGCTGTTTCTTGGGTGAGGTCTTGGATAAGGATGGAAGAAAAGGCTCTATTATACCAAAAGAAAGGGGTTTCATCCTGCTGGCAACTGTCCACTTTACCATGTCTCTTGGTGCAAAGAGAACTGGCAAGGTATCAAACCAATAGTAAAGAAAGTCACGCTGTGGTCCTGGTTTGACTTTATGGGACATCCTGTTCTGTTCTTAAATGGCTTTGAGGGAGCAGTGCATTCTCAGCGACTTGGTATTTTCTGCTCACAGCCACCTAAGAACTCGCAAGTCAGGTGCATGCAGGAACTTGGACCTTGAGGAACTGTCAGTGCTAAAGTGCAAACTCTAAGTTCACCTAAAGATTCGTAGGCCTAAACTGTCTCTGTATCTCAGCCCCAGCTGGGCCTAATGTGTTCCATACTCAGCCAACTGATCATCAGAAAGCTGGGCTCACTTGAGCTACTATTGCAATCGTCTTCCTCCTACAGAAGCGCGGGGAGGTTTGACGGTTCAGGGAAAGCACAATGTTCGTGTCAGTTATATTGGAACTGGGTCTTTTTTTTTTTAATAAGAAAGCGAAACAGACGCAAACAATATTTCCATGTCTCCCTATCTTCCCACCAGCACTTGCAGCTGAGAGTGGGGGTGTCTTTACTGACCTTCAGCTGCTGATTGGTTCGTTTCAAGAACTGGACCTCCTCACCATGCTTCTTCTCCTCTACCTGCCGCCTTTCAATTTCACGTTTTTCAACAGCTTCACATTTAGCTTTTTGCTCATTCACTTGTCTTTCCAGCTCTCTCTTCTCCTCTTCCAACTCTGCAATCTTTGAAATGAACACAGATCTTGCTTGCGTTCATTGTTACACTTTGGGAGTACATCGTTTCATAGCTAATAGGGTTGGAAGGGACCTGAGCAGATCATCAAGTCTGACCCCCAGCCAGGGCAGGAAAGAGTACTGGGGTCAAAACACCCTGGCAAGGTGATTGTCTAGCCTTGTCTTAAAGACCCCCAGGGTAGGAGCCAGCACCACTTCTCTTGGAAGTTAGTTCCAGATCCTAGCCGCCCTGACCGTGAAGTCGCCTCCTGATGTCTAATCTGAATTTACCCTCTGCCAGCTTGTGACCATTATTTCTAGGCACTCCTGGTCGTGCTCAGGGAAGCAGGGACTCTCCCAATGCCACCTGGTCCCCCATGACTAGTTTGTAACAGCCCACTAGGTCCCCCCTCAGCCTTCTCTAGTGGAGGCTGAATAGGTTCAGGTCCCGTAGCCTCTCCTTGTAGGGCCTGCCCTGATCATGTGGGTGGCCTCCTCTGGACCTTCTCCGTGTTGTCCACATCCCTCTTGAAGTGCGGCGCCCACAACAGGACGCAGTACTCCAGCTGCGGCCTGACCAGTGCCGTATACAGGGGGAGGATCACCTCCTCGGACCTGCCTGAGATGCATCTGTGGATGCATGACAAGGTGCGGTTGGCCTTCCTGACTGCATCCCCACACTGCTGGCCCATGTTCATCATAGCATCAGTGATGACTCCAAGATCCTTTTTGCCTTTGTACTGACAAGAAGGGAGTTCCCCAGCCTATAGGTATAGTGATGGTTCTTCCTCCCCGGGTGCAGCATCTTGCACTTGTCAGTGTTGAATCCCATCCTATTCTCATCCACCCATCCTGTAACCTGTCTAGGTCTGATTGTAGCCTACTCCTTCCTTCTAACTTACCCACATCCCGCCACATCTTAGTGTCATCAGCAAATTTGAACAGGGTGCTTTTTACCCCCTCATCCGAGTCACTGATGAAGATGTTGAACAGTGCGGGCCTGAGGACCAAGCCCTGGGGGACCCCACTGCCCACATTCCTCCAGGTCAAAAATGACCCATCCGCTACCACTCTCTGGGTGCGGCCCTCCAGCTAGCTGGTGACACATCTGACTGTGTAGGTGCTGATACCACAGTCCCCCAGTTTCTTAATGAGAACGGGGTGAGAGACAGTGTCGAAGGCCTTCCGAAAGTCCAGGAAGACTACGTCCACTGGTACGCCTGCATCTAAGGATTCGGTGACCTGGTCACAGAAGGCCACCAGGTTGGTCTGACAGGACCTGCCTCTAATGAACCCGTGTTGGTTCCCCTAAGCATAATCTTCCCACCCAGACCCTCTGGACATGCACCAGAATAATTCTCTCAAAAAGCTTACCCAGGATGGAGGTAAGACTAACTGGCCTATAGTTCCCTGGGTCCTCTTTCCTCCCTTTTTTGAAGATGGGAACCACGTTGGCCCTCTTCCAGTCCTCTGGCACCATACCAGAGCACCATGAGTGTTCATACAGCTGTGCCAGGGGTCCCACAATGACCTCAGCTAATTTCCTCAGCACTCAGGAGTGGAGATCGTCTGGACCAGCTGATTTAAATACATCCAGTCCCTCCAGAAATTCCCTGACTAAATCCTCCCTGACCCTTGGCCTGGGTGTACCTACCCTGGGGCCTGAGGAGGGCTCAGTGTGGGGGCTGATCTGGTCCCTGCTCAGGAAAATGGAGGCAAAGAAGTCGTTAAATAGGTTAGCTTTGTCGCCTGGTGTGATGACCAAATTTCCTAGCGTGTCCTGCAGGGGCCCCACGTTACTCGGTACCTTCTTTTTGCCCCCTATGTATTTAAAAAAGGACTTCTTGTTGTCCTTGATCCGGGAAGCTAGTCCCAGTCCCATCTCTGCCCTGGCTTTCCTGGCTGCCCTCCTGCATCCCCGAGCAACCGCGGTGTAGTCCTCCCTGTTGATGGCCCCTCCTTGCCATTGGGTGTGCACTTCCCTTTTAGCTAGGAGACATTCCCAGATGCTTTTGGTGAGCCATGGAGGCTTTTGTGCCCTCCTGCTCCTTTTGATCCGTGTTGGGATTACCTCCCTTTGGGCTTGTAGGATCGTCTCCTTAAGGAACAACCACTCTTCTTGGGCACCTGGCTCCCCTCCCCTCCATGACCTCAGTGCTTCCCCGACTATTCTCCTTAGCTCAGATGTTTGTTTGGATGATCTTTACTGCCATCCAGTGGACCCAGAAAAAACTGAACTGAGTGGAAAATTGAAATAACATGTATATCTGTGAAATGGAAAAGTGACTCAAATGTAAGAAATGGGGATTATTTTAAAACACCTGTCAGACACCTATGGGAGAATGTGATCTACTGATCCTGAAAGACAAGGTATGATGGTTAGCTCATTTCTCCCCGTGCAGAAAGGTGCACACTGGAGCTTGCAGAAAGGTGTACACTGGAGCGAGCAGCCCCAGTTACCTTTTTTTCCATATCTGCTTTGCCTTGCTCAGCCTGTAATGCCTTTCTCATGCCAAAGGCAACGCTGCTCTCATACAGGGTCTGGTAGGCAGCAATGGTCATTCGGATTTCATCTCGGACCCGATGCAGCAACATTCCCCGCTCTATGCAGTTAATGGTAACTTCACGGATAAGTTCATCTTTAAGCAAAAAAGGGTGCAAGTGAAGATGAGAGGGGGAAACAGATGTGGGCATTGTGATAGGAACACATGCACACCTGGAACCAATCTGAGACCAACAGGTGACCCAACATGCAGTAGATGGTAATAACCTTCATTCCCAACTGGCCAAGGCTGGACTACAGCCCATAATATTACTGGGAGATCTCCATTTGCCATTCCCCCATGCTCATCTACTTGGCCACCTCCAGTGTTTTGCTCTCAATCCCATTGGCCTTTGGCTTGCACTTCTAGGGATTGGGAGGAGTTCACTGACCAAAGCACTGCGAGTAGAGCTCCCTGCGGACAGGGCAGATCCCAGTTTCTCGAGCCTGTCTTTGCTGCAGCTTGAGGTCCAGCTCTTCCTGCAGATGCAACACGTCCATCCGAGTGCTGGGTGTACATGACACTTGCTGGATCCAGAGCTGATTGTCTTCCACCCATTCTCTGCACCACAAAAGCAGCACATGTTTGTTTATTACATATTCGTTGCCTTCTTTATAGCCCTGTCACCAGTAAAAACACTGGCCGCTACCAGCAGCAGCTCAGGACCTGCCTGAAGGGATTTAATCAAACAGATCTCTGAGCAAATGGGAACCGCTCGTTTCACAGCTGTGTTGTTCACCCAGGGACGTGTCCTGCTTGAGGCAGTAGCCGGCGTAGGTTTCTCCCGTGAGAAATGCTTCATGCAGTCGATACTGGCCAAGCTGCAGGAACGACTGGCCACAAGCCTGGTCACGTGCCAGGACCAGCACGAGCGCCAGGCAGTGACCCCCCCAGAGCCCGGCCCAGCCCCCACCCCTCGGGTCCTCACCGCGGGGGCAGGATCGAGTTCAGCACCTCCTCCGTCTGCTGCTTCGCCTGCTCTGCTGCTGCGCACGGAGACCGCGGCTTGGGCGGGGGCGGCACCGGGCCTGGCGCCGGCGGCGGCTGCGAGCTCGTCTTCAGCGCCCGTGCCTGTGGAAAGGTTGGGACAGGACGGGGGTGTGAGCTGCAACTATGCCCCCGGCTGGGCCCGGCCCCTTAACCCCCCCAAACCTCCCCCCCATGCACCTCCTGCCCCCTCCCTTTGCCCCCCAGACCTCTCCCTGACCCCCCGTGCTCTCCCCCATGCACCCTCAGACTCCCCCCACCCCCACGCACCTCCTGCCTCTCCCCCCTCCACGCCCACCTTGGGGGACCGCTTGTCCGCGTTGCGGGTGATGAGCGCGGGGGTCTCATAGCGCACGAGCGAGTCGGGCGGGGGGATCATGGCGGCGGTCCCAGGCCTCGGCGTTGTGTACGGTCACCATGACAACCCCACTCGCCAGCCAGGGCGCGTCGCAACTCCCTGGCGCCGTGACGTCAGCGCGCCGGGAGGGAATGGGAGAGGCCGCATGCGCAATGCGGCCCTGTCCACACGTGCTGCAGCTGGCGCTGTTCTCCGGGGGGCGGCGGAACGCGCCCTGCCCTCCCCAACGGCGGGAGGGCGGGGCCTGTGGCAGGGCCGCAGGGCGGGGCCTGGCTCCCCGGAAGCGCCGTGAAGGGGGAGGTCAAGCGGGAGCGCTTCCGGGTCGGTGGGCATCCCCGGAAGCGGAAATGGGCCATTGCTGCCGTTCACCTCCGGAAGCGGAAGTGTGAAAGCAGCATCCGGATGCGGCGCGGTGTTTAGGCCCGGCGCGGCCGCAGCCATGGAAGCGGCGGAGCTGGAGCAGGGCCGCAAGAAGCGGCGGCGGGAGGAGACCCGGAGCCCCCGGCGCACCCGTTCGGCCCGCGGCAGCCAGTCCCCGCCGGCCGACGAGGGGCGCGGCCCGCACCAGGCCGCCCGCAGGCGCGATAGGGCGAGCAGGTACCGCCCGGGGCCGCCCCCCCCTCCCTTCCCCCAGAGAGTCAGCTGTGGCTACGGAGGCCGCAGACTGTTTCTCGCGTGTTTCGCCAGAGCAGGTCTACGTCGGGGGGGACACCCGGGCAGTGGGACGTGTTTCACTTCCTGTCCCCTCGTCCATGTTTTCCCGACTGAACACAGCACTGCCCTCCTTCCCCATCCGTCAGTCGTGTAGCGATCAGCAGTGCGCGGGACTGCGCTGATCAGCAGCTCCCTGACTCTGACCGGTTTAAAACGATCCCATCTCGAGCACCCCCTGGGTACCTTTCTCGTGTCAAGGCGTTGTAATAAATCTGTCAGTGGGGGCGGCGCCATGGATGAGGAGCCGCTGGTCTCGATTGTTCTTTAAAACGTTTAATTGTGGAGAGGTGTCGGGGGGTGGGTCTCAGTCAAGCACTGGAAAGAGGCCAGCATCTCCCGGCGGCTAGAAACCCTCTCCCGGTTTCCAGGTGAGTTGTAATCGCTCCGTTCAAAGCACTGTTCTGCTTCCCCATCTGTCATCGTGTGCCCTCTCGGCCATGGCAGTGCCAGGCGACGGTGCTTTCCAGCCCCCAGGGTTTGCCCAAGTCCTTCCCTGGCCATGCCCCGGTGTGGATGCATTTTTCAGGAGTGCTTGATCTCTTTCTGGCTGGTGAGGCTTTACAGTCATGTGAAATCTCTGTTTCAACTGAAAGTGCCTCGTTTGAGAGAGACGTTTATGGTCGCCTTTTTTGCGGCCGCCTTGACAGCTTTGTCGTCCCATGGTTGTCTCATTCACCTGCCTCTTTCCTCTGCTCTGAAGCCTCCAGTTTGTTAACGCCCATTTTATTAGGTCAAGCTTCAGTGATTGCTTAACCTCTGCACAAATGTCCTTTGTCTCTGCATGACGTGGGCCAAACAGCTCAGTTGTGTTGTGTTTTGTTCTGTTTTGTTAAGATCACCGGGCAAAAGAAAAAATAAATCCTCTAGTCGAAGAAGCAAGTCTCCTCGCAGTCGAAGAAGCAGAAGCCCTCATCATGTTGTAGTCAAAGTAAAACAGGTAATATATTTAATGTGGAGGTCCTGATCCTGCTTATTACTTTGCTTGTAACCTGTTGAAGCCCCAGGGATTCTGTGCAGCCATAGTAGGTGTGCGGATTAATTTGTAGGAACAGGATCTGAAGAAGGTGGGGCGACTAGTTTCTTACTTGATTACCATGTTTTTTTTCATAGTTTGTAAAGTTGGAAGGGACCTCGGAAGATCATTGGGTCCAGTCCCCTGCACCAAGCAGGAAAGAGACCTGGGGGTCAGGTGATAGTTGGATAGTTCATAAGTTTAGAACGTAGTTGTCTTGTAGCAGTGGGCAAAACTACAACCAACTCCATCACACACTCTGCCTCGAATGTTCGAGTGCTTGCAGAGATTATCTGTTAATCTGGCCTCTGTCACTCATACAGCCTCTCCCTTTAAGCTGGTCCAGTTCTCCAGGATAGTGTTGACACGGGGGTAGGGGTACAGCACAGCGTGTAGCTTAGGGTGGGGCCTCTCAACAGCAACAGAAAGTAGTAGGATGCTTCCAAACAGGCATGTGCTTGCTCTTGTAAAGGAGATCCTTCCCTCTCTTGTCCTGTTGATTAAATCATTAATCACATTTACAACTGGAATTGCGGAACAGTGGCACTTGTGTGAGACCCAAGATTTGGTGCATGGGGAGATGAGGTGATTCGCAAATAGATTCTCTTAAAGTTGTTGATGTATTAGGATAATAAGCAAATGTGTGCTACTGAGTTTTGTGGTGGGAAGTAAAAAGATGAGCCAGAAGACCTCTGAAAGGAATCGTGATTTCTGCAAGTCTCTGCAGTGTGGAAATGAGAAGAAAAAGGAATAAAGAAATGTGAGAGTGTTTCTAAGTGTTGTGTTAGTACATATCAGTGATTTAACACTTGTTAAATTTGGCTGAATTAGTGTTTTACCATGTGTGGAAGTGACAGAGCTGTTTGTTGCCTAGTACTTTATTTTGAGACTTCAAACTGCTGGCCAATGTTACTTTTTGCCCTCTGTGTACGCAGCACCTAACATGATGGCACCTGAATCATTTATGAGTTACAGTAATACAGAACAGCTAAGAATTAAGGAACTTTCGATTTTAGAGTAAACTAATTTAAAACCAGTTCTGCCTGTATTGTATCGATGAAGCTTGAGTTCATGATTTTTATTTAGTGATCATTCATTCAGTCAGGTTATCAAAACTTAATTCAGCAAAAGTCTGTATATAGCGTGTGTTTAAGTCTCTATGTTTTCTCATATTAAATTGTGATTTGTTTTTCTAAAGACTAAACAACATTCCTTGCCTTTTCTTTCTCCCTTAATTTTAAATAGGTCACTCTAATGTCTTTTTGTTCCAGGAGCGAGATGATCATTCCCACAGAGGACATGATGAACGAAAGCACAGAGACCAGGCCGAACAGGAACACCGACGAGAGCGAGACAGACACAGAGACCATTCAGACAGAAGGAAAAATTCCAGTGAAAGACCTGGAGGTCGAAGTCACGAGAGAGAGAGGGATTCCCAGAACCTCCGTGAGCAGCAAGCAGAGAGGGAATTTTACGATGAGAGAAGACGGGAAAATAGACAAAAGAACGAAGTGAACAATACGGACAGCAACCCTGAACTTGGCAGATCAGACAGTAAAACTAAAGACAAGGAGCCAGCAAACAAAGAGAAACCAAGCTTTGAACTGTCTGGAGCACTTCTAGAGGATTCAAACACTTTCCGCGGCGTCGTGATTAAATACAGTGAGCCCCCAGAAGCTCGGATTCCAAAGAAACGATGGCGTCTCTACCCCTTTAAGAATGACGAGGTGCTCCCAGTCATGTACATTCACAGGCAGAGTGCTTACCTGCTGGGCCGGCACCGAAGAATTGCCGATATCCCCATCGACCATCCATCTTGCTCCAAGCAGCATGCTGTGTTTCAGTATCGGTATGTATTCACTGCACCCATCTAGGGGGAAGGCTTATGCTGGTGGCTAGAAGTGAAAGCAGTCGGTGGTCAAGATCCTTTTCATCCAAGTAAATCTGCAGATGATACCTCCTATTTCAGAAATAGCTGAATGCTAGTGCCAAATAGTCTATGCTGTTTTAAGCAGTAGTCATGTCTTTCCTTGTATCTAACCACAAGCAACCTTTTAAGTAAGGCAGGTTGTAAATAGGGCATGCACGTGAGCTGGTGCAGTAGCTGGAGTGTGTCTATACTGCTTCCATGCTGTGCTTGGGGGAATTGTGATACAAGAAACATGCCTCGCCTACTTGTCCTGCCCCTCTGGATTAGCCACGTCCTGGAAGTGATCCAATGTTGCCATGTTAGAGGAGCCCACAGCTTGTGGCCCAGTACTGCTCTGGGACACGCCCATTGGTTAGCGCTTGGAGCTCTTCTAAGATGGTGATGATGCTGCATTTTGAGGGTTGGTGCAAGTGGGCAAAGCACGCTTCCACATGGCACTTCCAAGAGTGGCGTGGAGACCCCTGCCCAGGCAAGGAGTAGCACTGGAATCGGGGAGCTTTTTAGCAACAGTTGGCCAAATGTGAGTACATGAAGAGGGCAGGATGCATTTCATGATTGTAGGTAAAGAGGTGTCTTTTGTTTTTGCCAGGCTTGTGGAGTATACACGGGCTGATGGTACAGTTGGCCGCAGAGTAAGGCCTTATATCATAGATCTTGGCTCCGGCAATGGTACTTTCTTAAATAACCAACGGATTGAACCTCAGCGTTACTACGAACTGAAGGAGAAGGATGTGCTGAAGTTTGGGTTCAGCAGCAGGGAATACGTTCTTCTCCATGAATCTTCAGATAAATCCGAGGCAGATGCGAAGGAGGAGGAGGAAGTGGAGGAAGAGGAGAAGTCTGACAACAGTTAACGGATCTGGAAGATTCCAGAAATTTTTTTGGGTTTTTTTTTTTTTTTTTGCAGTAGAACTTGAAACTGG
Organism: Crocodylus siamensis; assembly: GCF_052110815.1. Taxonomy (NCBI): domain Eukaryota; kingdom Metazoa; phylum Chordata; order Crocodylia; family Crocodylidae; genus Crocodylus; species Crocodylus siamensis. The sequence continues at coordinate 827,711 of NC_143401.1, read as the reverse complement.
TAACGAATGTTGGAGCATCATGGCACTGATGCTGCTTATTGCCTTAAAGTCTTTCCTTTGTTGCTCATCAGTTCTTGTTTTAATTTGTTTTGGGGAACTCCTGACTGACTTGTATTCTGTCATTAAGAACCTTGTTAAGCTTATCCAGAAATCCACCTTTGTTTTAAGGTGATTATCTCTAACGAAGAAGGTGGGCACCTGGAAGTGAAGGCCTTGGGGCCTAAGTTATTTAACAGATTGTAACAAAAAAAAAAAAAGGTCCTACAATGATAAGCTATAGAACAAAATAGCAATTTTTTTTGGCTATTCTTACAAATTTGTTTGTCAACAACCCATTTGAAATCACCACTTAACTGGAATCCTGGGTAGAAAAAAGTGGTATTCTTTGTCACCTATCCAGTTACTTGATACGATTTGTTGAATCGCACGCTTACACTAATCTCGTAGCAGAGGAATTGACTGGGTTGTTTATTAAAAGGCCAGGTATGATGCACAGTTTTCTGTTTCTCATTTGAGTAGGCAGTTTGCTTTGAAAGGACTCTTCAGGAATGGGCGTTTCCCCAGAATACTTGCAATAGGCAATGAAGCTTGAAACAACAAGGAAATGCTTCCTTGGGTTTCGGTTATGATACTGTGGCATGGTGTCTACTGCAGCATGTTGCCACTGTGTCTTGAAACTGTGGCTGGCAGAGGCTGTCTTGTTTGAAACTAATCACATTGTTGTCTTGACATCTCCACTGCCCCACAAGTCCTTTCACTGGGATGCTGCATTAAATACCGATAGTTTCCTTGAGGTGGTGACAACAGTGTTTCAACCATAGTTTGCACTATTTTTTAAAATTCTTTACGAAAACTTTGTACCGTCATTTGTCTGAAATAACTCTTCATCTCCTGTATGAAACAGAAAACAGTCAATACTTTATCATTGTGAAATTTGTTAGAAAAAGGTCCATTTCTTGGAAACATTTAGATTTGCTTATATTCAAACATTTCTCTCCTGAGTTTTACTTTGTGATATAGGAAATATAACTTCAGTTACTAATTTTCCTCAGTTGTATCTGTGTTCTATGGGTGCATATGGTCTTCATATATATGTTTATGTATATACTTATGTTGTGTATTATGCACATAAAACTAAGGTTTATGGTGTAAATATGGGTTGTGATGCAGATTTTCAAACGGTAGGTATAAGAATGTGTTTTGAATAGTGGGATCACCTTTATATGCTCTGGGGTTTTTAAATAAAGAATTTTTGTAAATTTTTCCCTACCTGCTTTTAGCTGTAACATTTTTCTAGTGTCCATGCTGGTTTTTCTTTATATTCCCTTAAATCAATATAATATATTTTAAAGGAAATCCTTTGAATTCAAAGATGGAGAGGGGAAAAGCTAATATAAAGCATGTACGTTGTCTGTCACTGTTACATTAGCAAGGAAAAGCGGGAAAGAGATGTGTGGTTAAGCAGGAACACGTGTCACTTGGTAATCAAAATAATTTTTTGTAGCTTAATCCCCAGTGTGGTGGCTACACCCAGCTAACTGAACATCACACGTCTGATTTCTGGCTGTGTTGCTTGATGTGTTCTGGATCGTAGGCATGCCCAAGGACAGTCGAAATGGCTGACCCACGGCACTGTGAAAAATGAGCTATTTTCCTCTAAACCTTTTCCTCCCCTCTTCCCCACTCCAGCAGGTATCATCAGCATGTTTAAATTAATTTTAAATTTTAAAACATCAGCTGAAGCTTTCTGTCTCATTAGGAAAAACCAGAACGCGTAAAACTTAATGTAGCTCAGCACTGCTGTCTTGTTAATGAACGTAACCTGTTTGAATACATTACTCATTCCCAAAGGTGTCATAGTACTCACAGATTCATGGCTGTGATATAAAGGGGAAGGAAACTGCTGTCTAATCCAAAAAGGACTTTTCATACTTCTTTTGATTTGTTTCCTTTTTTGTTGTGCACATCCTAAATGAGTTGCTCAACTGTGACCCTGTCAGCCTAGTTCAGGAGTGGTATTGACTGGCTTCATGCTGAATTAATGTCCAGTCCTGGGGCTGGAAACAACGTAAGCGTACAGTACTAGATTTAGGAATTTCACTGGATAATGTACCAGGTTATTTTGTGAACAATCCTTTTCTGACTTGATGACCACTGTGTACAATAGCACAAAACTACCATTCTGGTATTGCTGTCCTGCACTGGGATATTTAAGCCTAGATCGAAGTGGCTGGTTCTGGTGGAATTCAAGGCCTGCGGTACACCAATGTTGAGGATGGTGATAAAAACCAAAGCCCTATTTTTAGCTGTAATGCAACATCCCAAATAGAACCAAGTGCTTTTCTTGCCTTATTTTTCAGTATAAAATCTCGAGGGCTCCTGATGTTAGGTCCTGAATACTTAAGCTGTCATTCTACGTATACTTAAGCACATACCTACAGTCCTTACTTTGCATACTGTTATGCAGCTGGTGTGCTTAAGTGTTTGGAAGACTGGGCCTTCATGTCCTGCTGCAGTCATTTTTTCCATTTCTCTGCTCTTGTTTTTGTATGAGCTAGACTTGTCTCTGTCAGGGCACATGCCAACTCGGTAACTGCCAATATAGTCTGATGCTCCATTTCAGGCATTTGCAGTTGGCAATTTTAAAGCATTGCTTCAAACATCATCTCTTTGTTTTATGTCAAATGGACTAACACCACGTACTTTTTAACATGATCTCTAAGGTAGTTCCATTTGGTTGCTAACCTTAACCCTAAGCAGCACAGGCATGTATATTTTGTAATGTTTTTTCCATTTGAAATCAGATTTTGCTTACAGAAAAGCTTTTGTTTCGCCACAGTATGCGGAAACGTGCACCAGTTGTATCCTCCTTGATTGGTTGTGTGTACATCTCGCTATGAATGGCACATTATCTGGCATACAGTAAGCTCCCAATGTATGTTGTTTGTATCAAGTGACATGTATAGAACTAATTTTAAATTAAAATTCTATAATTTAGTTTTAAATGGTTATGATTGAATGGTATCAACAAAAAGGCAAATACAAGGGTGTTATTATTCATGCAGCACTAGTGCAGAGACCCCAGTCTGGATTAGGGCTGTACCGTGCTAGGTATTGAACAAACAAGCTCACAACTGTCACTTTGTGACTTGGAGGAGATGGGGAGCACCACTGAACATACATTTTAATAGGTGAAATTTTTTCACACCCTTCCACTTACAGTGGTGGATGGTGTCTGAGTTGAGAGAGGTGGGACTTGAGGTTGGGATCAAATGGGAACACAAGGCAGGAGCAGGCTAGAGAGTACAGCTGAAAAACCTTGTTGCAGGTGAGGTAATGCAATCAGCTGGAGCGGTGATGCTCAGTGAGTGCAGAAGTAGCCTGGGGTACCTTGAGATCTGTCGGGGGGGGGCACAACCCAGAGATTTCAAACAAATCCACAGCTCTGCTTTCTGACGTCTTTGCACCAGAAAAAAACCCAGCTCTCTTATTTTTCTGCAGGCAAAAAAGTGAAATGGAAGCTCTGGCATCTTCCCAGGGGTGCCTCGAGTGCAAAAAGTTGAGATCTAGTGAGTGCAGGAAACAATCTCCACTTTGGGCTGCAGACTTCAGTACCACTGCTCCATGTTGAGTGACCAGAGGCATTTAACAAGCCTGTGTCCAAGAACTGGCCTATGCTGGGTGGAGCAGGGGCTATTTTGCTGTAGGGGATGGAGTCCTGCCGCCCCCCATGTGTTCTTGCTTAGGACCAGTCCTAGTACCATACACTTGGCTAGCAGTGTAGCTCTGTCCACACTGGTAATCGCACTGCACCTGCTACATGTTCGGATTAAAACTGGATAGAAACCAGCCTTAGAGCTGTTGCACATTTCCAAGTGCCACCTTTATAGCTGTTGGCTCTTCTTACAGCTGCATGGTCCTTTTTATCCTGGGCTAATCAGAGTCCAAATCTGGGAGCTGCGTGGCTGGCAGGGAGCTCCAGAGGCCGCAGCCAGTCCAACCCTCGGCCTGAGGCAGGATCATCCTGTACAAATCCACCACCTGAACTCTCGGTAAGAGACGGCACGGGGCATCGCGCCTGGACCTGATGCGGGTGACCCACGGCTGCCACGTCAGTAAATGCCCTAGAGGTCCCAGGCAGAGACGGGCGCTTAGCCCCTTGCCCGGCTCGTCTCCCCGGTGCGTCGCGCCCGTGGCTCCTCCCAATGGATGCTGCTTCTTTCACTCCCCTCCCCAAAGGCTTCGCATCCCATTACTGATTAAAAAAAAATAAATGCTATCTAGAAACACTACGTTCAACTAAAAAACCCGCAGAACAGGATCTGCGAATAGACCCACGGAAACGTGTTCGTTTCTCGACGTGGGCTTCAGGCAGGTTACTTGAAGCTGGCAGCCCCGAGGGAAGAAGGAGCGAGCGCGGCTGTCGTGTTGGGGGTTTTCAGTTAACAGCAGCGTTTGCAGATGCGAGCCGAGTGCGCCACGCGTAGCTGCGTGCGTGTCTAGCAGAACACGGGCGCCCGCCTGCCCCTCCACGCTACTTCTGTCCGTCCGTCCTGGCCGCTTCGCCTCCCTACACCGACCCCGCCCCGGCGGGGGGCGTCCCCCGATCCCCGCCTCTGCCCGGGACGGGCGTGCGCGCGCAGGTGGGGGCGCGCGGGGCGCTGCGGGCGTAGCCGGATAAATACGGCCGAGGGGGCGGGGCCGGGCCGGGCCGAGGGGGCGGGGCGCGGATCCATGATGGCGGCGCTGCAGCCCAAGGCGGGCGGCCCCCCGCAGATCCCGGACACGCGGCGCGAGCTGGCCGAGCTGGTCAAGCGCAAGCAGGAGCTGGCGGTGCGCGCCCGGCCCGGCCCGGCCCGGCCCGGCCCCACGGGCCCGCGGGGGTCGGGCGGGGCCTCAGTGCCGGGGGGCCTGGCCCGGGCCCGGGGGGGCGCCGGCCCGGGCAGGCGCGTGGCGCCTGGGCTCGGCCCGGGGCGGGCGGAGGCGTCCCCGGGGTGGCGGCTCGGCCGCCGGGTCTCCCCGCCACCGGTGGCGGCTTTAGCGGGCTCCGCTCTGTCGTGTGCTTCTTTCCCGCGGCAGGAGACGCTGGCGAACCTGGAGCGGCAGATCTACGCCTTCGAAGGCAGCTACCTGGAGGACACCCAGATGTACGGGAACATCATCCGCGGCTGGGACCGCTACCTGACCAACCAGAAGTGAGTGTGCGGCCGTGCCCGGAGAGCCGGGCCGGTTCCTCGGACGCTCGAGCCCGTCAGAGGTCCTGCGCGCGTGGGCCAGCTGCAGTGGCACTCGCCCCTTGAGTGCTGAGCACCTCGCTCCCCTCCCGACCCCGGGGCGGTAGGAAGATGCGAAAGGGGCTTCTGGCGGCCAGGATCTCGGCACGGTCTTCCTCGCACGCAGCGAGCGCATCCCTTAGGGTGGCGACCGGGTCCGGGAGGGAGGGAGCCGTGCCTCGTCCCGAGGCTCCGGGTCGCGGCTTCAGCCGGCCGCAGGGGAGCCGTGCCAGGGACGGCCCTCGAGGCGGCTGGGCCGGCGCAGTGAGAGCACGCTCTGTATTTCAGGAACTCCAACAGCAAGAACGACCGACGCAACCGGAAGTTCAAGGAGGCCGAGCGACTCTTCAGCAAGTCTTCGGTCACCTCGGCAGCCGTGAGTACCGCATGCGTGACGGGGCGGCGCGCGGCGCCAGCCCCAGCCCTGAGCTTCCCCCGCGCACACCACAAGGCAGCTGCAGCCCGGGCTGGAAGCCAGGCGGTCCGAGGCCCGGGGCAGGGCAGGGTGGGACGCACCTGTGGCTGCGCGTGGCCCCTCTGTCACATCTCGCTCTTCTCCTTTCTTCCAGGTGGCTCTGAACCACTCCTCATAGTTTTCTCTGGTTGTTCCCTTAGCAGCCTGTTTCCTCAGCTTTACTCGGGACTGACTGAGGGCAGAGCTGGGGTGACTGTTTCTCTCCCTGCCCTTATGGCACTTCTAGCTTGATACTTGGCAAGTCCTGACACGGTCGGTGCCCTCCTGCTGTTTGTAGCGAGGGCGGCGCAGTGGTGTCCATCCCTGTCTCCCCTCTCACAAGCATCTCCGAGTTTCCTTTGGTGCAGTCTCCCCCGCACGCTCACACCTGCCACGGCACCCAGAAGCGAGGGGGGAGGGAGCAGAACAAGCAGGAAACATTTGTGCCTTGCAAGCCTGTCCTTCCCGCTCTGCTCCTGTGCCAGTCCCTCTCTGGCCCTGCTGTATTGCCATTCAGCTGCCAATTCCTGGAGGCAGAGATCATCTCTCTCTTTCCGTCTGGAAACCGCCTTGCACGATTTTCAGTAAAACGTGATAAATGGGAATCTGTCTCCATAAGTGTCCCCTCTGGTTTTGTAGGCCGTCAGTGCATTGGCCGGAGTTCAAGACCAGCTCATTGAGAAGCGTAAGTAGCTGCCTGTTACCCGTCTCTGCGTGACTGACGTGGAAAGAAGGCAACCGTTTGCTTTGGAAAGAGGGCACCTCCCTGTGTGTCCTCTCCTCCCTGCAGTGCTTGCGTGTGGGGGTGCTTGCTGCTTCTGATGCTTGCGGTTGATTCCCTGCCTCTAGCCCTCCTTGCATGTGTGTGTGGTGGCGGGGGCGGGGGGTGTCTGTACCCCAGCAGTTCCACCGCTCTCAGTTCTTTTGCCATTAGTAACGTGTGCAGTGAAATTACAGTGCCTTTCCCTTCCGAAAAAGCAAGGTTAGTTTTGTGTCCATCTTAAAGCTTTCTGTGCATGAGACGTGCATGTAGGTGTGTGGCTTTGGTGACCAGGGGAGGTAAGAGTCCAGGGTCAGGTTTTGCTCGACTTCCTGGTCAGTAGTTGCCCCTAGAGCCACATGCTTGGAGTGCAGACTCTGGAGCCGGTGTGAGGTTTGTGGGGCTTCTTCACACCTTCCCTCCTGTGTTTGCCTGGTCCTCCCCTGCCTGTGTGACCTAAAGGTTGAGTTATTTTTATTTGTTTTCCTGCATTGACTCGCTTCAAGTTCATTCCTGGCTGATCAGAGGGGTTGCAGGGGCGGGCAGCGTTCCAGCTGTAGCACTGACTTCTTGCCTGGTCTAATTCTAATAGTTTTCTTTCTGTGGTGCTTAGGGCATTTTGCTGCCCCTTCTATAGGATATGGCATGTAGTAAATACATTCTGGGGTTGTTCCTGCTTCCAGAGTTTGCCTGGGATTGCCTGCAGGATGCCTCTTGCAGGGGATAACTTGTCCTGCTCCAGAAATGTGCTGCGCACTAGAGAACTTCCACAGCCCCCTGAGGCTGCCACGTGCCCTGTGCTGATGGGGTTTGCTTCTGTTCCTTGGGACCCGGCTTGGGCACACATGGTCTGTCTTGGAGCTGAACAGCTGGGAATTAACAGCTGTGCTCTCCTGGGTTTGTTGTGTTTTAGGGGAGCCGGGCAGTGGAACGGAGAGCGACACTTCTCCAGACTTCCACAATCAGGAGAATGAGCCCAGCCAGGAGGACGCTGATGATCTGGATGGGTCTGTGCAGGGCGTGAAGCCCCAGAAAGCTGCTTCCTCCACTTCCTCGGGGAGTCACCACAGCAGCCACAAAAAACGGAAGAACAAAAACCGACACAGGTTAGTGGTGCCAGCAGCCCTTGGCAGGCCCTCCGAGCCGTGGGGGTTGGTGTCGAACAGGCTTTGTCCCATGGAAGTAGCCATGTGTGTTAGAGCAGCGGGAGGGACAGGCTGCTGGTTGACCGGGGTGACGGGCTGATATCACTTTCCTGCCAGTCTCCAAGGCAGTGGGGAGAAACTGTTAGGTGCCTTTGGTGGGCCTGAGGAGGCCTGTTGGGGTTCCTTGGGGCTGGGGCCAAGAGGGAGAGGCCCTTGGAAGCAGGTAAACTAGTGGCCTGAGCAAGGGAGTGACAGGAAGGCGTCCCTGATTTCAACCCCAGCTCTGTTAGGGCAGTCTGAGTGATCCTGGGAGCGGTTCTCCTGCTTTTCTCTGCCTCTTCAAGTTCTCCAGCCATAGGGCAGAATACATCTGGCCTCTGCCCTAGGGGAAGGTTACGTTTTGGCTCCCACGAGGCCTGCCTGGGGTTGAGTGAGGTAGGGCTGCTGGCTGGCGTCTGGGGAATAAGGGCCGAGTGATAAAGCAAAATGTCTGGGCAGGCCCCAAATTCTGAAGCTTCTGGAAATTCCCAGTGCCTTCATCCAAACTTTATTCCAGACCCTTCCTTCCATTGTTTGTCCCAGACCAAGCCAAAGGAAGTAGGTTTGTCTGTTTACCCTGAGGAGCTCACTGTACAAAATAGTTTTCAAGCCAAGGGCTTGGTGCAGTTCAAAGGGGACTGTGCCTTTAGAGGGGCAGTAGGAGGGTCATTTACAGACTGCGCAAAGCCTCAGACCAAGGACATAAACCAGCCTCCAGTGATGGAGCTTAGGAATCAACTACTCCTCTGCTCATCTTTCTCTGAAACCAGTGAAACAGGGTCCAGGACTGCACAACCTCTGGTCTGGTCTGGTACTTCTTGTGTCTCTCAGAGAGAAAGCAGCCAGGTGGTCTCTTTCGGGTAGTTACCAGCTGTCCCGTACTGCGTTCTCACAGCCAGGCTGGGAATGTCTGGCCGAGTTCAGTGTAGTTAACTGTAATGACGGCTGTTACTGACTCCTGAGGTCTTTCCAGCAGAGGAAAATGTCCCAGGCCCCTCAAATCCATGGGCTAGCCCCAGGTTACGACAAGGAAGGTTCTGACAGGAGAGCCCTTCTGGCCCACCCCTGTCCCCCAGATGTGCTTGGGTGAAGCCCCTAGCTGATAGGGGGGACGGGCTGTCCGTGGTGTGGGGCTGCCCCTGTTCCAGGGACTCTTCTTGCCAGTTGCCTCAAAGGAGCTCTGCTGCCTCTGCCGGGAGCAGCAGAGGCCTCTGGCAACTGGCTGTCTTTGGGCATGATGAACACGGCTTGCCACAAGGACCAGCCCTTTGCAGGCCGTGCTGACTGCTGGCTCCAAAGCAGCTGAAACCCAACGCAAGTCTCCACTTGGCATCTGAACACTGGGAACCAGGTGAAACACAGGGATGTCGCTCTCGGGGGCCCTCACTTCCAGTGCTGTGCAACTCCTGAGATTAAAGCGTCCTGCGACAGTGCCTGCGCTAGGGTGTAATTCTGGTGAAATGTCCTGGTGACGCCCCTCTTTTTAACCAAGACAATTGTTGGCTTCCAGGAAGAGCACTAGAGAGTGAGCGCTGTGGTGTGTGTGTGGATGCTTGAGATGGCTGGTGGCTGTGCAAGGTTTCTGTAACTAGATTCAAGCAGTTCACCTTGTTTTCTGTCCAGGTTTGTAAGGGGGCTGCGTGGGGGTGTGTGTTGAGAGCAGCTGAATGCAAAGTGGGCCAGATATTTCTATGACCGCCTCTGCCTTTCTGCCTGAACAAACTTCTTTGCTTTGGCGCTAATAATCTGAAGAGAGCCTCTGCTTTCTGAGCTCCCACTTGATTGCTTTTGCAAGCAAAGAGAGCTCTGTCTCTGTGGGCTAGCATGCAGCTCCAAGTACCCCATAGCTTCCTTTCTCCGCATACATAAATTCCTTCTGCAAAACCACTACTCCACTCTTTAACGCCTCTTTACCCAGAAAGCCACTGGGGGAGGGGGGCTCTGGACTGCTGAGTCTGGAGTGCTTTTTATGCCACATTTTGGTTAAAAAAAATAAATATATTTATCATGACATTTGGACACTGGCTTTATTATTTCAGTAATCTCACTAAGGTGGCTAATCAACTAATTTATTTAATTCATTAGTATATTAATTTCTATTGCTTTCTTCCTTTCAAATGCTGCCCCTCAGCCCGTCTGGCATGTTTGATTATGACTTTGAGTAAGTTTGACTTGAATTAGTACTTGTGCTGTGTTGTTAGTGTGTAGACACCAATGTGCCTTTTGAGACCTTTCTAACCCATAGTTTATCTGTTTAATTGTAGGTATGTATATTAGGTTAGGCTGGGAAGTTTTTTTTAAAAACAGAAAAACGTGACGGAGGTAACATTTTTATTTAATAACTTAAGCAAAATTAAATCAACTTCACTCTTCTGCCTCTCTTACTTTATTTTTAAATAGATAAACTTTGTCTTAAAACATAGTTAAAACCTGATTTCCTGGCTTTGCTTCCTAAAGAGATTAGTGTAGATTTGGATATTGTCTTCTGGTTGAATGTAATAAACCCAATACCCATGAGTTTTGTAACCCCTGTTGTCTCAAAGTTCTCTCTTTCTCTGTATTCCAAGTAAATTGTCGTTACCGCAATGGCTGAATAATTAATTACACACGGCATAGTTACACCTCTAACCAAGTAACATAGAGCATGCATTTTTAATCCTATATCTGTATGCTGCATAACTTCTCTGTGATTGGTTTTTATCTGAACCTTTGCTAACTCTCTGTGACCGAGTGGGTAGAATATGCCTTTTGGCAAGGAGTGAAGAATCCACTCTTGTTTGTCTCTGCTCCTTGCCCAGTAACACTGGGACACTGATTCAGCTCAGCTGAATCGGAGACTGACCGAATTAACCAAATAGTCTTTGTTGTAGCCTGTGCCGTATGCGGTAGCTGGTTCTTGGAGCCCCCCTTGTGGTGTAGCGTATTGAAATGGGCATTTCTCTTATCTTTCTCATCGCAGGATTGATCTCAAGTTAAACAAAAAGCCAAGAGCCGTAAGTATCCGTCCTCCCCGTCCTCATTTGTATTGTTGATCTGTACACACCGGTGACCCTCTGCTTCCGCCGTGGTTCAAATCTCTCTTTGTCATGGCAGGGGGATAGTTTAGTGCCAAGGCAGCAGGTGCCTTTTGGATTTGTCGCGGTGGGCTCATCCATTGCTGGTTTGGTATTGCTACAGTGTAGAGGCCCCTTCGTTTGTTTGAGAAGTACTGCACTTGCGCCCTTCCTCCTGGTGCTGTGAAGACCTGCTGGGGTCTGGCAACCGGTCCTTAGCGGAGGTGCAGAGGAAGGGGCCTGCTCTTGGACGTGTGCCACTACTGTAGCGCGCTCTGCCTGCAGAGAACGGGGTGGGAGTGGGGGTGAGAGCAGACGTCTGAGGGAGTGTCCGAGGCCAGTGAGCGGGTTGGGTGTGTGGAGGGCCTTAACACCGGTGCTCTCCGCTCTCTGCAGGACTACTAGACTCATCAGCACTGAAGCTTCCAGGATGTGGGCCCCACGTGAGTCCCCACCGAGGAAAATGCCAATCTAGCGCAGGAGTGGGCTGCCAGCTCTGCAGCCGCACGTCTGCAGCCGGAAGCAGCCAATTCTGTCACGCCGCTGCGGGGGAGACCGTCTTGGCCGATGTACTTTGTACTTTGTGTCATTGTGAGTCCCCTGGGACACTGGACTGGGCCGCGGCATGGGCGATCTTCAGGCCCCAAGGGCTTGCGCTGTCACCCGGCTGAAGGCACCCTCCAGCCGGCTGACCCCGCCGCCATCATCTGTCCTCACTGCCGAGAGACATCATCGTCGCTCCCATTCCCGGGGGATGGGCCTGTTTGTCCGCGCGGGTTGTAAATCTGTTACATGATTTTTTTTTTTTTTTTTTAATACGGCTCGTTAGTGTTTTGTTCTTGTTCGGGGTTGTTTTAACCAAAGTGACAAACTGGCTCTTCATCTTTTTCCTTTCCTACAAGCCCAGCAAGGCAGGCATGCTCTTTGTTTTGGGGACTGCTCCACTGCAGTTCTTACCTGACGTGGAGCAGCAAGTGGCTCCCCCTTTCCTCTCTCTCCTCCCTTCCCCAGGGCTCTGCGGGCTCTGAGCGATGGGAAGGCTGGAGGTCAAAGCCCTTTTCCTCTGGGTGATGTGTGGGGGGCAAGGGGTGGAGTCTCTTTTTAATGCAACCTTCTGTCATTTGTATATAAAACAATAAAAGTCCCACGTTTGCGTCTCCTCCTGGTTTGCTTTGAAGTTCATTCCAAGCCCCCTAGGAGCCTGGCCTCTGTTCTCCGTCTTGGGGGTCTTCCCTGGGCCTCGCTGCCTTTCTCCCCTCGCAGGTGATGGGGACACGTGCACTGACGCTGCCCTCGGGGCTGCTTGCTGGAATTCCCCTGGGAGGGCATGGGCGAGTTGCCATGAAGGGTGCCTGCGCGGGTGAACATGGCTCCAGGGTACTGCCACCCTTAGCTTCAGGATGCTGCAGCCCTGTCGTGCCAGTACTTAGAGCCCCGCTTCCAAGACCCTGCTTGGCTATTCCCTGCCGAGCAGCTCCTCCAGGGCAAGGTGACCTCGGAGGGAAGTTCCTGGCCCCGGAGTCCCTCCTTGCTGTGTGCCAGAGCTTGCAGGACCCCTGTTTTAATAGCTGTTGCTTGTGGTGGTGCCTGCCTTGGGCTGGATGCTTTCCTAGGCAAGCAGTGGGCCCGCTTCTGGGACCTGCAGCAGGGCGCTGTGCGGTGGCTGGCCCCACGGGGAGACTTGGCTGACACTGCACAGGTGTATGCAGCCAAAGGCTGGCGCTGACCACGGAGATGCTGCTGTGGAGTAAATACCTGGTGCTGCAGGTAGGCTCCGGGCAAGGCAGCATTGCTGTGAGGTAAGGGACGCTGTGCGGGTGGGCCCAGAGCACACCGGCCTTGCACCCTGGATACCCAAGCAGGGGGAAGCCTGCAGTGAGGCTGGGCTGGGGCTGGCAGGGACCGGGGAGGTCCCCAGAGGCACCAGCAGGGGGCAGGCCCCTGGCACTGTGTGTGCAAGGAGCTGCAGCAGCAAGGCTGCCGGCAGCAGTGCCCCAGGTGCTTCCTGTCATCCCACCAAGGCCCGGGACCTACTGGTCAACCACCTCCTGGCGCTGGTCAAGCTTGTCTTCTGGCGGCCCAGGCAGGAGGCTCTGGCTGGGAAGGCTCCCGGTGCCCTCGGGCCGTTTTTCCTCGGTGTCCGCGCGTCTCCGGGCACAGCACCACTAGGCAGTAGCCGCTGGTGAGCTCCCTCAGTTCGCGAGCCGGTGGGCGCTGCCCGGGGTGTCTGCTCGGTGTCCCCCGGGGGAGCACCAGTTTTGACCCTATGACCCGCACAGGCACACCCTGTTTTCTCTTTTGTTGTCCACTGTAATTTATTCGTGTTTTTAAGGTGCTGGTCGTCCTACCCAGTGGCTGCCCCGTGGCGGTTTTAGGCTTTTAGCTTTTTTACGCTTTAAAGCTTTTAGCCTTTTAGAAAACGGCCAGGAAGATATGGAGATCTGGACGCCAGCGAGCTACCCTTATCCATACTGTTTTTAGTTGATGTCTTCGGGTGCTGGTCGTCCTTCGCCGCAGCAACATGCCGACTGATGACGACAACCAGCGGGATGCACACCTTCGGGGGTGGTTTTAACATCAGTTCCCTCCCTGCGCCCCATCGGGGGTGCGGGGTGCGTGTTCACCGCCGGCTGCCATCCGCAGGCGACCCGCAGAGACTGGCGGTCTACACTGCGACATCGTGAGGACATCGAATAGTCCCGGTCAGGGCCGGCAGGTCTCCAGGGACAAGCTGCAGGGAGAGGGAGGCTGGGGGTGACACCGAGCACGGACAGGGAGGTTTCTGCCCCAGGGCTGCTTCCTGACCTCTTGTCCCCCGACTCTTGGCTGCAGGGGCCCAGCCCATGCGGCTGAAGTGGGCTGCGGAGCAGGGGTGGCAGCAGTCACCCTGCAGCCGAGGGAGCGGTGGGCAGCAGCCCCCACCACGTTGTGCCCGGAGAGACTGGTGCTGGTAGGGTAGGGGCGGCTGAGTCCAGCCTAGCGCCGAGATCAGGGGCGAGCGTTCTTGCCTCGCAGGCCCCTGACCCCGCCTGCTCCCCGGGTACATCACCTACCTTTGGCCCGTGCGGGACGCTGCGGCTGCCTGTGGGCTGGGCTGGCTGCGTCTTGGCTTGCTGCAGTGGCTAGCCCTGCACCAGGGCCTGCTCCGGTCACATCCCTTCCCCATGGTGCCGGTGTCCTGCTGCTGTTACCTGCCTGTAGGGAGCAGGGTAGAGTTGCACCTTATAGACTAAGCTAACTGTGTGCCTAGGGATCTAGCACAAGCTTCGTGAGCTGCAGCTCCCTTTGTTGTATGCTGTGAGAGGAAGTGCAGAAAGCAGCAGTGGAGGGAGAGGTCCCTGCTACACATCACATACCTTACACAAGTAACTGCTGGATCACAATAGATGTAGGCTGCCGCGCTGCAAAGTAATGATCACAGGCTAAAGAAGACTGTCCTGTGACAAGAAGAGCCATCCAGCTGTACAGCTAGTGCTTGACAGTGAGTAACAACTCCACAGCTGGTTTCTAGCCAGCTTGGTGCAGCAGGCCTCTTAGATCCTGGCTTATCTGGCCCCCTAGCATTGGCTGTTAGCCTTTAACTGGGAAATCCCCATCCCGCCTGCCCTTCGCTCCAGTGCACGGTGGCTGCCTGCCCTGCAGCCCCTTCCTCTGTGTACGGCTGATAACCGCTGGAGCAGGGGGGCCAGGACGTGCCTGCTTCTGCGTGCAAAGCCGAGCTGAACCCGGGGCCGGGAGTGCTGTCCCAGGCTGTGGTCACGGCCATGCAGCAGGGAGCGGGGCAGCTGTTGTGGCCTTGGCCTCAGTGCAAGGGCAGGGCACGGGGGGGCTCCAGCAGGGCCCAGAGGAGCTGTGTCCCGGGTGGCGGTGTGGAGCTGTTGTGCAAGCCTGACTCATGCCAGTGCCCGTCTGCTCCCATGAGCTTCCCCGCCGGGCACACGGGGCCCTGGCTCACGCATGAGCTCAGTGCCGAGGCCTGGATCCTTGCAATTAGCTGGTGAAAGTGGGGCTCCAGCCAGCAGCTCCCCTTGCGCTGCCAGCCCCAATGTGCGGGTGGGGCAGGTGAGGCATGGGGAGCCTGCCAGCTGAAAGGGCAGCTGTGCACGGAGCTGCACGCGGCCCGGGGTTTTCCATTCAGCTCTGCTCCCCCTCTGCGCGCTGGGGTTTCCCTCAGGAGTCAGGGAGGCCGCGGGAGACAGGCTGCAAATAGGGGCAAGCGCTGAGTGTGGGTCCCATAGGTGCACGGAGCCACCCAGGTGTGCAGGAGGGCGCCTGCCCACTCCTCTTCCCCCAAGCCACAGCTGCCGCAGGGGCTGGCCGCGGCCGCACCCCCAGGTTGCAGCTGCGCTTGCCAACACGCTTGCACGTGCCAGGCCTGTGCCCAGCCCCAGCCCCACACCGCGCCCTCCATCACGGCCTTGCCCCAGCTGGCTCCCAGTCCCCTCCTAGCCCAGCTCCGTCTGGCCTGAGGCGGGGGCCGCCCCGCTGCAGTCGCTTCCTTGTTCTCCGGCTGCTTGTTGGAAGCTTCCAGGAAGGCAGCCGGCTCCTCTGTGAGCGTCCCCCCTAGGCCTGGCGCAGCCTCCCCGGGCCTCTGCTCCTGAGCTGGTTGGTGGCAGGGGCAGGCCACTGCTGGGACACACCTGACCCCGGGGGTGTTGTGCTCACCCTGCTCATTCCCCAGGGACTTGTTTTGGGAGGGCAAGCACCTGCCTTGAGTCTGCTGGAGCCTGATGCCAGCCAGGCACCGGCAGTGAGCTGGGCTGGGCTGGGGATGCCAGCGGGACCAGCCCCGCTCCAGACGCAGCCACGGAGCAAGCCAGGGGGGCAGCCGCGGGGCCCGGCTGGCTTGGCCCCAGAGCACAGGGTCTCTCCAGGTCCCCCCATGCTTGGGGGGCAGTGCACCCTGCAGGCCCTGCCACTGCCTCCCCATCTGGCCTTGGCTGAGTCACTGGATCGCTCTGATTTTGGGGGGCATGGGGGTTGAGCCCCAGCCCAGCCCCTCGGTGCTGCAGCCATGTGCCAGTGCTGCCCTTGGCCGTGGTGCCTGCATGGGGCAGGGGCCAGCAGGGATGTGCCCAGCGGGGACGGGCGCTGCTTTGCACCTGAGCCTGGCATGGGAGTGGAGGGGGCATCCCAAATACCACCCCATCACCGTTTGCAGGTGTCTGCCACCCACACTCTCCAAACACCCCCCAACACACACACACACACAGCTGCAACCCTCCCAGCCTCCCCCTACCCTGAAACACCCATCCCAAATACCTGCTAACAACCCCCCAACACACACACACACACACACACACACACACACTCTTGTGCCTGCTCCCCACCCCCTGAAACACTCCTGCACAAACACACACCTACATCTCTGCACACTGCCCCCTCAATACCCACATACCCATGTCCACGGCTGCTTGCCCTACGCTGCCCCCAGCTCAGGGCCCACGTGGGTCTGGCCCTCCCCAGCTGGTGCCCGCAGCCCGGCTCCTGGGCCATGTTTGCAGGGTGCTGACGTGGCTCCACTCCGGGGCCTGTCCGGGGCCACATGGGGCTCAGCGACGTGCAACATGGAAGGCCTCTGGGACACACTGGCCTGCAGGACCAGCCTATCCAGTGGGTATATAGGGCCCGTGTCACCACCCAGCAGCTCAGGACTGGCCTGCCACCCTCAGCCCCTGCTGGACTGAGGCTCTGGGCAAGCTGGGACCCCCCCCCCACCCACACATTCCCCACAGGCACCCGGCAGGGATCAGTGCCTGGGCTGTCCCTGGAGCTGCGCTGGGCCAGGGTGCAAGCCTTAGTACTCCCTGTGATGCTTGTGCGACGCAGGCTATGGGCGGGGGGGAGGAGCAGTCGCCCCTCACTCCACTAAGATGAGCCCTGCTTTGATTTCTGCCCCCCCTCCAGGGCTGAGCCTAGGGCTGGGGTGCTGGGGATGCCTGAGCTGGAAGGGGCAGGGGCTGAGCTGCAGCTAGAGGCCCCCGTCGCTGGCCAGGCTGTAGCCCCCCCCACCCCGCACAGTCTCAGCCTGGCTGCGGGCTCCCCTGGGCTGGCCCCAGCCCTGCCGACACTCCTTTGTCTGCCAGGCTGCCCTGTTTACTCTGCTGCCTCCGCTTCCTTCCTCCCTGGCTCCAGCACGCAGCCCTGCTCGGGTGCTGCCGCCCCACCAGGCACCTGCCAAGGCTGCTGTGTTGGAGCAGGGCCCCGGCTGCAGCCTGAGAAGCGCCCTGGACAGCAGAGGAGCCAGGCGTCCCCGGGGGGGGGGGGGGGCACATGACCCTGTGCCTGTAGGGCCAAGTGTCCCACCCCCATGGCCTCCTCTCCCCCAGGCAGGAGCCTCTAGCCAGCACCCGCCCCTGATACCAGGCAGGAGCTTGGTCCTGGGAGATGGCCCCTGGGAGCCTGGGGCAGGGGCTGAGGGACCCTCTCCCCCCGGCCCAGGTGCAGGCCAGAGACCCCAAGAGTAAAGACCTGCAGCTCGAGGGCAGGCTGGATACTCCTGTGCAGCATGGGGGAGACCACCAGGCTGTAGCCTGACCCTGCAACCTCCTTCCAGCACTGAGAGGGATAGGATGGGCTCAGGGGACCCTGCTCTGCCCCGGGAGGACAGACCAGACACTGGGGCATCGCGCCAGGCACGTTCTGCCCTCCTGTTTGCTTCTCTGGAGCCAGGCAGGGGCCTTGCTCATCCCTTCCTCCTGGGACGGCTTCTCCAGCCCCTTGCAGCAGCACAGGCGTAGTATAAACACATCTGGACCAGCTGGAAGCTCCGTGACCTCCATTTGCTGCTACTCTCAGCAGATCCACCAGCCTACTTCAGCAGGGCCCAGCTGCAAGCCTGCAGGGTGAGCACAGAGCTCACAGCTGGGCGCTGGTGCCCCACTGGAAGCTGCCAACCACAGGCACTGCCCCATGCACAGCCCAGGGCTATGGGCTCCTCCGCCCTGGTGCACCTGCCAGCAGTCAGGGAGGAGGGGAGCAAGGGCTCTGGCAGGTGCTGCTGCATGCACCCGAGCTGGGGGGGGCATTGAGACACAGCCTCAGCCCCTGCATCTGTGAAACTGCACCCAGGCAGCAGGGACCCAGGCTCCTGTGCTGCTGCTGCTGAAAGCAGCCATGCCCAGGAGCAGAGCAGGGGTGCTCTATTCCACCCCTGCCTGAGGAAGCACTCCTCTCTGCTTGCATAAATTCACAGGCAGAGCTGGACCACGGGTGCTCAGGAGCTGGAAAGGAGAACGCCAGCTCCAAGGCAGAGGGAAGAGGCCGAGACCCAGTGCTGGTGGCATGGGGGGGGACCCTGCACGCAGGCCTGGGATGTTAAGGCCAAGGGGCATGCAGAGTTCCCTGCACCGGCCTTAGCCATCACAGCAGAAAGGGCAGGCCATCTTCCCTAACCTCCCACCCAAGGACGGGGCTGGCGCATCGTTGAAACCAGGGATCTTTATTGATGCAGCGGCAGCTCTTACGCAGGGCTGCCGCCTCGCTCTACGTACAGGCTGCAAAGACATGCAATACAGCAAGTTCTAGTAAAATACAAAACCTGTCCCTACAAAAAAAGAAGAAGTTAGTCCTGATTACAACAGGATGAGTACATGCTGGCTCCCTGCCCCAGAGCCTCTCAGGAACACGACAGCCGAGGATTCAGTGAAAGCCCAGCCCGCGAGTTTCTAGACAATGGATCATTAAAAACGCAACATTTTTTCCCGTCATTTACAAATAGGCAAAGTTTCAGATTACATACAATTAAGAAGCATTTTGCTTACTAACATGAAACATTACAGTTGCTGTAATGCATCATCATCAACCAGGCGTACAGGGTTTGTGTCCTTGCGGCTGCCCCGGCACATGGTGCCGAGTGGACGAGGCCAGCCCTTGCCAAACTTGAGAGGGATGAGCCAGGAGACATGACAGGCCCCATAGCTCTGCCCTCCCACAGGTTGGCGGCTAGAAACGGCCTTCATTCAAGCCACAAGATGGATGTAATTAAAAAAATCCAACGCACAGATACAATGTGTATCAACAAATCAACTGCCTCTGGCCTGGGTGCGAGGAAAAAGCTTCCCTTCACGCCCCAGAACAGCCCAACACTGGGACCAGAAACAATTGCTACAGTATGTGTTCTTGAACAAGTCAAAATAAAGGTAGAAAATCTCCCACAAACAGGCCAGGGGGGTTATTCACTGCCCACAAGGGCTAAACCGCAGCTTGCAGGGGGCTGCGGGGAAGCAGAAGCCTCTGGCGGGGCAGGGGAAAGATGTGGAGAAAAGGAGAAGAGAGAAATGTGGAGACAAGCTCACCAGAGACCAGTCTCGAATGCTGCCAAGAGGCCGGGGGAGTCAGAGCGGCACACACGGGCCTCACTACCTGCCCTTATGACCACACGCCTTCCTACCAGGCGCTCGCACAATGGAAGGGAAGGGACCTGTGTCCCGGCCCTCTGCTCTGCCACGCAGCCAGGCTGGAAGAGCTGCCACAGCCTGCCCTTCCTCAAGCTTTTGTGTGGAGCACGTGGCTTTTTGGGGTGGGGAGGCAAGAGGTCGGCCAGGCGATTCCAAGCCCAGGGTCCCCGGGAACTCTGGTGTGGTGCCAGGACTCGAGGCAAGCACGTATCCTGGCAGCGGGACGATTAGGTCCTGCAACCCAGCGAGCATTGCTGGTATGCTCCAGAAAGCGACCCTGCCGGGCAGGTGCCTGGCGTGGGCAGGGCACAGGCAGGAAAGCTGGCAAAACAAGCTTGTGAAACCAAGCGGGGTCAGAGCCAGCTACGGGAAGGCAGCGTCTTACGAGCAAGCTGGCGTGACTAAAAAGGGACCTGAAGTTATGGACCAGGGGGCTAGCGTTCCCCGCACGTTCAAAGTCAAGCTGAGCGGTGGTGCCAAGTCCCAGGCATGGTCAGAAAGCAGGTGACCCTAGTGTCACCTTTCCCCGAGAGATGCCAGTGACGGGGACACGCGCTGCCAGAGGCAGAAGCCCCACTCACTCGAGTTTAAACCAGCAGCTCACACCCTCCAGGCTCCCCAAGAGCCCTGCAGGATGCGGGGAGCCCCTCACAGGCCTGGGTTCTGGGACTTGTAGGTTAAGATCTCGGCTGCTAGTCTCTGGGGATCCAGCAGCTGCGGGAACCGGTTCATGACTGCATCCACGAGGTGGGGGTGGAAGATGCCACAGAGTTTCACGTGCACGTTGGCCCGCTCCTTGGCGAACTGCTCTGACAAAGCCCATGGGCAGGGGTCACTGT
This sequence comes from Crocodylus siamensis, assembly GCF_052110815.1. Taxonomy (NCBI): domain Eukaryota; kingdom Metazoa; phylum Chordata; order Crocodylia; family Crocodylidae; genus Crocodylus; species Crocodylus siamensis. The sequence goes on along the minus strand of NC_143401.1, from coordinate 807,749 downwards.
AGGCCGGGCCCGGGGCTCTCTGCAAGGGGTGGGGGTCTTGCGTGCTGCTGGCCCTTGCAGAAGGAGGGGGCAGCGGGTACGGCTCAGACCAGTACTCACGGGGATGGAGAGGCGCCGGTGGGCCATTGTATTCGCTCGGGAGGCTATACTGCCCAGCGCTGGCTGGGTGCACAGACATGCCGTAGCCTGAGAAGGCTCGGGAGGGCCTGGCGTGGGACATCTCCGTGCTGTAAGGCATGTAGCTGGCCCCAGAGCAAGCCGAGGAGACGGCGTTGTGAGAGCCAGGCTTGTAGAGGCTGTCAGGCTCCAGGCTGTGTGAGGGCTGGTACAGGGGTCTCGGCTGCCCGCAGCTGCAGCTGCAGACAGCTACCTGGTCAGGGGGGCAATGCTCGCAGTGGCTGGTGGATCGGCAAGGCCACATCCCGGACAATTGGTTCTCCAGGGAGCAGAAGCCCGAGTCAAGGGGCTCCTGAGACATGCAGGAGAGAGAGTCCATGTGGGGAGACGAGGCAGGGTGCTGGGGCCATTCGCCAGATCTATGGCCACTGCTGTGAAGCGGGCTGAGCCCTGGAGCACAGCCCTTCCCCAGGAGGGGGCTGTCACCTGGCTTGGTCTTCTGGGCTGCTCCTTTCCTCTCGGCTGAGGCTCTCTGCATGCAGCTGGGGTCCATATCTGTGGAGGCAGGACATGGCAGCTCTGCCTGCCCAGGTCTCTTGCCCTTCTTCTCCTCTTTGGCAGGGCTGGTGGTGCTGGAGGCACTTCTGGTGGGGGACAGCTTGGCGTTGGCCCGAAGCTCATCCGCAAGTGAGCGTTGGGGCTGGTTGATCCTCTCGGGGTGGTAGAACTTGCACTTGATGCCATAGGTGCATTTCTTCCCTGCAAGGAGAGGGCAGAGCCTGGCATAAGACGCAGCCCAAGACCCCAGGGGTAGCCACCTCCCGCACATGCTGGGCCTTACCATAAGGGCACTGCTGCTTCTTGTGCTCTGGGACCACAGGCTTCTTCCTCAAGAAGTTATCCAGGCTGGGGCCGTGCCGCCCCAGGGGGTCATCTGGGGGCATAAACCTGGAGAAGGGCAATAAGCTTCAATCAGGACAAGCCACCTTGGGTCTAGAGCCCCTTCACACCCCAGCTACAAGGCACCCCTGGACCAGACCCCAACCCCTCCCAGGGCAACACGTCAGAGCCAGGAAGGAGAACGGGAGCAAAGGACGAGGGGTGGGTGGGCCAGCCTGACGAGGCAGCAGGCCAGGACAGGTGGTCTCCACCGCACCCTGGCCACCATCTGCCATCGGAGGAGGAGGGGAAGCAAGGGCTCAGGGTCAGGCCGGCATGGGCTCGGGCTCATCAGCAAGCAGACGGCAGCTGCTGTCTGGACCCCACGCCTGGTCCCGGGCCAGGAGAGGCTCTGAGCATGCAGCCCCAACTGACTCACTTCCTCCCCAAGGCGCTCACCTGACATCACTGTCTGCTCCCTCCACAGCCCACACATGCCAGCACCTCGCTGGCATAACTCAGCCACTGCTCAAACCCCCTTCCCGGACATGCAGGCATTCGCTAGAAGCCACAGCCCTGCCCTCCTCCCCCGGGAATGGGAACGGGAACACACTTGTCGTTGACGAACGAGTACATCAGCAGACGCTCCTCGATGAACTTCTTCCACTCGGGGCGCTCATTCTGCAGGTCGCGGTAGGTGTCATTGGACACCACGATGCCGTCCGACTCGAAGGCCAGCTTCACGATGAAGCGGTCATCGTAGCAGACCACGCGCTTGCCTCCCACCCTCCGGGAAGGGGTGAAGACCAAGATTTTCTTCTTCTCCAGGTCACGGAGAATGTGCTGGTCTGGAATAAAGCACGACCCCCATGAAATGATGCCCAAGCCCAGAAGCCTTCCACCACAATGCGAGATCGGAGGAAACCCACAGCGCTCCAGCTACACGCAGCTGGAAGGCCCAGGATGCTTATACAGCACCTAGCACAACCCTGGCCTCATCCCGAAAGCCTCCAGGTACTGCTGGAGGTCAGTGAGACTCGATTACACAGTGCTCCCCCCCCTCTGATGGGGCTGAAGCAGCCAGGGTGGAGCTTTTGTAGGGCCCTGCCCTAGGCCTGGCTTTCTCCTTGGAGCAGGGTGGCTGGCGTCAGAAGCACAGCTGCTTGCAAGTGCAGGGCAGGAAGCAGCACTGCCTGGGCCTGCTTGACCGGCTCTCGTCTGCCTATCAGTGTTCCCTGCAAGGCCCCATGCAGCAGTCTGTATACAGGGAGTTGCACCACTAGTCCTCTGAGGCAGAGCCCAAGCTAGAAGCATCTTGCCAGGAGGTGGATATTGTTGCTGAACATGCCCAGACCAGGCAGATGAGGGGACAGGCTAGTGACAGGAATCCTCGCTGGCCAGACAGTGACCCACTAGCCTGATGGACCCTGGCCACTGGGGACCTTAGAGGTTTAGTGCCGGTCTTTAGTTCCCCACCTGTAATGAGCATGTCTGGCCGTGGCTGTTCCTTCCTCCAGGATGGCACAAATACCGTGATATCCTTGTGCCCTCTGTCCCAAAACCACTGGACGGCCAGCAGGATGCCCCGGCAGGAGAACGCCTCTTTGTTTCCATGGCTGCACGCAAAAGAAAAAGGAGAGAGGATTGGGCCTTTGGTGGCAGGGGAAACTGCGGTGCTGCATCATGGGACCGTGTTTTGAGCATGCAACAGGGCCGCAGCTCTGACCCTGCTGCTTCACGCGTGCCGAGTCGGTGCATTCGTGGCAGCCTGCCCGAGAGGGTGTTGCCACCAGCAGCCCTGTGCCAAGCAGCTCTGGAGCACTGCCTCATCATCCCAGCTCAGCACCTCCAGCCCAGCCCCCGTCCCGGGACAGTGTTGGCCGCAGCTGGAGTCAAGGAATGCAGCTGCATCCGGCAGGAAGCTACGCCCAAGGGAATGACGTGCTCCTGTAACTCACAAGCTCCAGAGTCCTGGCACAGGTACATCTGTACCAGGGGAGCACATCGCTAACCCTTTAGTGAAGGACAGGCTGCCCTCCCCTTGCCCTTGGACACACGGCCCAGTGCGCAGAGCACTATTTATGGGGTCTGAACCTGATAAAACCCCCGACAGCCTGATACTCTTGGATGTTGGCAGGCTATCGAGAGAAGGAAAGGTCAGCCCCATGTGTCAGGGGCCAGCACCTGGTGCAACACGAGAGAGCAGCCTGCTACGCTCTAGTCACAGAGCTCCGGAGTTTATGCAACATGTACCAGGTGACCATCTCTTTGCAAATCCAGCATTAATCAGCACTGATGTTGCACGTTAACTAGGAACTTTATCTACCGCTTCCAAGTTACTGGTCTCACCAGCCACCAACTGCTCTCAGAGACCCAATGCCCAACACGGAGCAATGCACACGTGGGCCCCGGGCCTTGCTCCCCCTGCCTGCCACCTCTTACCCCTCTGTCCCACAGGCTCACAGCTGGCCACAAACCAGTGAAGAAAGAAGGTCAGGTTTGCTGGCAATTAAAGGCCCTGCCAAGGACATGAGCCTTCCAAGAGCAGCTCTCTTTGCTAGTTTCTTTTGCTGTCATTTTTCCCAGCCCACGTTCAGAGCTGAAGCTTTGGTCAAAAAGCAAATAATGCGTGTTATCAAGGACTGAGCAATGGGCTGACAGGGACAAGTGCTCAGCCTTGCGTAGGGGTTTCTTTGGTCTCTGAGCAGAAGCAAAGTGTAGTCAGTGGCTGGCCATGCCCAGTGCCCAGGCTGGGACTCAGGGCTCAGACATCACAGATCTTGGCACCCGAGGTTCCCAACGCCCAGGCCCCAGCCAGTTTCTATTCTGGGTAATTACACAGCACTTCCTTAAGTCTCCCTTGCTGTTTCAGAGAACTACAGTTGTGCAACGCTTAAGTGCCAACGAGCAGATGTCGCATTCCTGCCCGGAGCTGCCCCAGCTCGTTCGAGATAAGAGACTCCCCATTTTCACATGCTTGGGGCCAGCCCACGAAGAAGACATACTCTGTGAGTGTGCAGTGCAAGGACACAAAATGTTTGTGTTGCCAGCAAGCGCTTCCTGTAAGTCTTATCAGAGCTTTTAAATATGAAAGTGAAGCGACTTCTGTGGAAAAGCCCCAGCACCTATTCAGGCCAAACCCGTCTCTCTCTCCCCTTTTTTTTTTTAAATGACCCCGGAAGCTCAGAACAGCGAGGGCAAAGGCACATCACGAACGAGATCTGTGACCTGAAGGTGTTGTGCAATTGTCAGGGCTGCAGTCCCGATGCCAAGCAGAGCCCTGGCTACTGCACAGCTATCCCTTAGCTCCTAATGCAGCAGGCAGCTCCCAAGGAAAGCTGCTTGAACAGAGGCCTCCGAGGAGGCAGACAGACAGGTTTCCAGTGCAGGGGGCAGCCTGGAAGATGGACAGAGACAGGTGCACAAAGCAGCAGCAAGAGAGGACAGGGGCTTGCATCGGACACAGGGCACGGAGCAGGCAGGGAACCGGGCAGGGGTACAAGGAGCCATCAGCCCAGTGCCTGGCCCCAAACGAGGAAGGTGTCAGCAAGGGTTAAGGGTTGAGCCATGTCTCCGTGATATGAATGACATGAGATCACATGATGTGGAAAGATACCATCAGAGGCATGACGGGGAGGAGGTGAGGCCCGAGTGTGGTGGAGGGGCCTTTGAAGGGCACTACCATCCCTGCCTGGGTAGCAGGACCCGCAGCAAGCGGGCAGCAACAGGTGCTGTGTGGTGGACCCAATCCTCCCAGAGCAGCCTCTGCACCTTCCACCCCTGAACTCTGCCCTCCTGCCTGCGTGTGTCCCATTCCCTAGCACACCGGCTCCCAAATCACTTGGCCACTTTGGAGAACACCCTCTTACACCCAGGGCCAATGCGTGACAAGCACTACAGCCAAGGGCCTTCCTCCCAGCCCTGCTCACCATCAGACACTCGTAGGACAGAAAGACAGACACGGGGGCCGAGAGATGCTTCTAGTGTCCAGAACCTGCGTGCCAGCAAACGAAAGCGAGAGGCTCGGGACACTCACAGCACCGAGAGCTTGGGAAGAGGAGGAATGAAGCACCCGAATTATCCTCCCAATACCAGCTCAGAGGGCGAGCGGCTCTGCGGGGTACTCCTGTTCCACCTGTGCACGCTCCAAGGGCCGAGGCTGCTGACGCTATCCCCGTGCTCACGCCAGCGTGGGCCCCACGAGTCATTTCGGCCCAGCTCCGTGGCCAGTTCTTAAGCACCCTCTGACTGTTCACTATGCAACCAGAGCTTGCTTTGCATGTTGAATAGCCAGTTCCAAGGTGAAAACTTCAGCCTTTCCCCCCCACCCACCTCCATGCAACAAAGCCCAGCCGTTTCTATTTTCTGTAACACAGGGTTGAAGAGCACGGCACCCACACGTCACGGTTCATTTCCAGAACCAGCCTTGAAAGAACACTGAGTTTCTAAAACTCCTGAAATAGAGGATAATGCAACTGACCCCCCGCCCTCGGTGCAACAACGGGAATCAAAGGAATACCTCGACAAGCAGCATTTTTCCTGTCAGGGTGTCAAGAAATGCTGATTCCTTCTACTGCTCTATGCTCCCCATCTCCCACATTATCAAGCCTGTCAGCTGCATCTGTCCTCCACGGGCACGTATCTGAAGTGTTACGTCTCCGCAAAACATAACGGGATTCTCTAGTCTAATCAATGCTCTCTCCTTCAAAACAGCTGCTCCCTCAGTCAGTAGGGAAGTCAGATTTAAGTCATTCAGAGCAGGTCTGCAGACCTTCTGGGCCCTGAGATAAACAGGGAAGTGTCACACCACTAGAAAGCGCATCTCCTTCCCTCCCCCCTCAAAGCTGATGTGAAAGACTGACTTCATGGAACATTTCTGCCAGGGCCTCTGCCTACAAGATGCCTGCCAGACTTCTTCCTTGAGAAAGGTTTGACACTGAAATGATGTCACCAAACTAAGCTTCAAGGAGTCCCTTCCATTCGCGTGCAGAAGGAACACACCCAGCGGGAATTTTTCCTAAATAGGCACGCTGCAATCCACCCAGACATATGCCAACATCACAGCCCTGGGAAGACAAAAGGAAACCGAGACATTCTGCCCTCTGAAGTCCCAGCTCGCAATCCCGAATTTGTAACGAGAGGAGAAATGGGCTGCTTGGATTTGGTAACTGCCAAGAAAAATTCCCTTAGAAGGAAGTAGAAACTAATTTCCACCACGATTTGCATACGGTTGCCATGAGCGGTTCAGGGAGGTTGCTGCATGCTGTGCCAGTGAATCAGCAGGGACCGCACGCTATTAATACAGGAAGTTTCAGAACGGAATTCCCCTCGCGGTGAACGGGCTTCAAAAAGGCAGGCACCCGACGGCTTTGCAAAATTAAACTTTGCTCCCGCTGCCCTGTTTTTACTGCAACTTCGCAGGAACTGGGGAGAAAGGTTATTTATGCCTTTAAAATGGCAGCTATGCAAAGTGTGAAACCAATCACAGGAAGGACAACACAAGCAGCCCAGCTGCCGGCTCCCAGCGCTGCACAGCCTGTGCTGTTCCGTCCCCTCCGATACAGGCTTATCAAGGGCTTAGAGGAGAGCCAGGCATGATTTTCCTGCAAGGGCCGGCTCTGAAGTTTACTCATAACAAGTGGCATGAGGCGACTGTGGTGTGTAACAAGGGGGTTTGTTAATAACACACACAGGGCGTAAGTGTGGGTAAACACATTGACAGCTCCCCTGCAAGAGGCAACCAGCGACACAAGCTGGGAGAGAGACAGAGAGAGAGAGGACACCTGCAAGGGGACTCTCTCCCCATGTTAGGCAGCAGGTGGGGAAGAGAGGTGCCACGGGGGCTGCAAAGGTGGTAATGCGAGGGGGAGGGCTGGCCAAGCCCCTGCCCTGAGGCTTCCTGGTGCCACACATGCCCGCTCCGACATGGGAAGCACACGGCAGAGCTGCCTCTGCGAGCAAGGCTTGCTGGAGGGCTAGCAGCTCTGATGTCAAGGCAGCTAGTGGACCACTGGTGTGGGGAGTAGCCATGAAGCTACAGCTTTATGGGGATGAAATCAGCTTTCCAGGGAGCTGTCCCAGACTCTGGAGTGTCCGCTGGGAAGCGAGTGATGTGGGCGAATCCGTGTCCGGCAGGGACACACTAGGCACAGAGCATCATGTTGATACCCTGAGAGGGCACCCACTTCTCACCGGTCCGCAGCCAGGTTGGCTACAGCTCCCTGTTCACGGGATGGGGCAGCACACAGGGCAAAGGCCTCCCCCGAACTCCACAGACAGCGTGTGCTGCTGCAGCTCAAGGTCTCGCGGACAGGAGTCTGCTCTGCTTTCTGGCAGTGAGGTCGGCTATGCCTCCAGGCCCGTTTTAAAATGAGGTCAGACCACCCAGGCCTGGGGAAGTGCGACTTCGCTGGGGTTTCCCTACTGGAAAGGCCCATGGCCCCTTCCCAACACGCTCCCAGGTGAAAGGGCAAGCGCAGCAGAACGCACTCAGTCTGGGCCCAGCAGGACCGGGTGAGGGATGTGCTCCTTCCTGCCAGCCAGGACTGGCATGGACCGCTTTAGCTAAGCCTTCATCAAGCGCTTTCTGCTGCCCTGGGTGAAATCCGTGCAGCAGGGCTTGTGTGCACATCCCAGTAGCTCCAGACCGGAGAGGCGAAGACTGCCAGAGAAGCCGGCTTGGGAAGTAGCATGGTGGAAGCAGTGCCCACATCCTGCCGCAGTCCCATGGTCAGCTGGTCCCACAGGGCTGTGCCTTCCCTCCCATGAAGGAAAGGGGAAATGCAGCATCCCCACCCAGAGAGGTCACTCAGACAAGCCCTAGACCAGCTTCGCCCCAGGGCAGAGGCCCTTCCCAGCCCTCTCGGGGCATCAACATGGTCCAGAGTCACCAGGCCACGGCAGTCTGTGCCATCCCAGGAGATGCGAATACCAACACTGACAGCATGGGGAAGCCCATGCTAGGCCTGGGTCAGATGCCCTGCGGGGCCGGCTCCTGGTTGCAGCACTGCTGGGAGAAAGGCTGGCTCCATCAGCGTGCCAGAGCCGCTGAAGATGACCAATGCCTTCCCTTCCCTTCCCCGTCTCCGCTACGTACAGCAGTTGTGCTTCAAGCCACTAGGCCTTCAGCGAGACAGCCAGCTCAGGATTACAGCCTCCCTTTATTAACCCCCTAATTATTTATTGAGCAACTTCCTGCTTTTGGAGCTCGCGTAAAACCATTAGGTAACAAAGCTGCTCATCACGGAGCCCACTTCGGCTCCCCAGTTGCACCGAAGGTCTCGGGGGTGCCCAGGCGGCTGCTGGTTGCCGCCCTGCTCGGACGGGGCAACCGCAGGAAGGTGCCAGGAGGCGAGGGAGGGCGCACGCTGCCGCGGCCGAGCTCCTTCCCGCACAGCTGGACGGAGACCCCGCGCCCGAGGCAGCGCTGCCCGCCTCGAGAGACGCCAAGCCTACCTCATGGCCACGTTGCTCCCGTCAATGACCACGGGCCTCAGGTTGCTGCTCTCCTTCTCCTCCAGCGTGGGCACGAGCTGCGGGGTCTTGTTGGCAAGTCCCCCTCGAGGGACCAGCGGGGCCTCCCTGCCCTCCTGCGGAGCATCGCTCGCCTCTCGCTCGGCCGCAGCCGCCCCGTGCTTCACCAGCTCCCCGAGGACGGCGTTGGTGTCCGCGTCGAGGCCCAGCTTCTGGAGGACGGCGCGGATCTCCTCCGAGGTGTAGCCCAGCTTGCGGAAGAAGTCCACTCTCATCCTCATCTCCGCGCTGTCCGGCCCGGGGCTCGCGGGGGCCGCGCCGGCCTCGCCCTCCAGGGCGGGCAGGCTGAGGTAGTCGCTCTCGTACATGTCTGCCGAGCTCCCGCGCAGGGCCTTGGGGAGGGTCTCACTCCAGCGGGGAAAGCCCGGGGCCGGGGGGGCACGCCCCACGTCCATGGCTCCGAGGGTCACCCACGCCCAGCACCTGCGAAGCAGCAGGCGCGTTAGCCCCGTGCGGGGCGGGGGCGGGGGCGGCTGCCACCTCCGCCCTTTCTGGGCCGGCCCCACACCCCGGAACAAGCCTCCCCGCTGGGCCCCCGGCCCGCCCCTCCCCCGCACGCGGGCCCGGGGGCTCCACAGGGCGGCCCCGGCCCCGGCCCCACGCCCCGGCCCCACGCCTGAGGGGAGGGGGTGCTCGGCGCTGCGGCCTCTTACCGGCCGACCAGGCGGCGGCTCCATGAGGCGATGTCGGCCGGCCCGGCCGGCCTTTATAGCCGGGCCCGGGCGCTGCAGCAACGCGGAAGCTGGGCGGGGAGGAGCCGCTGTCGCTTCCTGACCCGCCCCCGGCCCCGGCCCTGGCCCCGGCCCAAGGACGCTCCGCACGGGGCTGCCTGCGGCGCCGAGCCCGTCCCCGGGCCCAGCCCCGCACGTGCCCGGGCCCAAGCGAGGACGGGCCCGGCCCGAAGAGCCGAGCCGCTGTGACTCGGGCGGGAAACACCGTTGTCCGGGGGGGCTGGCTCCTCAAGCCCGGCCCAGTGCAGCACCCTAGTTCCCCCCAAAACCGTGCACTCGGGCGAGCAGTGCGCCGCATGAGCGCGTTTCTGTCGTAAAGGGCACTCGGGCTAGTTTGGAAGGACTTCTCTGAGGTCACTTTGCTGGACTTTTTGACGGGCTCCTGGCTGGGGCCTTCTTGGAGCCCCACGGGCTGCCGGGTTTCCTGAGTCGCGGGCTGGCTGCAAGAGAGCGTCCGAGGCGCCCCCCGGGGCGGGCGACACAGCCAGCTTGGCGTGGCGTCGGTCGAGTGCCGCAAAGCCAAAACTGAGGTCAGGAAGTCGAAACTGGGCATCAATTTATAACCCTTGTAAGTGCAAAACGTTGTAACTGGAAACACTGGAAGTCGAGGACGGCCTGGACCGTATGAAGTAGGGGCCCGCGACTGTGTCTGCCCAGGGCCCACGGCAGGGTTAATCTGGCCCTGGGTGAAAAGCAAATTCCTTGTCTTGGTTGAAACCTGCTCGTGTCCCGCCGCGACCCTGGTTCTTGTCTGGCGGGGGGGAGTCCCCGATACGTCCCTGCGGACTTGCTCTTCACCCCCGGTTTGTAAGCCCTGCCGGCGTCTCCGCACTGGCTCTGATGCTTTTCTGTTGTCACAAAAGGAGTGGAGACGGAGGCCTGGCGTTGTCTGGGCGGGGCTCGAGTCCAGTGATGGGGCCGGGGGGCGAGGCATAGAAAAGTCTGGCTGGCAGGGATCTCTGGAGGGCCCAGCCCCTGCTCCAGGCAGGACTGGCCCGGTCTGAATCATCCCTTCATAGCATCGTATAGTAATTGGGGTTAAAGGGAGCTCAGGAGGTCACATCTAGTCCACCGCCCTGCTCAGAGCAGGGCCAGCACCAACTATGTCACCCCAGGCAGTCGGGGACTGTGGAAGCCAGCCTCGCCGGTTGAGGGCTTCATTTCAGGCTGTGTACGAGAGAGATGGCTTGTGTGGAGCAGGGGGCAGGGCTGCTTTTCTCACTGCTGCGGGCTCTTGCCAGGCCACAATCCAGGAGGCTGGAAACTGAAGACTCCCCTTCCCCTTCCCCTACCCCACAGCAGACAGCCCCTTGCTCCTCCAGCCACTCACCCTGCAGCTCAGGGCTGCTTATTTTGGGGGAATTTCGGTGTTTCAGCACAGCCCTTATGGCTTTGTCATCTCCCCCTGTAACTCAGGCCCTTCCCGCAGATCCGAGGCCCTCCTGTGTTTTCTGCCAGCCTGCCTTTGAGCAGAGGGAGAGGACCGGAGCCTGTGCTACTGGCATCCAGGACGTGTGCCATATCCTTAAGCCTCCAAGCCTGTGTAAGATCAGGGCATCATGTGCTTTGTGGGAAGCCTTGATTTGGAAGTGGGAGTGGGAATTGGGGTTTCACGCTCTGGACATGTAGCGCTATGCAAGTGAGGGAGGAGGGAGAGAAAGGAGAATGGAAACCAGTTAAGGCCGCTGCTGTATTTGCTTAAAAGATATTCCCCTCATTTAATTCAGTTCCCTTTGGGTGCCTTCCAGAAGCGGGCTGCGGTGCCTATTTGTTGGATAATATCAGGGGATGTAGAGACAGGTCCTATTCTGAGAACACCTGGGTTTTATGCAAATCATTTTGCAATAAGGAAGGTTTGCCCATATAAGTGTGCTCATTTGCTAAATTAATCCATTTTCTTCCTGGTTACTGTTAAGGACAGCCTTTAATCTGGATCTTATCTGGTTACCATTACATGCTTACCTGGCTGCCTTTGGGTTGCTGCTTCTTGCCCTACTTAACACACTTGGCTGTTATGAATCACAGGGTTGAGCAGGTGCTTCTAGTGGGGCTCAGCGAGCTGCTCACTCCGACTCTGTCAACCGCTTGCAACTTGTGAGCTGGTCTGCGTTCGGGGGGGGGAGGCTATTTTGGACCTGAAATTTAGTGTCAGGAGTGAGTCAGGACCTCACGCTAGGCACCTCCTAAAACGAAGAGAGAATGTGACCTTTGCCCTCAGGACGTCACAAGCTAATCGCCAGCATTGGAGGAGATGCCTGGCTTCCTTGGAAGACCAAATGGCCGAGGCGCTGCCAAGAGATTTCCAGAGAACAGCTTCCAGGGAACAGCAACGCCCAGAGCCAGGATGAATCAGGGGACATTTAAGGACAAAGTGGACATGGCAGTGGGGACGAGGAGGGCACAGAGCAGAGGAGAGGCAAGGAGGATTTTTCCATGTTTCCCACCTGCCCAAACTAGGGTGACACCCCAGGCATCTGATCTGTTGTGCCAGTTCTCAGCTCTCCTTGGGATTCCCCCTGGTTTCCTTCCTTTTCCGTGAAACAGCTGCATTTGCATTGTGCCGCCTGCCCTGCAGCCCACGCTGGGTGGCACCGCCACACGGGACACAGGTTGCACCTCCTGCGGCTGCCAGTGGCACTTCTGGGCTGGCTGGTGGTAATCCCTAGGACTTCCCTGGGTCCTGGTTGCAGGGAGTTCCCCGAGAGGCTTCCTGCTGGCTGCAAAAGGCACATGTCCCTCAAGCCTGTCACCTGCAGCTCCTGGCTGCGCTGGCCCGGTTGTCCCGGGTCGGACACTAGAATGAAATCATTCATTGCAGCCCCAAGCCCCCAGCCAGCTGAGCTCCTCTTCCCCCTCTGCCCTTCACCAGCTCTGGACCACTTGGCACCACGTAGCACGGAAACCGAGGCAGCGTTGCACGAATTACGAGAAGCTGGGCGTCTCTGCCTCTGCTCCCGGCCTGGGTGCAGGCCTGTGCCTGCAGGAGCAAGCTGGCAGCCACCTTCTTTCAGAAGTATAAGGCTGATTCATGCAAACGAGCCCTCGCCGGGGCAGAAACCCATGGAGGGGTTGCTGTAACATGTGCTTTCCTTGTCCCCAGCCTCGCGGTAAAGCTCACTGCTGCCAATCACACACCCAGCCAGGCCTGAGATTCACTTCAAAGATGACATACTGGATCAGGGCCGAAGCAGGGACTTTCCCATCTCTCCTTCCCTTTGGAACAGGAGCCAGCCCAGGCTGTGCTGTGGGAGAACAGCTCTGGCTAATTACATGGAGGAGTCTTGGACTCCTGGTGCTTTTCTGAATGCAGAAGTGGTGGTTTAATTGCAGATGCCGCATTGCTCTGGTTTCATCCCACTAGCACACGTGGTACATTCAGGCCAAGCCCCGGAGACACAGAGTTTACAGCCCTTGAACTTAGGATCTGGGGAGAACAGACTGTCTCTCCCCCACCAACCCTGGCATGTTGTTGTGCTGCACAGCAGCTCTCAGGACCGTTGTCCACAATAGGTTGAACCTGGAAAGAAGAAATGTCCAAGAGCTGCAGGGATGCTTGTGTGTCACAGAGGACACGTGGTAACCAAACGGGCCGGAGCCAGAGTTGAAACCTGGCTTTTACTGAATGCCAAATTTAGATCTGGGACCTACTGCTTGTGGGCTTAAGGCCAAGGTCCCGAAAAAGCCAGGTCGTTCTAGGTCAAGGCAGAATCCCCCCGGACTCCCTCGCTGGGCTGAACAGAGGCCCCCGATATCCTGCTATCACTGGATCCCTTGGTACCCACCTGAGCTCTCTAGGGGCGGCCAATGTCACCGCCTGCCTTGTACAGGATCAGCTCACCCTTGGGTGAAACTGCTCTCTTCCAAGCCACCCTGCGGCACAGCCAGAACCGGAGCTGGGCTGAGCTCTTCCCTGCCTACTTCCCCTGCCTTGTTCTGCCCCAGGTGCCGTGGGGCCAACAGAACAGGCCTGGCCCTAGTTAGCTTCCTTGTGGACTGTAGCTCAGGGCAGCCTGAGCGGGAGGGCTCAGCTGTGCGGAGCCACTCCATTCATTCCAATTAACCTCCAAAATGGGTCAGTCAAACCGAGTTAAAAGCTTCAGTGTGTCCCCTCTTCCTCAGGATGCAAGTGGCATCTGGGCAGCCCTTGGGAAGGCATTTGGGGGCAGGGCCTGGGAGCCTTTGCTATTCAGGGAGCAGGTTTGCAGCACAGACGTGGCCCAAGAGCTGCAGGCGTCCTGTCCCAGGCTGAGGGGAGCCTGCTCTGCACGCTGACTTGGACTTCAGACAAGGCGAGACCGACCCATGCAAGGCCCAAGCTCGGTGCAGACACGTGAAGAGGCATCACAGCCGCATGCAAGAGTGGAGGGGCTGCTGTTCACTGCTGCAGGTGAACCCACTTTGGCGGTGCACAGATTTGCTGCAGGTGTGAACGTAAGGCACATAGCTCACATGCGTGTCAGCCCTGCCAAGTAGTCCTAGATTGCATGCTTTCTCCCTGCAGCCTTTTACCTCCCCCAGCTCTGAGGGAGGAGCCTGGTCCCTGCCAGGATGTCATATCGGGGTTATTAGACATCCCCGAAGGAACTGAAGTGCAGTCAGAGAAGAGCTCGCCTGTGATTTATGAGCTGGAGGAGCTGGCAGAGCTGCCCTGGGATTGCTGTTTGGAGGTGAACAATAGCATCTTGTACTGACACTCAGAAGCAAAGCTGAGTCACGGTGCACGCCCTTTCTCTGGAAGAAAGTCACTAGGCCTCCCAGGAAATGGAGCAAACCCTGCCAGAAGCACAGCTGGCCCCTCTCTCTGCACCATGGCTGCTGTTCACATGCATTTGCACCAGCGATTCTCAGCCAGGATGCTGTGACCTGCTGGGATGCCTTAAGATCCTGTCAGGGGTGCTGCAGGGTGCCAGGCTGCAAATATCATTCAAAAGACAAACTCAGAGATCTCTAACAGGAACCCAGAGAGTTAAAACTATGCTCAGTTGCGGGCTGGCTGAGATCTTTGCAATGGAAGAACTGCTGGAGATTTTTTCCCTAGACAAAAAAGAAGTGAAAGCTGCTGCCTTGAGTCTAAAAAGGTTGAGTCACTGATTTAAACACAGCAGTTAAGTCCTATGGGACACCTCCCACCCCCTGGCACCCAGATGATAGCAGCACAGTCCCTGTTCAGCTGGTGGTGACCTGACTTCCAGCCCATGGGTAGCAGCACGCCCACTCCAGATGGGCTTTATTCCCCAACAGCTGGATGGGAAACTCCAGGCTGCAATTGCCAGGAGGGAACAGAGGAGAAAACAGGTCATGGTCTTAGCAAGGAGAGGTGGCTGCAATCCCAAGCCTCCCAGACCTGCCCCAGCTCTGCCTGACCCCGGGCAGGCTAGGAGAAAACCTGCTGCCTGCTCAGCTTTGCTCTCCCCGGCACGTCCCGAGTTCCTGGCCCTGATCTGTGCTCGCAGCCTCCCATCTAGCGGGCTGAGCGAGCTGCTGCAGCTGCAGCCAGACGGTCTGGGTGTTATGTGCGCAGCTGCGGCCTGTGCGCGGGGGGGAAAGCAGCCGGGCCCAGCCCATGCACTGCTGTCTGTCCTTGCTGCCTCCTGAAGCATGCTGCAGTCCCAAGCCTGGGCTCCCCTCCCTGGCTCAGGAGGAAACCTCCCCTTCAGACTCGTCTGGAAATCTGTTTTTGTTAACAGCTACTGGCCTGTTAACAAAAATACCTCAAACCCAAGGGTTAAATAGTCTGCTTGTGCCCCCTCCGTTTGCCCAGGTCATCAGGTAACCGGGAGGCTGCCCCCAGTTGGCACTGGAGTGGGACTTTCACTTAAATCCTTCCCTAAGCTGATGGCCCTACTTGCTGTGAGCAGCAATGGACCTGCTGTTCACCCCCAGAGGTGCACATTTGCTGGGGGTTTGCAACTGGGGCTGCTTCCTCCACTGCTCTAGGCACTGATCTGCCATTGCACAAAGGGCACAGGCCAGAGCTGCAGGATCGGGGCCATAGGGCATCACAGCTCCCCGCTGCCAGCCTGGAGGCAGCAGTTTGCACCCAGCTTCTGCCCTGCCTCTGCCAGCCCTTATACCCCGGGCAGGGGTGGGGGGCACGTGTTGGCGCTAGGTGAATGCTTCGAGCTCCCCGCTGCAGCAGAAGGAAGCCAGGCGCGAGGAGCCAGCCATGGCCCTCGGCAGGCACTGGGTGTCTCTGCTGCACCACGCATGCCTGCAAACGGGCCTCCTCGCCAGGGGAAAGCCAGAGCATCAGGGAGGGAGAGTAGAGCGCTCCTGGCAAAGGACCTGCCTGGTTTTCAGAGGATGGCATTTGGGATGGGTGTGGGCAGGGCAGGTCACGTCCCATAGGAACCTCACCATTGCTTCCCTGGGGCTCAAGTCACCACCCCTCAACACCAACGCAACCCAGCTCCCCTGAGCCCCATCACACATCCCCGGGGCCAGCTGGGACTGGCAGCGAACTCCCTGCCGGTGCCCCACCAGCCCCAGGGTGCTCCATGCTCTGCAGCAGGACGTCCACCTCCAGCCCAGGGAGGTCAGCAGGGGTCTTGGACTCTGTATTGGCATGTTGCTGCCTAGCAGTGCCTGTCCCAGGAGACGGGGAGGCTGTCTGGCTGTAGGGCACTCTCAGCCCGCCCCCGTGCTGCTCTGCAGGGCGCAGCTCTGCAAGGACTGGGGGACTCCCTCAGGCTGGCTGGACAAGCTCCCCCCTCCTTGGGGCTCTGCTGCTCCTATGCTTCAGTGCCCAGGGCTTGCAAGGGGACGCCAATTAGTGCCAGGCACGGTGGGCGTGGGCTCAGCCTCAGCTCCCCCGTCTGACTGCTGCTGCGCGACTAGGGAAGCCAAGGCCTCGGCTGCATCTTGCTCTGCCACCTTGGAGCTGACGCCGAGCCCCGGCTGAGACCTGACAAACCACTGGCACATTTGCCTGCCTGGCTTAGCGAGGAGGGGGACAGCGAGAGAGGGGGAGAGATAGCTAGGGCACAATGGGGCTGGGCGTCAGGGCTGGGAGGACGGATTGGCACCAGCATAAGTGCCTGCGTGCGTCTGTGAGAGATGGAGGGAGCTCCGGCAGACTATTGCCCTCTCCTGGGTGAGGCCTGGCACGACATGAATCCAGTTGCAGCCTTTCCTTGGTGCTCCGAGTATGGGCACGGATGAGGTCCAGCGAGTGTCGAGGCTGGGGCCGAGGTGCCAGCAGTGATGGGTAGTCACACTGAGCCAGGTTGCAAAAGGGATCGGACGCGTGCTGGGAGGAAAGGGGAGGCAGTCGCTCCTGAGTGAGGGGCACGGCCTCTGCCTGGACCTGAAATGCTGGAGGCTGCAAGTGGGAGAGGCGCAGGGAAAACCCTGCTCAGACCCAGCTTGTTTTCTCTTCCAGCTTCCGTGCGACGCAGCAGACTGGGCAGGATGGACCTGAGGTCTGACCCAGCTCACGGCAGCGCGGACGCTGCTACAATAAACCAGGGGACGAGGGCGGCAGCAGGTGGGTGTCCAGCTGCCGGTGCCAGTCTGCAGCAGGGCACCAGCGGTTGCAAAGGCATTTCATAAGCTGCTCCCCCCGGGCACCTCCTGGCACTGTCCCCCCCTCTTCTGCTTGGGCTAATGTAACGTGGCTGCTGCAATGGACCCCAGTGCAGAGAGGCCAAGAACCGGCCGCCTTTCCACGGCCAGGCTCCGTGCCCCCTCGGGAGACAGCTCCCGGAGACCTCGCCCCATCTGCAGCCTTGGGCAGCCTCACCAAGCTGCCCTGCTGCGGCACAGCCTGAGCTGGGGGCCTGACTGCTGCATCCCACTCGGGGCAGTGGCTCAATACAGTGGCGGTGACCTCCCCACGTGACCGTGCTTCCCCTTCCTCAGCCTGCAGCACGGCGCAGGCCTGAGGGGGCCGAGGGAGCGGCAGCTGCTAGGACCGTGGCGGCTAAAACCTAACCGGCATTTCTTCCCCTGCTCCGCGACGAGCCCTTTCCAGGTTTGTTGCATTGTGAGCTCTGTCTCAAGTGCAGATGTTGACTTTGCATCAAGGCTGAAAGGAAATCACTTCTCATCTCGCCCGGCTGGTTCTGCACGGGGTGGAGACACTTCAGCTCCTTCAACCCTTACAATACAAATGGATTCAATCCTTTCTTGGTGAGAGAGGGTGGAGGCAGAAGGTTCTTGAGAGCGAGAGCTGACCCCGGGAAGGCTCTTCCGACAGCCCCCCCCCAGCTCATGGGTGGTAGGAGGCTCTGGCTTTGAATGAAACCACCATCCCGGAGGGGATGTGACCAATTAACTGGCAGCGATGTTATTTGAAACCCCTTGACGACACTTCCACTGCTTTTTTTAGACCCTGATTGATACCTGCAGGCCCTCCAGATGTCATAAGAAGTACAGGCAAGGGCCTCTCCACAGGATGGCATGAATAAAACATGCTCCGCCTTTGAGAAAAGAGGGGAGAAAAATCCAACAGGAGGACTGTTGGGTTGAAGGGGAAATCTCAGGCAGAGGGGATGCAACGAGAGGCCGACGCATGGGGAGACACATCTGCCTTTCAGCTAGGCCAGCTCAGCGTGGTCCTGATTTCTCCTTTTGCGAAGGAAGCAGGTGTCACTGTCTGACGGCAGGAGGAAACTGCATGCGGGGCACCCCCAACTTATGTTGCAGACCCGGTAGTGTGACTGCTCACACATGCTCACAAGCCTGCTCACCTCGCTTGCCACCCCCCAAGCACGTGCACACTTGCTGCTCTCCCTTGGCAAGCTCAACGAGCAGGTCCGTAAGGGACTCTGCCACCCATTGCAACCCCTGCCAGGCTCCCTGCGCTTCACACCCAGGGTCGCTGCAATGTGAAGGGCGCCTCATGAGACCTTCCAGCAATATCACAATGCAAACTCCTGGAAGGAAAATACATTTTGATGCCAGAAACATCAAAGGGAATTTCTCCAGGTTTGAAAACCTGCGTGTGTGTGTTGGGGGGAGTAACAAATTGTAGTCATTCTAGAAACCAATGGAAATATAAAGCCAAAGGCAAAAAACCTGTTGTTCTCTGTGACCTCTCGGTTCTATTTATGGCTGTGATTTTCAGAAATGACTAGTGATTTTGGGCACTGCAGCTGTGGGGTGACGCTGGGCCTGGTTTATAAGGTTTTGACCCAGGAGTGTGAAGAACCAGGTCCCCTAAAGGCATCTTGTATTGGATCCCATTTCCCTGCAACTTGGCCACAGTCCTTTGCAAACAAAGGTCACAGGATCCAGTCCAGAAGTGGAAGCATCCCCCCATTTTATAGACAGCAATGCTGAGGTAAATGGCTCACCAGTGCCATCACCTGCCTGCCTGCCTATCATCCCTCGTATCTGGGCATCAGGGAGTGCGGGTCAGATATGGGAACATGGGGCATGACCCAGTTTCCACTGGGGCAATTGGGAAACCTCCCGTTGGCCTCACCGCTATAGGGCTGGGCCCATTACATGGCTTTCCTTGTCATTCAAGCAGAAGTGCTGGTGCTGCTTAAAAACCTGGTGTGGGGAAGAGCCCAGTCAGGGCAGTCTGGGCCTTGCCTGTCTTGGGGCTCCCAGCCAGGAAAGAGTGGGATACTCATGGATAAAGCAGGGGAGGCAGAGGGGAAGACAAGGGGCTTCTCCTGGGCCTGGGGGCTCCGCGGCTTCTGCTGCCCCCATTTCTCTTGCCCGGCGGAGGCCCTGCCTTCTCTCCTTATCCTTCAGCCACACCAGAGAGGCAGATACACCGCCTTTCCCTTGCTCCAGCTACCTCTGCATGGCACTTGGGGACACAACATACGCTATGTATTACCCAGCACAGCGCCTGCTGCTATGGACTGGGTGATGCCTGTGCGCCTGCAGGGAGCAGGTCCAGGTGTTTCTGTCTCCTCCCGTCTGCACGCTGGGAACGTGCAGCGTCTGTGACCTGCTGGGAAGAAGAGGCAGCTCCACTGTCGCTGCCAGCAGGCAGGGCCCTGCGGCTCCACGGGCAGGGACTGCGGGAGCCCACTGCTCTGCTGTGTAGCGAGCGCCCGTGCAGAGAGGCTCGTGCCCTGGGGACACTTTCAAGCACCCTGTGTGCCCATGATGGCTTGCACCGGGGAGCTTCACCCTGCCAGGTCCTCCTGTCATTGCAAAGCCTCTGGTTTGCCATGCGCTAAAACTCTGGTACGTCCTTGGTCCCAGCAGGGCTAGCTGGCAGGGTCTCTAAGTGTGAGTCTGGCTCTTTAGCCTCCCTCTTAGCTGAAGGCAAGTGGTCCTGCTCCCAGCAGGCTGCCCTAGCCTCACCGGCCACCTGCTCAACCCTCGCCCTCCAGACCCTGGGTCCCCAAAGGTTTCAATGTCCCTCTTTTCCTGGCCCCAGAGCCACCACTCCATGGCAATACCCCTTGGCTGTCCTGAGCTGTAAGCCCAGTGCTGACGCCAGCTCCGCTCGTGGGCACCTCTGGGTCTGCGCGGCGAACGGAGACAGGCAGGCCGGCGTTCCTGGCAGGGCTAATTAGAGTGTTTGTCAAGCGCAGGGGAAGTACAAAGCGCTGCGTATCAGCAACAAGCAGGAACAAACGCCGCCGCTTTGGGAGCTGTCACATCAACGTCTCCCAGCGCAGCGGGGGGGCTCGCAGGACAAAATGCATGTCTGCAAATGAGCGCTTCTGGGCCGTGGCGGGCTCTGCTCCGCATGTGCCAGGGTCAGGGCAGGAGAGATGTTAGGACGGGCAGGCCCAGCCTGCTCTCCATGGCCTTTCAGGTCAGGATGGTTCCCATTTGGAGCATCAACACTCCCAATCTGGAGCCTTCTCCAGGCAGCTCCAGAGAGAGGAAGGGAGGACGCTGACCCTGGCCGAGTGGAAGTGAGTTTTAAATGGAGCCTCGTCTCTGTTTTCCCACCAGCGGGGACCGAGCTCAGAGCAGCGCGCTGGAGGAGGATGGGGGCAGGCCTGCTGACGACATGCACCCCTCCCCAAGGGACCTGTAACATAAATCATGAGGCTGGAAAACCCCCGCGCTTCCCCGTCCTCTGACAAGTGAGTGATGGATGGGCTGGGTTCCCGGCTGTTCATGCGCTGCCTGAAAGTTGCGGCTGTGCCCTGAACCAGGCTGTGCGAAGCGTTCCTCATCTCCCTGTCTCTCCTGCAAGGAGACCTCCCCTCTGTCCTTCGGGCTGAGGACAGAGCTGCACAACCCTGGGGACTTTGCACCTCAGAGGTTTTTCCTTCACAGATCTCAAAGCGCCTGGCCCAGGAAGGGACTGGCCAGCATCTGTGCTGCACAGAGAAGGAAGCAGGGAGGTCAAGCAGCATGTCAGCGGTTGCTCTCGTTGCTTACTGCCCCCACTGCCCTGTGCCCGGGACCATCCGGCTTCTCACATTTGGGTTTCATGTCTGAGCCAGGTCACAAATTTCCAACAGCAGTGAAGCATCAGCTCATCGGCCTCTCCCCGCCATGCTGACTCCAAGACGGCTGCAACAACTTGTTTTCGTGATCTGGGGCCCAAGCTGTCCCATGTCTACACAATGCCTAGACACTGCCTCCTTTCCCACTGCTGGTATTTGAGAGATTTGGCAAAATTAGTTTGGTAAATGCAAATTTGGGGAGGTCCTAAATTCAGGTACCGGCTGGTCAAGTCCTCAGAGTGAATCTGCCCAGTTATTTAGCGCATGAGCTCAGCTGAGCAGGTTCCTGAGCATGCATATATAATGATAAGGTTTGGTTCAAGTCCTGGAAAAGGCAGCAATGCACAATAAATGTGCTAATGAGCCACATGCACTTTAACACTCTTTTACTTTACGACGAGAGTGTTGTTGCTTTGCCGACAGAGTGATTAGTTACTTGTTTAATACAATCAATAAACTAATAACAGTTCGATGCAAACGACATTTGTAGCACTGTGGCATCATTTGTAAGTCACGTTTGTAATGTCTTTCCTAATTAGCAGCATCAGCCACACACGAGTCAGGCAGAGCAGTGACAACAGGGTGGCCGGAGGCAGCATCCTGGGGACAGCTTTCACCTGCTCTTTGCGACACAGGACCTCAGCTGCTGCATCCTACTGCCCTGTTTGCTTTCGGGACCTACAGACCACAAAAGGAAAGGGGCCAAGTGGCCCAGGCCTGGAAATTAAGCTGCCCCACAATGCCAAGGGCAGCGTTTGTGGTGAGAAGGCTTGGCCAGCCCCGCCATGCCCCTTGGCGATGCTGGATCCAGCATGTGCTCCTTGGCTCTCCGAGCTCGTTGCAGCAGGTGGCTCCAAGGGCAAGCCCTTGTGTGGGCTACAAGAAGGGTTTCCCCAAGCATCTCCAGGGTTTTAACTGCTCGGTGAGAAGGAGCAGAGCAGGGCAGGAGTCTCTTCAGAGCCCAGCAGGCTGCCCTCCAAGGCAGCCAACCTCGCCACTGGGGACAGGGAGCGGGAAAGCTTAGAGGAGGCAGTGATGGAGAAGCACCCTGCGGCGAATACCCTGCGGCCCAGAGCCCGTTCGGCGCTGCAGGAAGTATCGCAGGTGACAGACAGCTCTTTATGGCAGATCCAGTGCCCCAGTCTGCCGGCAGCTGCAGCGGGCTGTTTTGGAGGAGCTGCAATGCGGGTCACGACTGGCTTTTTCCCTGGTCCTCCGCACCAAGCTGGGAGCTCTCGGCCTAGCCCTAGGCTACATCTGGCATTGTGGGTTCCCTGTGTCCTTCTGCCCCCTCTGCCATGTCAATGGAGAGCAATGTGCTGTGACAGCTGCACACACACATGCCTGCTCGAGGCTGTGATGGTAGAGCAGGGAGACCAAGAAACCGAGCTCCGACCCTTGGAGCCGACCACGTGCTGCTCCTCTACTCCTGCTACGCCACGGCTGGACTGGAGCAGGCCCACAGGTGAGCAGACATGTCTGGGAAGGGGGTCCCTAAGGGGAAACACAGCCTTATCCACGTCGAGTACTGCCCATAGCTCCCAGGAGACCCTCACCCAGCTCTGAGCATGTGGCACTACTCTGGGGGGAAACCCCCAAACCATTTGTGTTGTATTCACACTGCAAGGAAACGGGGCTCATGACCCCGCATCTCACTGCCCCTTCTCATCGCCGGACTAGCAGCCTCTGATTCTCCTAAGCTTCACCCACGGGGCACTGATATGTTACCCTTTCCTCCATCCAGACTTTAATTCATCATGCATGTTGCATATTTTCTGTTAGGCCTGTTTATCCTCAGCTCTTCCAGAGAGAAAACAGACCGACCAACTCGTCAGTCTATTGTCAGGGGCCGTTTTGCATCTGTTGTCCCAATGGCTGCAATCCCAGTGCTGGAAGCACCATATGGCTTCGCATTGTTGTTGAGAGAAAGCAAGCGCACAAACAAGGAGCAGCAGGACTGAAAAGTTTGGCCCATAATTAAATACTCACCTTGCTGCTAACAGCAGACTGAATTACCGACCCAGCGGGAACAGAGCTCTCCCTCCACTGGTTAGAGAGATATTTATTCCTTTTATTTGAAAGAGCACTAAAACGTTCCTAAGCTTGCAGCTGATTGAAAAACAAAGGAGTCGCGCCTACCCACCACACACTGTGTGCAAGTCCGATTATTGCTAATGGGAGATTCACGCACACGAAGATTTCAAAATAGGCCCTATAATGGTACTTAACTATTTCACAATATGGGAAATAAGAGTGGCCTTGGAGGGAGCTGCCTTTGCTAAGTGGGGGGATGGTGGAAATAATTTGTTTCTGCAGCAAATGTGCTGTTAGGAAACTACCTTGTCCAGTCATCTGTCACCCTCCAGCACAACACGCCTCAGCCCGGTACCTAAAATATATATATAACTCCTTGAATCCAGGTCTGATTGCATTAAGGTGAATGGGCACGGAAGGGCAAATACGGGCATGCAGCTTCTGGGCTTTCTCCGTGGCGTGGCAGAGCAAGACCTGGACGTCTCGTGTGTGCTAGAAGGGGCTGGGTCTTCGCATCTAGGCCTCAGGGCTCAGGTCTCTGTGCTGCCTGCCCTGGCCTGGGTCTCCGCAGTAGGGTGCGTGACCCAGAGTACAGGGCTCCCCTGTGTGCTGGCCCTGGGCTCTGGAGCCACAAGCCCTGGGGGCTAAGCCACTTCTGCAAGTGGAAGCATCGAAAATGAAAGCTCTTTGGTGCCTCAGACTTGCCCAACCCAAAGACAAGGCCTGCTCTTGCTGCAAGCCTTCAAACGCTGCCTCATCCTCACACGGTCATTACGAATGCAGGGAAGTCCCCGAGGGCTTGAGCTCCCTAACAGTCCTACCCGAGGGGAAAGGCAATCCATACCCACGTGGGACTTTGCACCCATGCACCAGGCATCCCGAAGCCAGAGACTTGTAGGCTCATCCTCCTGCATTCCCCTCCAGGATAAAAATAAAGGCAAGGAGCAGGGAACAAAAGGGAGACGGTTTTCATGCCCGAAAGGAAGGAGGGATGAGTGTGTTCATTTCCACTACGGCAGTGGCTACCGAAGGCAAGATTTCTCTCTCAGCCGCGAGGACGTGGACAGCTGCTGTTGACAAACACGGCTCAGCATATGCTCACGTACCGAGCTGAAACACAAGCCTCTGTTGCTGGAAGTAATTGCATCTCACCGGTCCAGCCTGTCCACAGCGCGCTGGCTCCCTTCGCCTCCTCCGCGCGGAAGAGATGCGGGTTTTTTTCCTCCTGGTTGAATGCTTGAGTAGAGCTGGGTTGAAGACCATAAGGCATCCGTTGGAGGCTGCTTCCTGCTAATGAGATCTCTGAGGGTTTCTGTCTTCACCTTTCTCCATTCCCCTCTCTTATTTATAAGGGAAGCTTCCCTGGCATTGCCTCGGCGGAGGGCCCTGCAGCATTTCCTGCTCCCAGGCTTTGCTCTCAGCCCCTGACAAGGGGAAGTAGGGGCACAGCTTGCTTTGTGAGCTCGGGCGCAGCACAGGAGGGTCCCCCCCATCCCCTTTGGTCCGATTTCTTTGGACTAGGTGAAAAAACCCAGATGGTCCAGGGGGTTGGTTTCTAGGCTGCTGAGCCAAGGGGAGAGAGGGTCTCGGCGAGAAAGCAGCTGCCAGAACTGGGGCTCGAAATGTCCCGTCTCCTATTTCCACCCTGGACCCAGTGGTCCAGGCCCCTTGATGCAATGTGGGATCCCGGCCGGCCGTCTCGCCAAGCCAAGGCGGGGAAGGGACAAGGTGCAGCAGCTGAGCTGTGCGCCCGAGCTGTGCCTCTCCCCTTGGCCTTACGCCATCTCCACTTCGCCCCACCAACCTCCTCCCTGCGCTCTTCACCGCCCTGTTTTGAAACGGGGCCGTGGCACCACACCTGTGCTTGTCCTCTCTTCGGGACCGCAGCTTCCCGTTGCCATGCTCACCTCGAGAGCTGCCCGCTTCGAACTCGAGTGAGCGTGGCTCGGAGAAACACCCTGCGAGACACAAAAGCGTAAGAGGAATCGAGGGGGAAACAAGTGAGCGCAGCAGAGATGAAGCACAAAAGCAGCATTACATTTGTCATAACAATTTTCTTTGAGGCTGGCACAGCGCAGAGACATTTAAACAATCCCGTTCTTGCTCTCGCTCTTAGAAAAGGGAGGAATTATCCAATTGAAATTCTCTCGGGTAGCTCCATTTGCATGGCTGTTTGCGACAAATCTTTTGGTGACACAGCTGCCAATACCGAACGCACATAGAAATGGAAACTATTTTATTCACGAATTGCTGCAGCACCTTTCTTCATTCTTCCTTTTGAGCAAGGAGAAAATAGCTCCCCCTCCTTCCCTCGTTCCCCCCCCCCCGCATTCTTTTGATGGCAAACAAAAGTAAATTGCTCCTAATTGTAGCCACAGCCACAGATTTCTTTTCTGTCACTCGGGATTTTTTTCCGCAGCAGGATGGATGGGAAGGAGGGCCTTGCGCTAACAGCCGGCTTCGCGGCCCCGGGCTCGTGGGGCGGCGCCTCTGAAAGAGCTGGCGACGCGGGAGGGCTGGTGGGAGGACACGCGCTTCGCAGGCGCCTTTGGCATGATAATCATGGATTTGCAGCCACGTGGCAGCGCCCTCTGCCAAATAAGAAAAGCAGGGACGTTTGTCCTTGGCTAACCCTGGAGAGCTCTGGGTCGTGCACTTTTTTCTTCCCTGCCCAGCTATGCAGCCCATAAGCCTTGGCGTGTGAGCAAAGAGGCCACGTCTGTGGCTCATATGCACCATGGCCTTTTGCTTGGCTTGCCCACCGTGGTCCAGGCTGCAAGGATGTGGCACTGGGTGTCCTCGACCTCTTCCGCATTGAGCATAAGAGGTGGCATTTGAAGGCTTCAAACGGGCCCCTGCCATCACCCCCAGCCCTGTGCAGCTCTCCCAGCTGGCGAGCGATGCCCCAAACCCAGCAGCGTCGCCTCCGGCAGAGCTTTCCTGCAGCGGGGTCCGTGGGTGCCCCTGGCACCGGGCACGGGGCTGCTCCCCCGTCTTCCGCTGGTGAATACAGAGGGAAGAGGGGTGCTTTTTGCAAGCCTGTGCCAGGCTCGTCATTGCCAATCTCACCCGAACAGCAGGGCCGTGCTGGAGAGCACTGCAACGTGCAGCCACTCCTGACTTCAGCAAAAGCAACCAAGGGTACAGAGACAGCCTGAGAGGTCCAGGGGCTGGGACAGCGGAGCTGGGGCAGCTCCTGGCCCAACAGGGCTCTCTCCCCCTCCCGGCACCCTTGGAGCAATGGCTAAATAATGACTGAGCCTGCGTGTCCGTGACCCTCGCTCGGGACAAGCGCCCGGGAGCAGTGGCTGATGCCAGGGAAGAACTCAGGCGTCATTTTTCAATTTGTCAGCTCAGGGGTTTCGCTTCTACCCCGACAGCCTTCGAGATGATTGCAAGGGAACCCATTCCCCCTGCAACCGTCAGTTTTGCCCTTTCCATTTCCAACCTCATGGCAGCCTATTGCAATTTCTTTTTTGTTTGGAGGAGACAGGAGGCTCCGGCCCCCACGCCCGGGTGCCCTGGCTGTGGCAAAAACACCCTGTCGTGTCCTCATCGCACTGGCTGGCACCGAGGGCTTCAGCCCCACAGCCAGACCTGGCTCCACTGGGCTCTTCTGTGCGTGTAAATCACAGCCATGAGTGCTGGCAGTGAGAAGGGGGAGGAAGCCGTTTGCTCCCCGCTTCGGAGATCTAAAAACCAGCCCTTTCCATCCACTCTTATAACTGAGTAGACCCACCTGGCAGCCCAAGCACTTCAGGGCACAGCAAAGGGTGTTGGAGCCGCTGGGTGCTGGGAGACCTGAGCTCACAGAGCCCAGGAATGGGCTGAATCCCTTCAGGGCTGCACACAAGCTCTTTGGAGTCATCGGATGCTCGAGAGACCGGTGCACCACAGGTGCAGCACAGAGCGGAGAGCCAAGGGGTAGCAACTGTAGTGCCAGGGCCCAGGCTTGCAGGGGAAGCAGGGCAGGGCTGGGGTGGCTCCATGCTGGCTGGGCAGCAGCTGCAGGATGCGGCAGGGCTGGGTTGGGTGCATGCACTGCCCACTCCTCTTGCAAGGGAACCCCATGCGGCAGGACCTGGCCAGCCCCTGGGGCCTTGCTCCTGCCCCTGGGATGCAGGAGGGAGCCGTGTAGGGAGCGGCTTGCAGGGCTTCCCGGCTTCCTCTGGCAGCCTGGAGCTCGGTGCCAGGGTCCCCTGCTCCACGTGGGTCCCGCGAGCGTTCGCACTGTCCGCAGGGCCGGCTCCCTGGACGAAGAACCGGGGGAGGCTGGAACCCAATTTTCCCGGAGTCCCGAGCCTGGGTGTTTAGATAAGTTTAAATGAGCTGTGATTAAGTTAATTTCAAGGTAATTAACTCAGAGAGATATCCTCCACTTTTTAAAATTCTAAGTGGCTGTTCATTAGGAGAAAGCAAACGAGCGAGCCGCCTGCCATTTGAGGCACGCCGCGCAATTAAAGCGTGGGGAGCTAAATACGGCGTAAGCAGTGGTGTCGTTAATGAAATATGAATATTCGGGGTCTAATTAAATGGCATAATTAATGGGATGTTCTCCACGGTGCTGGGGGGAGGGTGCTCCCTCTATGCAGGTTGCACCGGGGAGGGTGGAAGTGGGCTCTTTCTGGGCCAGGCAGGTCCGTGCTGGAGTCGAGCACGTCGGCCTGGGGTGGCAGGACATCGCGCCAGCCCACAGGCGGGGTGCACCCCGCGGGGTCTGCGTGCAGAGCAGGCCGGAGGCGGCATGAGTACTCCTGTCGGACCCCTGCCCCGTGGGCCCAGCCGAGGACCTGCTCTGAGCCCTGCTGCCGGCAGCAAGGCTGGATCTAGCGACGTGCGGCGCATCAGGCGACGGCGGGGCTGTGGGGGGCACGCGCATGTGTGTGTCAGTGTGTATTTATCAGCTTGAGACCAGCAGTTTGGGGGAAGGATGGCCTGGGGGTGGCTGGTGCGTGTTTTCCCTTTCAAGCTGGAGAAAAAGTCTTCGGCTGATGCAAGATTGAGCACTGGCCTCCAGGGCTGCACCTCTGAAAACCTTCCCCGCCGCGAGGACACTTGGCGATCGGTGCAGCACTGACTCCTCCGCACTCCCCGCTGTGCGGGCCGGACGTGACGTGGCCGCAGCGGGTGGAAGACACGCAGCGTGGCAGAGCCCCTGCTTCCCGCTCGCCTGCCTGGATCATGGCTTTGTCATACGTGATAGCTCCGCGGAGAAGCCCGAGGAGCTTGTGTCAATCTCCAGGCCTGCAGCTCTCTCATCTCAAGCCTCAGCCACATCAGACCTGCAAATAAATAGTTTCTGTTGAGAGCAGCGCTCTCCTGGGCTATGAAGATGGAGCTCCCTTTGCTGGGGTCCTTGGCGAGGGGGGTTGGGGCACGCTGCCAGGGGGGCTGTAAACGGGCATCGGTGTCTTCAGGCTCCTGGCACCGAGTGACGGGCACGTGGGAAGACCGAACGCCAGGAGCTGAGCTGCCATTGCACACACGGCAACCAGGAAACCCAGGGACGGCCGAGCCGGGTCTCGAGAGCAATGAAGAGCAGCCCCATCATCAGAGGAAAACCGCAGCGACCAGACTCAGCAAAGCACGTCTGTCCCATTGCAAACATGTACAGCGAGGGCAAGCGTGATGGTTAAAGTTAAACATGGGCTTGCTGACCTGGGACGGGATTGTTCATGGCCTTCAAGCGGGGAACTTCCTCGGCAGTTTGCTTTGTGCCGTGCAGAGCCTGGTCCCATGGATGTTGGAGTAAAGTCCTCTCGCTGAGCACCGAAGGTGGCTATAAATAATAACCATGACATCCGGCACGTGACATCTGAGAGCCTCTAACTCACGCCGAGGGGCGGGTGTGACGTGGGAATGCAGTGTATTCGTCCCCCTATATCACAAGCTGGGGCAGGTGGAAAAATCCCCGTGCTGGGAGCACCGTGAGCCGAAAACTCGGAGCAGAATCCCTGGAAAATGATTTGGGAAGAATTCAGAAATGTAGATGCGTCTTAAGAGAGCACTTTGCCAACAGCTGAACATTTCCTTCTAGTCTCATTGCCTTGTAACAAATTAAAGGCGAACAGGCATTCATCAAAGGGAGGTGTTCTCCATTGTTATACCAAACTGACGTTCGACCATTGCTGGAGATTTACCTTGTCATAAAGGGAAGAGCGCGCCGGCAAGGAGCCAGCCTTTCGCTCTGCCTCAAGTCGCAAAACGCCTGCATTATCGGGGACGGGAGTCCCACCGTCTGGAGGCATGCATTACAATAACGCAAGGTCTAATCCCCACCGCCGCTGTGTTGTGATACGTGTCACATCCCCGGCGCTCGCGGTCTCAGGCTCAGCAGCGAGCCGGGGCGGGAGCAGAGTCCTGGCTGGCGTGAACGGGCATTTGTGGCACTGGAGCCTGTTGGCAGGAGCAGGGGAGGTGGCCCCAGGATGCAAACCACTCCCTGCCCTTCCCTCTGGATGCATGGCTAAATTAAACACTGCCCGAGCAGCTTGTTAGCAGGAGGCCGGTAGGAGACATGGCCTTGTGCCTCTCGGCGCCCAGGTGAGCGCACCGGCTGCAGGGTGGGAGCTGGCAAGTCTGATTCCTCCTGCACCACAAAACCATCCACGTGGCTGATGTGAGCTGGTGGACGGACGGCCAGGACAACCGGGAGGGCTAGGAGAGAGCACCGCGGAGAGGAGCCGGACGCCCCAGCCCGGGCTGCACCTGCTACAAACTCAGCAGCACGAATAAGGGACCTTTCCCTGGCTCGGCCCGTCTCCCTGTGCCGCGCGACATTTCCAAGGGGCAGAAATGCAGCCGCCGTGACCAGGCGCTGGGGCGAATGCCCCCGTCACGTCCCACCAGCTCTGCTGCTTTCCCAGGCGCGGCCTCGGCCTGCACCACTCCGTCTCCTGCGGCGAAGGCAGGCCGCGCAGCCGATGCCCCTGCGAGAGAGAGCAGAGCAGGCTGCGGAGTGGCGGCTGATTGCCTCCCGTCTGACAGCCGGGCTTGCGGCCGGCGCATTTGCGTGGCTGCAGCAGGAAAGCTGACAGACGTTTTGGACTGCCGACGTGGCCGCGGGGAATCGCAGCGGGCTGCCCGGGCTCCTGCAGGACGGTGGGGCGAGGAGGGCTCGTTTGCTGGGGAAGATGCACCTCCCAAGGCGCCAGACTCGCGGTGAGCAGGTGGGCGAAGGCCAGACGGACGCTGCCCCCTCCGAAGCGCTGCTGCAGGGAAGAGGCACCATCGGTAGGGTGGTCTTCCGCCGTGGCGGAGCCCTGCCCTCCGCAAACCAGCAGCTCCATCCACCCCACCGGTCGCCCACTTCGATTTTTTGCTTTGGAGACAGCGAACGTCTGATCCAAACCCCTTGGGTCAACCGGAGTCATCTAATTTCCTTCAGTGGGTTTTGGGCCAGGCTGTTAAATCCCATGATATTCCTTAACTCTACGTGGGTGGCCAGGACTGGATTATTTATGCTGCCACCTGGAAAGCTTCGTTTTTAATTATCTGGGCAGTAAAAATGCTGAGACACATCTCTACTCCAGTATTTCAGCTTAGGAGATGCGCGAAGCTATTAATTGCCATTTAACAAGAGAATTACAGCCCCTCACTCCTCCCTGTCAGAGAGCGACATCCCATGGCCTGCCTTGTTAACCCGAACGAAACGCTGGGCAATGCGGCCAGCGCCGGCGCGGTCGTGCTTGGCTAAGGAGCTAGCTCCGTGCTGAAATTTTTCGGCTTTGCTGGATAGCGTCCAGGGTGTTTCACAGCATGCCAGCGCCTGTGCTTTAGCGCTGGGAAAACACATCCCACCTCAGGGGAGCGATGCAATGAGGAAGTTGTTAATTCACAGGGTGCTTGGGCACCAGGCAAGCATCGAGGTCAGACCAGGTTAACATTTCTGAGTGGGGGATGTGGCAATGGGGGTGTCATAAAATCAAGAGACAATGAGGGTGGGAGCGGACCACCACATCCAGGCCAACCCCCTGCTCCAAGCAGGACCAGCCCCAACTACATCATCCCAGCTACGGCTTGGTCCAGCTGGGTCTTAAAAACCTCCAAGGATGGAGACTCCACCGCTGCTCTGGGTAACTTGGTCCAGTGCTTTGCTAAAAGTTTTTCCCAATATCCAACCTCAACTTCCCTTGCTGCAGCCTGAGCCCATTGCTCCTTGTCCTGTCATCTGCCCCCATGAGACCAGTCCAGCTCCAGCCTCTTTGCAGCCCCCCTGCAGGGAGCTGGAGGCTGCTGTTCAATCCTCCTCGGTCTTCTCTTCTGCAGGGTAAATCAGCCCATTTCCCTCAGCCTCTCCTCACCAGTCTTGTCCCCCAGCCCCCCAACCATTTTTGTTGCCCTCCACTGGTCTCTCTCCAAGAGGACATTTTGGTCTACCTGGCCATCGCTGTGGGGAAACAACGAGCATTTGCAGATTTTAAAAAAATGGCAATAAAAGAGAAATGCAGCTGCTAAAAACAGAGCCCCGCTCTCCAGCCAGGTGCCAACCCCCGATGGAGCCGACCACGGAGATGCTGCGTGTCCAGGCCCAACAGGCTCCATCCGTTTTTCTCGGCACGTTTTGTCATGACTTTTGTCCTTCCATTATGTGGAATCCAGCAGCTAAATCCTCCGCTCCAACACTTGACAACGGTGATAGCGCTGCCCTCTTCCTCTCCTCTCCAGCTTTTCACTTATTAACGTGGGTTGTGCAAATCAATAGGGTTTTTATTTTTTTAATGCTACAAAATAACCCAGAATGATTCATGTGGGTGAGAAATGACAGACGAGAGGAAACAAACCCTCCAGAATCACAAAATGGTACCGGGGAGGGGGAGACCTAACACCTTTTTATTGTGATTGTGCAGAAAATCAATAAGGAGCCACTGCAAGGCTGCGTTGTAGATAAGAAGCAGGTGATATCAGTTTTCATGGAGCATATTGTTTGGCAGGCT
The DNA here is from genome assembly GCF_052110815.1 of Crocodylus siamensis. Classification (NCBI taxonomy): domain Eukaryota; kingdom Metazoa; phylum Chordata; order Crocodylia; family Crocodylidae; genus Crocodylus; species Crocodylus siamensis. The sequence goes on along the minus strand of NC_143401.1, from coordinate 776,144 downwards.
GAATGCAATGAGAGATGATAATGGTCCATCATAAAGCCTAAGTTAGTGCTGTTGGTTTGGAGATTTAAATAAAACCTAAATGCTGACTTTTTTGATGGTTATTATTTATTCAATAGCTGGAGACGTCAACTCTTGTTGTCTTCAGTTTTCTATGCTACTAAAAATCCAAGCAGAGGCAGGTGATCATTAAGGGGATGAAGCAAAATAATTTTGCTGTGTACTTCAGCAGAATCCCAGATTACTAATCATGGAGGACGTCAGCCCTGGAGCCTTTCCTTTTGGCACAGCCGTTTCGAGATGCACAAGGTCATAACGCGGTCCCCAGTGAGAGCCGGGAGAGGGGAGCCCTCGATCTAGTCGGAGGGCTGGAGAGCTGGCATTGTTCCAGAACCTGAAGTCAGAAAATGATAAAAAACGCCCAGTTATTAGCAATAACAAACCCTTTAAAATATGCAAGGAACAAAATCAAGTCTATTGCAGAGCATGTTTAATTTATACGCCTGACTTTAGTGGTAGAATTATTACATTTGGCCACACAAATGAGAGGTTTCCTGGTTACGCTTTCATGTTTCTGCTGTAATGGGTGAAATGCTTCGCCAGCGGCCAGGCCGGCCAAGGTGTCCTGCCTTCCTGGCAGTGCCCGGGCAGATGAGGTGCGTTGCTGCCATCGGGACCCCCCCGAGCTGCCTCGCAGCCGGCCCTGTCTGAGCAAGGGGCGCAAGCCGCCTGCTAGGACGGGCCCGGCTCTGCTGTCACCACGCTGCGAGGGGACTGATGGACTGAGCTAATTACTGCAGGGCGCCATGCCCTACCTCACAAATCAGGTTAATCAATGCCCTCTCACTGGGAGAGAAGGAACAAGTTCATCAGGGAAAGCCAGGACCCCGCCTTAGCTCATCTGGGAAGGGGGATCAATAGAAGACATATTACCGGTGCTTAAAGTCAAACTGTTTCAATCCACTCATCTGAAATGCTATTATTTTTTTTTCCTCTACAGGACACATTTTTAATAGGCCTATTGCCTTCTGCATGCAGTCACTGAGCACCCGTGCTCATGCTAATTGCCAAGCTAATTGTTCCTATTGCAAAACCCATTATATAGTATATTTATATTGCCGATAATGAGATGTTTGGATTAAATGGCTCACTAAAAGTCAATAAAAAGGAATTTGCTTGAGTATTCCTTTAATTTTTCAGAGGCAGTGTTAATACATTGTTATTTCTCCCAACAGGCCTGGATTCATTTAACTGCCTAAAGCAGTTGCTAATATATATTTTATACCCAGGCTCTGCAGAGGCCTGAGGGAGGGATCCTAGCACCAGCCACAACATATCTGCAGGGAGCGTCACAGCGCCGGTGATGAAGGGGCGAGCGGCTGTCCGGCCGCGCCAACCCCGAGGAGTAGCGGCTTCACCTGTAAGCCAGGATTTGCTGCGCGGTCCCAGCCCTCGGCCACGTGTACCCCTGGCAGTAGCCGAGAATGAGGAAAGGGGATAGCTTTTATCTGCGGCATTGCAGCCACTGCTGGAGACGTGCTACGGGGCAACGCCTTCCTCTGGCAGGGCAATCCCCGTGCTCCCAGACTCCCGGTTTGAAGGTGAGAAGAGGTCACTGGGACTTTCTGGTCTGATCTCCTCCTGCTCACCTGTCCAACCCATGGAAACAAGAGGCTGAAATGGGAACAAGGACCTGAGTCCCTGCACATGGAAGCCAACAGGCGCCTTTCCATCGGGCTTGGGTCCTGCCGAGTGAGGCAGGTGAGGTCAGGTGAGGTCAGGTCACTGCAATGGACTTGCATGGGGGAGGCCAGCCAGAAGCTCCTAGCCTGGCCTTGGGGAATTTCCCTGCTACCCCCGGAGTGGCTGGGCAAGCCTGGCACGTGCTGCGCTCCCCGGGTTGCCTGTCGCAGAGGAGGCACCTGAGCCAGGGACTTGCCAGCTACCAGCGGTGACAGAATATGAAATGGGCTGTCAAGTGCCTTCTTCACGCGTCAGCCCAGTAATGACTCCATCCAGCTGCCCGAAAGCCGGCATTAGCTTGCAACGCAAATAGACGCGGTGCTGGGTGAGAAGAGGGTAAATGAGCAGAAATGCTGTCTTTTCAACAAAGGCAAAATTATCCATCTTCAAGGTTAATCTCCTCAGATGAGCAACTGTAGCTCCTCACTAGTCAATCAGCGATAATGCCCATTATCCTAATGAAAAGCTGTGATAAACTTAATAAAGCTGCTGTATTAGGGGCAGGAGGGAGAAGTAATGTCACTCACTCTACTGCCATGAAATACACACTGTAAATTTGCATTTGCCTTCTAATTCTTATTCATATTCTTCTTTTATGCATTTATTTATTTATTGCAGACAATTCCAGTTCTGAAAGGGCTTCGGCAGAAGTAGGCGGGGAAGGAGAAAAGCAGCAATGAGCACATGGCTGCTGTGGTGCCGGGTGCCTGTTGAGCACACGTGGGCTCCGTGGCACAATTTGCACATCAATTAATCAAATTCCCAGGGTTTTTTCTGGCTATTGGCTCTGTCGCATCAGAGCCGGGGACCTTTTGAAGTGCTCTCGCCTGCACCAAGGTGCTCACGATGGTATTGATGCTTAAAGCCTGGATTGCACTGACCAGGGACATGGCTGGGACAGTCGGTAGCATGGTCTGAATACTGAATGGAGGGATTAAAGTGCCCTGATTGCTGGGGCCAAAGCTTCTCCCAGACCCCATCCCCGGACTCCAGGCACCTGCAGCCACATAAGAAAAGGATGTTTCACCTCTCTGCTGGCAGCTTGCATCCCTCCATCCATCCACGACAGTGCTGCGGGGGGAGGAATTGTGATTGTTCCCAGTTAACGAACAGGAAAGAGCAAAAGAAAGAAGTGGGGAACCTGATAACCTGGTGCCTGTTGCTGAGGGCAGACGTGGCCCCCGTCGCGTGCACTGGACACTCTCCTTCCTGCCTGGCCCCGGTGCCTGTGAAGGCAGCTGGAGTCTTTTGAGAAGGTGAAACAGGCTTCGGGGCTGCCAGGTGTCTGCCGGGGTCCTCACGTCCTGCCTGGGCGCTGGCCCCGCAGCTCGTGGCTCCGGGGACATTGTTTTGCTTTGCATTATTCAGCTTTCTGTTGTACCGGAGAACACCGCTCTTCTGCGAGGGGATACGCTAATCTTATTAGCGTGATTTATCTCCTCTCTAATCATGTATTGCCTCCCAGCACAAGCGCCAATTGAATCAGATGTGTTGCATTCATACTTGGCATCCTTTATGGATTCCCAACGTAATTTAAATTCACCGTTCGGCAAGGGAATGGCTTTGACTGCGCTCCGGTTGGTTTTCACCATGTGCCGCTGTTGTTCTGTGGCTGGCTGAACAGCTTCACGGCTGCTCACGTATCCCGCCGGCCACCGTCCTTGCTACCTGGGTTAAATACAGGCATCGGTTCCTTTGGGTTCCCCAGTGTTGTTGCCTGTGATTTCTGAAAGCCTCTGTGAGCCTTTCAGGGCACAACAAAGCAGGGCAGGAGCAATACTAACACATTTCCTTTGCAAAACAGGACCAGAGAGCTGACAGCACTGCTAGAAGAGAGCCCTGGCCTGCAAACGTCGAGCGGGGAAGCCTGACTTCCCCCGTTATGAAGCAGGAGAGAGGCATAAATGCCTTTTATGCTACCTTGCCCTCTAAAAGAATCCTTCCTTGTTCGTTTGCTTTGCTGTTGCATGCACCCGAAGGGAATTTGGCCTCATGTTTTCATCTGCGGTTTTAGTACGAGAACGGTGGCCACGCAGAGAACGACTGAGCAGCCGATTTTACACGGGGACAGGGAAATAATAGAAGCTGGTGACTCCCGGGGAAGCAGCACCAGGCACAAAGCTTGGCAGCGACACTCAGTAGGACACGAACGTGGCCCTGCGCGGGCCCTGGCACCGGGCTGGCCCGCAGGGCAGGACTGGCTGCCTCATCCTGCAGCCCTGTCCCACGTCAAAGCTGGGCTGGGTCAGCGCTGGCAGCAGAAAACAAGCTCTGAGCGATGTGGTGCTTGAGTCAGGAGGCAGCTAGCCGTCCTTGTGCCGAGTCCCTCTGGAGCTGGCACCCCGGCGCGGTACCAGTCGCACCCAGGCGGATCCGTGCTCCGGATACCTCTCTGTATCGGCGTCGCACGCGTTCGCCCGGCTGCCCTAGACCACCTCCGGCCTGGGCGGCAGCCTTCCCTGAACAGACCCTTCGCAGCTGGGACTAGATCAAGGCCTCTGAGACAGCTGGGCTGCAAACAGCTGGCAAGCTCCACCCAAGAGGTAGTTGCATTTCCATGCACCGTCAAGAGGCCTTGCATGCAGCGGGAGCTCTCGGGGATCGTTTTGGATGCACGCTGCTCCCCGAGTGCAAGGCATTTTGGACTAGGAGCTGCCCCACAGGCCCCACTACTGAACCAGGCTGATGGGTCAGGGGAATCGGGTGTTGCCAGTGACTAGCTGGGTGACCTCTGCCCAGCCCCTGGCTCCCGACCTTCGTGGAAGGGCACGCGTGACCCCCTCCAGCCACGGGGGTCTGGGCTGTGAATCACCGTCGTAAGGGAGAGCGGCATTTCTCCCAGGTGCGAGCGGCTGCATGGGAGCAGCCGAGAAGGCCCCGAAGCAGGTTGCACGCTCCGCCGGGATGCAAGGGAGGTCTGTCTCACCGCTCGCTGCCTGGGACGGGCCAGGCTCCTGCGTCAGCTCCGCGAGCCTTGCCGGGGATGCCGGCACGCCAGAGACCGCGAGAGAGATGGCCCCAGAGAGCACGACCGTCATCCTCGGGACGAGAAGGCTGCAACGGGGGCTTGACAACCCCAAACGCTTCCTTGTCCTGGCCTATGCCCCCACCCCTGAAATATCCTTTAGGAGCAAGGAAGAAGAGGGGGACGGCAAGAAGTACAACATCTGCGCGGGGGATAAAGCTGGGACGCTCCAGTCCTGAGCCCTTCGCTGTGCTTGGCTTTCCAGCAGGCAGTAGGCAGCGCTGCCATTGAACCGTCGCCGGCGTGACGTGGGGAGAGCTGTCTGCTCAGACACCCATCCGTTTTGCCTGGCAACTGTCTGCGGCTTCCTCCCCCGGGGCACCAGGCTGCATTTCTGGTGCGGCAGGGTCGGGAATTAGCCAGGCGAGCTCCAGGTGTGAAGGCAGCGGTGGCCGGGCGCTGCTGTCGGGGCTGCAGTGTGTACTCCGATTTCCCCCCGGGGCAGGTGAATCCCGAAAGCAGCCCCGCTCCACTTGGCTGGCTCTGTTCCTCGGGATGATATTCCACTTTGCAAAACAACGAGCTCTTTCAGAAGGAGCCCGGCTTGACAGTCATCACGGAGACAGGCAGGGCGGGATTTCCACCCCCCCCACACTCCTTTCCTCTCCAGTTGTGGCATAATAAAAAAGCTTCCCATGAAAAGTAGCTCCTCTGGGGACAAGCAATAATAGGTGCAGTTGCGTAACGCAGAGCCGAGTGCAGCGGGGGCGCGAGTCGGGAGCGGTGGCTGGTATCGCATCCTGGATCTTTTGATGTCTCGCTGCATTCAGGGAAACAAAATGTGCATGTACAGAAAGAGAGGCGGCTTCGGCCAGAGAAAGAAGAAGAAAGGAAAAGGAAAATGCGAAGTAAATGAAGCTTTCAAGTCGCTTTCAAATTAAATTACAGCCAACACAACAGGATTAGGGGGGCGCATGCATTCCCTTTTAAGCCTTGGGTTTACAACTTATCTTCTTGCGCTGTTTTTTCCCCGCAATAAGCTACTTTTGCTTCCTCAAATGTTTTCTTTCATGAACGGCTGATAGTCAGCAATGGTGGGGCCTGTTTTATCAACCCCCTTTCCACAATTAATGCCCAGGGTGTTTGAAGCAAACACGTCCTAGGGAGCACTTGAAAAGCGCCGGTCTCTCTCTCCACTTGATAAGGTTTCTTCCCTGCCTCCCATGGCTCCGCTACAGGTGTTTGATCTGCTCTTCTGAATCAGAAGCCAAATTATTGCAACTTGAGGAAGTTAAACCTGAAGAAGGCGTTTAATGAATCATTAATGGCCAGTCCCACCTCCAAACTCTGCTAAGCAAAAAGCGATTCATTCCCGCTGCGGGATGCTGTTGGAAGCTGCATTTAGGCCCGATCTGAATATCTGAGCACAGGCTAATTCAGCTCAATTAGAGTCCCGCTCTCTCCTTCTTCTCCAGCCACCGTCGCTTCCAACCGCTGGTGCAATCGCGCAGGGCTCCCAGTCGCCAAGCAGCAAAGGACAAAGCTGGCCTCCAGGTTCCTGCTGGTCCAGCAACTCTTTCATGCTGTCATGTGCACTGGCCTTCCCGGATACCCGAGGAGCCAGCCTCACGGCCACGTAGGGCAGCATCCTCTTCTGAGCGGGGGCCATCGCTGGGTCTATAACCTCCTGCCCTTCCTGGCTGGTCGCTCTCAAGCTGAGACGTTCAGGTCCATCCTAAACTGACCTTTGCGCCCACCTGGTAAAATGCTTGATACCCAGCTCTGGGCTCCTGCCACGATGCAGATGGGAGAGGAGGCCTGGCGCTGGCTGTGCTGAGTCCAGGGTCAGCCCATGAGAGGGAAACACGAGCGGTCAACCCCAGACCAGGGCGCCTGCTCGCCCAGCCCAGCGTGCCGGTGAGCCCAGGACACAGAGCCAGGAGGAGAAGTGTGCTGCCTCTTTAAGAAGGTTTGCCGTGCTGCACGTTAGCTAAGAGTTCCTGGCCTAATTATGGAGTTTGAAGTTGCACTTTGCATAACAGCTAATTAATTAGTTAATGACTGTGAAGTGCTCTGAACAGCTCAGCGCTGTGTCATTACTCCTGATCAATCACCGTGATCAGACACAGCGCGGGATACTTCTTGGTTCTGCCTCCCCAAGGAAAAACAGGCCTCAGCTGTCTGGGGGCTCCTGGCTTGTCTGTGCAAGGGGCACGTCCCGCAGCCCCTGACATCTCCAGGTGAGCAGGGTCCTTCTTGCCGTGGCTGTTATCTGTGGGCTCCGAGCGGCCCCACGCACGTGGCCTGCAGAACTGAACATGTCCTGCCACGCGGCCTGCGGTCACAAAGGGATGTGCTGGACGAGCAGCTGGCTGAGCAACATGCGTTCATCGGAGCCCCGGGGGAGCAACGCTCATCCAGGTGCCGCATTTTTAAAACAGGGAGGAAGGAGGACCTGGGAAACTACAGGCCCGTTAGTCTTACCTTGGTCCTGGGGAAGCTTTTTGAGAGAATTATCCAGGTGCACATCTGTGAGGGGCGAGCGGGGGAGATGATGCTCAGGGGCAACCAACACGGGTTCATTCGGGGCAGGTCCTGTCAGACCAACCTGGCGGCCTCTACGACCAGGTCACCAAATCCTTAGATGCAGGGGGAGCAGTGGACATCGTCTTCCTGGACTCTTGGGAGGCCTTCGGCACTGTCTCTCACCCCGTGCTCATTCAGAAACTGGGGGCTGCGGTGTCGACACCCGCACAGTCAGACGTGTCACCAACTGGCTGGAGGGCCGCACCCAGAGAGCGGTGGTGGACGGGTCATGTTCGCCCTGGAGGGACGTGGGCAGTGGGGTCCCCCAGGGCTCGGTCCTCGGCCCGCACTGCTCAACATCTTCATCAGCGACTTGGACAAGGGGGTAACAAGCACCCTGTTCAAATCTGCTGATGACACTAAGATGTGGGGGGATGTGGGCATGCTAGAAGGGAGGAATAGGCTGCAATCGGACCTAGACAGGTTACAAGGGTGGGCGGACGAGAATAGGATGGGTTTCAACGCAGACAAGTGCAAAGTGCTGCAGCTGGGGAGGAACAACCGGCACCATACCTACAGGCTGGGGAACTCCCCTCTTGTCAGCACGGAGGCGGGCAGGGATCTGGGGGTCATCATTGACTCCAAGATGAACATGGGCCGGCAGTGTGGGGCCGCGGTCAGGAAGGCCGACCGCACCTTGTCATGCACCCACAGATGCATCTCGAGCAGGTCCAGGGAGGTGATCCTCCCCCTCCATGCGGCACTGGTCAGGCCTCAGCTGGAGGACTGCGTCCAGTTCTGGGCACCGCACTTCAGGAGGGATGTGGACAGCGTGGAGAGGGTCCAGAGGAGGCCACTCGCATGGTCAGGGGGCAGCAGGGCAGGCCCCACGAGGAGAGGCGACGGGACCTGAACCTGTTCAGCCTCCACAAGAGAAGGCTGAGGGGGATCTTGTGGCCTGTTACAAACCAGTCAGGGGGGATCAGCAGGCACTGGGGAGGTCCCTGTTCCCCTGAGCGCTACTGGGAGTAACAAGGAACAACGGCCATAAGTTGACTGAGAGCAGGTTCAGACTCGACATCAGGAGGCGCGACTTCACGGTCAGGGCGGCTAGGATCTGGGACCAACTTCCAAGGGAAGTGGTGCTCGCTAGATAGACACCTCGCTGAGGTCCTTTGACTCCGGTACTCTTTTTTGCCCATGGCGGGGGGTCAGACTTGATGATCTGCTCAGGTCCCTTCCAATCCTAGAAACTATGAAACTATGAATGGGGCACGCTGACACACGTGTGCTGACTGTAGCAATGGGGCACGCTGATACACGTGGCGTGAAAGAGGTGACTGCTGCCATCTCAACAGTCACGGACATCCTCTGGAATACTTTTGCCCCGAAGAAGGGCAAAAAATGTCTCTGTGGCCTTGTTCCCGCGGCTGTAAAAACACCCTCTGTGCAAGTCGCAGTCTTTATTAGGGTAGTTCACGAGAGCGGACGGACACAGGCATCCCGCAGCTCTCGGCACAGAGCGGACCCCGGGGCTTGCTCCCAGATATGGCCGGCGGGGAGGGGAGCTCAGGAGTGGGGGTGGCAGGAATTTCACTGTCGGTCTCACCCAGGACACCTTCCCAGGCTGCTTCCATCTCCCACCGAGCCCTTGCCAGGCTCCACCACCTTCTGCCCCAAACTGACTCCTGCTCCATCCAGCTCATCTCTGGCTTCATTAAGGCAAGGAAATATTTAAGCAGAGGGAAATCCCTCGCCTGTCAGGCCTTTGTCCCGGGCTTATTAAAGCCATAACTTTGCTCTAACAAGGGAGCTGTGTTCCCCGGGGTCCCCTCACACTTTTTGTGCCCTGATTAAAAGCATAAATCAGGGGCAGGGAAGGTCCCTCCTGCTTCACCAGCGTGGATCGGGCAGCCTGGTCTCCGTGGCATGCTCCGCCAGGACAGGCTGCAGGATGCCGCTCCTGCAGTGAGGTGAGCATGGCAGTGGAGCAGGTCTGGGCCTTGCTCCCAGCCCCGTAGGCTTGTGAAAGGCCCCGTTACACCGGCACGTTCCTTCGTGCCGTTTTAAAGACAATCTGCGTGCAAGGACCCTGCACCAGGGGACTAACGGAGGGCGTTTGCCTCCAAGACGTCTAGCCAAGCACTGAGCCGGGTTGCACAAGGATAATTATGCGACACGATTCCTACAACCCAGGGGCGGCAGACCTCAGCATCTGAAGCTTTGTGGGGCCGGTTGCTAATTGCTGGCTGACATTTTGTCCAAAACTAATTCGTGGGGGCCCATTCTCTCGGTTTCCTGCAGCCGTAGATCAAGGCATCAATTCTGGCGTGGCACAGCCCTCATTGTCGCAGTTGTGCGGTGCAAGGGCTCTGCGGCTCGTTTGGATTCAGGGCCATATGCGGTAGGAAAGTGCTCTAGAGTCAGACATGCTCATTTGGCTTCAGCATCCTACAGGGGATACGGGCCTTTAGCTACATTTGAAAAGCTTCTTCTTTTAATTTTCTCTTCATCAGCATAATTGACTCAATTTCAAAAGGCAACATGGGATAATTGAGATGGATGATCTTCAGGGACCCTCCTTTTCCCTCCCAAATCCCAGCCTCACTTTCCTGATGCAAAGAAAATGGCCCATTTAAGATGGGATGGTTTTATAATGTAGCTACTACAAGGCAAATGTCCCTGGGGGATGTGGACACATGTTTTCATGTCTTTACCCTCATCAGCACTCAGCGATTCTGCCTTCTGAGACTGGAGCACATTATTTAAAATGAAAATACAAGTGGCCTGTTTTCAGAGTCCACCAGGGGAGCTTCGAGTCTTCTAAAAAACATCAGGTAGAGGTTCAGATGTTGTTTTAACTTCAGAAAAGCTGAGATTGGAGGGGGGTTATCATAGAGTGAAACCTAAATGTTAGAAACTCTCTCAAACTTTATTAACAAAAGTGTCATGTTGTTAGCTGGCCTTTGGTAGGTAGATAGATTAGATTGATGATAGACCCAAATCCCATTACAAAGAAAGTTATTTCCTTTCTCAGAACTATTTTGATGATACCATCTTCTACCAGTTTGTGGTCAAATGGTTGTGCTGATAAAGACCCAGTCTTTGTTTTTGGACAGTAATAATCAGCCTGAATTTTGTTCTGTATTAGATGAGTGTAAATCCTGATTAACTCTGGCCCCATGTGCTACAACAAGTAAACTTCAGAGACAATGGCCACCCCGGGGGCTCTCATTGCAGGCCGAGGGGACTCAGTTCCCATCCTCTTTTAAGTGCTGGGAAGAGGAGTATTTTTTTCCTTAACGATTAGTACAAAAGCAGGATCCCTGGATAGAGCTGGGTGGCCTGATTCTGGACGATCTCCTCTTCAAAAACACTTTCTAGTTGCCTGAAACTGTAAATTTGGGGTGAACTGGGCAAAGGGTTTCAGCCAAAAGCAGAAAAAACGAAAAAGTGTAACCGTGGCTTAGAACATTTCCAGCTTCATTCTGAAATGATGCTTTGAGGCTGAGATTGCATAAAGGAAGGAAAATAAATGTAAAAAAACAACCAAGCTCTCATATAATGAGGCATTTGAATCAACCCAAGCCAGTTTGGGAGGGGAAAGGTGTTATTTCTGGAAGAAAGCAGAAAACATTCTTTCATTATAGGCCAGCATCTTTTTCAGGCTTTCTGTTTGGCCACTAAAAAACAACATACAGATGATTCACGCCATTAACTCTCCTGCCATGCTTTCTTCCTAGCTCTGCTACCAACTCTCTGAGGCCCAGGCCTTGCAGCCTGCAAAATCATTACAGCAAGCATTTAACTTTCAGCTTGTCCCAGCTGACTGCACTGGGACTTTGAATCACAGACAGTCGGGCTGGCAGGGGCCGCAGGAGGCTACTCCGACTCTCTGCTCAAGGCAGGATCCTCCCTGACTGAACTGGACAAGTGATTACTGGGTCTGCTCCCAATGATTTCCAAGGCTGGAAGGGAGCTCAGGAGGTCACATCTAGTCCAACCCCCTGCTCCAAGTAGGACCAGGCCTGACTACATCGTCCCAGACAAGGCTTTGTCTACCCGGGTCTTGAAAACCTCCAAGGATGGAGACTCCTCCACCTCTCCAGGGAGCCTGTCCCAGTGCTTCACTAAAAAGATTTTCCTAATATCCAACCTCAACTTCCCTTGATGCAGATGGAGCCCATTGCTCCTTGTCCTGTCATCTGCCCCACTGAGAGTGGTCCAGCTCTATCCTCTTTGCAACCCCCCAATCCTAGTGAGAAAGCTCTTCCTACCCTCCTACATCAATTTCTGTGACTGCAATTTGAGACCTCAGTTCCCTGTGGCCACAGAGAATAGTCTCTCTCCATTGCCCATATAGCTACCCTTCAGTACCTGAAGACTGTTTTCAAGTCTCCCTCCCCTCTACCCCTTCTCCAGACTAAATAATCCTAGGATACACGTCAGCATGCACTTCAGCCTCCAAGAAATGGGGACTTGCATCTCTTCAGTTCACACAGTTCACCCTGGGTTCCTCATTCAGCCCAGCTCCCTGCCCAGTGGATGCCAAACCGGGTGCCTTTAGACCATGCCGTATACATGTCGGTCTCCTCATCTCTCTAGGAAGCAAGACATAAGCAGTAATTTATAAGGATCACCGGAGAGGACTGAGGGGATGGTGCCCTACTCTTCATACAGCAACAGCATTGATTTAAACTGTTAACACACTTGCAGATGTAAATTCAGATAAAATACCGCATGCTCCAGCAGCGAAAGCCAGTGGTGCCTTCTCGGTGGTGTAGCACTTGGTATTAGTAGCCTGTTCCGAATGGCGTAGAAACAAGCCTGAGCTATAAATGCTTGTAAATTTTGAAGGGCATAAATCAATCTCCAGCCTATTACTTTACTTCTGCTTGCTTTCCAGCTTTTTTTTTTAAAGCTGTGTCATATTTATAGCTGCTATTCTAGCACTCAGCAAGCTTGACAGATATTTTAAGGCCAGGCTCGCCTAGATGTAGTAACACAAATATGTAGCAGGGTGAAGATTTAGATGCTGATTGACATGAATGGGAGCTAAAAGAATCCGTTTAAACTCAGTGAAAGCCTTTTGGTGTGAAAAACAGTTGGGCAGGTGCATGGGAGTGACCTCTCATCGGCCTGTTTGTACCGTCATCTGTTATCTCAGGCCATGCAGAGACACCGTCCAAGAGTGGCATCCTGTCATGCCCAGCACCGTGCAGACACAGTGAGAACCAGCCATCCCGAAGAGGCAAGAGAAGGGATGTAGAGGCTGCAGAGGCAGAGAGCAAACCAGCTGCAGAAAGGGGTGGGACAAATTCATGGGAGACAGGTCCGTGGGGTGCTGCTAAAAAGAAGTCAGTGACACCCCTAAAGCGAGGCGGTTTAGGGTCTGATGGGCTGGATTACACTAGATGTGTCCTGCATACGCTCCTCCTGCTCCAGCCGGACACACAGCTAGCTGGACCACTGCTCTGATGCATGCCAGCCCTGCTGCACCTAAGGAGGCTCATGCCTGTTTTGTATGTAGGGTGGATCCAAAGCCCCATCCATTGGTTTCATGGGTTTGGGCTGAGGTTCTCCGGTGTTGAGACCCCACATTTCCTTGGAAACCCAGCTCCGAGGGGTCTTTCCCAAGTCACACAAGCAAGTTGGGGCTCGGACCCAGAGCTTATGTCCCAGTCCGTGGCCCTGTCCAGACAGCTGTTGCTGCGGCACCATCGTATGCGTCCAGGCGATTCCCGCACACCACTATCTTTCACAACCACTGTTGCTCTTACGAACGGTGCCGCGGTGGAAAAGCAGAATGATTTAAATCAGAGTCCTGCCAAGTATACAACCGGCCGCCCTGCGAGGTCACCCAGATGACGTGGTCGTTAGAGGCGCACTCCTACAAGGAATGATGTGGCTTTTGGCTGGTGCGCGGGAGGCGCTGGAGCCCTTTCCAATGCCCAGGGGAATCTGAGAGGTCTCCTCGGGAGACAGCATCTTCCTCGCAGACTCTTCCCACTCCTACGAAGCTGCAGAGCCATCTCCTCTGGTGCCAGCAGAGCTTGGCTGGCCCTGTCCCGCTCTCACCAATTGGGTGGACTAGCCAGCAGCTCTGCTTGGCCCTTTGGGAATGGGACAAGCCGGGAGCTGGTGGTAGGTAGCTCGGGTAGGCAAGGTCTCCGTGGGGTAGTGCCCAGGACTCCTGCACGGCAGCAGCTGTGCATGCTGCAAGTCTGGGCCGTGTCTGCTGAGCTGCAGTGGTGCAGAGAGCCTGGCTGAGAACAGGAGACCGGCGTGCATCGTGATGGATGGGCCGATCAATGGTTTATATGATCCTTGTCCCGATGTTAACCTGCTAATTCACGCCTGAGCTCCCCACGCCTATTTTGTTTCAACCCATTCAGTCGAGTGCTGATGAGATGATTTAATATCAAGCAGGAAGGTACAACCAGCTGGGATAAAAGCATTAGTCAGTGTAACACTAATGGGGAACACATGCGAGGAAACGCATCGTGCGGGTGTCCACATGCCTGGCGCTCACCGCGGCCTGACCATGCCAGGCTCCACTGACCAGATGGGCAGTCATGTCTCCCAGTGTTGACCTGCCTGGTTGTTGTTCCTGTTGCCTGTGACCAGGGATGATGCCTTCATTGCTATGCAGCATCCCTGCTCCCTTGCCCAGAGCTGCCTGCTCCATCTCTTTGAGGGATGCTGTGTGGTGATGTCTTCTTGCTCCTTTCCTTTGCCCCTTCTTGGCGGACCCCGTCTTGTCCAGGAGTCGACCTGAGGGCCTCCCAGTGCAGCTCGAGGTGCTTCTTCACTTCAATCACTTTCAGCTGGGTTTTCTTTGGGCTGTGTTGACTTCTCTTTTCCATGACTTGAATTATTCAGTCACCTAGAGGCCTGGCTGGAAAGCCAAAATTTGGTATTTGGCCCAACCTAGAAAGTGCTGGAGGCTTCATAGAAAATCTTGCACTTGTGAGGTTTCCAGATCAAAGAACACAAGGAAAAGAAATCCTTTAGAAGCATTCCAGCAAAACCTCCTAACCTCTTGCAGTTCTGCCCGTCGCCAGAAATGATAATCACAAGCTAATACATAAACATCACCCATACATAATACATACCTTTCTTCTTCAGAGAATAGAAATCACTGGACTTTTCTGTGTTATCTCTCTGTTTCCATGGTAATAAAAGTCGCTTCTGCTAATGGCCATTCTCTTAGCACGGGGCGGTTTGGAAATTTCAGGAACATCACGAGGAACGTTTCAAACCGGGTTCACACGGGTTTGTGCTTTTAACTGCACCCCACGCGAAAACAAAGCCCGCTCGGTTTTGTGCCTGCTTTCTAAGGCTGCGCGACGCGGGCTGAGCTCTGCATGTGTGGCGTCCTCTCTTCCCGCGCAGGAAGCAGGCTTGTTCTCCAGGAACAATGGGGGGGGTTTGGGTCTCAATTCCTCTGCCTCTGCGATGGCTGTCTTGGCCATCCCCTTCTCCAGCATCAGCAAGAATTTATATTATGTCAGAGCCTCTTACAGATGCACTTGAAGGAAGCGGAGAAAGGGAAAGGATGGTTCTCTCTCTTCGCATCCTTCCCAGGTATCGGGGCATGCAGCCTGGTCCCTGCTTAGCACGAGGGGCCCAGGCTCTCCAGTCCACCGGGAGCTTGTGGGCATGGCCTCTTAAGGAGGGTTTCCTTTTTTCGCTGCTTTATTCATGTCCCGTGGAGGACACACGACCTTCTTAACCGCCGTGTACCCCTGCCTGTCACAGCCTGCAGCCTGGGGAGCCAGTTGTTGCGCATGCAAGCAAACGCTTGACGGGAAAGAACAGCCTGTAAAAACAAATGGCAATTTTTGGCCAAAAAAAGAAGAGCTCCTATGGGAGACTCCTGACCTGTCCTGCCCACGGTACCTGCACCCTGCGCTGGCTGCTCTGCTGGTGGGACCTGCTGAGAAGCAACAGCAGCTGGTTGTTTTTGCCCTTTCCAGTGCTCAAAGCTGTGGCCTACACATGCGCTTTAATGCACATTGGCCTATTTTAATGCACATTAAAGTGTCACAAAAATACGTGCTCTTTAACTAATGCACATTAAAATAGACCAATGCGCATTTTTCTAGTACCTCACAATGGAGGTGCTAGATTTAATGCGCATTATCTAGAGGCTATTAATGAATGTGTAGATGTGCCCTCTGTGGTTGGCCCCAGCGGCAAACCTGGGCTGTGCGGGCAGCACGGCGCTCAGCCAGGGTCCTGGTAGTGTCTTATGGGCCTCGCCGAGTGCCCAGTGCCGGGGAGCTGGATGCTCACACGGGCACCAAGCGCAGCGCAACTCCTCTTCTCATCCTTCCACCGTTCACTCCTCCTCGCTTCCAGATCGCAGGAAAACTGCACAGCTCCGGGACCCTGCAGCAGGCAGCATTTTAATTGAATCAGGTAGCAGCGGGTAATGCATCAACAGGTCTGTTGTAAATATTGAGCCTGGATGAGAAACGTTTGACCCGCAGAAGCAAACCTCCCCCAGCCGCAGTGAGCCCACGTTGAATGGGCAGGGGTGAACCTTCTAATTGAGCGTCATATCGAGTAAAAACTGTCTTGTTTAAATGGTCTCTGGCATTAGTCAAATAATCACAGATGAGAGCCAGAGGCTCCCCATCTCTTGCCTTCCCACAAGCTCACCGTTCATATTTATAAAGCAGGAGGATTGGGGGGGGTGGGGTTCAATTTTTTTTTTTTTAAATGTTAAAGGGGATTTGAAGTTTTCCTCACTATTTTCAGACACAGTCTGCAAAATTTATAGGCTCTCCTTCACCTTCCTTCTGAGAGTGCTAAGCTTTTTCATCTGGCACATTTATAATTTTAGCCTGTAGGGATAGATATGAAGCACAGCTACAGCCAGAGAGTTCAGAAAGCTCAGGGAAAAAAAAATCTATCCCCAAATCTGTGGGGAGAGGTGAGTTATTTCTGAATGTTCCTGGAACTCGGCGTCTGACGGGAAGGAGAGGCAGAGCACTTTTCATTCGGACACTGTTTGGATGCCAATAAGCTCTGTGGAAGTCCGTGACTTTGCTGCTTTATTGCAGTGCGTTTCAAAGGTGCGGGGTTCGGTGGTTTTGGTTTGGATTTTAAATTGTTGTGGTCCTGGAAGGTGGGAAGAGCCAGGGCCCGGAGGCCGTGCTTGCAGGGCCTCAAGTCTGCCGCGTCCCTGCCACGGGGGGTACGAACGTTTCACCCGCCAGGCCGGCGGGCGCCTGGGAACGGGGCACTCACACGGGGGTCCGGGAATGAGGAGCAGCAGCGAACGGCTCAGACCCTGTTGCAGCGTCGAGGGCCCTGCCCCAGGCCCCTGGAGCCAGACACCCCTTCCTGCGTGAAGCTGGTGCCGATGCACTTCTGCAGAGAGCACCAGGCATCCTCGAGGGCCCGTGGCGCAGGAGGAGACACAGTGCCCTGGAGCCACAAGTGCGGTGGGCCGCATGCACCCTGCTTGCCAAGCCCCCCGCACTGGCCAGCTCCGTTCCTTGAGCCGCTGCTCCCGGCAGCCGGTGGTGGCAGCGAGCAGGTGGCTTGCACAGGCCTGGATCTCGCTCTCGCACACGGAGGCGGTTGGGGCTGCGTGTGCCGAACAGAGCGCCCTTTGCAAGCAGCCCCGCGCAGCGTCAACCGCAGCCCTGGTGCTGTGGCCCAAGGCACTGTCTCTTGGCATCTTGGCCAGCCTCAGCAATGTGAAGGGATTGCCCCGGACCTCAAGCCCACTGCAGCCTTGGGCGGAGAGGCAATGGGTGGGGATGGCTCCACACAGTACAGAACGGACCTTCCCGCCCGCAGCTGGAGCGAGAGAAGCCGATAGCCCTGGATCCGGGAGCGCAAGAGAGTCCATGTCCTGGGGAAGGGGCAGATGCATCCTAGGGCATGTAGGGCGGGTCCCCTGGGGCTGCTGCAGCTGAGGAAAAGTCCATGTCTCCCCACTTGCACAGGGCAGAGGGCCTGTTCGAGGAGGTCCTTCCTGGCACGCTCAGAGCAGATGGGCACGGGGCATCCACCCTCCAGCCGATGGGGAACCCGAGGCCCTTCCTTTGCACCAGACACAGCAGGGACGTAGCGCCTAGGTCCCAAGCAAGAGGCCTTGCTCCTGACCTGGGAGACCCCGGGCCGTGGGTGGGAGCCGGGGGCTCATTCACGCCTTCCCTCTGGCACCCCGGGAGCTGCCTGTGTGCTGGTCGCTGGACCGAGGTGCCGGCATGGGGGCCAAGAGGGCTTTAGTTCGCTGAGGGCAAGGTGGCAGCTGAAGGACCCAAGGGAGAAAGTTTCCTGTGTGCACCCCCAGAGCCCTCCTTTCCGCCTGTCCTTTGGGATCGGCCCTTCTAGTCAGCACTCGGCAAGCTGGGGGAAGAGGAGAGCCGCAGCAAGACGGCAGGTCCTACAGCCCTGCTGCGAGAGACACGAGCCCCACCGAGCCTGGTGCCCAGCAGCGCCTGTCCAGGGCGTGGGTGGCTGTTGGCAAGCTGGAAATCCAGGCAGAGAGGAGGGGGTTTGCTCTGCGAAATTATGACAGAGCTACAAAGAGAGGAAACAGATCTGGGCTTGCTGCTGCTGCTTGCAAATAGCAGCGGTTGTTGGGAGCTGCCTGGAGTCCCCTCCAGTGCCACACTGGGGAAGGAAAATCAGTTTTTGGTCATCTTCTTCAATGGGAACCTTTATTTCTTCATCATCCCTGGAATAACAAGCTCTGAAATCAAACAGGCTTGAATGTCGAGAAGCTCTGGAAACTGGTGGCAATATGACACGATTCCCACCGCCGGGCTTTGAAGTCACCGAATCAACGCGGCGCTAATCTGTGATTTAGTCTTGTCGCTGCGAGCTGTACACATCAGGCCTCTGCTAGCGGTGATAGGTGCTAGCGGGGGGTCTCATTAAATCCGCACCGCTGTAATCTCACATCAGCGCGTGATTGTGGGGCTCGGCTTGACAGCGAGCGTCGGAAATCACTTGCGAGCAGCCCGGTGAGGCTTGAGGGGCTGGAGCGGCGGCAGGCGCAGGGCTCAGCTGCCCCAGGTGAGCACGCACGAGGAGCAGGTGATGACCTGGCCGGCCACCTCCAGTCCAGCTCTGCCCGGGAGCTTCCTCCTCACTTGGACCTACATGCGCTGATGACACCAGGCTGGACGCAGGCCGGCCGTGCTTTGCAGGGGTGCTGGCGCCGGCTCGAGGGGTGCTCTCGGTATTAGGGAGAGGGAAGGACAGCGTGTGTGGCCTCAACTGAAATCTAAGCAACGAAGGGCAGGGTTGAGGCCCATCCTACACGGTGGCTGATAAGGCAACCCAGGTACATGTGGAGAGCAGGTGCAGGGGGATGCCCAGGCAGGGTGGGATTTCAAGTGGTCTTTTGCGAGAACGGACAGAGCCGCAGCGACCAGAGGGACGGGCGACAACCCGCTGAGCCCTAATTGGCTTGGACGATGCCCAGGACAAATCAGCCGAGAGCCAGGTCTGTCCTGATGTAGAGAGGTCCCACTGCTCTGCACGGGAACAGACGCCTGCATTTAGGATCCTGTCCTCAATGCAGTCCTGCCCGCTTTGATGAAGACTTGACTAAGTCGAATCTCCTGCAGTTAGATGTGGATATTTTAAAATAATTATTTATTCACAGTACTTCTAATGGCCTCATCACAAGAGTAAAATGCCTGATGGGCTACCAGGGAAGCCTTTGCTCATCCTACGCGGTAGGACTCAGGCACAAAAACAAGCCCACAAGGCACAATCAATTAGAGAAGCCAGCACTCCAGAATAGCCCCTTCCCAATGAAAACCTCACCCGGGGTCACAGTCCACTACTAGACTCTCTCCCTGACACGTCAGACACAAGAATGACATGTATGTCACAGATGGAAGTGATCCAGGAAACCAAGCCACGTATTTGCCATGCCCATAGGAACACAACAGGCTGCAGATATGTCCCATGTCTTCCTCTCTGCTGCATGTTTTGCTGTGCTGTGCATGCGTGAACACCCACAGACCAGACCCTGGACAGATGCCTCTGGATACAAAGGCACACATGCATGTGCAAACTCGCAGAAACATGCATGTACCCTGGCACAGAGCACGCATGCCTGTGACATGCGTGTGCACACACACTCATGTGATACAAACCCATCATCCACCTCCAAAGGGGGAGAAGCGCTACTGGAAGCGCTGCTCTGGCAGAGAGCGGGGACTAGCAGGCAGGGAAATGCCAGCACTTCCCGTCGCTGTGCAGGGAGATTGACTTGGAGCATGAACTAAGCCGGTGTCAGGACTAATTAGGCCCTTTCCCTGGCAGGCTCTGAGATGCGCTGGCCTTTTCTGCCGAAGACGAAGCCTCTGCCAGGAGAAGACGAGGGAGCCTTCCCAGCCCTGGCTCTGCAGGGCCAAGGCATTTCTGAAGAGACCCCCGCCCCGCGCCTCGCTGGCCGTGCGTGCGGCCCTTGTGTCTGCGGTGCCGAGCCTGGCCTGGGGAGCGAAGGGCAAGCCCCAGCCCCGCGTGCCCAGAGCACCTGAGCTCTCCTCTATGCCGTCTCCCCAGATACCTCTTCTCCAGACTGTGCCCCCCCAAAGACGCGGGCTTGCAGAGCCCTTGGACCCCGAGGCAAGCCCAGAGACACGGCCCATGGGAGTGCCACAAGCGGTTTCACGTGGGCAGAAGCATGAGCCCCAGGGAGCAGGGGCACGCGGCGCAGGGCACAGGAGAGGAGCAGGGACCAAGGCAGCCAGCTGAGGCTTTGCACCGTTCTCGTACAGGTCTCTTGGACTGGAACAAGCAGCTTGGTGCTTCGCAGCACGGGACAGACTTGAACATGTTCAGTTCCGCTTTTCATCCATTTCCTTACCCCCACGACCTCCCACCTCCATGGGAAGAAGGATGAGGGGGCAAGACGATGACAAACAACAAACCAAGCATGATAACTGCAAAAAAGATGGAGCAAAATAAATGTTTTCTTATCTCCAGAATTTTACATAGAGAAATTGCTAGCAAGTTCTTCCCTGCGCGTCCCGTTACAGGTAAGAGACTCCAGCAGGAAAGACTCGAGTGCAGGGCAGAGGCTGAAGGATGCATGCAGACCCCTGGCCAGGACACCCACGCGGCTCCTTCCTCTGCTGGAGGCTCAGAGGAGCTGGGAAGGGAAGAGCGCCGCGGCGCTACGTGGAAGGGGTGATGCTCAGACCTGAGAGGAGGTGAACCAGAGAACAGCTAAGCGCCCTCCTCTCATTGCTCACTCCATTATTTCTTTCCACTTTTTAATTAATATCAATAAACAATACATTAGAATTGCAGAAAGCATGGAAATGTCAACCCTCGCTCTCCCTCTTCGGGTAAGAGCTTCGCTAAGTAGCGAATGCAAATGTACAGCTGGTGTCTTTGACATTTGGGTTCCTTTGCTGGCGCGGGCTAATCAATTCAGTTTCTAATTTTAATTCTATCAGTAGCAAATCTGTTAGATTTTCAAGGTGCTGCTGTCGGCCAATTAATGGCTAATCAAATTACCCCTCTTCTGCTAGGTGTCTACCTGCGCTTCCCAGAGCAGCCGCAGACTCAGCTCCCAGGTTCGAGTCACAGCCTTGCAGCTGGCAGCTGGGAGCGACGCGCCTTCCGTGTTCTGCCCGGGGAGGCCGTTTAAATTAATCTATTCCCGGCCCTAACACTTAGTGGGACGATGGGCGGTAAGTGCTGGAGAGCTTGGATGCGGAGCAGCCGAGGAGCATGCTGTGGTCCTCCTGACGCACACCCAAATCTGCTTCTCCTCCCCAGGCTACATATGTTCATGCCCTAAAATGTGCAGCGAGGACGTTGCCCACAGACCGCACTGCGGCGATTCGTTTCCTCTGACTGGATCAACCTGGCTGTCGCCTCCCTCAGCCCCATATGTAGATGTGACTTCTCTTTATTTCTAGCAACTGCAGATGGTTTTTCAAGCAATGCTAAATCAGGAAACGCCAAGGTATCCAGCCGGGGTGCTGTGCTGTGATCTCGTGGGTTTGAGGTTTGACTCGATGTCTAGCACACGAGGTCTTTCTCTGCAGGGGTTAGAGTGCAGAAGGGACAACGAGGAAGCAATACTGGGCTCAGACTGTGTCCATGCGTGCTTGTACCCTAGAGCTGCCAAGAGCCATTCACGTGCCAGGCCCAGCAGTTTTACGTGCACTTCAGCTCCCGCGGTTAATGCTGCTATTTATTAACAGGTTCCTTCCAAGAGCTGCAGCTTTCTGTAATCCTTACTGCCCGCCAGCTACCATTTGGGGAAGCATTTTGCTTTCAGTAGTAGCAGATGCCTCATGCCAAGGACATCCTTCATGGCAAAGGGTATCACGTGAATCTCTACCCAGCTCAGACGCTTGTGAGGAAACTGCTGCTGATGTGAGTGAGGTTTCAGTGAGCACTGACTTCAGAAAGGTGCCTCGTGCCTGGGAGGCAGGGAAAGGGGCCATGTGGGGTGGGCGGCAGGGTGGGGAATGCAGCCCTTGTTATTACTAATTGCACACATGCATAGGTTTAAATTAGACATCCATAAGAATGACTTCACGGTCAGGGCGGCTAGGAGCTGGAACCAACTTCCAAGGGAAGTGGTGCTGGCTTCTACCCTGGGGGCTTTAAGAGGAGGCTAGATGCCTACCTGGCTGGAGTCATCTGTGCCCAGTTTTCTCCTGCTCAGGCGGGGGGTCGGACTTGAAGATCTACGAGGTCCCTTGGACCCGACTTCTGTGATTGTGATTTGAACACTGGAGGCAAGGCTGGGCCTTGGCACGTAAAAAAGGGCACAGCCAGGGCTGAGACGTGCAATGTGCTGAGAGGCCTGGCATGATGCTGCACGTGCTCCCTGGCTCCGCAGAGCTGGCTCTGAGCCCGTCATGCCGGCCCCTGGGACTGGAGACCTGGAATCGGTGCTCAGTTTGGGTGAGTTTGGGCAAGTTTCATCCTCTCCCATTCCCCTGCTGCCTTGTGGGGTGCAGGATGCGAGGGAGATGGTGCGAGTGGCTGGGATATCGGCGGTGCAGGGCCTGTGATGTGCTGCGAATACGACCGAGGAGGAGCTCACACTGCTGTGCTCAGAAGCAGAGGCAGAGCTGTCAGAGGCAGACTCCTTATGGATTTCAAGAAGTTAAACCCAAATATTAAGAAATGAATCACAGGTAGGGAGGAGCATGGGAGCTGCAAGCATCCATGGGGAGTCGCGGGGCTTTTGGGTTGTCAGGCATAAGGAACTTGTGCACGTTCATGTGCTGCTTGAAATGAAGATAAAGGGAGAGTGTTTGTTATGCCTTAAAGTAAGAAAGAGAAATGCCTATTGAAAATCTATCTTCATATGTAACCTGGAACGCTGGTTTATGGGAAGTCAGATCTAGTGGGATATATTGCTTTAATGTACCTAGAGCAGCTGGCGTGATTCATAGCTTATCATTACAGGCCTGTCTTTATTTCATTAATTTTTAAAAAAATATTCCAGAAGTGTAATAACTACCTGCAGGTTCCTGGCGCAGGGGAGAAGAGGGCAGCAGGCCTTGCTCAGATTTGCCATCTGGCCCGGAAGCGTTTTAGCTTCATCCAGATAAAATGAGAAAGGATTTCTGCTTCACTTAGGATAGTTAAGCTGTAAGTGGACTGGTTATAGGCCATTTTTGATGGGAGGTCGAGGGGCCGGCAGCTCTTAATATAAGCAGTAGAGTGTTAAGGCTTAAAAAGCCTTTCTATCATAATCCCCGACTCGCAGCTCCTCATAACATGCTGACGCATTCACCGTTTTGGAGCACAGTTTGAGACTCGGTCTGAAGAGAGGTTGTATCCACAGTGGGCGGAGAGGTGATGGCCCTCATTTTATCGAGAGGAGGAGGTAAGACAAGGCTTTCAGCACCCACCCACCCCCACCTCCTCTTCCTTTCACATCCATCCCTTCGACGGGATCTCTTGCCAACAAGGGCCAGGCTAGAAACGAGCCAGCGCTGAGACGCAGGTGGGGGGAGGCTGGCTGGGATTGCACGTCCGAGCAATCCCAGCACCCGCTCCTTGCGAAGTCGAGTCCAGATCGGGTCACCCTTACCATAGAGAAGTTCTTCCTTGCATCCAACCTGAAGCCACCCTCTAACAGGTAATGGCCATTGCTCCTTGTCCTCCCCAGGGCACCCTAGTGAGCAGTTCTCCCAGCTCCCGATATCCACCCTGTGCATACTTACAGATGGCCACCAAGCCCCTCTTAGTCTTCTCTTCCCCAGGCTGGACAGTCTCAGATCCATTAGTCTTTTCAAATAAGGTTTGTCCACCGAGTGGGAGGCAGCAGGGCATCCCCAGAGGCCTTTGGTCCCTAAAATGGGATCCACCCCAGAAGCAGCTGCAAGGTCGGAGGAGCAGCCTACTCTGTGTATCCATGGTGGGGTTTGGTTTTGTACAAAAAGATGGAAGAGTTTTGAGCCTGAGGAGTTTTCACTCAGTGTTTGCTTCTAAACGTTCCCAAATCTGCAAAGAGAACAGGTTTCACCTCCACTGCAGTTAATTTGCTGTTTATTGGAGTTGACTGAAAAAAATGCCAGGAACAGAGAGCAGGAGTTGGTATGTATTGCCTTCACTTTGATTTTTTAAGCTCTTTTTATTTTTGTCTGCAGGTCTCCTACACGAAGGGCGCCATCAGCCTTGCAATTAGCAACACAGTCATCAAAGTTGTGCAATGCAGCGTTACATAAATCTCAGGACTTGATTGCTTTCCCATTTGGGGGAGAGATGTATATCTGAAACATATAGGTATGACTGCTTGATTATCAAATGGGAACGAATCAGAGCTGAAGCTTGATTTTTGTTTCCAGGTAATGAAGAAGAGAAGCGTTTCCAGATGTTAAAGTAGATCTTGCTCTTCTAGGAAATTCTTCTTAGTAAAAATATCCTATCTGAAAGAAGTAAAAATGGACCAGGCAAAGGGAAAGATGGGCTAATACACGTACTCACAACCAGGGCGAGTGCTTTTAGCTAAGTCAGATGCACAAACAAAAGACACGAGGCCTGTGAGATCTGGCAGGGAAGAGTTAAAGGCAATTATTACCACTGTTTAAGAAAATATTTCTCATTGTGGTGAATGTCAGCTCAACCCATGTAACGTTCAGGCTTTGATTTTGCTCTATGCACCACGTCAGAGGAATCGCGTGGGCACAAGGCATGAATCCCTGCAATGAAGGCAATTCTAGTTTTTTATTATACATGACTTTCTTCCTTTAACTAGAGCAACGTTATTCCTCCATGGGACTGACACCAGCCTGATCTGTACCCTGCTCAAGGCAGTGGCAAAGCTGTCGTGCCTGGTGCCATCCTTGCTGAAGCCCTGGGTGGTTTGGCTGTTGACCTCCATGTGAGCGAGGCTGGAAGTATATTATATTACTTCTCTTCTGGTATAAGTGCAAGTGTGTTGCTCCGCAGGGCAGCGCAAACCTGGGTTCGCTGTAACATCAGAGCACGGACGTGACGGTCCCTCGGGCTCTGAGTGTCTGGGTGTGCACTCTGCCACGTGCCTCGGCACGTGCCTGTGGACAAGGGGGGTTCAGAGGAGAGCAGGAAACCTGTAGTGGCCAGAGACAACAAGCCACACGTCGGAGCAGGTGAATCTGCTCGTCAAGCCGGGCGCTTGAGTCTGCTTCCTTCAGGCAGAGGCAGGTCAACACTGAGGATTTTCCCCAGAGCATCACACCCACAGAGCTGGTGTTTTACCACCTCCAGCTAAAATCTGACATTTGCTCAAGCAAATGCTGGCTTTGTGCCCAGCCGCATGCAGTCGGCCGGGGCCAGCCCAGGCCACTTTGGTGCCGTGAGCTTGGGGCTTATTTGAATTTGAGCCATCAGAGATGAGGTGTGGATACCCCGGTGCTGAGGAACAGCTGGGAACCCTGCTCCGATCTCCCACGGGCCCAGGGGATGCCACCCAGACCTCTATGGGCAGGTGCAGCGTGCAAACCTAGCCTTCCCGACAAGATGCCAGGCTCTTCCTGGGCTCCAACAGCTGACTTTCTCACTTAAAATGGGAGGCTGGTTCTGAGGCCCGAAGAGTCACATTGGATGCTTATCTTGCTGGGATCCTATGACCCCAGCTGACTTCCTGCCCTTTGGGCAGGGGGCTGGACTCGATGATCTCCCAAGGTCCCTTCCAGCCCTGATGTCTATGAAATCTATGAAAAATCTGGTGTCTGATGGACTTGTTCTGTAACTGCTGTGCTGCACACTTGCATGCTGGGGTCAGGTGCATTAGCAGCACGGGATGTTTCCTCCCAGCCTGGCGGGCTGCATCTGCTGCCTTTAAATCACCGCTCTGCTAAGGATTCAGACATCTGGCAGGGAAGGACAGCCTTTGTATTCAGGCTTCTGATGGATAGCTGGAAAGATGGCCAGTTTGGTTTGGGGTAGGCATCCCAAAGTGTTTGCTTCACCCATCCCTATTGCAGCACGCTCTGCTCTGCCCCAAATGCAAACCATTTCAGGGGTAGGCAGAGAGAAGCTGGAAAATCAAGCCTGGCGGGGTCATTGGAGCTGAATTGTAAGTGAGGGGGCACAGGACAGGGGTCCTACGCTGCGACGTGCACCGTCAGCTTGCTTTCTACCAAGCTGCTTCATAACAGTTCTTGAGGAAGATGCTCCCTGGACGCGTGCGTGGGAGTGGCGGCAGCGGGGTATTTATGGAAGCCACACACTTGCGTTCATTTTCAGTCTTTCTGGTTATTACAGGCCCATTTTAATAGCCCCTTGGCACAGGTGATTCAACAAGGAAAAATAACCTCTGTCTGCTGCTTGATGGAGAACACCTGCAGCGCCGCTCCGTGCACCTTGTCTTTCTGGCTGGCGCAGCACCATTCATCTTCTCATTAGTGACGGAGGAGAGGGTCTCGCTGACGCCGGTCCCCATCTGGAGTAACTCCATGCACTTCAGTGGATTCACACTGGTAACAGCGAGGCCGGTGCCTGGTCCAGGAACTCAGCCCCCTCCTTCTTCACACTGGATTTAAATATCAGAGCGGCAGTGCCGACAGCGTGCCTCCATTTTGATTTAAATGGCCAAATTAATAAAACTGATGGTGCTTAATCCCTGCTGGAGCCCGGCTGCAGCACACGGCACCGCGCCATTATTCTGAAATATTACCCATGGCGATGACATCGCTAATCATTGCAAACTTTCCCCAGTGATAGTTTACTTTCTATCTTATTTTATTGCCTTTTCAATATGGTCACATACAAAGGAAAGGCTATAAAACCAGCATGCATCAAACCCGGGCCTCCCCCTACCAGACAGCACCAAACCTCAGCCGCTCTCAGAGCAAGGGGTGGGGATCTGCTGGCGATGTGAACTCGGGTCCGGGTAGCATGGATGACTCCAGGATGCTACCCAACCAGCTAGTGCCGGGTGGGCGCTGCACTGCCTTTGCAAGAGCAGCAAGGCTTTATGTGCGTGCAAGGGGAGGGTCCAGGGGTGATGCCATCACTGGCCCCTGTGCTCTTAGGTTCCCTTTGCAAAGTTTTCATCTGCAGTTTTCTGCCACCCCTTAGGGACAGGGCAAACCCCCACCTTAAGATTGCAAAGGGCCTGAATGGCGAGCGATAGGAAACTGAAATAATTTCTAGCCCGCCTGAACCTCAGTTCTGTGCCCTGCGGGCTTCGGATGCCAGAGGCTGATGATGCTTCGCTGCACCCTCCCTCCCTCCCGACAGCAGCCCGGTGATGGGCCAGATGAGCCCAAACGGCACCACCGTGCCCACGTCTGCTAGCCAAGCGCCCGGTCCTGGGGAGGCTGGGCAGGTCGGGTTAGGGTTTCTCTGCTGCAGATGCCTGCAGGGAAGGTCGTGTCTTGCAGACAGGATAATGGGGCAAGGGGAGGCAGATTCTCCCCGTCAAAGCCCTGTACCTCGAGGAGGCCGGGGCTGGAAGTCACCACGCAGGGGCCCGTGCTGTGCTGGGAAGGGCCAGGGCAGAGCCACGCTGGTCGGTGCAGAAGACGATGCTCGCCTTGCACGCCTGCGCTCCCTCGGAGGAGACCCGGAGGACTCGGCGCCCCCAGGACCACCAGCCTGGCACCTCTCATCAGCACGGCATTCAGCAGCGAAGGGAGAAAGAGGAGCAGAGCTCGAGGGGGGAGCCCCCACCGTGAAGCACAAATCAGAGCAGAACAAAGGCGGGAAGAAGTGCTCATCCTAATCAGAGGAGACGCCAGCTCTTCTCAGGCACATTAGCCTTTTAACTGCCTCTCTCTCCAAGTCAGTCCGACTCAATCTGGGCTGTCGCGAGGCTTTAGCACCGGCAGTCACTTCCACTCATGCACCCCGTGCTTCGCGCGGCGCAGCCAGCGATGCTTTTAACAAGGAGGCGAAGGTTTCTCTGTCCTCCCCCCGAGCCCGTGTCAGGGCAATAATCCATGATGTGGGAGAGCGCTAAGTGTTTCAAAATTACTGGCCAAAACACCACCACTCCTGTTCACTTGCAAACCTGCGAAATAATGACTCGGAGGCTTCAGGGAACGCTCGGGCTTGGAGGATATTTACCTCCCGTGACAGCTTTCGGAGGACTACTCAGGCTGGGATCATTTTCTCTTTGACTTCGCTGGCACCAATCTTTTTAAGTGTTTGTTTTCATCCACTGCGAGCTGTCAAACCGGGCACGCGAGCCGCCCCAGGAGCCTCCCTGCTCGTTAGCCCGCGCCTCCACCGGTGCCTGCTACGGCTTCCGCGTGCGGGAGTCCGTACGCACGCAACAGCCTCGGCTTTACGGCTCCAGCCTGCGGGGCCCGTTATGAACCCCGGGTCCTCGGAAACTTTCCAGAGCTTCTTTTTACCGGGGCAGCGGAGCAGGAGGGAAAGGAGGCGGCGTAGGAAATGGGTAGCGTAGCTCAGAGGGTCACCGCGACTGGGGGACCCCCGCTACTTGCCCCTGAGGTCGTGGATGAGCGTGGTCACCCTGCATGGCCACCGCAATGCTGGCTCCCAGTGGGAGCTACCTACCCTGCCCGTCTGGCACATGGGACCAGACCGGGCCCAGCAAAGCCACGGAGCGATGGGCTGGTTTGCAAGGGCCAAGCTCCTCCTTACGTTGCGGGCACACCGGCACCCCTGGCTCTCCAGCCTGGTGCCCAGCACGTGCTGCTCCTGATCCAGCGCCAGGCCCCGGCTGCTGGGAACGTGCTTAACGTATTTCCCTTCCACGCACCTTAATTAAGAGACATGAAAAGCAAAGTCTTCACTGTTTCAGGCCTGGAGGGAAACAGAGAGAACCGCATCCTACCGCTGCTCCGGCTTGTATCTGCTCCATTGTTATCGGCAGCCCCACGGTAATCTTTAATCTTTATACTTTAATTTGTAAGTCAGACAAAGAGATTTTTCATCCTTTCATGTGCTAAATGACACACTCGCTCCCTCCCTCTGGCAGCTCCTTTCTGACTCACTCATTAGGAGCTATTTAAAAAAAGATGTGCTAACAAGGAAAAACGTGCTTTGATCTTTACTTTTATGAGTAAATAAAGCAACTCCCCTTTGGGGTATTTTGAAAGCTTTTTGTCTCTCTTTTCCCCTGCAACATATTGGTGAGCCCCATGCTGGGAGAGCTGCAACTGCTTCTGGGTGAGCGCGCTCCCACGGAGAGACCACGGCACCCAGCGCCACGACCGTGGGCCCCGGGACTCCCCTTCCTTGTGCATTGCTGCTGTGAGCTGCGAGCCTGGTGGCAACGCGCTTGTCTGTAGCTGCTACTTTCCAGGAGAATTTTTGAGTCCCAGGCAGGGGACATTGCTGGGCTGTCTGAGCTCATGCCAGCTCCCCTCTCCTCCTTGCCCATCTCCACCGTGGCCCCCAGTCCAGCCGCTCTGCATAGCCCGCAGGCTCCTGGGCACCCCCGTTCCCATCTTATTGCCTCTGAAGGCAACCTCATGTGAGCGCGGGGGCCGAGTGCTGCGCTCTCAGGAGCATCCTAAAGATTTTTATGCAGGATCAAATGAGAACGGGCCCTTCTTCATTGTGCAAAGACCCAATTGCTCGTCAGCTTCGTTATGCTTGCTCACTCAGTGCAGGACACGACCATGATTGGTGCCGCAGAGCGAGTGAGCCAGGTCCTCATCCCACCCCTGCGTGGGGGGTTTCAGCACGTGGTTGCTTGCTGTCTCCCCTGCCCCGGCTCCTTCAGCTGGAGCTGTGGACACCACCGCGCAGGCAGACAGACAAGCCTACGCCTCCCCTCCCCTGCCCTCGTGCTCCCTTCATTTCCCAGAGTTCAAAACCTTTAAATCAGTGATTTCCCATGCTCCGAACATGCCAGCTCTTAACTTTCACTTGTTTTCTGATTATGGAAAAATAATAAGGCAGTTTTTCAGCTGCAAAGAACTCAGAAAGATCACGACGGGGCAGCGTGGTTTTAACCCCCGGGGTTCCTGTTTGAAACCTCACATTTGCACGTCTCCCTGTGCTAACACGGCCTGGCACCCCTTGGCGCTCTTGCAAGGATCTCCAGGCACCCCAGGGTGCTGCAGAAGCCCGGCTGTCAATCAAAAGCGGTTCGGAGCGTGCATCTTAATGCAACGCTGCCGCGCGGCCCAAGCGCCGCGCCTGGCCTGCCTCCCAGCGCGTGCCCCTCGCGGCCGAGAGCTCCGCCGCAGCAGCCTCGCTCGCACCCCTCCAGCACAGCAGCTGGTTCTCAAGCACGCCTGGTGCTCCTGGGTCTCCGCGGCTCATCCGCACAGGCCCTTCCCCATGCTGCTTGTTTTTCTGCCTGACAGCTGCTCACGGTTGGTTTCTAATTCCTCCCCGTGCCCCTCCTGGTCTCGCTCTGACTCCTCATGCAGCCTTCACGTAGGCTGCCAGGCACGAGCACACTTCCACCGTGCGAGGGCAATTCCGCTGTTGCTTTTGAGGCCACAGCGCAAACTTTTTTGCCTGCGTCTGCAGCCGTAATGCACTCCTGTGTGTTCCCAGCACAGCCGTCAGAGGAGGTTTGAGCGAACCCTAACGAGGCACTTAGACTTCCCAGCGAGTCTGAACTGTCAGGCATGGCTGTGAGTGGTGTTCAGCGCCTGCTGCTTTGCATGTCAGGCGCGCTTGCGTTTGCATGGAGGGTGAAGCGTCTTCCAGGCATCGGTTTGCTCAGGTGCATTCAGTCCGAGCGGCGCGGGACGTGCGCAAGTGTAACCGAGAGCAGGGCACGGCCCAAAAGTTGCACTGTGCTTGCAGCGAAAGGGAGGCAATGGGAAGGTGCCAGCCAGCAGCGGCTAAAGCAGGGAGAGGGCCGCTTCTTCACCCCTATTCTGGAACAGAAAGTTCACCTGACTCGGGGCATCCTCTTGGGCTCGCCGGTAGCGCGTGCGGCCACGTGCTCTGGCCACGGCCACTCTCCTCCTCTCGCTGCCCCCCCAGTTTGTTACTCCTACTTGCCAGGCCCTCATAGGGTTGTAGACAACAAGGGTGGAAGGGACCTCAGGAGGTGACATCTAGTCCAAAGCAGGACCAGCCCCAGCTACATCACCTCAGCCCAGGCTTTGTCTAGCCGGGTCTTCAACACCTCCAAGGATGGAGACGCCACCACCTCTCCAGGGAGCCTGTCCCAGTGCTTCACCACGCTACTACTGAGAGAGTTTTTCCTAATATCCGACCTCATCTTCCCTTGCTGCAGCCTGAGCCCATTGCTCCTTGTCCTGTCATCTGCCGCACTGAGATCAGCCCAGCTCCATCCTCTTTGCAGCCCCCGGCAGGGAGCTGGAGGCTGCTCTTCAATCCCCTCGGTCTTCTCTTCTGCAGACTAAGTCAGCCCACTTCCCTCAGCCTCTCATTTCACCACATTCATTTATAACGTCAGGGGCAGAGACAGCGCCTCCCTTGCATGTCTGTACAGCGCCGTGCACAAGTGGGTTGGATCATACCTGGGGCCTGTCAATAGGCGCAGTCCTGGGTGCTACTGCTGCGGGTTGTTAGGATCCTGCTTTCCCCGGGCACCCTGAGGCCTTTTGCTTTAGTCTGCGCTCTAGGAACCGCGCTCCCCCAGGCACGCCAGTGACAGCAGAGGCAGACGCTCGGCTCCGACCCAGCTGCGGTCCACGACAGCTGGCCATAATGTGAGGGATCCTGCTTCCCCTCTCATCCGCACCCTGCCAGCTCGAGCTTCCCTCCAGCTTTGCAACCTGCTCCGAGCCCTCGCGTGGAAATCTGCAGCTGAGCAGCCTGTGGGCTGATCCGTTTGCCAGTCGAGAAGGGGCCAGGGCTCCCAAAAGATAACGGGGCTGGGGGAGCTTTTTATAAGGGAAGGGAAAGCTGCAGATGGCCCCTGCATGAGCTGACAGGAGGCCGTCCAGGCTGCTGTGGGGAGTCCAAATGAGCCATCTGCAGCTGGCCCCATGGCTGGAGCGCCGTGCAGCGTGCTGCCGTGAGCAAGGCTTGGGTCTGGAGCAGCGCATGCCGGTCGATCGCTGGAAGGCAGAGCTGCTTGCGGCTTTCTTCCCAGCCCAGCAACTGGTGCGGTTTCCCTGTTGCAGGGGGCTGCTGGGCCCAGGGACAATATGTGGAGAGATTTCCAGTGAGCGTCAGCTGGATGTTCTGCTTTGCTAGCCAGAGAAGGAGCAGGCCCTGACCCAGAACACGACTGTCATCATCACCATCGTCATCGTGCATGAGTCCGGAGTCTTTTCCCAGCCTTGACAGGCATGGGGGAGCCCCAACAAAGAGACAACAGGAATGGCCCCTGAATGGGGAGCATGGTCTGGGATAAAATTCACAAGTTTGGGGAAAATCCCCCCGAACTCTGGTCTAATAAATGATGTTCATTGCAAACAGCTCTCCCACCAGACAGACACG
This sequence comes from Crocodylus siamensis, assembly GCF_052110815.1. Classification (NCBI taxonomy): domain Eukaryota; kingdom Metazoa; phylum Chordata; order Crocodylia; family Crocodylidae; genus Crocodylus; species Crocodylus siamensis. The sequence continues at coordinate 744,109 of NC_143401.1, read as the reverse complement.
AGCTGGTTTGGTACGAAGCCACAGCAGACAGGCCGGCAGAGACTCGCAAGGGAAGCAGAGCTGGCCGCCCGTGTCCACGAGGCCAGAAACAGCAGTGGAAGCCTAATGTCTGCACGTGCAGCGCGCTGCATCAGGTTTTCGTCCTCTCCCTTCGTTTGTCCCCGCGTTAATTGGGCTGAGCCAGCCGGCATCCCCTGCAGAAGAGTACGGACGACTGCTCTCCATACTGCACTTGGGCCCCAAGTCCACCCTGCAAGGTCTAGGCACCATCAGAGCCCAGCCCGGGGCTTGCGCTGGCCCAGGGCAGCCCCGGGGCCACCTTTGCACCCCCTACCCCTGAGCACGGGCTCTCTTGCTAAGCCCCCTCCAAGGCCCGATTGCTGCTCCTTGCTCCAGTGGAGGCATTATCTGGGGTAAGGGAGAGGAAACCCAGCTGACCTGGCCCCGGGCCGGAAAGAAACGGGTGGTGCTGAGCTGAAAGGACAGGGCAAGGCTGCTTCCAGGAAGGCTGCGTTTATTGGGTTTCCAGGAGCTGGGGCGGGGAAGAACATCTCTGGGATTAATTGCCAGGATTTGTGAGGACTCAGCAAGCTGCTGGCAGCCCAGGGCCTGGGTCTGCTGTGATATTTTGGTGCGAGGTGACATTTCGGCATCCAGACAGGCTTGTTTCCCCGCCCCTTTTGCTGCTGTGTTGTTTTTTTGGTTGTTGTTTTTTGTTTTTTATCTACTCCTGATGAAAAGAAGTTCTTTTCTGATTGAACTAATTATGCTGATTGAATTTCCTCTCTCTCTCCCTCGCCGAGTGTGAAAGGCTTTCTTAATTTGATGGGGGTAATTGTTATGCACACACTGTCAGATGTTAATGCGATTCCTTGATTGACAGGTAATCAGCACATCAGTTGTACAAAAAGAGTGAATAACTCTGTAATTTTATTTCCCCTGATTCCACCGTGTGGGATGTCAGGAAAATCTAAATTAGCAATCAGGGAAGGCGATGCTGCTCTCTTCCAGGCAGCGCTCGCCGTCCAGTGCAGCTTGCACAGGCTGCAGTTGCCAGCCCCTGCTCTGGCACTGAAGGGGTAGCGCAGCTCTCACTTCTGATCACGCTCGTGGGAGGGCTTTAGAGGCACCCTGGCATGTGTGTGTGCATGTGTGCACGCTCACCGGGGGGTATCCCGTGTGTGCTGAGCATGCGCGCGCATGCAAACCCAGGGCTGGCAGCAAACGCTTTGCTGGGCAACCCCAGGGAGAGGGGAACAGACCTGGTGGTCCGGGAACCCCAGGATCCGTCAAGCGCTGCAAAGGTCAGCCAGCAGCCATAGACCGTCTGCATCCAGAGAGAGAGGCAGGAGGCTGCCCTCCCTGGGCACAAGCAGAGAAGCACGAACAGATGCTGCTGCTTTGGGAAACTTGAAAACAAAAGTAGTTAAATAAGAAGACCTAGCAGTTTAAAGCCCCTGGGTTTCATTAATGGGAGGCTGTACGAAGCTGTGGTGAGGTGAGGATTTCACCGCACAGGCTTCAACCCTCTTCAGGGGAAGGGAGTGCGGGTTCTTAATAGCCGGCTCCAATTTACACAGAGGTGAAGGAGGAAAAGAGCAGGAAGGGGAGAGAGCAAAACCATCTCCAGCTGGAACAAATAAAGGTCACCAGTGACATAATTGCTGCCCTGTGCCGTCTCCCAGGCTTCCCTTCCACAGTAATTAAGCTCAATGGGCAACAGGCCTGAGGTTTTGTTCCTGGTTGCAGTTTAAAAATTAGGGATGGAGAAGCTGAGCCAGAGACTGGAGAAACAGCCCCCTTCCCTTGTGTCCGCCAAAGTCTTCCCCAGTCTGGTAATGATGCACCCCATTTTGCAGCAGCCTGCCGCACCCCAGCTGGGGCTGACTGCAGACGTGCCGGGGACACGGGCTGTGCTCTGCTCTAGGCGTGTGCATCGAATGGGATGACATTTAGTTGGTCTAATAAAAGATACTGCATCTATCCAAAGAATTTTGTCTGCCTATAACACGGCTACAGCCAATAACCCTAATGCACTGGATGGGAAAGTTGCATCTGGGGAGAGGAACCAGCCCAGGGATTTAGAGGTTTAGACTAGAGCTTCCCTGACCTGCTTCCGGGCCTGATGGGAATCTCGCCTTCCTCATTTGCACAGTCCTTTCCCCTTAGGAAGGATCCTGGCTGTATTCAAACCCATGGGTGAATGATACAGTCAAACAGAAAACCCCTTCCTACACCCTCGGGGGACAGGGAAGGGTTCACAGCACCCTCAAGCTCCTCAACTACCTCCCACCCCTCCAAGAGATGCAACATCCAAAGAGAGCCGGTGCCTGGGGCTCCTCTTTAAAGGATATGTGACCTGAGAGGACTGAGTAGCAAAGGCTCAGAGCAGAGTCACTGCAGACAGCCTGGGAAATCCTATGGGCTTGGATGTAATGGTGAAAAAGCAGCCACTGAATGGTTAAAAATTGCTGGCAAAAGGGTGCAAAAATCGGGGTGAATCCACAGAGAATCCTGAACGTGGTCAAACCTAAGGTCTGCCTCAGTGACCGGGAACCAGCTCCACCTCAAATAACCAGCTGTCTTTGGACTATGGGTTATCTCAGGCTCCCCAGAAGGGGCCTGAAACAGCCTAGTCCAGGAAAATAAGACCCTGCACTGACCCAGCTGCTCAGCAACCCCTCAGATACTAACCAGTCAGTCTCACCTCAGTCCTGGGGAAGCTTTTTGAGAGAGTTATCCTGGCGCATGTCCACGAGGGGCCGGGGGGAAGGTCATGCTTAGGGGCAACCAGCACGGGTTCATTAGCAGCAGGTCCTGTCAGACCAACCTGGCGGCCTCTACGACCAGGTCACCAAATCCTTAGATGCAGGGGAAGCAGTGGGCATCGTCTTCCTGGACTCTTGGGAGGCCTTCGACACTGTCTCTCACCCCGTTCTCATTCAGAAACTGGGTCTGCGGTGTCGACCCCCGCACAGTCAGACGTGTCGCCAACTGGCGGGAGGGCCGCACCCAGAGAGCGGTGGTGGACGGGTCATGTTCGCCCTGGAGGGACGTGGGCAGTGGGGCCCCCAGGGCTCGGTCCTCGGCCCGCACTGCTCAACATCTTCATCAGCGACTTGGACAAGGGGGTAACAAGCACCCTGTTCAAATCTGCTGATGTCACTAAGATGTGGGGGGATGTGGGCACGCTAGAAGGGAGCAATAGGCTGCAATCGGACCTAGACAGGTTACAGGGGTGGGCGGATGAGAACAGGATGGGATTCAACACCGACAAGTGCAAGGTGCTGCACCTGGGGAGGAACAACCGGCACCATACCTACAGGCTGGGGAACTCCCTTCTCGTCAGGGCAGAGGCAGGAAAGGATCTGGGGGTCATCATTGACTCCAAAATGAACATGGGCCGGCAGTGTGGGGCCGCGGTCAGGAAGGCCAGCCGCACCTTGTCGTGCATCCACAGATGCATCTCGAGCAGGTCCAGGGAGGTGATCCTCCCCCTCTCTGCGGCACTGGTCAGGCCGCAGCTGGAGTCTGCGTCCAGTTCTGGGCGCCGCACTTCAGAAGGGATGTGGACAGCATCGAGAGGGTCCAGAGGAGGCCACTCGCATGATCAGGGGACAACAGGGCAGGCCCTAGGGGGAGAGGCGACGGGACCTGAACCTGTTCAGCCTCCACAAGAGAAGGCTGAGGGGGATCTAGTGGCCTGTTATAAACTAGTCGGGGGGACCAGCAGGCACTGGGGGAGTCCCTGTTCCCCCGAGCACAGCCAGGAGTGACCAGGAATAGCGGTCACAAGCTGGCAGAGGGGAGATTTAGGCTAGCTATCAGGAGGCGCGACGTCACGGTCAGGGCGGCTAGGGTCTGGAACCAGCTGCCAGGAGAAGTGGTGCTGGCTCCTACCCTGGGGGGCTTTAAGACAAGGCTAGACAATCACCTTGCTGGGGTTGTTTGACCCCAGTACTCTTTCCTGCCATGGCAGGGGGTCGGACTGGATGATCTGCTCAGGTCCCTTCCGACCCGACTAACTATGAAACTATTTCAGTGGGATCGTGTGGGTGGGAGTTGGCAAAGAAGACGACCCGTGGGAGAGCGGAGAGCGGAGGCTCGAGGAGCTCCTCAGCCAGAGGAACTGAGCCCGAAAAGGGAACGTGGAGTGGACGTTCCTTGTAAAATGTGAATCCTGGAGGAAACGAGGTGTCCGCAAGGGGCAGGAGCTGGGGTTGTGGTCCAGAGCGAGGAGGCACGACCTCCAGCTCAGGAGAGGTCTGGAAATCGGCAGGTTCTCCTCATCCTGAGCCAAGTCACACGTGCAATGAACTGCCAAGGGCAGCGGCAGGAGCGGGTAGTAAAAGCAGGTTGAGCAAGACTTCGACCAGGCTCTGAAGGGAAGGAGAAATACTGAGGTCCAGGCTGCTCTTCCAGAGTCCCATGTCGGGGGCAGTAGGTTGGGAAGCAAAAGCCTGCCGTGCTCTGATGGGACTGGGTATTTGACCTAGCGAGTATCAGCCAAAAATTGTAAAGTTGCCAACAGGTCCAAGTAAGACACAGAAAAAGCACAAATGTTCCATTAAGAAATATGTCGAAAATTGTATTTCTGTTGAGATAACTACAAAAACAATGTAGGGTTTTTCTTGTAAAATTGCTACAATCTTTGAGGGTCCAAAACGAGGTCACTTGACAATATTCAGCTGGTCAACGGACCGGCTCACCAGCCCCAAACGGGACCACGCTGCGGGTGGCCAGCGGGAGTGGGCAGAGACCTGTGCCAGGAGGAGAGGGAAATGCATGTGTAGCTGCAGTTTCCATGCTCACGGGCTCCTCTTGCCTTGCGCAGGGGACCGGCGAGTCCGCCCAGCCCAGGCGACTGCAGCAGGGCTCTGCCGACAGGCCTCCCCCTGCACCGGTGCCCGCGCGGCCAGGCCGGACCCAGCCCTGGCTCCTTCCGCAGTGCCATATTTTGACAAAGTAAAATAAACCCGGGCGTGAGCCTTTGAGCTCCTATGGTGCTATATAATGCAAGATTAAGCACTAATTAAAGCCAGTGCTGAAGCGCTTGGCCTGCTCTGCTGTTAGAGACAATGCCAGGACTCTGGAGCGGTGCAGCGCTCCCCGCCCCACATCTCCGTTCCCCCTGCGACGCAGGTCATTTCCAGACGAGCAGAGAAGAGCCTGCATTTGTTTTTTTATGGCCTGAATCAGAGCTTTTCCGCTGATCTGTGCCTCGTGTACTCGGGAATGTTTCGGCATCGATTGAGTACAGAGACATTAAATGGATTGCCTCTAGCCCTCTCATTTGATTCCTCATTGCACACCGGCATACCTGGTGCAGGCTGACTAAGGCTTTGTCTTAGTCCCAGGATCTTCGCTGGCCTCCAGGCTGCCGGTCGGGTGCTGGCCCTCCCGACTGCAGAAAACGCAACCAGCTGACACCTCTAACAAGTCCTTCTTTCCCTGATGGCCTGCATTGCCTGCCCCGCTTGGGCACTGAAAATCTGATGCTAACGCAGTGTCGTGGCCAGGTCCTCACCAGCCCCGTGGTGTCCAAGCAGCAGGACGCAGGGTGGAAGGAGCAGCCCAGCAGCCCCCAGCATTAGCTCCCATGTCTCTTATGTGAGCCCAGGCTGCCCGGCCTCTTCCCCGGCTCCGCCGGGGCAGACCCCTCCGAAGTGGGCCAGCCCTTCTCCAGCCCGGCTCCCACGGCATCGGGGTGCCCTGGGCCAGGTGCCGGAGTCCGAACGGCTCGGGTCCGGGGGACCGGCAGCGAGCTGCGGCTGCTGCGGCCCAAGGAGAAATGTCTGGGAAGGGACTGTAGATGGCAATAGCATCTTGTGCAGGAGGAGTGAAGGCAAGAAGCATGCAAGCACCCGCGCGGGTAGGGCTGGGGCCGGGACTCTCCGGCTTCTGGCCTCTCCCTGTGCTCGGTTCAGGGGTGCGCCCCGGGGTGGAGAGGGATCCCCCTGGTTTGCGCTCAGGCTCTGAGGAGTCCAACCAGCCTGACCCCTCGCCCCTCCACCCAGGGACCGGAGCCCCTGGGCTCCAGACCCAGTGCCGGGCCCTTGTTGTAGCAGGTGCTTGCTCATCCACACTTGATGCCACAGCCCGCAATGGGAACAACCAGGAGAGCAGCCAGTGTTAGCTGCCGGGCTGTCTTGTCCCCCTCGACCTGCACCCCTCCCTGGTGCCTGCCCTGGTTTCATAGTTTCATAGTTTCATAGTAGCTAGAGTCGGAAGGGACCTAGGTAGATCATCTAGTCCGACCCCCTGCCTTGGCAGGAAAGAGCACCGGGGTCAGATGACCCCGGCAAGGTGCTCATCTAACTTCCTTTTAAAAATCCCCAGGCTAGGAGCCTGCACCACTTCCCCTGGAAGCCGGTTCCAGGCCCTAGCCACCCTGACTGTGAAGTAGCGCCTCCTAATATCTGATCTAAACTTACCCTCCGCCAGTTTGTGACCGTTATTCCTGGTCACTCCTGGCAGCGCACGGGGGAACAGGGACTCCCCCAATACCTGCTGATCCCCCCTGACCAGTTTGTAGCAGGCCACAAGGTAAAGCGGCACCGGCTCCTGGCTTGGCTGCATTCATCCCATGCTCATCACAGTCCTACAGAAATACCCACGCAGCAAAGAGCCGCCTCCCCCCTTCCATGATCCCTCGTGCAAAAAAATTAAATACCGCAGGGAAGGGCTGGCACCGGGCAACGAACATTCATTATCCAGTGCACTTACATTACCATGCATTATACAGTGTAATTAAAGCAAGCGGTGATGTTACAACCCAGGCAGGAGTCACACCACGTGGCCCAGACCCCAGCGGTATCCAGGTGCTGCCAAGAGGCGAGACGTGGCCTAGCAGAGAAGCTGCTCCCACGCACTCCCGCGCCAGGCTGAGCTTTGCCTTGTCGCTCGTCTAGTACCAGCCGCTCTCTGCTCGCAGGCAGGGCTGCAATAGGTGCCGGTGGCCCTGGGCCACGCGGTACGCTGCGTCTAGGGCAGGGGTGGGCTTTTCGGGTGGGGGCTTTTGTTTAGGGTGCTTTGCTAATGCACCCTGAAACCATCTCCTTGCTCAGCACCTTGGATCCACTCCCAACATGGGCCCCGAGGAGGGAGAAGACATAAAAAAAAGATGATGAATTGTTTGGCAGTTATCTTTTACAAAGCACTGCTGGAAGCCATCTCTCGCTGCGATCTTCTAATAGTTCTCATCTTAGTGCCCTTTCTGATTTATGTTGTGTGCGATGCCAGGAACGGCTGAGACAAACGACGCTGCGCAGCCGGCCCTTCATCATCTCGTTCCTCCCGTTTCGTTCGGCGTGGCGCGTAAGCGGGGCAGGGCCCAGCCGGCCCCTGGCTTGGGGTCAGTGCCTGGCCCGGCGACTATCGGACCGAGCGGCACTGCTTGCACCAGCGTCACCAGCAGCGCCGGCCTCTGCAAGGGACCCGCCGACTGCCTCGGTGCCTGGGCTGTGTTGCATCCCCGAGGCCTGGCAGCGCAGCCCTGCCTCCCCGCAGCTGCCCTGTGCTTCAGAGGGGGACGTTGCAGTCCCCTCCCTCGGCCCCCATGTCTAGGGCAGTTCTGGGAGCTTTCCTGGGCAGCTGGACATGCCATGTGCGAGACCTTCCTGATTGCCTCCGATTAACAGGGCCCTGGCCGGAGACCGCTAAGTCACAGCCCAGCTCAATGCACCCGCTCAGGCAGGTGCTTCTTCCCCCCACCACAGTGGCTACCTCTATAGAAGTGATGGGAACATCTCCAAAGTGACCTGGGATGGGCTTTTAGCGAGAGGGCAGGAGGGAGATGCGTCCTGCGTCTCCCCCCGGGCTGCTATGGGGCAGATTCTGCCTTTCTGTTACACCGGTGGGTGCCAGCACGAGTCCACTGCCCTTAATGCAGTGCAATGGAGGGCACAACCCGGGTTGCGGTTCTTCCTCCTCTGTCTTTCATGCACACACAGTGTCCAGAGCTTTCTCCTTCCAGTCCCTCCCGCTCTCCTCCCAGCTCCAGTTTATTCTTGGCACGTCTTCAGCTACAGTATTTTTTCAACCCAGAAGTGCTCAGGTCTCATTTCCAACCAGGACCCTCCCTTGCTGGCAGAGGGTGCAACGGGGCAAATGAAAAGCAGGTCATGAGCCACACATCTGTCCTCTCTGTCTGGTTCTCCATGCACTGAGTGATCTCCCAGCGTTTGCAAAAACTGCCAAATTTCCCAGGCCTTGGCACGGCGGGCTGTTCCCCCTGCACAAGGGGCAGGCAGCGCCAGCTGCTCTGGGATGAAGATGAGAGACCCTGAGGGGACAGGCCCGATCCACATGGCCTTGGAGCTATTGCCCTTCAGGGATGGAAGTCGAGTCCAGAGCTGAAACCGCGCGCCCCCGAAGATGGCCGTGGCTGCATTGCCCGTGGGAATCGGGTCTCAGAAGCGCCAGGCCTTGACACCTGCTTTTCTCCCACCTCCTGCTCCTGAAGGGGAACAATTAAAATTCAGCCTCCAGGGAAAAAAGAAATCCTAACATCGTGCAGAGCTGGAGCAAACTGCTAAAGAAAATATTGGATTGAAAAAGCGCCTGGGGAAAACCTCCAGCACCGGGGTGAGAAACAGCAGCAAAATGATCAACCAGAATAAAAAGGAGGAACAGAAACCTGGGGAGGGGAGTGAACCTGAGGGCTGCCGACATCTGCGGGGAGTGAATCGGCATGAAGTCCCACGCTCCGCTGGGAGCGAACTGGCATAATAAAAACCCGGGCGCTGGGGTGACCTTTGAATTGAGCAGCAAACAGGCGGAGAGCAATGCAAACCAGAGAAAAGGCAGAGCCGGGCGTAAGATACTGGAGCCGTTAGATCAGTCCAAGGACCGTGGGGGAAATGCTGAGCTCCTCAGACCAAGCTGACCCCGCACTTGTAGGAGGATGCGGCCCTTCCTCCCCGGTGCCTCGTGCTGACCCCGGCAGCGGTCCTCAGCTGGTCCGAGCGCAGCTCACAGCCGGGCGGTCTGCGAGGAGCCCCTTGCACTGGCACCTTCTCTGGGGTGACGCAGGCACGGCCCAAGCCCCGGCTCCATGCAGAGACAGACGCCTGGCACAGGGGCCCATCCTGGGCCAAGCCTCTCCCTAGTCCGGCACAGCAGGGCATGCATAGCTGGTCACTCACAAGAGGAGCCCTCTGCTCTCCGGACCCCCCGGGGAAGCAGCAGAGATGACCCCTGTGCAGGGCATGGCTGACCTGGGGCACAAGGACCTTGTTAGCAGCATTTTGTTGCTCGGCCGCGGGGCAAACCCGTGTGGAGGTGGAGCGGCAACGGTGCTGGAGAGGGCCAAGCCCTTTCTTCCTATTGCAGCAGCATCACGGCACCCCGATGTGCAGAGAAGGGTCCTTCGGTGTCACCCCGGCGCTGATTCCCTCTCCTCTCCTCTCTCACCCTGCCCTGCCCTCAGCTCGCCCGCACCCCACTCTGAAGGTCGGAGCCCTCCCGGCTCCAGGCTCGCTCGGTGAACGTGGCCGTCTCCCCTTTGCGAGGGGCTCACTGCCGGGCAGGCAGGGGTTCACCAACAGCTCAGGTGGGAATGTCTTGGGGGGAATCGCGCCATCCATCGTCCGTAGGGACGGGGGCATTTGGCTAATGCCACAGGCGGAGAGAGCTGCTGTGGTCCAGGGGAGCAACCAGTGCAGGCACTGGGGCTTTCATTCTGGATGCACAAGACTCGGCTTCAAGCCTCCTCTCTGCCCAGCCAGAGCTGGGGCGTGAACCGCAGCGTCTCCCGTGGCAAGAGCCTCCGCTCACGGTGAGGCTCTCCCGCTCGCCGACTGACCTCTTCCTCTCCGCCGTCTATAACCAAGCTGTCGGCTCGGCCAGGGAGCTGGGGGGGTTAACCCTGCAGCCTGACGTGGTGGGGTTGGGTCGCTCTCATTCTTCGTGAAGGTCCTTGCAATGCCTTGGGCTTGTTCCCCTGTGGAACAGAAAGCACGCTGGGGTCTTGCAACCTTTCATGGGAAGGAAACCCTTCCCCACTGGGTCTAGCTGCCAGCATTGATCTGCGGGGAAGTCTGTACATCTGTCTAATATGTCTCCACCAAGGTCATGCATGTGGCGGTCGCTAAGCGAAGCAGGTGCCAGGCTGCAGGGTGATCAGCGCCGGAGAGAAAGGCAGACCGGTGGCATGACCCAGCTACCGGCTCTACCGACGCGGCTACCTCTGGAGATGAGTGTGAAGTGGCTGCCCATGTGGGAACGGATGTCCTCCCCGTGCCGTCGTGGCTTCACGGAAAGACACTTCTAGAACGGCAGCCCGAGCCGAGCAGGATACTTAGCCAAACATTTGAATAAACCTCATGGCTTTATGTTATGTTGACTTGTTGATATGGTGGTTTGTATCTAATTTTATGCTAATCAATGCATGCTAATCAATTCAGGCGGGCTCTATACAGCTGCTTTGCATTAGCATTGCTAAACTAAGAGTGATTCAGGGCAAAAAAGACTCAAATATTTATTTTTCAACCACATTTGAAATTCAGCAACTGCTAGGAAAATGCCATTAGGAGCTAAAATATAGCGCTAATAAAAAACAGACGAGGACGACGGCACCCAAAACCTTGTAGCAAGGTTCAGCCAGTGCGATCTTTATGTAATGCCTGTTTATTATGTCCCCAGATTGCTGCTTCTCGGGGCAAATCTCAGCCGTACTCTCTGCTAGCATGGCTCCAGGGAAGGGACTTTCATCCCCAAGTGGCAATCATGTCCCCAAGCCACTAAAATAGATAAAGGATGATGGTGATGATGATGAGATGATGATGATGATGATGGGCGATCACTCACGAATGAGTAAGATTGTCTTCCAAGGATCTTAATAGGAGAGGGGAAGGATTTTATAACCCAAAGGGCTGGGCAAATATCCTCTGGCAAGGACAAGGCTCAGCGTAATGGGAAGTACTAAATCCCCCCCAAAAGTTTAGAAGCTTTGTCAAAAAAACAGAAACCCCCCAGAAAAGGGGGAGTTTTCAGCCTCTCCCTCTCCCCTTTTTTCTCTTTCCCCCACTTTTCGTTAATAGTTTTGGGAAGAAATGGCCTGAGTTTGGGAGACATTTTTGATTTCTGAGAGAAAATTTGATATTTTCCATTTTTAAAAAAATGAATTGAGAATGAACTTTCTCTTTCTTTTCTTGGTCAAAATTTTCTAACAAAACGATATTGCCAAGCACTCCAATGACAAGGGTGACCTAGTAGCAGACCCATGCTTGGGTGGTGTTGCCAAATCTTCTGAATCTGATGAGCCTGACTCATAATATTTGCTGTATTCCTTGCAGATCTGGCTCCAGCTGCCTTGTGAATCTCTCAGACACTCAGCTTTGAAGAAGTCGGTTGCTAGCGTCCCTGGCTGAGAAGGAAAACTGGAAAGCAAACCCTAAAAGGCAAAATAAAATGATCCTAAGCTTAACATGTTTAAATATCTCATTATTTCCTGGTTCTTTGGTATCTGGCTCATGATTTGTCCATGGCTTGGAAGGGGGGATATTGCTTTGAGTCTTTTGGCACATTAAACTGCTTTCCCGCTTCCCACCCATGAGCAGGGGAAGCCCTGTCCGTACTGGGGGGAAATACCCTGTAGTCAAGGAGGAGAGTCAAGGGGAAGGTGGAGGAACGGGGCGAGATGCAGACCTGAAATGTGGTAGAGACGAGAGAGAGAAACCAGGGGGTGGCAATGCTCCTGTTTACTGGGGAAGCCCTCAGAAAGCAAGGGTGGGTGGAGGGATGTCAGCCCTGTGCAGGCTCAGATCCCAGATGGTACCAGGAGGATCGAAACCCCGGGAGCCGTGGACCCGCATTAGCCAAGACGGGCCCTGGAGAGACGGCACGAGTGAGGGCAGCCGTGCCTGTCACCGCTGCGGCGCGAGCCCGGCTCCGGCAGACACCGCCGTAATGTGCACTGATGGGGAAGGGCGAGAAGGGACAGGGCATTAACTTTTATTTTGTGTTTTTTACAGCCGGGCTGAGAGTTGTATTTCAAAGCCTTTATTTTATGGCCTCCTCTTGCCTGGGAGGCCAGGAAAGCACTGGCTGCCGGAGAGGGCTTGGCACCGCCAGCTGCTGCTCTCTGCGCCCAGCTAAAACGCCCAGCTCGCGGGGAGAGAAACGGAGGGGCCTGCCCAGCTACAGAGGCATTTGTCTGCACCTCCCGGCGCGCCAAGGGGCAGGAGGTGCCACCCCCCTGGCACACAGACACTGCAGAGGTAGCAACGTGGCACGGACCCTCGGTCATCTCCCCGGCCGCTTCCCTAGCACGCCCAGGCAGGAGAGCCATGCCCCAGCCAGCAAGTCGGTGTGTGCGGGCCCAGCTGGTCCCAAGCTATGAAAAGGCAGGGGATTTCCATCTTCCAGGAGAGGCTGAGGGAAGTGGGCTGATTCAGCCTGCAGAAGAGAAGACCGAGGGGGATTGAACAGCAGCCTTCACCTCCCTGCCGGGGGCTGCAAGGAGGATGGAGCTGGGCTGGTCTCAGTGGGGGCGGATGACAGGACAAGGAGCAATGGCCTCAAGCTGCAGCAAGGGAAGCTGAGGTTGGATATTAGGAAAAACTTTCTCACGAGGAAGGTGGTGAAGCAGCGGGAGAGGTCACCCCAGAGAGCTGGTGGCATCTCCATCCTGGGAGGTTTATAGGACTCGGGCACACAAAGCCTTGGCTGGGATGATGTAGCTGGGGCTGGTCCTGCTTGGAGCAGGGGCTGGACAAGATGAGGTCCCTTCCCACTCTCATTTTCTGAGATTCAATGACACTGCATTGCCACATCCCCTCCTCCCCCAAATTTTTTCACCTGGCCTGACTTTGAATCTGTGATTCTGTCTCTGAGGGTTTTCCCACAAGCCTCCGGTGTTGACTGGGTTGCTCAAATTCTCCGCTGCAGGAGTTCTGTCATTGCCTGACCATTTGAACTTGCCTTTCAAGAAAGAAAAGCAATGCAAACAAAGTGGAACCCAAGTTTCGGGTCCTGGCAGCTGCTGAGAAAAGATGAAATCAGGACCCTGGAAACCACCCGAGGCAAAGTACAACATCCAGTTATTTAGTCTTTAAAACAAATGAATGCATGAGTGACTTCTCCTCTTCTCTTCTGGGCTGAACAAGGCAAAAGCGAAGTATGAACAAGGCTTTTGTGGGGAAGTTGAAAAGTTGGAGGAATTGGCTTCTTCCCAACCCTCCTGTTTGCAGCAGGGGATGGGCCAGATGCTCAGAGGGAGAGGTGAGCTCCCATCATCCACACAGGACTTGTTCTGGACCAAGAGCTTACTCTACATAAGGGCAGCAAACCAAGAGAGGGAGGAAGGAGGATTGTTATTTCCAGGCTGCTGAGGCTGGCCCACATGGCTTGCTTGGCCAAGGTCACAGAGGTCAGTGCCTTGGCGAGAAAACCCCACTATAGGAGCAGCAATAAATCTACCTTGGGATAACTTACTTGTTGTGCGTGCAAAACATCAGCATTAATGTTGCACTGACAGTTCTTCCAGTTTATTATATGCAGATGGACTCTGGAAATGTCATTGTTTTAATTATAGTAAAATGCTAGACAAGACTGGTTATGCAAGTCAATAAATCACTCGACTGCACTGATTAAGCAGGAGTAATATTTTGAATAAGCGACTGTCTCAGGAATGATCATTGCTATATTACATTATCATTCCCCACTACACAATATTGCAAACAGAATTAAATGAAGATGTCAAGTCGCAACAGTGACTAGGCACTAATTAAAACAAAACCAGCCAGGCCCGTTCCTCCCTCTCTCTTGGAAGGTGAGTGTTGTTGGCAAGAGCTGCAGCAAACAAACATGATCCAACCGACAGCTTGGGACAGAAGAGCACCCCCAGAGCCATGGCTCAATGGCTCAGCCTTGTTTGCAGGCTGGGTTGTGCTACTGCAAGGGACTAGTCATTACAGCAAAGTGATTAATGAGAGGAGGATTGGGAGAAATGCTAATGATGAAAAGACAGACCTGTCATTAAATATTTCTCTTCCATGTCTGCAAAGAAGTGGCATGACGTACCCGTGAAGGGGAGGAAATACCTTCCAGTCCATTAGTAACTGAGGAAGGTGCTTGATGATGCCTGCTTGGGATAAGCATCTTTGAATCATTGGGTCTGGACCACCTGCACCCACGAGCCTGAAAAGAAACAGCCGAGGAGGTTCCTGGCTGGCTGCTGTCCATTTTCAGGGGCTCTTGCAAGGCATCCAGAAGATGGTAAGAGTTTCACAGCTGTGCCAGCATTCACACAGGGGAAGGAGGAGGACACAGGTAGTGACAGTTATCAGGCAGTCGGACCGTGATGCCTGGGAAGATCATGGAGCAGGTCATCAAGGACCCTATTTCTAAGCAGCGGGCAGAGAACAAGGTGATCAGACACTGCCAATGTGGACTCATCAAGAGCAAGTCATGCCTGACGCACCTGATTTCCTTCTGTGACAAGGCGACGGGCTCCGTGGATGGGGGCGGGGGGAGCAGTGGGTGTGATATGCCTTGATTTTAGAAAGGCTTTTGACATCGTCTCCCACGACGTTCTCATTAGTAAGATAAAAGAATATAGACTAGATGAAAGTACTGTCAGGTAGATACATAACTGGTTGAATCATCACATTCAGTGAGTAACTTGGTGCCTTATTGGGAAGAGGTATGGAGTGAGGTTCCCGGGGGTTTGGGATTGTCTACCATTTTCATGGATGATTTTGACAATGGGTTTAGGTGTGCACTTAGCAAATTTGCAGATGATACCAAGTTGGTTGGAGTTGCAGATGCTTTGGAGGGTCTGGGACACCGGGAACCTGAATGACCTGGACAGACTGGCGAAATTGCCTGAAAGCAATCAAATGAAACCCAGCAAGGACAAATGCAAAGTCCTGCAAATACAGACAAGGGGATGACTGGTTCAGACGCTGCACCGCAGAAAACAGCTGGGGGGATCGCAGTGGACCATAAGCTGAATAGGAGCGAACAGCATGCTCGTGTTGCAGAAAAAGAAAAGCCAACAGCATACGGGGCTGTAGTGACAGCAGTGTCGCTTGCAAATCAAGGGAAGTGACTCTTCTGCTCTATTCATCAGTGGTGAGGCCTCCTCTAAAGTCCTGTGTCCAGTATTGGGCCTTACACTTACAAACGGGTGTGAATAAATGTGAAGGAGTCCAGCAGAGAGCAACAAGAACGATCAGACGTCTGGGAAACATGACTTGCAAGGAAAAGCTGAAGAAAATGGGACTATTTAATCTGGAGAAGAGAAAACTGAGGGGGGATTTACTAACAGTCTTCAAACACCTGCAGGATAGTTGTACAGAGGATGGAGAGACATTATTCTCTGTGGCCACACAAGACAGGACTAGGAGCATTGGTCTTAAATTGCAATGGAAGAGATTTAGGCTGGGCATTAGGAGGAACTTTCTTACCTGGAGCATGATTATGCATTAGGACAGGCTGCCTGGGCCCAGGGAGGTGGAGGATCTCCTGCTTGGGACATTTTCAAGTGCAGGTTAAAAAGACATGGGTCTGGGATGGTTTCGGTAGGGACCCTCCTGCCCTGGGCGGGGGGCTGGACGAGATGATCTCCCGAAGTCCCTTCCAGCCCTACCATCCTATGACTCTAAAATCACTAGAAAAGCTCATGTGGGATTCAACTGATATTCAGTTAAAAATAGTTATATAATTAATGCCAGTAGGCACCATGTTGCAGAAAGCAGGCCTTGTCAAACAAGCCCAGTTCCAATTTCGGATGGGATCACAAGTTTGGCTGATAAGAGAACTGCAGAGATGTCATATATTTAGACTTTTGACTTAGTGCGGCAGGACATTCCAATTAAAAAATTAGCACCACCCAATTAAGCACATGTTAATTGGATGAAGAACTGGCTTGCTGACAGATCTCAAAAACGCAACTGTCAGTGAGAAAACATCTCTGTTTCCAGTCGGTTCTGCAACACCGGACCCGGTGTCAGTCACCGTTCCCATCCGCGATTGGGAAGTGAAGATAAATTCTCTGCTGGTAACATTGGCAGGCGACAGAAAAGACCGGCGCAGAGATCAAGAGCAGAGCAGAGCGATCTGCGGTGCCGCTCCCTTTACACAGAGGGGGCTCTCGCGAACGCGGTGCAGCTACCCAGGAGCAAGGGCACGGGCGTAGCGGCACAACGGGGCAGCCGAACGGATTTAGCGACGTGAGCACCTGGGTGCGAGATCTCAATGTGCGGCTGCGGCAAAGAGGATGATACCCAGGGGAGGTGTTTGCAGGACTGAGACGCGGCCCCTGCTCCCAGAAAAGGATGCTGGAGAGTCCCAGGAAGGATTCGAGAGCTGGAGCACGAAGACCTCACCGAGCTCGCTCTGCTCTCGGGAAGCAGAGGGGTGACGTGACTCCGGGACGTTGTGCCTTTGCTGGGAGGAGACGCTGGGCGCTGCAGAGGTCGTCCATCGAGTTGAGAAAGGCAGAACCGGCAGCGGTGGCTGGAAGCCAAGGCCAGGCACAGGATTTGGGGGCATGAAGAGCTGGAGAATTTGGGCAGTTGAGGTCCTTCCCGTTTCATCATGTTAAAAATTAGGGCCAAATTTCTCCTTTGACTGCCTACATTTTTTTGATGGATACGCTTTGGCAAAACGCAGCCGAGGCTGTCAGTTCATCAGGTGCACGTTATTGATGGGGTGAACTGTGATGGTCTCCTATAAGCGAACACCGGTCCTTCTGGGTGATTGAATGCTCTCCCCCTTGGTTTTAAACCTATGAATCGCTCACCTGTCCCATGCCTGGAGAAAGTGTTACTCTCTTCTCTTCTCTTCCTTTGCTTCTCTTCTCTTCTCTTCTCTCTTATCTCATCTCACTTTTTAACATGTAATGAATTTCTCTGAAAATAATTCCTGGTGCCTTTAGGAGCCATTTGAGTTTCCTCTATATTTATAGCTCCTTCCTAGGCAATTATTAATGCATGAAGTATCTGATTAGAGCCCCCGAAGAGGAAGAAGACAGCGGTCTCTCAGGAGAGAGAATGCACTTGCCTTCAAAGGAGAGAAAAGCCCATATTAAAACCACTTACTACAGGAACGGTAACGATGTTTCCTGCTCTGTTACCAGCCAGGAGACCAGAGGGCTTTATGTAAGTGGAAATGTTTTCTGGTGAATGGTTTGCCGTTTTTCTAGCAACCTGCAGGAAGTGCTGGGAGCTCTTGGAGGGTCCCGTGATGGAGCCGCTGGCTTCTTCAGGCTCTAAAGGTTTATGACGACTGGGCTCAGAGTTCACCGGCGTGTTTCTGCTTTGCAAAATCTGCAGAATCAAGCCAACGTGGGCTTAACGGCACCGGTCCCCTGTCAACAAACCCCAGTGACCGTCCTCCGGTTGCGTCCTGGGTCTTTATGCTCCCCTGAGGCAGGAAGGCCACGGGTTTTGTGGACAGGGGGATGCACTCTGTAAAACGTGCTCTGCAGTGGCACGGCCCACGCCGAACACCGCCACACGTGCCAGAGGGCCCAGTGGGTGACACGGCCAGCCGGAGAGACCAGTTTGTGCTCCCATCCTGCCAGCCCCTGCCGCGCAGCCGGCTTCCCTGCTTGGACGCTGGGGTGGGTAGCGGCAGGTGGATCTGGCTGATTAGACCGACAGACAGGACTCTCCCAAGTCCCTCTTTTCTGGACCGCAAAGGGCAACCAGTTTGGAGAACCGTGTTGCTGGAGGGTCCCGGTTGCACCCTCTTTCCGCACGGTCTGCCGAGCCCTCCGTGCGCCTGGCTGGCATGAAAGGCCTCTCATTTCTCTCTCCGCTCCCTGGCAGGCGTGGCGGCATTTGGCGTGGGCCGTGGCACCGCAGAGCACATGCTGCAAGCGCCAAACCTCTCTGGCGACCTTAGAGACCCGATCCTGGGGGCATCGTGCATGCGAGCAGGGCGAAGGGCTGAGCAGCGGGATGCTGCGGAGTAGCCTGGGGCAGAAAACGCTGCGTGGACAAACGCCCCTTCACGAGTCTCTGCTTCCCCAGCCCTGCAATAACAAAGGGCCACGATGATTTCCTCTGCTCGCTGCCAGCATTTCATTTAACATGTGCTTGTGTGCTGCAGGCGGACGTCTCAGGGTAATGCACTCTCAGAAATGGGCTTTGTCATCATCTGTACTAAATTAATTTTTTAGCAGTCGCCAGCAGATGTAGTGTTGAAAGGCGGGAGATCGTTCTAAAGAGTTTTTAGCTCTTTGGGATGTTCCTTTTATTCATTTTTCATTACTCCAGGTTTTCTGAGGGTTTTTTTGTGACTCTTAACTAACACGTGCAACAGTTGGAGGGCTCCTCACAGGTTTGGTTATCGCTTCTGCTTTCTCTTCCCGGCTCCTGTTCCTTTATCGCGGTGGGGTCAGCACCCTGTCTGAGAACTTTTTGCTCAGCTCAGAAGAGGCTGTCCCAGCAGAAGGAAGTTTGCTATTTATCCTTCTTGCCTTCATCTTCCTTCTTGAGCTGCGTGCATGGACGCGTGGCTGCGTTTGAACAGTCTCAGATCATCATCCATTGCTTCTGCACCCAGTCTGGAGCAGGAAGGCAGCAATCCCACTCATGAGAGCTGAGCGCTCCTGCCTGTCTGGCTAGATAACATTGATGATTATTACATGAAAAGGTTGTCAAGAATAATTTGCCAACAAGTTTGCCCTCTCATGAAAACCCGCTCTGAAATGATCCCAGCTCTGCACCAGACGTGGCGACAGCCCAGGGCTTAGCGAGGAAATGAGTGGGTACCGCAAGCTGGAAGAAGGGAACACGAGTTTTGCAGCAATTGTTGCCATGCCTGGATGTTGTTTCCATCTCGCCGGCTTCCAGCTGGACCTGGTTTCTGTTTGTTGGACTTGTTACTGGGAATGCTGTTTTTTGAAAATTGTATGTTTTCAAAATGTTGATGTTTCCTCTTTCCCTTTTCTTTTCTTCCCTTTTGGGGAGGAGGATGTGCAGGAAGGTATATATTTCTGTCCTCCACACTTACTACTGAGAATGATGCATTTTGTCCTGGCCGAACTGCCTCCAGCCCCGTGACAGCTCTGCTTTCCCCATTTAAAGACCTGCACAATAGACAGCACCAGTTTTGCCCCTGGGATGGTTCTGCAGCCGCTGCTGGGGCAGGGAGAGGAGATAATGAAATGTAACTGCTCACATAATTCATCTGCAATTCAGGCAATTCCTAGCACTGGAGGCTTGCCACCGGGTTACCCATGTACATAGCAACAAGGGAGAGTATCAAAGAATATCTTTATTTTTATTGCCAATGTGAGGGTACATGTGTAAGAGTAAATAAAATATAAGTCCATAAAAGATTCATCGACTTAATGCGGAAGACAAAGCAGACAGCGACAGGGTGCCAGAGGGCGAGGGCGAAGGAAGTCGCCGCGTCTATGCAGCAAGGACGCGGCATTTCGGAAATCACCGGCTGAGGCACCGCCTGCGATGCTGGCTCCGGAGGCCAGGCTGGCTCGAGACTCTGCCGGCGTGAGATGCTGCAGCTCTAAAAGTCTAAGTGGCATATTCAATAATTCACAGGAAGCCGAGGCAGCGAGTGGCGTCCCTCGGTTGGTCTTTCAGGAAAGGATACAGTTCGTAAAAGCATTTATAGCCCTGTGGAAAAGGCAGCACTGCAACGGCGGCTGCGAAATAAATAAACGGAGGCTTGTCCCCATCTTATTGTGGTCGGACACATTACTGAGCTTTCTGCAAGCCTGTGCTGCCTGTGGGGAGCCGGCCGTAAACAGGAGTCTGTTCCGCTGTTTGTTATCTGCATCCAAACCCCAAACCGTTTGAAGGGACTTTCATTCTTGCTGTCCATTGTGTTGCTTCTGTCGTTAATAGATCTGTGCTTGTGTTCCCATGCTGTCCTCTTAATTGCCTGTTCTGGGCAGACTTCCTGAGCAGGTTAATCTTCTCAGGAAAAGCACTTTTCTCACCCATGTGCACCGATGTGCCCTTCCCATGTGTTGGCAGAGCACGAGGCCGCAGTGGGCAGGGACAGTTTGGTGGCTCTTATTAATTGCTATGACACATCAGATCGAGGCCCCTTTGAGCTCAGCGTGGGGCTCGTGCAGCTCAAGACTGTCCCTGCCCCTCTCGGTGGAAGAAGGGTTGATAATTATTTTTAGGATCTGAGTGTGATCCATGCCGAAGGGAACTTAAAGCAAGGAGGGGAGAGGCTGCTTCCCATCACGGCTTTCTGGGTGGGCTGGCGAAGGGCCTGGGAAATGGGCTTCACCGCTCCTAGGCCAGGACATCTGGAGACAGAGTGAGTCTGAAAGCATTGTGAAGCATGGTCTGGAGCATTGTGGAGGTTCAGGGCACGCTCCTTTGCTCACACTCACAGCAGGAGCCAGGGGCATTTGAGACAGCTTGACACAGACCTCCCCAGACCTTTCCCCCCATTGGATATTAATGCCCCACGGTGCAGGAGGTGCAGCCAGAAAAACCTCCCCGGGGGTTCGACTCCCTGCCAGGGCCATGTGTGCGACCCCCATAAACAAGGAGAACAGGGCGGTGGGGCTCTCGAGGGTGGTGGATGTGCATCAGAAGGCAGGCAGGGGCCATGGACCCTGGGGGAGCAGGCCGGCAGGGTGGCAAAAATGAGAGTAGGCACTAATCCAGTCGTGACTCTGCCTTTCTCTACCCAACCTAGTGTGACAGCCCAGAGCTGCGCATTCATCGTCCCTGGCTAACCTCTGGGGAAACTGAGGAAGAGTGAGGGCTCCCCGCCCTGAACCTGAGGTCCTGGAGCATCGCGCCTCTGCCCCCGAGGCCTGCGGGTCTCCCCCTTATGCCCCACCAACCTTTTTGTCAAAAACCCTGGTCCCACCATGATAAAAACAAACCCCACTTTTCCCGAGAAGTATATTTTTACATTGACATGCATTTTAGCATTATATTAATCACTGATGGAAAATTTCAACTGAGTTGAAGTCCCGACTCCACAACCTTCGCATCCCGCTGATTGAGAAACACTGCCCCAGGGGCCGAGGCTGCACCCCGGGGCTTCCCGGGGCTGCGGAGGGTATTGCAGGGCGCAGCGCGGGGTTGGGCTCCGTGCACAGGGTTGCACGCGGGCGCAGACGGTCCCGTGGCCTCTCCTGTCTTTGGAGAGACGCCGCTACGCTACAGGACTGGGGCTGGGAGGGAGGCGCTCCCCTTGCCCGCTCTGGGGGGGATTTGGCACGGCTGGCTCCTCCGTTGGGGCTGGCCCTGTGAATGCCAATGACTAAGGGCACAGAGGCATGCGGCAAAGCTCTTACTGAGGCCGGCCCGAGCTGACTCTGGACCCCGTAGCGCCCGCCAGAGTAACAGCTGGTGAGGGGGCAGCCCCCCATGCTCTCCGCACGGTGCCAGATGAGACAGCGAACGCGTTGGGCTGTCACTTCAGATTGCGATAAAGGCGAGGCCTTGGAACAAGCTGCATGAAAACAAAATAATTTTCCTGGAGTCACATTATATGAATAATGAGTAATTTATTACATGTCAACACAGGAGCTTAAACGTGTGCTTGCTCCCTCTCTCTCTCTGGTTATTCATCCCTCTCCCCCTTTCCCTCTGTCTGCTCTCCTCCTACACAAGCACACGCTCCCCCCCTCTCCTGCTACACAGCTCTTCAACAGTTAAAATACAGATATTGCCTTCCTGCTCAGTGAACCAAGGGATAGCATTGCAGTTAATGGTAATTTGAACATGTTTGGTCAACTAGAAATACATAACTAGATTGAAACATGAAAATGCCCTACACATTTATACAACTGATGTATTTGGACTCATTCAGCTGTTAACTTCATTGCAAGAAGGGATGGTAGAAATAATTTGCAACAACCCTCACATTTGTTTATTGAACCTTTGCAAATAAGAATATTATATCAACTGTATGTCTCCGTCTGCCTTGCACCCACCCAGAATATTTTTTGTCTGATTCTAGTCAGCTACAACATTCAGGGTCAGATATAAGAGTTGCTCAGCTATAAATGGTCAAGAACCCATTTGACCTTGCTGGGTAACGGGGCGTGAAAGCTCTCTGTTTGCAGATCCAGTTGGTTAGATTCAGATTTTCCTCCTCTCTCGAGTTGTCTTAATCTTGCACAGCGATTGGGGAGGCCCAGTGACCTCCAGACCCTTTGCTTCCATCATTGAGAGCTGACCCTGATGTCATGTGTCTTGGCAAATTAGGAAGCCTCGTGTTAGCCTGCAGACCGCAGCGTCTAGTCCAACCCCCTGGATGTGACCTCCCGAGGTCTCTTCCAACCCCAATTTTCTCCGAGTCTATGATGTGCTGCCTCTCCTCACCTGGCGCTACCAAAAAAGGCACAGTGCACACAAAAACACCCGAGATACAGGCCACGCATGCTCATGCCTCAGCTGTGGGCAAAGGAGGCTGGAATGGATGTGGAGGTGAACTCTCCATGGGTGAGATGCAGAGGCTGAAGACTGCTTGAATCGGCACGATTATTCCAGCCTTCTGCCCCATCCCAGCCCCTCCACCTGCTGTGCTGTGCCTGATGCCTGCCCTGCGTGCCCCGAAACAGGGAGGCTCAGATCTGTGCCTGGAGACCCAAACCACGACAGGAACTTCATAATTACATGCATTCCCCTTCTCTATAAGTCCCCCCTTGTATTTGTGTCTGCAGATGAGGTGGCTGATGTCTCTGCTGAAACAAGGGACGTTGCGCGTATGTGCATGACTTTGAGAGAGGACCTGGGATTTTTTGGCATCCTGGGCAGCATTTGGATATCACCCGAAGGCAAGAAGACACCCAGATTCCCCCACTGATGAGTGTGACATGAGAACGCAAACCAAATAGAAGTAGCTGCACTTTGCCATTTTCCTCCAGGAATTTGATTTCTCTCAGTGAAAACTCCTATTTGTTTTGCGGCGAGTTTGGACAGAGTGTCCAGCATTTCCAGACTGCTTTTCTCCCCCCTAAAATATATATATATATTTTCATGTACTATTATTAGAAACATTTGTTCTGGAGATACTATTTCCTCCCTTTAGAACTTTATTAAGGTGCAAGTCACATAATAAATAACATTTGATAGATGATCCAGCGGCTTAAACAATCATTTCTCCTGGACCGTGGTTAAAAGCAGCCGACCGGCCATATTTCAGCATGCTGCGCGGGGTTCCTACCTAGGCTTCGAATTAGATTGCTCTCCTGTTTGAGAGCCGGAAGCCCAATGACTCTCCAGTAAATACTCCAGTTTCTCTTATTTACACATCACTGTTTTGTCTTCCTGCCTTGTTAAAGGGGGTAATTTATGTTATGTGTGTCCATTTATCAGCCATTATTTCCTTAATGGAAAAGGAGATCAAGCACGTTCTCTATTTAAAGCTTCCAAAACAGGCCTGATTAATACACCCAATTGATTGTTCAGCTGTTTCACTTGATACTATAAGAAAAAAACCCCAGTAAACCCTAATTGGGCAAATAGAAACTAAAATACTGGGTTATTTCTACACTGTGCTAATGAACATCTTCGGTGTAGAACGTGTTTTGTTTCTACAGTAAAAGGCGGGGAGCGCTGAAACCAGCCCTGGCTGCCGTGCAGAAGAGCAGCGCTAGGGCGGGTGAACGGCGGGTTTAGGAAAAGTGGTAGAAACTCCTCTCAGGCTCCAGGCTCACTGCAAGGATCTCTTTCCATCTGACTTCCAGAGGCTTTTTTTGTGATATGCTTTATTGGACCAACTGCATCGCTGAGGGAGGAGTCTGACATGCTAAAGGGATGCTCTTGCCTCAGGCAGGGGCTGGACAGGATGGCTGCTGGAGGGCCCTCCCAGCCCCACTTCTCCACTGACACGGTCAGTCTAAGCGATGCTCCTTGCTGCAAGGGCTCATCTCTCCAGTGATCTAGAGCGGTGGTTTCCAACCCGCGGTCCGTGGAGCCCCGGGGGTCTGAAGGCTACATCTACGGGGTCCACAAAAGATGACTGTGATCAATGAAACCCCACTTACAATTCAAAGGGGTCTGCACCTCCATTCAAATTTTTTTATGGGTCTGCAAATGAAAAAAGGTTGAAAGCCGCTGCTCTAGAGCGGCCTAGAACATTTAGGCTGATCTTATGGTTACTGGATCAGGCGAGTCATTGGATGAATTATCCTAGGAGCTGGGGTGCTGGAAACAGAGGCCACATTTGCAATGTACATCCGCACGGCAAATCAAGCTGGCTGGTTCCTTCACCCCAGCAATTCCCCCATCCTGAGGTGAGGAAGCATATGCAGGTTCCCAGCACTCAGGGCTCTCTCCTTTTTGTCAGGCACACAAGAAAGATGGGGACCATCTCTGCCGACCCCCCGGGCATGTTCAGTGGAACGAACCCCAGAGCTAAATACATCGACTGCGACAGCTTGCGCTCCAGAAGCCAGGCTCTGCAGGGGGGAGTAGTAACAGCTCGCGTCCTGTGCACAGCCTGGCACAGCGGGGCAACTGGTAACGGGCTCTTGCATGTGCAGCACACTCTTTCCACACTCAGCGAGGGTGCAAGCATGCATCCAGCAACCGAGCCCCCCAAAATCCTGTCCAAAAGCAGCAGGGAGAGACACAGGGCACCAGGCAGGGTGTTAAGAGGAACCCACCTGCCCCACAGTGGTGACGGGGACCCGCGATGAGGCCTGGGCTCTGCTTTATTTGGCTACGGACTGGCTGTTTCAGAAGCAAATACACTTCTTTAGCAAACAGCCCATTTAGCTCCAGGTTAGAAACTCATCTCTGGACTCATGGGCAGTGGAGACCACTAATGTGCACTGGGGTTTGGACTTTACACGAGATCCACGCATGAGTCACAGCTCCCCCCGTGACTACGGAGACCTTTCTTGGCCAGTTTCATCCTCGTTTGATGAGGAACTTACATAATGAATCTTTAATGCCGACGCACTCAGTACCTAGCACGCCTTAAACTTAAATAACCGATTCCATTAAAAGGGCATTAGCGCTGCACTCTCGTAATTAATCTTCTCCGGAGAACTAATAGTTCAAAAGACTTGCATGGAGCAAGGACATTTTACATCACAAAGCTCATTTATCCTAATTGATTAATTTAAAATAATCTCTAGAGCGGGCCTTTGCAGCGCAGAACCTTTTCACCCCGCACACGGGAAAAATAAACAGCTATCTTAACTACTAACTAAACCACATTACGGGCCCGCGAGGGGTAAATCAGGAACGTAACGCAGATAGTCAGAGAAAGCTTTCAGTGACTGTTAGCGGCCCCAGTACACACCGTGTACCCAGCCTGTCAACACAGCCACTTCATGCCATTAGCCACCCTTTTTTTCTCCTTTCCCCCGCACGCCTACAGCATTTCAAACCGAGCGCGCTTCTCGACTGCCAGTGGCTGCCACCCCTGCCTGCTTGCAAGGCGTGCTCTGGGCTGGCAGGACCGGGGCTGGGGGCCGCGCTCTGTGCCCCGGGGCACGCCGCGTGCGGTGGGGATCTCTAGCACGGGCTGACCTGGCTGTGCCGCTTTCCCAGACAGCGCCGTCCCGCTGTCCGCTCCCGCCGGCCTGAGCACTGCTTGTGGGGTAAGCTCTCTGCGTCCTCTGTGCATGGGCACTTTGTTGGGAGATGGTTTCCCCCGGGGCGCTCGCTGGCTGCGGGGACTGCACTGGCTGCCTTTGGTCTGTACGCAGCAGTGCGGCCCGCGCCGGGTACAGGCCTCAGCCAGTTTGGCACCGTCGTGCTCCCACCGCCTTTGTGGCGAGGGGAGCCGAACTGGAGAAAGAGGAACTGAGTGTGGGCAAAGTGTGAGGGGCGCTTGGTCTTGGCTTAGGCAAAGGCAGGGCTTTCTGAGTTGGACACGGGTCTTCCTTGCGCTCGGCGCAGATTTCTTTCTCGCCTGCAGCATCTGCGAGATGCTCCTGTGAGCCCCGTTCGCTTCACCGGCTGGACGTGTCTGAGGACTCGGAAGCAGTCCAGGTGCCGTCTGTCCTGCTGCGTCTCTTTTGGGCACCTTAAATAGGGGGAAACAGGGACCGATGCAAATGCACCCAGCAACGGGCCCGGCAGAGGGAGTGTAAGGAACTCCTTGCCGCAAGATGTCATCCACGCCGGCGGGGCACTGGGTGGCACCGGGCAGCTGAATGGACAACTGGAGCATCCAGAGCTGCAATCCAGTATCCCCCGCCCCAGCACAGGTTGGCAATCCCCCACTGTGTCCCAGCCCTGCCCTCCCTAGCTGCTCTGGCGCCCCGTCCGCGCTCACCGTGCCGGGATTTCACCAAGCGACCATGACGGGTCGCGAATGCCACCGAAACCCCCAATCCCACAGCCCTGGTCCCCCCCAGCTGCCGGGCAATGCTCGGGTTAGCGGCTGATGTCATCCCGCTGCTCATTTCCTGGGCTTGCTGGAGAACACTTTTATCAAGAGCCCAGCGCTCAGTGTAGCTGATTTCATCCATTACTTTTCGGACCATGATTCTGATCCCAATGCTGCTTCACTGGATCAGTAAATAGAAAATGCTCTCAGAGAAAATGGCATTTTTAAAATATATATATAACTGGCAAACTGCTATTGCAGCTGATGGAGGAAACCACCCAGAGAGAGAGGTATAGCACATACGATACATAACTAACCAGAAGTATCATCTGCTAAATTGAAAGCCATAATATTTGCTGTTAAAACTAAATATTAACTGGTTATTTCGTTGCAATAACACTCTTGGGGCTGCTTACTTAGCTGGATGCTGCCATCGCATTAAAGTAAGTTGATTAAATTTTTACAGTCAGAATTAAGAAATAGAAAGTTTTATTAAAAAGTAGTGCCACAGGAAGAAGAGAGGGTACACAGCAGAGCCCCAGACAACTCCTGATGGCTCACGAGAGCCCCGGTTACTTATTTCGGATGAATCAGCCCCGGTCGCAGAAACGATTAGACTGGCCAGGGTTGTGCCTCTCGAGCTGCCAAGTGAAACAACAGGCCAGAAGAGCAGCGCAGATGACAGCGCGCAGACTTGCGCCCGGCTGCAATGCTCTCAGCTGGCACATTGTCGAAATGGGAAAGATCTGCCGTTTGGCTGCTGAACAAAGCAGTTGGTGCAGGGCCCGAGTTTCATTTCAATTTCGCTTTAATCTACCTAGTCTTCTCTCCCTTTTGGATACAGAGCTTTTGATGCTGCAGGCTGTTTTACCTAACGCACAAAGGTGTTTTTTCTCCCACCGCCTCCGAGAGAGGGTGAGAACCTGCATCTGCTTTCGGGTTTCTGAGCTTTCTCTTCCTTTTCTTTTTTGTGCATCTATCGGGAACCGCTCCCCAGCGGGATGCGGCAGATCTCATCTGGGTGGATCCCAAATGGGACTGCAGGGTCCTTCAGGGGTGGCTCGGTGTCTGGGGCATCACCAGCCCGAGGGGCAAGCTTCAACCTCATCCCCCTCTGCTCAGACCCTGCACGCCTGGGACCCAGGCGCGCCACGCGGTGCCCGGTAGCCAGGGATGCCTCCATGTCTCCTGTGGGAGGTGGGTCATCTGAGCCCTTTGAATGAAGGGGGGTTGGACCTGATGATCTGTTTAGGTCCCTTCCGACCCTAAGTACTACGTACTGTGAAAGCAGACACCTTTCATAGATTTCATAGATTTCATAGACATTAGGGCTGGAAGGGACCGCGGGAGATCATCGAGTCCAGCCCCCTGCCCAAAGGGCAGGAGGTCAGCTGGGGTCATAGGATCCCAGCAAGATAAGCATCCAGTTTACTCTTGAGCTGCTGAGCCCTCATCAGTCACTAGCGCTGGACACCATCCCCTTCGGCCCTTTCTCCCAGTGCCAACCTGTCCTCTCCAGCCCACTGCCTGCCTCGCCGTTCCTGGATTCGTCTTGGCCTGACTCTTCCTTTTACCTGCTCACAGCCTGTCTGTATCCTTCTTTCTTCCCCAGAAAGGCACGTTCGCTTTAAACTGACTCAGAGTTTGCATCTTGGAGAATTTTTCCCTGGAAATTATTCAGTTCCAAGAGTTTCAGCCCAGTCTCTCTCTGTAAACTGGCCTTGCTCCAAAATACAGGCAGCAAAATGTGTTCTTGTGAGAGGTTTTTCCTTTTCCAGCAATGTAAGGAACGGGAGCCGTTCTGCCGTACTTCCAGGGCGGTCGCCTGCCTTTGGAAGCTCAAATGCCTGAGCTTGGCCCCCACCACGGAAAGGATGTGGAGACGTTGGAGAGAGTCCAGTGGAGGGCAATGAAACTGGTTGTGGGGCTGGGGGACATGACATGAGAGGAGAGGCTGAGGGAACTGGGCTGATTGAGTCTGCAGAAGAGAAGACCGAGGGGGATTGAACAGCAGCCTTCACCTCCCTGCAGGGGGGTTGCAAAAAGGATGGAGCTGGACCGGTTTCTGTGGGGGCAGATGATAGGACAACGAGTAATGGGCACAAGCTGCAGCAAGGGAAGTTGAGGTTGGCTATTAGGGAAAACTTTTTCACTGGCAGGGTGGAACAGGCTCCGAAGAGCGGTGGCAGAGTCTCCATCCTTGGAGGTTTTTAAAGCCCAGCTAGACAAAGCCTTGGCTGGGATGATGGAGTTGGGGCTGGACCGGGACATGTCAAGACTGAGGTGCGTTAGCAAACGTCTCTGAGAGGCAGCGCAGTTTGCAAAGAAAGCCCAGGGGGTGCAGCTTTCTCTTCTTCTCTCCCATAATTAAAAGGACTTGTCTATAAAGCAGGATTGTCCCAGAACTCCTCAATGCTGCCTCCTCCATGGCAAGCACGCCTCCTTTATAATACTGCCGGCAGGAATGGACAGTCCTTACCAGCTTGCCTCAAATGCTACATAATGATTTTCTGTTATTTAATTCTGCAAGAGGTTTGATCACTTCCCATAAGTCAGGGTTTATTTGCTTTCTCTTGAATGTCACAAATAATTCTTGTGGAAATGTTTATTTGCCTAATGCAACTTTTAGTGTCCGGGTTATTTATTCCTTCTATTTGTCAGCTAAAAAGAAAGGTACCTTTAGCCTCAAGCCTGATTACTTAAAGTAATACAGTAGCTCAGGCTCTTTCATCTTCCCAGTGTGACTGAAATGCATTTGCTGCCTCAGAGCTTATCACAAAAAAAAAATCTAATTTTAAAAAGTACACTACACTTTAATACACTTCCCATGCACGGAAATAATCTGCAAGTTAAAACCTGACCAGAAACAGTTATTTTGTTAACCGTGAGGATTAACCAATAGGAATAGAGGGAAAGATGGGATGGGAGGGATGGCGATCTCGTTTTCTTGTGATTGTCGGGAAGACAACAGTACAAAGAGGTCCCACAGGTTAGACGTGACCCGTGCACGGGAGTCTCTGCCTCAGATATCCGACAGTTTGAATGGATGAGACAGGCTATAGGGGAGAGGAAGGAAAGGGCGAGCACCCCATTTCAGTGCTGGAGGCCTGAGCGCACACGGACCCTCTGCCGCGGAGCCAGGAACAGACCCCAGATCTCCTGGGTCTCCAGCCAAGACCACGGCCTCGTTGCAACCAGTGCTGTGCAGGCCCTGCTGCTGTCGTCCTGCTTGGGGAGAGGGGGAAATGGGGAGGATGGGGGTCAAGATGGGGATTTTCATGAACTCGCACCGGATGGAGATGCTGTCCTATCCAGTAATAATGTAAATGAATCATAATAGTTAAGGACAACAGTCTGCTTGTGCTTATGCCAAAACCAAGTGAATGCCAGTGCGAATCTGTGGCTGCTTTGCAGGACCAAGGGGCAGAGGGCTGAGCCTCAGCAGGCCGGGTTCAGTGGGACGGTAAGGGTTTCCCACCACTGAAGAGCTGGCCCCGGGGGTCTCCACTGGCGAGGCTGGCTGGGAGAGCGAGGGGCATGGGGGTGCGACGCCGGTGCTCTGTGCTGCGCCCCGGGAGCAACCCGCTCCAGCAGAAGTGGCCCGGTCGGACCCCATCCCTGGCCCTGCTCCAGCATAGTGCCTTGCTGTTCGGGACCACCCAGGGACGCCAGTGGGGTTTCAACCCACGCGCCAGTACTTGCACAAGGGGAGGAGCCACTGCAGGACCTGGGGTAACAGCCGGTGCGGGGGAACTGTGCTGGGTGCGGGGAGGGGTTTACTAGTGTGGATGCATTTCTGTCGGTAGGTAGGTGGTGCTCCTTCCTGCACAGGAAGAACTGCACAGGCATAAAGCACTTTTATCCCAGGAAAGTGGTGTCCACACTAGTAGGGGCTCAGCTGCAGTAAGGGTCCTGGCACTGGCATCACTGTAGTGCGGGCAAGGGCTAAGGGGGGTAGGGGCAGATCCGAACCCAGGCCCCCCTGCGCTGCCGAGAGCTCCAGTCTCAGCGGCGATGTGTGTGCCCTGAGCGCATTGCCAGCACCGCACCCCCTTTGCAGCATCCTGGGTCCACCGCTGCTCTCGGGGACGGGTGTGAGCTGCGGCTGGGTGATGGCAGACGTAGCTCTGGAGCTGACCAACAGCTTTAACACTGGATGCCTCTTGGTCTAAATCAGGGTAGAGACCGGCCTTGCTTTGCAGAGGCCTGGCACCCCCATCCAATGCCCCCACGCAGCTGCCGGACTGCCCGTGCCACCCCGACGACCCCAGTCACAAAAGGGTCCTTCCCCCTCCCCTTCCTGCCGTCTCCTTCAGCTCCAGATGATTTGATTTCAAAGTTCAGGTTCTGTGTGGAAACCAAGTGCCGGAGCTGGAGCCCTGAGAGGTCTGACAATGTGACTTCACTGCAAATCACTGTCCCCGCACCTCGCGTGATGGGAGAAAATTACAATCTGACAGTCCAATAAATTTGCCCAGCTAATCAGTCGCTGATACACAGATGTCAGTAAAAACAAAAAACCCTTGCAAGGAGAAATGACTGAATGTCAAAAATAATACTTTGCCCCCCAGACTTTCTGCTTCCACTGACAATGAATCATCCATTGGCATTAAACAGCTGCGGCTTTGTTATTAACAATCAATACTGTTAAAACACACCTAAAACTTGACTAAATGCAATTATAGCACATCAAAGAATTTTATTGCTTGGGGGCTTCGTGGCGCCTCAGCGAGGATGAGGAATCCCAGCCTCCCGCTCCCTGCCTCCAACGTATCTAG
The DNA here is from genome assembly GCF_052110815.1 of Crocodylus siamensis. Lineage (NCBI taxonomy): Eukaryota > Metazoa > Chordata > Crocodylia > Crocodylidae > Crocodylus > Crocodylus siamensis. The sequence goes on along the minus strand of NC_143401.1, from coordinate 713,081 downwards.
AAAGCAGGGCTGTTTGGACGGCCCTGGAAATCAGGGGTCCGCACCTGGCTGCAGGTGGGATGGCTGCAGGGTTGTGGGTGCTTTGCACCCTCGGGTGGGGAGCACTGGGGGGCTCTGGCAGGCCCCAGAGGTGAGTTTCGTTCTCAGCAGGGCAGGAGTGAGCTGGAATTGCATTGTTGTAGGATGGGATGTTTTGTGCATCCTAAAGGGACACCTGGATCCAATGTCCCTCCATCCCCGGCTTCCCCCACGTGCCTGGAGAACCACGATAGCTTGCACCTCCTCATTGCACCTGCGGTAGGATGCAGCTCTGGGATCAAACAGTGGCACTCGATGGGTCTCAGGTGGGACCTCTCAGTGCATGAGCCTTGATGACAGTAAAGCGCCTCTTCTTGACAGGGTCTTATGTTGTGCCCATCCCCGTGGTAGCTGAGCACAGAGGCTCTGTTCCCGGAGCAAGCCCAGAGACTGATGGAAGTGCCACAATGCCAAAAACCGCTCCAAAGCCACTCAGCATCCCACAAGTGGGTGTCTTGCTCACCACAGTGGGGTTTTCATTGCTTGGAAACAGGGGAAGCTGGGCAAGGCCACCTTTGGCTGCATGCAAAAATGCCCCTGCACCAGTGTGGGGAGCGCAGGCACCACCAGCCCGCTGAAAGGGGAAGTTAAATTTAGACGTACAGCACTGCAGCATTAACTCAGGCACAGTGACAATTAGCATAACAATCCTGCTGCAATTAACTACAAACGGGCTCTGTCCAAGAGGAAATTATAGAGTGAGGCCCCTCTCATTGCTTCCTTTCAATATTGAGCCAGTTTGAGGTGTCTGCTTTTGTATGGCTTTCCTCTTGGATGACTGCTTCCACAAAATGCATATTTTGGGCGCAGGGAGGGGTTCTTCTGTCTATAACCTTAATTTGATGTGTTATTTGTGCATACATTACAAACACAGCTTTGTGCACTGGGCGAGAATGAATTAGGCTTTGCAAGCAAGCTGTCACCTGCTCTGAGAGGTGTGAAAAAATTATGAGCTGCATTGTACTGGAAACCACAAAGAGTGCTTTCTCTCTGAAGTAAACACATAAGTTTGAGCGCTGGAGTCGAAACGAAGAGGAGTGCAGCGTTCAGATTTATTTGGTGGGTTTGGGGGGAATTGGAAAACGCTGTAGTTTCACCCAGGGAAATCCAACCTCCTTGCCTATTATTCACGAAAATAATCGCATCCATAATCCTCCCCGCCCCAGCCCCAGGAGTTTGCAGAGCGAACCCTCCCCACTGCTGCCTGCCGCCACGAGTTCATACTTGACTGCTGCGCCAGGCACAGGCAGGGAACGAGTCTCCAGCGTTGGCTTAACCGACCCCGGCTGGAGGGCCTTGGCCGAGCTTCCCAAGACCTTGAAATGCAGCGCGGGTGGCAACGGTGAGCTGGACCGCTGGAGGCCTGGGTCCACCTTGTGCCTCCTCTTGCACGGTCCCCTCCAGACAGGAGTCTGCACCCAGCGCAGACTGGCGGCTCGTGCCTGGCCCCTCTTCTTGCTCACACACCTGTGCTTCATCGGAGCCCCACTCGTGGCTGCGGTCTCCCCAGCCGGTATCCTTAATGGTGCTGTTTCCACCGCGGGGAGCACCCTTTTGCGGTCCCCTTATCCCAGGGCTTGCAGGGCTGCTGTATCCTCCTGTGCCCTGAACTACGTCAGCGCTGCCATCCTCGCAGCCCGGCCCGCCTGGCAGCCCCCGCAGCGCGGTGGCGAGAGGAGACGAGGGCATGGGGCACTACGGACGCTCGGGGCAGCGCACTGCCCGTCTGCCCAGCAGCAAGGGGTAAACTCCCGGAGCACGGAGCAGGATGGGCGCAAACTCGGAGCTCCCTTGTTCTCCCTCGTCGGTGGAAGAGGAGCAAAGTTAGCAGGGACGGTGACCAGGGGCTCCCCCATCCCCTGCTTTTCCTTCTCTCCTCACCCCCAGGGGCAGACAGCCCAGTTTCACGCCCAGTTTGCTTTCTGTGCTATAATGCAAGCAGAACAGATGGAGAAACGCTCCCGATTTTTAGCCCACAGTGCCGTATGCAGTGTCCTCCTTTGGATCGGCGAGTGATGACACCGACTCCTCCTCCTGCCCGGTGCACATGGCAGTCAGGAGCCGGTCGCACCCGGCTCTGGCGGGGCAGGGCTGTGCTTTAGATGGTTTGGGTGGACTTGCCCACAAAGTGGCCTGCTTCTTCCCAGTTGCATTTTCTTTGGTGCTCCCTTCACTGCTGTGCAAGAGCCACAGCATTCCCGTGGCAGGAACCGGTCCCCTTCCTACGCCACGCGCCAGTGCCATCACGTCATTCATGGCACACGGTGACGTGGCATGATGTAAGCGGTGCGATGCGGTACCGCGGTCGAGAGCTTCTTTGCAGACGTGACAGCTGCTATCAATTTCTGTGGCAGCTGCTGCCGCAGAGAGCTCAGTCAGCTGGGCTGTGTGGGAAAAAGCAGAGAGAGGTAATTCAGCTCCTTCTAATTGATTTCCAAATGTAGCAGAGAATTGCAGGTAATTTCCTTTTACACTTTGCATTCATCCAGAATTTGGGAGGTAAATACAATGAGAGGTGACAGCACACTATACAAGGCAAGGAGAAAAAAAGGCCTTGGCAAGTGTCTAGACTGTTTCTTTCCAGAGGCACAAGGAAGAGAAACCACATGTACATACCTCATTATTTTGATTTAAAATATTTCTCTGCAGCTGGTCACAAAAGAACCCTTAAAATTATTTTAAAAAATCCGAGAAGCCCTTCTTTTTTTTATGCCTTAAACATGCAGCAAATGAATGATTTCAATGTCCTAGTTTAGCTATAATAGCAAAAGTGCTAGAATCAATCAGCCAGTGGCAAACGTGTGCATCCAGGAGTGGCTGGGAGGCAGCAAGTGCAGAGCTATTTTATTTTAAATAATGGTTAACCCCCCACTTGAATCTTAAATATTAAAATTACTTTTGATAACAGGTGCTATGCTGACACAATATGGAGCGTACTTTCCTGTGAAGAAGAGAAGCCCGGATCCCAAACTGCTGCAGGACTGTGTCCTTCAGGGAATGTGCAGCCAGGTCAGGGCACGTATAAGGGACTTGGGTGCTGTGAACATCACCAGATAAAATAAGCCCCTGAAAGCGGTCAGCCTGAGGGGCCTGGGCTATGCATGTGCGCTGCATATTGTGCCAAGATTGATCTCAAAGTAACTTTTCTCACTTGCATTCTCCATGTCACACCAGCTTCCTTGGACCGCCTCGGACAAAGGCCACCAGGACGTGCTGCAAGGAGGAGCCCTGGGAAATCCACTAAACGGGATGATCTGCCTTGTCTGGGCTGGGCATGGGAAAGTCCCGGGGGTCTGGTGGGGACTGAACTCACAGGGCTGCACAGAAGCAATCGCAGCTTCTCCCACGGAAACTGGTAGAGCAAAAACCCTTCTGCACCCATTTCTGTGCCAGCCTCTAGTTCACAGAAACACAGACCCACCGAAAACGAGGGCTGGGAGGGACCGGAGGAGGTCTCATCTAGTCCAATCCCCTGCTCCAAGCTGGACCAGCCCCAGCTACATCACCCCAGCCAAGGCTTTGTCTACTTGAGTTCTGAAAACCTCCAAGGATGGAGACTGCACCACCTCTCTGGGGAGCCTGGTCCAGTGCGTCACCACCCCCTTCGTGAGAGAGTTTTTCCTAATCTCCAACCTCAGCCTCCCTTGCTGCAGCGTGAGCCCGTTGCTCCTTGCTCTGACGGATTCCAGGGGCTTATTTTGTCTGGTGATGTTCACTAGGATGGTTCCTATGGGATGGACACTCATCCCGTTAGTGTGGCTATACAGATATAACCACCCCCACCCCCAACTGGCATTTGATAATGGCCTTCCAGTATACATTTGAGCCTGTGCCAGGTGGTTTCATTGGGCTCTACCTTTGGGCAGACATGGGCTGGTTGTTTCTTCTCAGGAGCTGAGAAAATCAGAAGCAGGGAGTCCAGGGAGAAATACAGACCTGAGAAGGGCAGGGGCCGGGGTTCCCCGTGCAGAGGGTCCAGCACCAGGACTATGCACCGCTCATCGCTTAGCTGGGACGTCAGCCACGCCAGTGCCTCGTGCTGTCTGGGAAGGGTTCAGTGTCGCCCTTTGCACCACAGTGGTCCAGCTGGACTTTCAGACCGGTCATTCAGGCCGCAGTCCACCTTGCCCACCCCTCCTCTTCGCAGGACAAATGCACGGCAGCTGGACCGGGGCACCTGAATAAATGCCTTGCTGGGGGAGACTTGGAGCTGTCTTAACTATTTTAAAACATTGCATTACAAACAAAGGGGAAAGGAAGTTGTGGGTTTCCAGGGAGGCTACTATATCATTAATCTTTAAACATTAAAAGCTACAATTATATCTTTTCTGTGGAGAACTGGCATTTAGAAACTCACAGTCCTGGAAGTACCTCAGGAGTAATGGCAGCTACTTATTAAAACAGACAAAGGAAGCACTGACTCTAATTTGTCCTCTAGTCAACTGTCTTAGTGGTAAAGCCTGTAAAGTTAGTTAGAAATGCAAAGTAATAAAGAAATTAGGGGGATTCTAAAATTAGTCCAAATGATTTTACAGCTGTTGCAAAGGGCTGAGCTAAATATAAACAGAGAAGAATGGAGAATCTCCTGTGCTAATTACCTAAAGCACCGGGAGCTTGAACAACAATATTTCCAAGTTTATTTTGTAATGTTGCTATTCAATACTTCCCTCCTGCAGAAGTACCTGGACTTCCTGGGCACCTTTTTATTTTCTCCTTCGAGTTTTTGTTTCCCTAAAACTAATGTATTCTCTTTTAGTAGTGACCTACTTTTTTACAGAGCTCACTGAACCTGGTCCGTAAGCAGGGGGGAGGTAATCGTACCATTCACCAGCTTCCTGAAAGCGGCCAATGCATCTTTTAAAATAAGTCTCCAAAAATGCACATGGGTGGTGCTTTCTTATCCCTAGAGACCAACCAAGCCCTCTCTCGGACTGGGTGACCGTGGTGCAGGGGATGCTGCTGCTGCCCCCAGCCCTCTGCTTGCAATCAGCAGCCCGTATCTGGTGAGCAGAGAGCCCTCAAATGTTGGTATTCTGCCTGCGTGGTGCAAAGGCGAAGGCAGCCTTTTTAGGAGGAGGGTCTCATTGATTAAGCTAAGTATTCTGTATTGTGCCCTGAATCCCAAATGAGGAGCTTCTTCAAATGCATGCACAGAGGCAGCAAAATGCAAAACCAAGAGAAAAGGAAGGTGCCAAGCATAGGGGTGACCTTGAACAAGGCAGCGCAGAGCTGCACTGCCCAGGGCCCGGGGCCCGAGCCCGGCTCAGCAGGTGGAGAAGGAGAGCTCAACTTTAAGGCAGTGGTTCTCAGCCTGTCAGACACAAGCCACCCCTCGTTAGATTCAAGGCGGACAAGGTTCTTTGGGTAAATGTGATATCTTTTCTTAGACCAACTCAAATAGTTGGAAAATTTCTTCTTTGCAAGCTGGAAAATTTCTTCTTTGCAAGCTCTTTCGGGTGCAAATACCCTTCATCAGGCTGAGGAAGCATCTGCAGTTGGTCTGTGTTCTTGATCATTAGATTCAAGGCACTTTTAATTAGACTCCAGGCATCCCCTCAGCATATGCCAGCTCTTAGTTTCCATTCACCTTTTTTTTACTATGGAAAAATACAGGCAATTCTTCTGGTGCACAGATCTCTGCAAGACCGCAGCAGGTCAGCGTGGTTTTAACACTCTGGATTCCTATTTGAAATCTCTGGATTTAGCCTGGGAGCCACGTTTGCACATCTAGCAATGCTAACGTTGCGGAGCACCCCGTGGCACCCTTGGTAGGATCCCCAGCACCTTGCTGAGAATCATGCTGGTGCCTGTTCCACAAGCAGCTCTCATTTTGGGGGCTTTGCCCTGCAGACAGCACTAAAGGAGAAGTGAAAGCATCCCCGGCCGGGTGGTCTTCCCGGCAGCAGTGCCCAGCGGGAGAAGCTGTGCATGTGCACAGCTGAGTGTCTGGTGCATGCCGCATCTGCTGCATTTAAGGCTGTGCCTGAGCCAAAGGCCACCAATGTCCAAGGGGTTGGGATTAGGCCCTGAGACCCCCCAGGCCGGGAAAAGGTGTGAGGCCACGGGGCACCGTTCGGTCATCCAGACTGACCTCCGGTACCATGCAGACCGCCCCCGGGCACCAGAAATCCCCCCCAGCAACGCCGCTGTTCAGCTTCTCCGTCACCTCGCCCCGACGTGCGCCTTCACGGCAGCTGCCAGGTAGCGCCTCTGTTCGTCAGCTACCCCGGGGAGAGCGAAGGAGAGAACCGCAGACCTCCCTCCCAATCGGCGCCTGGCATCTCGCTCGGCCCCCTGCCGCGTGCATAAAGCTGCTGAAATCTATCGGTTTAAAAAGGCCTGTATGGATTTTCTATTTCCTTCGCGTGTCAGAATAGAGATTACACGCTCATTTCTCAGAAGCTGAAGAGCGGCGCACAAAAGCCTTAACAATGGCTATTGTCAGGGGAGAAAAACACTCCCCATCCATCTTCGATCAGCTTCATCTGAGCCCTTTGAAATTTGTGACTATGCTCCAGGACGGCGAGGAGCAGAGGATAATGGCGAGAAAGCCTGACAGGCCCAATCAGGAGCTGAACATCTCATTACACTGAAAAAGCAGGATTTTACCTGCGATGGCCAAGGTGCCATTCTTGCCCCATGGACAGTCTCTGTCCAGGCTCGGGCTGGGTCCCGACAGCGGTAGGAACGAGGGCTGGAAGGGACCTCCTGGCCGAGAAGCAAAGAGAAGGGCGCAGCTTGGAGCGGAAGGGGCCGCCAGGCCCTGGGCAGCGAGGCTGGAGGACATGGCACGAAAGTCGAAGCCCCCAGGCCTCTGGTGCCAGATTCAGGTCTTGCTCCTGGACTCGTGCATGGCAGGGTGGCTCTTGATTTTGGTGGAGTTACTCTGGGTTCACGCTAGGGCACAACAGAGCAGTCTCGGGGCCAAACCCGTGTCTGGTGGAGCAGACTCGGCTTCGTTGACAGCAGTGGAGCTGCACGAATTCATACCCCATGCGGCGTCTGATTTTGACATAGTGACTTTAAAGGAGCTGTGCCGATTGATCCGGCCCATTCACCATCAATCTAACATGGGTGGACTCCTAGGGCTCTGAAAAATGCCCTCTTCCATTCTTCAGCTTAAAAGCTCTTAGTTGCTCCTAAAGTGCTTCCATTTCCAGAGAGCCGCACTCATGTATAGGTGTTCAATCTATACCCTCTCCACTAATAGCCCATTAATTAGCTGTAGTGCACTTCCCTTATATCACATTTTCATTAAGGACAAATGAATTCTTCACTAGTAGCACCAAGAGATTTAATGATTAGCTACTTATTTTTCAATGATTATTTTCATTGTCATTCCGATAAATCCAGCAAAATAAGATGCATCAGGTAATGAGGCACTTGGTATTAATAAAAAATACCGCACCACGGTAATGATCATATAAGCAAAAAGGGGGAAGTGGGAGAATGTGTGACAATTTATTTCTGGGCTTAGCGCACTGACCTTCTTGACTCACACATGAGTTATAGGATGGGCCGGTCCCATGCACTGTGTAAATAAATTGTACGGAGACACTAATATTGTTCTGGCTCGGCTCGCTCCTTCTCCTCTTGGATTGAGACGTGGTGCTGTCTCAGGGTGGGGATGGATGTACAGTGCCCGAGGGCCAGCACTTTCCTTTTGACCTGGTATCTGTGAATCAGCCGGGGCGGCAGGGACCTCAGGAGGGCACAGCCACTGCTCGAGGAAGGACGGTCCCTGCGCTGCTGGCCCTTCCCGAGTTCCCGTGCACATCTGGGCCTGAACGCAGCGGGGCCGAGCTGCTGGATTCACTCCTGGCTGGGGCACTGGAGCAAGCGGGTCTGGTCTCCAAACAAGCTCTCCTTGCAGCCCGAGCTCGGCCGCCGCAGAAGAGAGGGTTTCGCCTGCCACGCGAGTGCAGAGATCCCAGGCCAGCCACAGCTCCCGAAGCCCCCCAGGCTCTCAGCGACACCAGGGCACACGGCAGCACTCTGGGAGTACCCCATAACCACCCCGCTCGCTGCCCAGGGCTCCCCTGCCACCAGCTGCACACAACCCTGACATCGCACACCGCCACTCACGGCCAGCAGCAGGATGGGACCGTTGTGAATGGCAAGCGAGGGCTGGGAGGACTCCAAAGTTTGGCTCTCAAAGCCTTTTTAATTGAGTTCATTTCCATACGCTACACGGCTCAGCAGAACAGGTACCTAAAGGGTGACAGCAGCTGTTTGTTATGTAGCTTTGTCAGAGGAGAGGAGAGAGGGTGAGTGCAATTAGCCGACAGTGCAAGGCTGATGAAGTGGCTAATGAGAGATGCAATGACATGTTTTTGTATCTCGGAAAGAAGAAGCGTATGTGTAGTGGCCGCGTCTCTGGCCCCGACTGGTGGGATCATCTGCTGTGGAGCCCTCCTTTGGGGGCCGAAAGGTTGCAGGTGTCAAACCCTGAAGCTCAGAGGGAGAAATCAGCCGCGTTATGTTGCTTTGTTTCCAGTTCCTGGAGCTGTGAATTGTAAACTCAGCCGGGGGGTCTCTTCCTTGGGCTACGTGGGAAATTCAGCTGAAGTCTTCAGACCCAGTCCCCAGAGGATGCAAGTCGGTGCTGCCTGCACCAGACCTTACCCCCCAGCTCGATGCAGTTGTATTACACCACAAGGAAGCCCCCCCAGGAAGCTCCACCTTCACTATGGTCATGTTTTAAAACAAATATTAGCTCTTGCTCCTCTGGAAATGTGCTGATCTGAGCATAAAGCCAAATGCCATCGGTGGTTTCTTTGCGTTGTATTTTTCTTATTTATTTAGGCATTCCTCCTTGAGCAGCCCTTGTTGTGGTTTCCGGACACCAGCATTTGTTGCATTTTCCCAGCTACCATGCGGTGTTCATGTGGTAAAGAAATCCTAGTGGGAAATTAATACAAAAGTCAAAAGCCTTTCTTTGTTAGCATCAGCCATTTACACTTAAGGGCATCATTTCACCCAAATTGTATATAAGGAAATGAGATGCAAACTCATTTTATCGTAGAATGAGAGCCTCAGTCCTCTGAAAATCAATTTGGCCTATGACTATGCCATACTGGGGAGGCCGTGAAGAACATTATTCTTTCAAACAAGATTACATATTACAGCTCTTTCACTGGATCGTATTAACAACACTTACAGAAAACCCACATTATGATCAAAGCAGTGTAATACACTCAAGGCACCTGGAGAATAATGCTGCCTCCTTGGCTGGTACAAACTGGTAGGAGACTATTGACTTCAGTGGAGCGATGCTGGTTTATGTCAGTTCAGGATCTGGACAAAAAGGGGAATCTTCCCTGGACCAGGAAAAATCCTGAGAGACTTCTCCGGAGTGGGACGATTGCATGTACAAGTTGGTTCGTTTTGGTTTTGCTTCCGGGACATAACCCGGGTTGCTGCCGTCTTCGCCTTTGCTCTGCTCCCCGACGCTCCCTTTTGCATGCGGACGTGGGGCAGCGCCGTGCTCCCAGCCGGCCTGTGACATCTGGGCAGGGATGAACAGGCCCACGTGAGGCTGCGCTGTCAGCCAGAGGATGGTTTGTGGCTTGAAACGCTATTCATCTAGCAGCGTGCCTTCCTACCTTCCTTGGCTTAAAGTGCCCTGACCTGCTGTAACCTTGGCATCCTTACAATACCCCTCTCATTTAATGAGAGCGCATTCCCCGCAAGGAGCCTGACACCCGCATCATTTCAGTCCGACAGGATGAGAAATCGCTGGCCCTTAGAGCAGACGATGTGAAAAACATATTAGTGAATGATTTGGCATCTGCTCGTTAGGGGTAAAAAAAAATTTTTGGCAATTAAATGAATCTCGGTAACCACTGCCACAATTGACTTTTCATGAACGTTCAGGTGGGAGACGTCCTTTTATGACTCAAGTTCTTGGAAAGCAAATTGTGGGCCCCGAGCCAAGGTTTAATTTAAGAGCAAAATGAAATTCATTTTGACTTGAAGAAGCGGGAGTCCTTCGTAAGAGGCAGGACATCCAACCATGGAAAAGAAACAGCGCTGCAGCGCCTGGTTCACCAAACCCAGGAGCCAGCTCTGGGATTTTAACTATCGAGTGTGGTGAAAAATTTGTGAGCCTCTCAGATGCTGAAACACACTCCCACATATTAATCAGTTTAATGTGATTGAACAAATGAATAAAAAATCAGTTTGTTTGCAGGGAATTTGCATCAAAGAAGATTCTAAATTTGTTGAGTAAAGCATACATTACAAATGGTCTGTCCTGCTCCATTTATCTGATATACTGCATGGGTTTCATTTGCAATGGTCCAGCAGCTTATGGGATGATGGAGGAGCATCATTGCTGTTAAAATTAATCACTGGTTTTCCTTGTAAAGTCACAGTAAAAGTATGGGAACTGGGGCAGCTATTCAGGTGGGAAGGACGGGAACGGAGACAGATATCCCGGTGTCCCTTTTTGTCCCCAGGCTGCTCTGCCCAGCAGGATGCTCGCTCCGTTTTCTCCCTGAAAGGGGGGCCTTAATTCATAGCTCTGCCCACCAGCAGCGACAAGGCAAAAGCCCTGTTCAGGCGCCAGCCTTGCAAAGCTTGACGTGGCCTGCATGTCAGAGGGCGAAACCAGCCCTGCAAGGGTATCACGGGTGGAGCATCCAAACCCCACTGCCCCTTTTTTTTAGCCTTCTGGGCCATGGCCTCTAACATTTTTCTTGCCTGTTTTACAAAAAAGTTCTCATCATTGCTTTATGCTTCATACATTTGAAGAAAAAATCATCTAACTCTTTCAAGACACCCAGCTCACACAGGTCCGCACGTACATAGACACAGCACATTTGCCCTGGGCTGGTTTGCTCGGCTGGCCTACCCTCTCCTTTGAAGCAGTGAGTTAACAAACCATCCATCTCTACCTCACCGGAGGAAACCCAGCTTGTAATTTCCCCTGCCATTTCCTTCTCCTCAATCAACAAGCTAAAACACAATTCGGTTCTCCTACCTGTCCATCCTCAACCCTCAAATGTCCTGCTGAGTTTGCAGGCTGAAAGGACAGTGAGTAATACTGAGTGTTACAGGCAGAAAGCTTCAGAGCAACGCGCCCGCCAGCCCCTTACGGCAGTCCCTGCATTCAGCAGCGCCATCCGCTTTACATCAATGCCGTATTGCACTTAGCATGTCCCTTGTTTGCTTTTTGCTTTCACAGATGTCAAAGTAAGAGCTAATGACTCCCTTGTTAGGAGAGAGGCGCAGGGAAGTTGCAGGTAGCACCTATGCAGGCACCGTGATGAAAATACTTCAGACGTGTTAATTTGCAGGGAGGTTACAGCGCTCTGGCTTCTACGTGGAGAAAGCGCAGCGAGCTTCAGCCCAGCGTGACCGCGGGGTCCGGGGCTGTCACCCGGTGACGTCCCAGCCGCAGCTCCCGCGCGTCCGTCCGAGGGCTGCCCTGGCAGCGTGCCACAGTGGCGTGATCAGACGTGCGGCTCTTGAATGCCAACCGCCCTCCCCGGTTCACGCCTAAATCTCATTTTCAAGCCTTTCGCCTTGTGGCGGGCTCTCGAGTCTCGGTGACATTTGCAGCTCTCTGCGGCTCCGTCGTACGGGAGTTCATGCTGCTGGTTTTCAGCGAAGCGCCTCTGGGACGTCTGTGTTTCCCCCCCGCCCCAACGCAACAGAAGATCTTGGGCAGATGGGAAGGCGGAGACGGTCTTTGGAAATCTGCCGAAGAAACATTGAGAGGAGGAGGGGGAGGGCCTTGTGTATTTATTATAGAAATGGATATTAATACATCGTCATCATCGATAATCCATCGATAATCATGCATTCCCTTTTGTTAATAATATGGCTTTGTTTAGCAAGGTCTCAAGTGGCCCCTGGTGCTGGCTAAGCACCTGTTGACTTTAGGAGTACAAGACAATACTTCGCGCCTTGGAGAACAAGGCAGGACATGAGAATCAGCAGCTTTCCCAATGCACACATTTTATCCCGCTGTTACGGAAGCTCCAGGTCCAGTGTCGAGGGCGTTGCAAATGCAACAGCACACCTCACTTCGCTGCATTGCCTCCCCGGCCTGTGCTGGATTACACGCAGGGGGAGCAGTGGACATCGTCTTCCTGGACTTCCGGAAGGCCTTCGACGCTGTCTCTCACCCCGTTGTCATTAAGAAACTGGGAGCTGCGGTGTCGACACCCACACAGTCCAATGGGTCGCCCACTGGCTGGAGGGCCGCACCCAGAGGGTGGTAGTGGATGGGTCCTTCTCAACCTGGAGGGATGTGGGCAGTGGGGTCCCCCAGGGCTCGGTCCTCGGCCCGCACTGCTCAACATCTTCATCAGCGACTTGGACGAGGGGGTGAAAAGCACCTGCTCAAATCTGCTGATGACACTAAGATGTGGGGGGATGTGGGCATGCTATAAGGGAGGAATAGGTTGCAATCGGACCTGGACAAGTTACAGGGGTGGGCAGATGGGAACAGGATGGGATTCAGCACCGACAAGTGCAAGGTGCTGCACCTGGGGAGGAACAACCGGCACCATACCTACAGGCTGGGGGACTCTTCTCTCGTCAGAACAGAGGCAGGAAAGGATCTTGGAGTCATAATTGATGCCAAGATGAACATGGGCCGGCAGTGGGGACGCGGTCAGGAAGGCCGACCGCACCTTGTCGTGCATCCACAGATGCATCTCGAGCAGGTCCAGGGAGGTGATCCTCCCCCTCTGTGTGGCACTGGTCAGGCCGCAGCTGGAGGACTGCGTCCAGCTCTGGGCGCCGCACTTCAGGAGGGATGTGGACAGCATGGAGAGGGTCCAGAGGAGGCCACTCGCATGGTCGGGGGCAGCAGGGCAGGCCCTACGAGGAGAGGCGACGGGACCTGAACCTGTTCAGCCTCCACAAGAGAAGGCTGAGGGGGATCTCGTGGCCTGTTACAAACTAGTCGGGGGGGATCAGCAAGCACTGGGGGAGGCCCTGTTCCCCCGAGCACGGCCAGGAGTGACCAGGAATAACGGTCACAAGCTGGCAGAGGGCAGGTTGAGGTTAGATATCAGGAGGCGCGACTTCACGGTCAGGGCAGCTAGGGTCTGGGACTGACTTCCAAGCAAAGTGGTGCAGGCCCCTACCCTGGGGGTGTTTAAGAGGAGGTGGATGAACACCTTGCTGGGGTCATTTGACCCCTGTACTCTTTCCTGCCATGGCGGGGGGTCAGACTCGATGATCTGCTCAGGTCCCTTCTGACCCTAGAAACTATGAAACTATGAAACTATGGATCCTGAAGTGTTTTAGACTCACCATAGGCTGATAGGGACTGCCCCCAGGACCCCCACCCACCGCTGGGCTGCTCTTGCCGGGGGGCAGCCGAGCTGTCCAGAAGGGCGTTTGTGTCCAAAAGCTTGCAAAGGACATTTTTTTGACTATTTAGTTGGTCTAATAAAAGATTATCGCCTCCACCCAAAGAACCTGGCCTGCCTATGTCCTTAGACCAACGCGGCTACAACCGGGAGGAAGGGAGCAGGGCTCTACGCTCTGTTCTTGTGCCTGCGTCGTGGGCTGGAGGGGACCGCTCCCCCAGCCCCTTGAAGGGCTTCTTGGCCGGACCAGTCCCCGAGGCACTCCAGAGAGCCAAGTCCAGCTATTCTCAGCTCAGTGCAGGCCATTAAAGCCGAGCAAGACCGAAAGAAGGTATACCACCATCTCTCCCTGGAAAGAAATGAGCTTGGCAGCCGCCCCCGCACCCAGTCGTGTAAGGTCACCTCACTTGTGGCGTGTGGCTCGGGGGGTGCATGGAAGTGAGATGGGCGAGAGTCTCATGCCCTTCACCTGGAAGCTCCCAGGGTCAAGCTGTGCATGGGGCCTGGTGGAGGCAACAGCTAGTTAGTTAGCCAAGTTAAACCTACTTGAACAGAGCAACGTTGTCCATTGAAGGACTTTTGGCAAAAGCAGTGTTGCTCCCAAAACTGAAATTTGTCCTTTTTTTTTAAAGCTGAATTTTGCATCTGTTGAACACTCCCAGCCCAAATATTTACCTCCATGGGCTGAAGTCTTCCAGTTTTTGCAGGGTAAGAAGCAATTGGATATTTTGGGCTCCAGGGGTGCTGACAACTGGTCATTTTGTCCTTTTAAATGAGAGCCTGACAAAACTGTGGGGAAAGTGCAGCAAAAACGAAAAATGTTTCATTTTCATCTTTTTCAGGGGGAGAAAAGAGCAAACGCTTCCCCATCTGCTGTAGCAGCTAGGATTAAAGCACCTCCTTTCTCAGCCTCACGAAGCACCGGTTTTGTTCACCCCTCATGCTACGGTTTCCCGTGAGCACCCAGCGTTTCTCCCCGCACCGTGCAAGCACCCATCACCCTGCTACATCTGTGGTCAGATTTAGTAGCTCTGCAATGAAAAGCCTGTGAACATATAAAGCATCAGTTCAGTGCCTTGCTTCAAAGCAAATCTCCTCCTTCCCTCTCCCTCAAGCCTTTATTAATATGATTAATAATTAGGGAAAACATACCTCAGCTTAGGATAAAATAAATATGTGAAGACAAGACAGATCTAATAAACCTGGATAGAATTTATGATGTGCTCAGATGTCATTTTGCTAGAGATAATGTTGCACAGTAATGTTGATTTGCAGGAACGAGAGCCATATAATTTATCCTGTCAATGTACATAAGAAATCTTATCTACGTGGGGAATGACTGATGGCCTCATGAAAACTGGCAGGGAAACAAATAAAATAATTTTGTCCTTTAAAAAAATATCTAATTATCATGTCCTTATTGGTGACAATGTGGAGGGGCGAGAAGCATGCCAGTGTCTGGGCGGTAGATGCTTGGTTTTTGCTGAAACTTGCTGTTGGGTTCGACCATTTAAAAAGTTTTCTGAGTGTCTCAAACTAATAATTACAGTTCTCCGCTCTCACGCAGGCTGCTGCTCAGAGGCGGGTTCGGGTGCGGAGGCGTGCGTGGCTTTGCTCCCTCTCACCTTACTCGCTACGTCTCACCTTACAGTAATGTGCACAAGCCGAGACTGACGGCAACGTGCTGGGCCCCGGCGCCACAGTGCTGGACCACCCCAGCCTCGCAGGGAAGTGCTTTTGTCGTATGATGATATTGCTGCTTTAAGTTATCGACGCCCTTCTCAATGAACCCTTATTTACTTGCTCAGCAGAGCTGGTTTCCAGGAGCGGTTTCCCACCAGGAAAACACTGTTCTGTTGGAATCCAAATTTGCAAGTGCCGAGGAGATAATAAGGTGATGGGGGACAGCTGACATGAGTTTGTCAAGAACGGATCATGTCGAACCAATCTAATTTCCTTCTTTGACAGCAAAACTGGCCTTGTGCATAAGGGGGAAGGAATAAATGTGATGTATCCTGCCGTTCAAAAGGCTTTTGGCACTTTCTACATGACACTGGCATAGGCAGGCTAAGGAAGTGCAGTCTCTGTGCAGCCCCATCCACTGGCTGCACACCTGCTCCCAGGGACTCGTTGCCAGCGGCCCCCGGTCAGCTCTGGTGGGGGCCCACAGCGCCAGCCTCAGCGCCATTCACTCCCACGTCTCCGCTACTGACCTGGTTGATGGAATAGTGACGCCTGCTTGGGAAGTGGGTTGCAGCCGTTTTGGGGGTCGCTGCCAGATGTTGGCACAACCGTGACAGTTGAGAGAGGGAGAGTTCGGGGTCTCCCAGAGCAGACCAGGAGAGAACGCCACGCTTCCAACAGCGCAATTGCAAATGGCAAATATCGGGCTGGGCTTCCCAGCAGACAAGAAGCTGGGATAAAAGCAGACCCCGAGCTGAGTGAGTCCAGCGCGGGAAGCTGTTGCAAAACAGGCAAATCTCATGAGTGAAGAGGAACACTGTACCCACGAGGCCATTATTCAGTGCTGGTGAGGCTGGACCTGGGGTGATGTGTCCAGTTTGCAGCAGCCTGCTTTAATGAAGGTAGGGGCAAACTGCAGAGAGCCAGGCTGGAGGACAGCCCTGAGCCCAGCAGGAGAGTCTGACCTGTGATATCTTAAAAGATGGAAGATGCTGGGTTAGTTTAGCCTGGGAATGAGAAGATACGATAACAGCCTTCCAGTATGTCAAAAGGTTGGGGAAGAGCAAGAAGAAATCGGATTGTCATCAAAGAGGAGCGAGGATGAATAGGAGGGAAAATACCTCCAGTACAAGGCCAGTGAAATATGGGAACAGGCTGGTGCAGGTGCCACCCTGGCACTGTAAGGAAGGGGCAGATAAGACCAGGCAAGACGCAGAGTCAGGGAAGGCTGCCGTGCCCTTGACCATGCCGCAGAGCAGGGGCAGAGCTGGTGCAGTCCTGTCCAGCCCTACATTTCTGTGCTTCTCACTGCCATGGTGCAATGCAATATATAATACAAACCATCAAGTGGAAATTACGCATTTCACTTTATTGAAATAAAACTACATGCTGCCCCCCTCATTATTTTCTTTGGTGGAGCATTTGAGTTCCACATTGGAGCAACGCTAGGTTTGGACATGTCTAAATCCTGCAAGAAGCAGAATCTCTGCTCTGTGTCCAGCTCTGGTCAATAGCAGATTCATTATTGCAGCAACGGCAAGGAGTTGGTGCCTCAAATTATTGTGATGCAAGACGCCTGTCATTCAGAAAGGCTCCTGGATGTCACTTCAATGCATTTGCACAATATAGGCATCTCTATTGCTTTCATGATCACCATGGTATCTAAACATTAATCATTAATGCATCTAAACATCAATGCCTTCAGTTTCCCTTGGAAGGCAGAGAAGTAAGAGTTGCTCTAGCTCCCTTTTGCACAGGGTAAAACCAAAGCCCGAAGAGATGGTGCCACATGGTGTCAGGTGCAAAGTGAGCATGTTGTGGAGCTGGGAGTGGAGCCCGGGTTTGCTGCCCTTCCTTCCAGTGTTAATCTTAATTCCAGCACCCTCCTGCCCCCACCTGCCTTTCCACCTGAGAAACCCTGCTATCTTGCTGCATACGGGATGTACATTCAAGGCTCACGCACTCTGGAAGAGGAAAGGCAAAGCTGGCATATCAAGATGCAGGTAAAGATCGGGCTGTGTCTGACTTGTCAGCGGCAGGAGCCCTCTTCCTGAATTGCCCAGAAGCCGCTGCAGGCAGCATGTCTCTGTTTCCATTATGTCACTTTAGTGATCACAATACAGAAGCACAGTTTGCCTCTGCAATATGTTCAGCGAAGTAATATGCTGGCACATGTGGGAAAAGACAGTAGACTTTGTGATTGATAAGGTTGGCTCCTCTGCATTCAGCTTTTCCGGCAGGAGGAGGAGCAGGTAAAGGATACGTAGCCGTAGCAGGTGCTGCATGCGCCCGTTCGGAGATGAGGGACTGCGCCAATGGCAAACAGGCCCCAGCATTTGCATCGATGCAGGTTTACTCATGCAAAATACAACATCTTGCCTCTCTTCCTTGTTTGCTAAAGTGTACAGCTAATTAATTTTTCCTTCTGAAAAAAACAGACTTAGTTGACATCAACACTTTTCATGGCAAAATGGTGCTTCTGATTAAAGGTTTAGATTTTGACAAGCTGAAATGCTCATTGCTCTTGGATCTTTTTAATGTAATATATTTTTTAAGGTCTGAAATTTTGAATTTGTCTGTTAACTATTATTTATTTATTTATTGCAAGGGGCTCATTTGGTTTGCTTGTTACTGGATGCACCAGAGTGCATTTCCTTGGGCATTTTCTTTCTTCACAGAGGTTTCTCCCTTTTCCCCCAGCTCCTGGCATCTTCAATACGTTCCTTCTTTGAAAATAAGTTGCAAAACTGGTAAAGGGGGAAAGTGGGTGAGGAAGCTGGAGCATTATCTATTTGATATTGTTCCATGGCAGAGAGGGAAAGGAAAACAGGGACGTGGAAATTCAAAATCCTTAAAAAAAAACATGACATTTTGAAGCAAGAGGCATTTCGCTCCTTGTGGGCCTTGTGAAATGGGAACATCTTCAAAATTGACACTTTCACACAACTGGTTTTCCAGGTTTGGACTCAAGGTATCCAATTGTGATGAGTGAATTTTGCAACCTCCCCCACAAAAAAAACCACCCCCAAAACCCCCAAACCTAGGCAGAGTGAATTGATTCAAATCTCCAGGGCGCTCCCACCATCCTTGGCTTGGCCCCAGGCCATACTTCCCAGGCCGGGAGCATCCCTCCTGCATTGTGTTCATGTCTGCAGACTTCCTCCTTGAGTCTGGATGGGAAGACATCGCTCTCCCCGCAGATGTGCAATATGCTTTGTTCAAAGTGCCTTGGTGACGAGCAAAACATGTTTGCCTGATCGGGTCACGCTGGGCAAGTCGCGCAGCTCTGCACGCTCCAGCCTGGCCAGGGGATTGCACCGTGCGCATCCAACCGGACAGGAACAGACTTCAGGTCCCAGTGGTGCCCTGAGCCAAGCACACGGAAACGGGTTCACCTTGATCGCTGCAATATGCAGCCGGGGATGTCGTCACCCCATAGAAAATGGTGGGAAATGGCTCGGAGAGGCCGAAGAGCAGGGCTCTTGAGTGCTGTGCTCCGCTCTGTCTGAAAAAGGTCTGAGACCCGCTCACAAGGAAGCAGAAACGGAGCCATTGCAGAGCTGCGCTTTGAAGACACCGGCTCTGAAAACCCTGCCTGAAACAAGGAGCAGAAGCACATTTATATCTTACATGTGCGACTGCAGCTGAGAGCTGGAAAGGTCACAGGTTTTGCATTTTTCCTGGTGCCGGCGTGCCTGCTAATCGCTCCTTAAGCAGGGTTCATCAGTGAAGAATAGTTTCAGTGGCAAAGCTGGAACCGGAGAGCTAGGTTAATAACACCTTATTTAGCAGAAAATTCCACTTGACTGGAGCCCGGTGGAGAAGAGCTGGGATGGGATGAGGATTGATATCAATCCTGCAAAGCAGGGCATCTAAACCAGCAACCGAATGAAACATTTATAGCCGGAGCGCTGGCCTGCGCACTACATTATACTCTCACCCGTGAGGCTGATTAGTTAGCAACAATCTGAAGAGAAGGTTTCTGCCGGTCTGCCTAGCACAGATATTTATGGTTAGGTCAGAAAGTCTTTCTGGGCTTGAAGCTGCGTGTGGGATAATTGGTATAATTAGGCCTGATAGATTGCAGACCAGCCGGCGCTGCTGAGAAGAAAACCCCTCTGCGGCAAGAGGGGTGCTTTCCCCGGGGGACGGCCATGCGTCTGGGTGCAAGGCGCTCGGCTGTTTCCAAATGCCCCCGGGAGCAGGAACGCGAACACGCAAGTGCCCAGGCAGGGGCCGGCTTCCTACAGAGACACCGGGGGCTGCGGTCCTCCCTGGACTAGAAGCCCCCCGGCTGGCCGGGGAAGCTGTTCCCAAGGATTAAAAACTACAGGAGGTTTCCACGTCTCGCCGGGATGGGGGTGGGAAGCGATTTGGCAGAGACCCCAGGAGACTGCGGGGCTGGCGTGAGACAGCAGTAGAGGCTGGGCCAGGCTGGGACATGGGCACGCAGCAGAAGGAAAGGGGGCAGCTTGGCCCTGCCTCTCCCTCCCTGATAAAACGCAGGGAGAAGCAATCACAGAGCAGAGAAGAAGAGGCACGTGCCCTTGGAGCAGCACAAGGCCTTGCCAGCAACGCCCGTCGTTGGCCGCAGCTCTACCCGCCCGAGGGGTCTGCTTCCCCCGCCAGCACGTTCGCATGAACGCAGAGGGGTCAGTTTAGCCCCAGGCTCCCTTGCTGCGAGCCCCGTGCAACCCCTCTGTCTTCAATGGTGCTATTCCGGAGTTACACCTTAGCAACTGGAGAAGAGCAAGGCCCAGGAGCTTGAGCGCTGCTGGCTCCCTCGGCCCTTTCTGTAGGACTCGCTTTGTGCCGGGATGGAGGATTTGGGACTTTGCAACAAGCTCGTGGGGGTTTCCAGAAGGAGCAGTCCTGATACATCCACACAACCGTCCTTCATCCTGCGCCGGGGAGAAGCGGGCACAGAGTCGCCTCTAACGAGACAGTTCTGTAGGACGCGCCGGGGAAATCTTTCATGTTATTTTTGCAACAGATCATTCGGGTATTTTGTTCTCCGGCATCTCTTTCCTTCCTTTATTTCAGCCCCCCCCCGCCCATTCCCTATCAAAGCGGGGAAGGACACAAACGCACTTCATTGTCCTCACTTAAAAGTTGCGATACGATCAGAAGTGGCAGGTGCACCGGGGTGGAACGCCGGGAAGGAAAATAGAAAATAATAAACAGGTGCCACGGTGCGATAAATAAAGAGGATTAAATCAGAGCAGCGCCAGGGAACGGCCGCGTGGGGCTGTGCTGCAGATTTGCTTGTGGAAGAAATATCCCCAAAGCCCAGACCCTCGCCGGAGCTGCACAGCAGCCTTCCTGGGGGGCTCCGCGCCAGCGCTGGCAGATGGCGCCTTTCCCTAGAGATTTCACCCAGAGTCTTTCAGAAGAAACACGCGTTAGCCCCGTCGGCTCTTGGCCATTGCCCAGGGTTGCAGGATGGGCTGCACAGGGGCTTGCTGGAGCTCGGGGTCCATCAACGGCATCGATCTTCAGTGTCCAGGTAGCCGCAGCCCTCCGCCCAGACTGAACCTCTGGGTCCGGTGCCGCAACACAACCTCCTCCCGGGGAGGAAGCGTTGACCCCTCCAACATCAACGGGAAAGCTCCCAGTGGCACCGATGAGGCCGGACCGTGCCGTGGAGACGGCTCGAGGTTCGTGCATCTCACACCCATGTCAAAAGCCCACCCTGGTGTTTGTGGGTTCTTCACAACCCTCGATGGAGAAAACCTGGATCTTTCCCCCACCGCCTTGGCTGGCTTGTTTCGTCTTAAATTGCGATTATGGTCTTCCATTTGTCACTAGCTGTTCACACCGTGGCTGCACAAGCGGGGCCAGGCCTGGCTGGGCCTCTTTGGGCACGAAAAAGAATAAGGATGTCATCTGGGGGTGACGAAACACCGTTTCTACCAGAGCCTGAGACGTAGCAAGGCCACTTATGCCTATCCCTTCTGGGGAGGCTATGCTGAACGTGCAGGTTATGAGTGATACGGGCTGTAAAGCTTTGCTTTATTTTCCTCCATACCAGCTTTGACTTGAGCCCTGTGTGCTGCTCTGTGTCATTTTTATAGTGGCTTATAATAGCCTCTGTGGAGTTAGCAATGATTTACTACCAGGAGGGACGCGTTTTATTTGGCTTGTTTGGAGCACAAGCAGACATTTGCAACTAGTTGAGATCTCGCCGGTGTTTGGCTAAAGGAGCTGCGAGAGGAGCAGGCAGAGGCATATTGACTTCATGTCTAAATCA
This sequence comes from Crocodylus siamensis, assembly GCF_052110815.1. Taxonomy (NCBI): domain Eukaryota; kingdom Metazoa; phylum Chordata; order Crocodylia; family Crocodylidae; genus Crocodylus; species Crocodylus siamensis. Next base: position 691,739 of record NC_143401.1, on the reverse strand, counting down.
CCGCTCCGCCAGTGCCATGCTAGTGCTCTGCCTTCACGTGGTGCCTCGGTGAAGATTTACAGGCGCGCCCCGTCCCCGCAAAACAGAGCTGTCGGTGCCGGCACGAGGGCGCGTCGCGCGCCCAGAGCCAGCCAGAAGCACCGTCGGCAGCACGAGCTGTCGTTGCAGTTCTGGCAGGGCCGGTTTGCCGGAAAAGTGCTTTGTGGGCTGTAAAAGCAGCCAGGCAGGAGCATCCCATCCCTGGGTCTCGTTCCCTCCTCTTGGTTTCAGCTCTCCAGCACTCTTCCAGGCTCATTTCTTCCCTTCCCTGGGCTTCTGTCAGCAATGAACCGGGCTCCTGAGCCTGGTTTGAGGCCGTGGTCTTGCACGTGGCTGAGCAGGTAATGGATAGATCCATTCGGGTCCCTGGCTTCTGCTCAGCGAAGCCTTTGCATGCGCGCGGCCCATTGCCGTTGAGTAACACGCTTCTGTGCTCAACGTCCAGCGCGAGGGCTTTGCTGAAGAGGGGCCCAGCTGCTGGATGGAGACTGCTCTTCTCCATCTGCTTCATAACTGTGTTGTTGAAATGCATGCATATCATAGAGCAGAGAGAGAAAGGCAGGAATAAAAAAAATCCAATTAAAAGATCCATTGAAGATGGCAACTGGCTAGGAGTTTCATAAATAAAAGCTCCATTTCCTCTTCTTGACCTGGCTGCGGGGCCTAGCTTAGCTGCGACCACCCAAGGAGAGGGCGAAGGCGCATTTCCCATTTCCCTCTATCTCGGGTTGTCAATCTTTCCCTCATTAAAGGCAGAGCAATATGTCAAAGGTAGCAGCTCCCCGCTACTAAACTCCATCCCTCCCAGCGCATGTTCCTCAAGCAAGTGCTTCATGTTCGTTAAGGTTTGTTTTCAAAGTCACTGAAGCCAGGGCTTGCAATAAAGTGCAAATGCCAGGCTGTTACAAGAGACAGGCTGGGGATGGGAGGGAGGGGGAATGAGTTTTTCACCATCATCCCATCTTTAAAAATTGATAAAAATAAGATTAACAGATGCCTCTGGCTGTGAGACTCCATCACCAGTGAATCGTGCCTGCACTCAGCAGATCTCCATGGCAACTTGCTTATGTGGCCTGAATAGACGAGCTCGGAAATTAGGGTTACTCCAGGAGTACCTGGGTGCCGCTGAGGGATTGCAGGCCCGGCCCAAACCGCGCACCCACGAAAGCAGCAATCAGGCTGCCAGGCGGCGCGAAGGGAGGGCGGCGTTGACCGGCAAGTGGCTTCGCTTCTCCCTGGGGAGGGCTGGGCCGAGCCGGACACGGTGCAGGAGGGGCTGGTTCTCAGCTCCTGCAAACCGGCGAGGGGCTGCGGGGAGCGGGGTGGCAGGGCACGGTCCAGGGACGTCTACAGAGAACAGGGTGGGCTGGGAGCAGGGAGCGATCTGGCTTGGAGAAGCCGTGAGGACGCTGTCTGGAGGGAGCTGGATCTCCGCTTGCCCCCTCCAATTACCGTGGGCCGCAAAGACCTGGCTCGTTTTGCTGCCTCGTGTCCGTGGGGCTGCTCCAGATTTCTTCCCCGGCTTCTCATCGCTGCCCTTCGCTCGCACGTCTGCAGCTCTCCCCCGACCCCTTCCCCTTATCTGCAACAGCCTCGCCGCCCCGGGCAATCTGGCGCTCTGTTTTCTGCCACGACGCCTCTTCTGAACGTTGATTTTAATCGGCTTTTCCCTACGAGCTCTTTCCCCTCTCCTGCTCTAAGGCATATGAGAAATAACTGTGGGATTTCAAACCAACCTGCCGACTCCCTACAGGATGAATTCCCGGGGTCTCTGCTACCACCGCTGCCCTGCTTCCCATCCATGGCGGATGATAATCTCCTCTTGGGACCGTCGTAAAACCTCGTGTAGTCATCATGCCCCTGTGACACTACCGTGGCAATAATGTCCCCAAAAAGCGATGTTCATGATCCGACAGCGGAAGGAGTGGCTGTCTTCTCCTGAGATTTCAGGTGCTCTTTTTAGACCAGAAAGGAAGGGAATCAACTTTCTGGGAAAAGCATTCAGCATTTCCTCTCCATTGCAAACCTCTCCCCAATTTTGAGGCAATACCCAGTACAGCTTCTCCATGTTTAATGTTTTTCCCCTACCTAAACAGCCTCAACCACTTTGGAGGTTTTATATTCTCTCTATTGATAATTTATGTTCAGTAAAGCACGTGCTAATGAGACGGGGGCTCTTCATTTCACCCATGAAAAGATTAGTTATTGACAATAATCAAAGCGCAGATCTTTAGCTGGGTAAGTTCAGTTAATTCTGTTACATGGGAGTACATTGATTTGTTGTCACAAAGCATTTGTTAGCCAAAAGGCATCTCTCCATGATGAAAAGAGGGGAAAAAAAACCCTGCTGAAGTGTAAAGTCCTTGCAAATTGGACAAACACTGTTTTACAACTGGGCTGCATGGTCCAGAAGCCAAGAGTGCCGGAGCCTGTTGACTTGTTGAACTCAAATCATTTTTCCTCCCATTAAGCTGCGAGGAACTGCTATGTTTCTAGAGGCACGCGGTCGGGGTGAGGCCGGTATAACTAGGCGCAAAACAGGAGTAGGTAAATTCCTGGAGGACGGGTCCACAGGGAGATGACACAGTCCTACAACGATGGCAGATGCCAGGCGGGACAGGCAGGGGATGGGTCACTCCGGACGTGCCCTGCACAGCCCAGCTCCATCCTCTGTGCAGCCCCCCTGCAGGGAGCTGAAGGCTGCTGTTCAATCCCCCTGTGGCAGAAACCCACCTTGGTTTCTCCCCAAAATCTCTGCCCTGCGACAACGTGATTAGATGGGCCAGCACCGAGGAGTCACACCTCGGCGGGTCTCTCCAGGTAACCGGAGCTGGCTGCAGTCCTGGGGTGGGGGAACCCGCTCCCTCTGCCCACGGGACTGGCATCCGCCACCCGGCTGGGGGGCATCTACCTGGGGGGCTGCGATCTGCCCGGTAACAGGTGAGGTATTTCAAATGGGTTGGCCGACAGCCAACCGGGGCTGGCCTCCACTGGCCCAGGTGAATGAGGTCACGGGGGCTATGTAAGTTAGGACGGGCGAGGAGGCCGTGAGGTGAGGCAGCAGCCATGCGGGGGACACAGAGAAGCCTGACCATCTGAAACTGGCTCTCTCACCCCAAAACTCATGAGCAGGGAACCGCCTGCCTCCAAAGGGAAACTTCACCGGCTGTTGGAAGATGCATGTGAGTACGCTACTCGAGATCTGGGTAGAGATCTAGCTGGCAGTAACTCAGACACGTGATCAAAAGGGTACCTCCGCCACACTGTTTGCTCTTTTGGATTTCTAAGATATTGCTCAACCCTGTACCCTAGTTCACCCTACCCCTGTAACCAATAAAGTTCTCCTTTGTGACTGGTGTGGGAGACTTATTGAGGGGTGGGTCTAAATTATGCCTAAGAGACCCCTTCGGTCTGCAGACTAAGGGAGACTTTCCTTTTTGCCCCCGGACTTGGGGAAGTGCCCCAGGTGCCTGTACCGGGTCGGGTACCCGTCGGACTATTAGGCCTGTGTTTCCCCGAGGACACAGGGCCAAGACAGTCCCTTCTCGGGGTGGTGGCGGCGAGGTTACCCCCAGGCTAGCGAGTGTGCTCCGGGAGAGGGGTCGGCCGAGCATGAGGGGCCCCCGGGAGGCATTCGGACCCTGGGAGGTGGTCAGGCGCAGGGAGGTGGGCGGCTCAACGCAGAAGCGCCCCCTACTGGCCCGCCACGCCCTCTCAGTCTTCCCTTCTGCAGACTCAATCAGCCCATTTCCCTCAGCCTCTCCTCCCCAGTCCTGTCCCCCAGCCCCCAACCATTTTCATCTTATCTGTGAATACATGGGGCAGTTCTTATGTGAATACTTAGTATAGGCTTGCACACCACACCCATCATCCTGTGCCTGGGCAGTGGGCTGCAAAGGTTGTTTATTCCCTCCGATTTCCAAAATCTTCGTTTTTCCCCCCATATCGAAACTGGAAGTTTCTTCTGAAATGTTTTCAGGCAGTGGGGCAGGTCCAGGGGCCTCTCCCTACACACAAGGTGGATGCATGCACCGTGCTGCTTTTGATGTGAACTCAGTTACTACAAGGAAAGATCTTGTCTTCCCTCTGCCTTTCACAAACAAGGTGGGTGCGGTATTCCCGGGCATCTTATATGAGAAAACTGATGGTGTCTGCTAGTGACGGTCTCGGTGCAGATGATCCCAGCTGTGTGTGGGGCTGGATGAGGCCCCTTCCCCACCCTGCATGTATATGACGGTACGATGGTGCAGGTTTACTGCATCTTTGCTAGAAGGGATGCCAGTTTGGTGTATTAAGAGGGGTGGAGAGGGAGTCTATTTGTGGCCTCAGAAATGGGGGGTTACATGAATTTCTAGCCCTTGCCAAGTCCCAGTCTGAGCAATGCTAAATTGTGGAGCAGCCTGAGCAAGGGATGCAGGCGCTGCCATCCTGTGAGTCTCTTCACAAAGCAGGCGAAGGTCAAACAACATCAGCGTTGCTTTGTCCCCTGGATATTGGGACTTGCATGCCAGCTGTGAGGGGCTACGGGCGGCGTAGATAAGGCGCCGGGAGGAAAGGAAAGAAAACTTTGCCTCGCCGCCAGTTCCGTATTCCCTCGTGTCACACACTTTGCAGAGAAGCAGGGCTTTGCTTTTAAGTTACATTTATTTAAATGTAAAATCTTTAGCTTAAATTGCAGCAGGTCTGGTGATATTTAATATCCAAAGCTAGGAAAGGTCATGGCTGTCTGAAAATAAAATGAGGTTTAAGCTCCAGATTCTGGGTGGCAGGTTTTATATGAAAATTTGGTTTAGAAATAGATCTTAAATCCATAAGGTCACTAAGAAGAACATTTTTCTTTCTCAGAGACTGATCCTTCCCAGATCTCAGAGGAGCAGAGGACATTTCAGAGGAGATGAAGCCAAAACTCCTATGTCTTCCTTTGTGTTCTGTGCAGTTACACCGTGCACTTATTACTTCACAGTTTATTAGCTATGCCCTGACTTTATCCTTCATGTATTTGTCTATTATTTCTTTAGCTGTGTCAACTGAAGAGCTCCTGCTTCCAACATATTAGCTATTCTCCCACACATCATTTTAAGTTAAGTTTGTGCCCCGTGTGCTGTTCCACCTGGTCTTCCTGACCCTTTCAGGAGCTGCCATTTCTGTTCTCGTCAGTCCCATCTCTCTTAACGAGCTCCTTGTTTTGTCTCCCCGCCGCACCAGATGCAGCATGGAGTCGGCCAAGGCATGGGGTTCTCCTTGGTGGGGAAACAACAGCGTTTCTAAATTCGTTTCTGGTCCGAATCAGAGCAGGAAGCCCAATGCCAGGGCGTTCTGCGGAGCAGCTGTCCTGGGACATCAGACACCGGAGACGTCACCGGAGTATTCAAGTCCAAATGAAGCCAAAATGACATTTTGCAGTTGAATTGCTCAGCTCTGCTCTCGCCTTAGCCCTTCCAGCAAAACTTCCAGAGGCGCACCGGCCCTGAGTCTTTTCTCCCTGCCCACCGCCCTCTGCCCCAGTCACCCCCAGGTCCCCCCATGGCTCAGCTGCCCAGCCCAGACGCTCCGAGGGGGGCACAGGCCCTCGACGGCTGTGTCCAGGAAGGTCGAACCTCGTGGTCCCACATCCCGGAGGGCGGTGCAAGCTTGCCTGGACGTGGCCCCGATGGGTCAGGCCACCCGCCCCGTCTGCAAGGCTCTGCTCTAGGGCACACATTGGGTCATGAGCGTGCCCGGGAAGCTATCACGCTAGCAGTGATCGATCCATAAGAGCGGCTTATCGCTTCTTCTGCAAGCAATAATGGGAATGTATCCCCAGACCAGCCTTCAGGTTCTCATAAAGGATTCTCCTCTAAAATCCTAAATGAGCAGCTTCGCCGTGACTCCTTAAATCCTCCTGCTTCACGCCCCTCTCCGAGAGGGGCAGCGCTGGGCTAATCACATATTCTGGAGGATTCGGCAATATAAAATATGCTCTTACCGTTCCCCTTCTCGGGCTGGGCTCCTCCTCTGCACACACAATGAGCTGGATTTCCCTCCTAGCTCTCCTTCCCCTTCGCATTAACTGTGGGCTCCGTGTACTTAATCATTCATGTCCTTAGCACTGGAGCCAGGGAGCCGCATGGAGCACGGGGCTAAATTATACAGCGGTGCGCTAGCCGGCCGGCTCGTGTGCGCCTGGTGTTGTGAATCATTGCAGAGCCGGCATCGGACTCCAGCCCCTGGCCTGCAGCGAGGGAGCAGGAGCTCTCCATCCTCATGCCGCTGCCCTGGCCCTTGGCTCCGGCATCCTGATGTTGTTTGCTTCACGTGGCCTCTTCCACCTTCCCCAGCCAGAGGCGACTGCGCTTTGGGGGAACGCCGCTGGAGTGGGGAAGGCATCAGGCCCCCTCTCTTATATGCTTCCACCTGCTGACGCAGGGGTCCCTAAAGCGACGAGGGGGAGAGGCCGGGCTCCCAGACGACTGCATGAATGTAGTTCAGAAAACTCTGGAAAGTCTCATTTTTGCACTCCCGTGATCCTAAGGGCCACAGGAGCTGCTCTTGCTGACATTGCCAACAAAAGGGAGCAAGTGGCCCCAAGCATAGCAGGCGACATAGGAGCTTCCCTACAGCAACTCTCCTTTGGCCATACGCCTGCACTAGCAGGAAGGCACGGGTATAGGAGCCTGCCTGCTAACCCTGTGCTGCAAGGGGCTGCTTTCATGCTGGGGCAACTTCTCCGGGTTGGATATGCTGCCCAGGTGCAGAGTCAAGAGGATTTAAACGGCACATGGATGCATGTCACCTTCCAGAAGCAAAACTCTGAGTGATTCCAGCAGCCTTTTCTGCTCCAAGTTAATAACAGGAAAGCCTGACCTTGTTTCCCTAAGTGGATCAGCTCCTTGCAGCGCACGGAGTCACGAGCAGCACTCCCCTCTCTTGCAGACACGCCGGCTCCGTCCTTGGAAGGAAAAGCACAACACTTTCATCTGACCCGTGGTGCCTGATGCTGCACAAGATCATTCGGCTCGAGAGCTCACCTTGGCATCGCGCTCTTCAGATCCATTGCTTCTCCTTGTTTCACATACAGCTGCCATCCTCAGCAAAGAGCTCTGTTTAGATGCGGGCATTTGCTCAACCCACCAAAGCGTATTTTGCGAAATCTTTTCTTGGGGTTTCTACCATTCTCACTTGACCTTATTAAGATGAAGGCAGCAATCACGTCTCTAATCTAGGTCTGTAGAACAGGAGTCAGGATCACTGGAAGTGCCTAGTGATAGTACAGCCCCAACCTGAGGCAGCCCAAAGGGGCTTTCTTTGCAAAGGAGGCGTGCATCAGTTTCTGAAATGCAAACCCCTTTAAGGCACGTGAAGCCAAGCCTCCAAAGTCACTCGCTGCTTTTGAAAGTCCTGGCCAGGGCAGAGAACAAGCTCTGAGCAATAGCAGGGATCAGGTGGGGGGCAAGCCTGGCATTCAAAGAAATAAACTGTGAGCCTTCTCTGAGATTTCACCGCGGCCCGAAGTCCATGCATCGTGGGACAGGAGTGACTCGTGGCACACAACCGTGATGCCTGCTGCACAAGTGCTGTTGCTCACCTGGCATTGAATTCCCCCACATGAAATGAAGCTACAGCTAGGCACTACTGACTTCCCCGAGCCCTACAAGGCCCACGCACCATTCGGGTCCCATGCTGGTGATAGCACAGAACTGGTTTATTGGTCTCATGCTGGATGATGATTTGCAAGCCATGGGAAATTTCCAGGGGGAAAAGCTGCACTTGGCAACGCTAATGACATTTCCATCCTCCACAAATGTGAGGATCCCTGTAAAAATATCCATTTGCTAGAGATGAATATTTTCAAAGTGGAAATGAGCTATTTCAGATGGTTCCAGACACATGACGTGTCTGAAAAAAGGAACTGTCAAGGGCATGTGAAGAGACCATCAAAAAAGTACCTAAGTCTGACTTTGCGGAGCTTAAATTTGCACCATATGGTGAGGCTCCAAGCAGGTCAGACGCTCTTCAAATGTAAAGAGAAAGACTCCCGTTATAAAGCCCAGAACCGGGCAATAAATCAGTGCTACATGGCCTTTCCCACGCCCTTGTTGTCAGCTTGGCAGCCAGGTCCCATTTTTTGGCTGAATCCAGAGAGAAGTAGCCATAGTCCATTGGAGCCAAGCAGCGGGTCCACTCCAGGAAGGCAGGGACCAGTGGAGCCACTGGAAACCCTTTCCCCCCCACCTTTAAACACATGGGTGAGAAACTATTTCCCTTGGTGTCTCATACGATTCAATGCTAATGAAGATCGTTTACAAAGCATGAGAAAGATCCAGTGTATTCAGCCGTTTGGTGGCCGGGATCAATGCAGAGCGACTTCCCACTGGACCATGAGAAGGGCTGAAGGGTGGGGAGCAGGCAGCATGTGGGACCAGGAGGTCTCCGGGGAAGAGCCATGGATGTCCCTGACTTTAAACATGCTCCTCTCCTCGCTGGTGGTCAAGCAGACATAGAGAAGCAGGCACGTCCAAGCTCCCCGAATTGCAAGACAAGCTCTGCTCACCCATTCCCCATCTCATCTCGTGGACGGACGGCTCTTTAATTATGGCCTACCAAGTTGTCTGCTTTCACTTTCTCTTTCGTCTGCAACCTGATTGCTGTCACATGGAGACAGCCTTTTCCTGGGAGCCGCAGAGCTCTCCAGGAGCGAGCACGGGAGGGCAGGCGGGATGCTCCGCTGTGGCACCCGGCGGTGCCTCGCTAATCTGAGCAGCCCGGGAAAGCATTAAGACAGACATTTGGAAAGGAAATGTGACACCTGGATATTGCACCATGTAATGGAATCAGCCAAGTGGTAAATGTAGCTTTTAAATAGGTTTTGTGTTCCCCATTAACTCCTCTGATGTTGATTAGTTCTGACAGGGGAAGAAAGGGCCGGTCAGCAACTTTTCCCCTCCGAACTCTACTCGCTCGTGGCTGCTGGGATTAACCCACTGGATCGAACACCCTCAAGTGAGCAATTCATTAGCGATTAGAGGCGCGGTGACTAACGTGGCGGCATGTCCTGCAGGCGCGGGGAAGGACAGAGGAGAGTTTATCGATGGGTCGGGTCTGCCTCGGCGCATGTCAGATCTGTCAGGGCCCGAAGCACGTGTCCCACCAGCTGCTCCGCCGAGCTGCAGTGGGCACGCATCCCCTCGCGCCAGGGCAGTCCGTGAAGCAGGCCTGCGCGGCGCGTTGGAGGGAAGCACGTTGCCTTTCAGCACGTGCTGAGAAAGGTAAGAGGAGCTGAACGGAGAAGGAGCAAAACCCACAAAGGCCACGGCCGTGGCAGTGCGGCTCCTGCAGATACCGGACTTCCCCCAAGTCCGGGCAAGGCCCCAGCACTAAAGGCAGCGCGGATGCAGTGGGGTCACTCACGACCTCTGATGCTCGTGCAGTTGCTTTGGGCTATTTTTCAAAGTGATGTAACCAAAAGGGCAGAGGATGGGAGGCCTGCATGCTGCAGACTGCAGAAGCCCCCTTCAAACTCCTTGAGAGCTGGAAGAGGGAAGTCAGCTATAGCTGAATGCTTTTCTGCCACCTTCAAAGCATCTCTGAAGGCTTCGGCATCCCTGGCAGCTGCCCAAAGCCCACACGACTTCCTTCCGCATCCACGCAAACAACAATATCCTTCCCAGCCAACAGCCCCAGGTCGGGAGCAGGGCCCCGACACCCCGCGCCACCGCAGACCAACACCGCCTGTCAGGCCCTGGCTCCTCGTCACACGTGTGCACGTCCCTGCCGCGGCGGCCAGGCAGGCAGGCTGTATTTTCTGAAAGGGGTTTCGATTGGAAGCGTTTTCCGTCCCGCTGCCTGCATGACTCACCGAGATGCCTGTGCCGCCTTCTTCCCGCTGCTAAATACTCCTGACTCCGAGACACAAGATGTGTCTGCTGGGTAGCCTGAGCCCATCTGTTCTCCTTTAAAAAAAAAACACAAAAAAACCCAACTTATTTTTAAATGTTCTGGAAAGATCACTCACATAACTAATTTCTGCCTGATGTGACTTTTTTCCCCTCTGTGCTCTGCATTTCAAACGTGGTGATGCCATCTCCCCATCCCTCGAGCCCCCACCCCAAAACCAGAGATGTGGAGGGTAAGAGAGGCGCGAGGACCCCCTGATTTCCCTTCCAGCATTTGCACCACATCTGTGCCTTTTCAAAGGTCTGTGGAGAGTGGCTGCCTCTGCATTTCCTTCCAGCCAGACAAGTTTGGCGAGAAGGAGGATTCATCTTCATTCACAGGCTCTCATTACACAGCGCTCAGATTCATTCCTCCTGCTGCCTCGCTTTTACTACCAGCATGTCAGTCCTTCCCAGAGTCTGCCCCAGCTAATAAGTGCCTTGAGCTCAGCCTTTCTACCCAGATTTTGCTCCCCTTTGCTTTCCCAACCTAAGGATCGTTGCAAAATGAATGCATGAATATAAATTTAAATATAAAAGGCAGGGATCATACACAGCTATTTGTGGGGTGCTGATAGATTACAAAATGGCTGGTCCAAATCTAGCACGGAGCCAGACGTAGAGCTGACCTGGCTCTCTGGACCAAAAAAAAAGAAAAAAAGAGTTGCTGCTGGGAAATCGCTTAATTAAAAATTGTCACGGGAAAATGTCCATTTTGATTGTTTCTTTCTTTCTTTTTTTTGCTTTGCTTTGTTTCGGGGAAGTCGGAGTCTGGATTTCTGCCTTTCCATGTAAAAGCTCTGGTGTCGGATAGTGTGGTAGATCTGGTTTTGGGGACTGACTTTTTCCTTTCCCTTTTTCAATCAGTGGATTCGTTGTCCCCCTCTTCTTCCTTCCTTCTCTTCTCCCTGCTTCTTCCCAGGGGAGAAAAAAGGGAACACCTGGACCCCTGGAGAAGACTGAGCACTTTCCCCCATTTGTTTAACAGATATATATTTTTTAAGCTGGAAAAGTTTGACAAATAGTGAGAGTGAAAGTGCTCCTCTCCTGAAGTACGCTGGCATTTTTCAACCCACAGATCTCAAGGAGAGACTTTTCTCTTGACATTTCTTGTTAGGAAGGTTTTCATTTTCTAACCTGCTCTACAATCATGTCCCGTTGATGTCACAGGCGTTACGTGCCTGGCTCTTGGGGGGCAGCGGGCTACCGGCGCTGGAAGCCCTGGCAGGCCAGCGGTGCCCTTCCTATCTCCTCATGGACCCTGCACATCAGCTTTGAGCCAGCTATGGTCCTGCTGCTGCTGCGAGGCGGATAAAAAGAGATGCCCTCTTCCTAGGTTGTCAGTCTTCAACGGGGAGCAGCATCTAATTACCCGACTATCATACTCAGCCTGCCAAAATCCAGCGCATCCTTTCTTTGCAAGAGTAGCTGGAACCTGCTTGTTCCTTATCCCAGAAGTTCCTCCGTGGGCAGCAATGGAAACACACAGATTCATTGTCTGTGGGTACGATGGGATTTATGTAAAGGAGGTAAAATTGCCATCTCCTCGCCCCAGCTAACTCAGAGGAATGACTCATTCTCCTACTGCTGCAAAGGCTGCCGTGCAAGCTAAGCGGAAGATGACTGTGAATTTAGGCTGCAGCTGGTGTGACCTTGCCTATCGGCGACCTTGCGGGTCGAAAGCCTTCCCAGTCAGTCTAATAAAAGATGCTGCCTTGGGAATGCGCACTGGATTCTAATTTAGTCTCGAAGACAATGATTGCTCAGAGGACTAATGAGTCTTCATTAGCCAGGGAGCAGAACTCCAGAGCTGAGACTTCAGCAGGTTTCAGAAACGACCGGCCCAGATGGAGCTCGGCCTCCGCTCCTGAGTGACAAGAGCCGGCTCGGCCCTTCAGGCTCAGAGGCAGCAGGTCCAACCTGCGATGCCCCACGCTGGGGGAATGCAGTTTTCTGCAGTACATGCTCTGGGGATTGCAAGCGCAGAGAGAGATCAAATGGTCCATTGGTTTTATTTTTATTTCGTATGTAAGAAGGTCTCTTGGAACAGCCCTGGGCATAGATAGCAAAGCGCTCCCTGCCAAGCGGTTTAACTCTTGCTCCTGCAGTGAATGCTCGCCGAGGGTGCAGGGCCTGGTCCTGCTTCCCGGCCTCTCTCCAGCAGGCACAGAGACCGCGTTTTTGGCCCGTCCGCAGGGAGGAACTTCATGCTTGGGCACCTCCCTGAAGACAGGAGTCCTTTGTCCATCTGCATGGGCGACAGCAGCAGGCAAAACTTCCCCCTCGTCCTCTAAAAGTCACCCCCACCAACTCCGCGCGTCGGTCACGGACCATGAGTCAGTCGCTTTCTGACCCCACCCCGGACACCACGCACGGCGACTCCTCGCTGGAGCTGGATTAATCGAGAGAGAGAGCGTGATTCAGAGATGCAGAGCCCGGCGGGATGGGGGCCGTTCAGCACCCTTTCCCCAGGGAATTAGAGGGCTCCCCTTTGCTTACGTCTTTTAGAGACCCCAAAGTGGCAAAACACACATCAGCCTGCTTCGGTTTTCCTAGCGCTGTCCATCATTGTGGTCTCTGGGCACCAGCAGGGACTGGGAAGGGAGACGTGCTTACGGGTTTAGCACCAGTGGCCTTTTTTCCACGGCTGAATGAAGGCGGCTTGGAGGCACTCGCCCCTGCAGCAGAAGCACGCCTGCTGCCCGATCCCGCCGGGACGCTGCACCGGTGCCAGCCGCCGGCAGAGCGCATTGGTTTCTCTTCACACGCTCCAGCGGACGACTTACGGGATGTCGCCACCTCCGTGGTTGATTGTCGAGTCACAACCGGTGCAGGCAGGTTTATGGCAATGCTAAATATTCTTCAGTGCAGAAACCGGGTGGTCAAGACCTTTCCCCCTCGCTCCATAAAGTCTTTGTAGCTGCACACTCTTGTTTTTTGTCATTCTCCAGTGCCTCCTAATGAGACCTCGTGCTGGCAGCAGTGTGCTCCCATGGGCGTATCGAAGACATGACGAGTCCTTGGCATCAGGCTGTCTGCACAGGGCCATGCCAGCCCCTGCCTGTCTTGTGCCCCTGCCATTTCCTTCTTCCAGCGTCCACGGGGTGCACGGCCAACCCTTGCCTTCCTTCTGGGGCGAAGACCCTGCCGCGCGCGGCGCCCCCAGAGCAGCCCCCGAGGCAGAAACGGCAGGAGAAAAGAGCAAGAGAAGCCGGGGAGGATGAGCAAAGTCGGGACACGCGCTTCTCCTTGGAGCTGCACGTGGCTGCACTCACCTTGCGCCTGCACCCGGGGGAAAGGACTTTGCGATAGGCTATAGTTCTTGTTCTCATTTTCTTACAGCCATTTCCCCCTTTTATGTAAGATGACAGCAAAATGTATCACTCAGCACAGGACAATAATTACTCTGAGAAATTATGGCTGTGTTGGTGGTTTTCCTTTCACGAAAGGTCACGGAATTGGAGGCAAAATGTCTTCTGCATTGACAGGACATTTCACCTTTATAAGATGTCATTGTCTCTTTACGGGGTCTGAGTCATGGATTTCTTTCAGCAGCTCGAGAGACGCTGCTGATATCTCTCTGCAGTTGCTTAAGCAGCTACTCCTTTGAAAGCGGTTTCTGGCTTTTTCTGATGCCAGCTGCGGGTCCCCGAGCTGATCCGGGAGGCTCCCGAGTCTGAAACCCCGCGTGCTGCTCTCCAGGTGCACTCCCCCAGCCCCTGTGTCCCAGCCAAAATCCCAAAGCGTTCAGCCCATGCCTACGCGTAGCGGTGTCTGCCCCAGCCGCAGCATTCACGCAGAGCCGTGCCCAGAAGTTAGCTCTCTGCGTCTGGGGCCTGTCTTTTCCCGGTGCTCCGCTCCACTTGAATTTCAGGCTAGGTTAAGCATTGCTTGCAGTGATACACCGTAATCCCCATTCCCAGGGCATTAAGCAGCCCTCTGCAAGGTAAGGAAGTTATCGTGCCTGCCGATAAAACTTTGTACAACTTTAGTCTTATTTTTCTCTTCCTCTGAAGCATTGGCTTGAGGCAGCTGCTGGAGGAAGGCTAAAATGTGCATGGATGGCAAAACCTGCTCCTGGAAGCCACTGCAAAAACCACAGCACGGATGCAACGGTGGTGCAAGGGTCATGGCTCTTAATCAGTTTGCGCCGGAGCCTTATTGCGCCTGCAGCCTCCGGAGCTGCATCCCAAAACGAGAGGGAATTCTCCTAGGCAGCGCGGCAGCCAAACCGCGATGAACAAAAAACAAAACCCTTCTCTACAAGCTCCAGGTACATTGCCTTAAGGCTCTTATGTGATCAATAAAACATCACTGCAGACGTATCTACGCTGGAGCCTCCAGCACCTGGGGAAGAAGCACCAGGGCCCTGCATTTTGATGATCGCTTCAGCTGATGCGAGGCCTCTCCAAGTTTCAGGCGGGGGTCTGGCAGTCGTGATCCCACTTGCACGTCGTCTTGCATGCCTTTGCCCTCCTTTCACACACAGTGTGCACACCCTCACACGCTCCTGGTTCTTTCTGCAGCCAGTGGGCCGCGCCGCTGGAATCGCGGATGTGTCCGTGCCGTGCCGTGGGGCTGTGCCCTTGGCAGATGAACGGCTGCCCTCCGCTGCAGGTGTGACGCCGCTCCGCCGTGCCAGCCGGGCCAACGAGCCGGAGCAGGAGCAAGCCGCGCACAACGGGGAACACGCCGGGCGCCAAGGCTGGATGAGTCATGGTGCAGCCTTTTGTCCAGATCGCTTTTGCCCAGGAAAAGTGCAAATGAATTAATCCGGAGCTCTTTCCCACTGGGTTTAGAAGCTGCACAAAGAAGTCGGTGCCAAGACGGGGTTCGCTGGCTGGTCGTAAGAGGACAGGCTATTTCATTTCCCTGTCATCTCTGAGTGCCAAGCCTTCCTCCTAAAGACTGCTGGTAGACCCCCAGAGTCCCTCCTGAAGGGACCGGGCAAGGGGAAAGTCACTGCCCTGTGCCCATCCCTCGGACATCTTCCATCATCCGCCCTTCATTTGCAATAAGAAGCCTACAGCTGCAAAAGTCCAAAGTACCGAACACCTAACAGTGGCCAGGCTTTGCCCCTCATTTTTGTGCGTATTTGTGGAGTCTGACAGGAAAAAACCCCTCATGCAGAGAAGCAAGGGTGCGTGGGCAGTGAAGGAGAGGAGATTTTCTTTGCTTTTGATTGCAGCAAAATCTCCGGTGCCTCCGAACCGATTGCTTTTCACTGCCCCTCTTGGGGTTGCAACCCACTTTTTCAGAAACACTCATTTAAGAGCTTGCAAGATGTAGGACAAGCATCAGTTGGCTTTCCCAGCTCTATGCTATGTGGGATATACACACCGAGAAACAAAATCATGATGTCTTCCCTATTTTTTAATGCAGATGCAAGCATCTTGAAGACGGCAGGACCCAAGCAGCGGGTTGAGAGCTCATCTCAGTATGGATTGTGGGGTGCTGGGACCAGCCATCTTTGCAGCTCACGCCTGTGAGAGGGGAGAGCTTGCAATCCTTTTTATTGCGGCTTTCCCCAGTAAACTGCCAGAGCAGGAAAAACACAGAGCAAAGATGGCACGTAATTTTGATCTGAGGTGTAGCTCCCTTCCCAACAGGAGGTCTGCTCAACTGGCTCAAGAGGAACGTCACTTCCAAGAGATGCTGGCCCAGAAACGCTCAGCCCTACACGTTAATGGTAATGCATCCAGCTGGGAAACAGTAAGGATGAGACCCACGAGCCATTAAAACAGGGTCGTCCTCTGAAAAGTGCAACAGCTTTCCCTCCTGCAGCTCTTTGCATTAGCCCTCCAGTCACGGAGGTGTACGAAGAGCCGGCGGTCGGCATTTCACATGTGTGTGCTGGTTGATAAGATGGGCTCGGGAGCTGGTGCCACATCTGGGTCTAGCTCCTGCATGTTAGCCCAAGAAGGAGAAGGAGACTCTGGAAGGCAGGAGATTTTCTCGCCTTGGCATGTAGAGGCTTGGGTATTATGCTGATGGAGCAATCAATCAATAGGATTTTTAAAATCTTGTTCTCCAGGCCCTACATTAGCTGTTAAAAGAAATAATACAGCCAGAAGTTGTAATACCTCCTCATTCTCATTGACAGAGTATAAAGCAAATTGATTGTATCCTCCCAAACAAGATGTCTGAGTGAAGAGTCCGACTCTGTCCTCGGCTTAGCCCGTATTTCTTTCTCCCGGCGGTGGCAGGATAGTTAGCTGTCCTTTCCACAGAAACATTAAATTTTGGTACTACAGCTACCTTTTATTAAGCTAATAAAATAATGGACCTATAAAGTTTCTGGACCTTAAAGGTCATTTAGCCAAGTGTGTGAAGCAAAAAAAGAGGTAGCAAACATCCCTTCGGTGG
The DNA here is from genome assembly GCF_052110815.1 of Crocodylus siamensis. Taxonomy (NCBI): domain Eukaryota; kingdom Metazoa; phylum Chordata; order Crocodylia; family Crocodylidae; genus Crocodylus; species Crocodylus siamensis. Next base: position 675,423 of record NC_143401.1, on the reverse strand, counting down.
TGCAGGTTTAAAGCGGGTGGTCTTGCACAGACATGTCGAACAGATGCAAGCACCGGGCGCGCGCCCGCCCGCGGTCAATGCACCAAACTCATCCTCAGCAAGTGGCGTTTCGAGGGAAAGGCTAAACACCAGAGAGGGAATAAAGTAAATGTTTTGTGACATAGTTGAGACAAGTCAATGGTCAATGGCTTGTGTGATAAAAAAGGGACAGTCCTGTCTGTGAAATCCTTTTTATTCTTCTGTTCATCTTTTTGGGGGACTTTGTAGTGATCCATTATGGAGACTTTTGTGACTTTGAGAGGGTGAGGGAAAGAAATCCTGTATTCTGCAGATGGAAAATAAAAGTCTTTTTTATGGCAAAAATTAAGGAAATTCTTTACTAGCCTGGCAAAAGAAATGTGCTTCCCGTGGTCCTAGTCTCAGCCCTGTAGGACTGACTGCTGAGATCGTGAAGCATGCCCGGCAGATGAAAATGTGTAAACAGGCTTCACAAGGGCGCTAGGGACCAGCACGAGAGTCCAGCACTGCCTCTGCCCTCGCTCTGACGCCAGGATTTCACTGCTCTTGAACTCCCAGAAGTAGACGGTGATTTTGTGAAGCTGCCAAGGAGACTTAGATCCCCAGAATTTACTTCCAGCCATAGGAGGAGAACTGCAAAACCATTTGGATTTGATGGGACTTTTCATGGGTCGCCCAGCTCATCCCTTGAATATTTAATCCATGCAGTAAAAACAATAAAAGGACCTCTTTTCCTTAAGTGTTAGTTCAGCTATGCTCACTTTTTGAACTTGAACAATCTGACATAACGTTGTTACCTTCTTTTCTGCTTGCCTGCAGCTGGGCAAAAAGCACTGTTGCTTTCAAGATGTTCTTCGTGGCTTTTTTTATAATAGATTTTGTAAAAGGTTCAGATGGTTTCTAATCATTCAGATTGTACCACGCATACATATACATGGAAAAATCGACATGCCTAGTCATGGTTTACTTTGCTGGGCACAAGTTTGCACGGGCTCCTGAATCACATGAGATGGCATGGACTAATGAGTTCAATGTTATCAGCTGTTACAGGAGAAGCACAGGAGCTACCTGTTTTCCCAGCGAGACTGCAAGCTGCAGGACAATCTGTCACTGTTTAGGACCAAATGTTCCCCGTGTCCTCAGCCTGCCATTGCAAGGGCTGGAGACAAGCTGGAGGGGCACGGGATTTGAGATGCAATCTATTTTTGCATGAACCTATTTTTTTTGCATGTCTTAGAGTAAAAATCAGGTATTGAAACATCCACCTAGCAAATGTGCCTGCCCAGATATATCAGCCACTGGTATTTGGGTTTCCTGGACATATAGGACTGTTTGAAAGTCTGAAGATTTATGCTCACAATTTTGGATAAAGACATTCAGAGTTTAGGTTCTGGCTGTGGATTTCCTAGGTTGGGGAGACGTGCAGCTGTGGTAGAGCTATGTGCAAACTACCTTAAACAGGCAACAGACATAGCTGAAATCAAAGACAAAACTCCTCTGGTTTCTGTGGGCCCCGGGTTTCATCCCTGGTATGGGAAATAACTACTATGCAAGTCTAATGAACAGCTCCACCGACTCCAGTGAAATTAAGCCTGCTGCATGAGGTAGGAATTTGGCCCACGTGGCAAAACCAGCATAGGCATTTTTGTGAGACCGTGTTTGTGCCTCGTAACGTAAAGTGAGGCTGGAATTAGACACCTGACTCATATTTCATTGATCAGCTTCCATTGCTGCAAATAACCTCCTTGCTCCACACCTCACCCCTCTGAAGGAAATAGGAAGGGGGCATGTCTACACGTGCGCTTTAATGCACATTAGCCAATTTTAATGTACATTAAAACATCACTAAAAAACCATGCTCTTTAGTTGGTGTGCATTAAGACAGGCTAATGTGCATTTTCCTAGTACCTCACAATGGAGGTACTAGATTTAATGGGCATTAACTAAAGTGCTTTAATGCATGTGTAGAGGTGCCCGGGAATACATGGGTAGTACACAGCTTGCAACTGTGATGCATTTTATTTCTTTCACCTGGCCTTGTGCTGAAATATCAAGAGAACTAGAACAAACACTTTTCACAAACCAAAGATGGTTTTTCCTTTCAGATTTTCTGCCTCTGGTTGGATACAGACAAAACTCTTGGGACCCAAATGCAAATTTCTGCTCTTTGGTCCTTCATTACTATTGTCAGCAATGAGAGATCGGCCTAGTTAACGCTGAGATAACAGTTTTCTAGAAACCAGGAAACATGCCATTTTATTTTTTTAAAAGGACAACACAAAGCGCAGATAAAAAGGAAACATTCACCCTTACTTTTGTTCCATTTCAGTGGACCATTTTTTGGCAAAACTAAATAAGATCGAAAGGATGGTTCATCTAAATTACCAGTGTGTAGTTGGAGTATTAATTTCCCTGAAGGGAAGTCATAAAGGCTGCCATAAAGGAAGCTGCCCATGGCAGAGACAGCAAGTGCAAGGGAGAAGGTGGATGTACCTGCAGATGCAGATGAACAATGAAATGCTAAAAGCACACTTGCGGTTGCGGGTATCTGAGGGAAGTCTATGTCCCATGCTCATGTGTCCACAACCGAGGCCAAGAATGGAAACGTTTTGCCTTTTATTATCTCCCGTGCTCCATGCAGCTGCTCATAAATTCAGCAGCTCAGGAACAATGTCACTGGCAGCCTGCATGCTGAAAGGGAACTACTTTCCTTTAATTGTGTGAGTGATTCCTACATAAAAGATAATAAAGCTGTAAGTGATTAGTAATTATAACAAGTACAGCTACGCGCACAACACAAAGGCGCAGGCTTTCATTGCCTGACTTCGCTGCACTGCAAAGCTATGTCAGCCGCTTCCAGAGGCAAGTTAAATATATGGCAGGAAGAGCTGGTTTTATAATTATAATACTTAGCACCAATGGGGTACCTGAGGGCTCCTCAGAGCATGCTGCAAACAGGAATTCATTCTCCCCACAGCCCTGCAGCGCAGGTCGGGGCTGTTGGTATTTTGCTAACGAGGCAGAGAGCTCAAGTGACTTCCCCTGGAGTCGGTGTCAGAGCTGAGACCCGAACTCGGCGCTCCTGCCTTCTTGGGCTGGGCAATGGGCATAGCTTTCCACACGCTCCTGCAAATCCAAGACCCCAAATCAGTCTAGGCAGTGAATGACCAGTGCCATCAGGGCCCAGGATAGCAAATACAGCCTGGCATGAATGCCATCCCCGTGAACAGGAGCTTGCCCTTCTGAAAGGACCTGTGGGCTGGGGGCTGGCTATTACAGGGCTAACCAGGAATCAGGACCATGGCGGGTGGGGGCAAGCGTGGCAAAGCAGCCCGAGGGTCCCAATGCCATCAGCACAGGGAAGCATTGCAAGGGGATTTCACCTTCTCAATGATCACAAGCTTGCAGGCCCTGCTGGAGCTGCTCCTGAAGCACTAATGGACAGATTTCTTTCCTGCTTTAAGAAAACCATTCCTTATTTTTAGAAAAAAATGACCACTTCCTAGTGAGTTCCTATTAATCGCCTGTTGGCCAATTTCCTGTAACAACAGGCCACAAGCTATATTAGTGAAACACATTTGGCTGTGATTTTATGCTCATAAAGTCTGGAATTGCAAAGTTATGGTTCCCACAGCAACCGCAGGTAGCAATTACCCTCATTCTGTCCATTTTGAGAGAAGAAGGGCGTTCCTTTAATTATTGTTGCAGCCTTAATCCAAATGTACGGCAAGGGGCGTGTGTGCGCGCGCGTGTGAGTGCATGCGTATGCGAGTGCACATGTGTGCAAGTAAAGGATAGAATTTCTCTTTTCCTTGTTCTCTTTCTGGTCTATCCTCTTCTTCTCCACCTCCAAAGCCAGTGGTTTTGGTTTCTCACCCTGCTGCAGAATGTGGTGCGTCCTAAAGCACATCACGCATAATTTATTTCCACTTAGCTCTACTCTTTGCAACAAATATAATTCATTGCGCAAGCTGCATCATCCTCTCCTGTATATCACACATAATGAAGATCACCACAATAAAATTCATAGCTTGTGACGTTCCTTATTCATGCCAGCTTCTCGCAGCAAAGAGAGATTATGGTGGCCATTATGAATTTATACAGATCTTACTTTTCCCGTTAGGAGACGTACAAAGACGTACGTCTCGTTGTGAAGAAAACACTTCATGCCTACTGCTGGCATGTGAGTTGTATTCTGGGATGAGCACACATAGCTCCCATGCATGCCCAGTCACCTTTGCAAAAAGAAAAAGAGCACGAGTATTTTCAGCAGATCGATGCACTCATGTTCTCCAGAAACCAGAGAATAAAAGCTACGCACGTGCATGCAAGTCTGAGAAGTCCCATGGTCCTTCAGCCTTTCCAGAAGCAGGTTGGAGGGACTAACCTACAAGCCAGGTGCTTGCCATTTGTCAGATTAGCCAAACTCCCCCCATTAGCAGGCCTTTCCCCCGACGAGTGATTAATGAGCGCGGATCGGCCGTAGGACATGCCGAACGGGAACCATGCAGATACTTGGCCTGACTTGAAAGCAGGTCCTTCAGTTGAAAAAGCGCGGTGATATTGTAGCTGCTTGGAAAACATTGCTGGGTTTGCTTCCAACTTAAGATCTGTGCTTGCTCTGCCTCTGCAATTGCCTTTGGTTCCCACCCCACCTTTCATGTATTATTGTCTAGGTTACAAAGACTGGAGCCTGGCTTCTAATCTAATTTTACTCTAAATCTTCTAGCGGGCACATGCGTTTGCTGGGGGTTCATTCACAGACCAGCTGTTAAATCCATTTGTGTTTGCAAAACCCGAATCACTCCTCTTGAATACCAGCATTGCACACAAATCTAATATTGTCTTTCATGTCCTAATGGAAAAGCTCTGTGCTGCTCTTTCTCCGTGAAGTCTAGCTTGCTGGGAGAACATGAATAATTAAAATCTATAGCACAGTGGCTTGTTCATATTTAAATTGTATTAGTGTTGCAAACTGTCTTGATAGGTTTAATATTCATACTGTTCTTGGTCCTCATAGAGCCAAGATAGTGCCGCACCTGATTTAAATTGCTGCTGTCAGTTTTGATTAAAAATTAAGTTGAACACTGTTGTAGGGAAATTAAATTAACATTCTTTTTGAGCAATACCATATAATTTAATGTAACAATTAATACAATTGAGTCGTATAACTGCTAAGAGATGTGTAAATGCAGCCTGGGGTTGGAGGAAAGCAGGAGAAGCTGGTATTGCTTGAACTCAAAGAGACCAGACAGAGAGAAAAGGCTCTGACTGGACCCCAGAATGAGCAGAAACAAACCAGCCCAACACGTCCCAAAATCGGGAATTTTCCCCTTTTTGAGGAAATTCAGCCGCCAATAAAATCCTGGGCACACCCTTACCATTGGGATTAACTTAGTGAGAGCTACTAATTAAAAAAGGACAATTAAACTGACTTAGTTTTTAGCCCCTTTTGGCTGGCTGGGATGTCCCGAGCTGGCTTTTTGCTCTGTCCAGAGCAGGGCTGGTTGGAGCTCTATTTATAGTTGGTAGGGTCGGAAGGGACCTAAGCAGATCATCATTTATGATTCCTTTCCTCCTCCCATTTGTTCATAAGGTTTTAATTCCCAAGTATTTCCAGAGTCCAATGGCAACACAAAGCGCGTTGCTCCGGTGTGTGCTGCTCCCTGGCACAACGCCGGCTGCGATCGCTCCCCGCGGGGACCAGGCCGGCGGTCCAGCATCCGCGGCTGAGATGCTTTGGCTGTAAACCCAGCTTAAAGGGCAGGCAAGTCAGGATTATCGCTGGAGCAGCACAAAGCAAGTGCAGCCTCCAGCCCGCAGACCCCAGAGCAGGTGCAATGAGTGGCAGTGACTCCTCAGCTGTGGTTCGGCCGTTTTGGGCACCTTGCAGCTTGGCATTGCTTGTCCAGTAGCAAGACCTCCAGCCCGCCCCAGGGCACTGGGTCCTGAATACTAACAGGAATCGCGTACTGATCAAGGACAAAGATGAAAAAGCCCCTTAGCGCAATGGCAGAGCCAAATCAGGCAGGTCGAAGATATGTGTCACCAGCCCAAGGGACTTCTCTGGAGCTCCCTAAGTGCATTGGAAAGGTGATTTAATGTCATTCATAATTCCCTTGGAAACCTGACCGAAGCAGACAGGATTCGCCTGGCTTTGGTGCAGCTCTGCGCTCCTACTCCTGGACTGGGCCCAGTAACCATTGCTCGTAGCCGGATATAAAGACCATGGGAGCGAATGGAAAGATTTCTATTCACCACCCCAAGCTTTGGGTTGACTGTCTCCGCATGGGGCATATTTACACCCACATGCATGCCGCCCGGTAAGCCCTTTGGTCAGCCTGGCTCCTGACCACAGTCTCCAAATGAGGCACGTGCTGAATCAGGCCCTTGGCCCCAGGACACGGCGGATGCCAACGTGTAAGGCCTGACAAGGGCATGTCAAGTCCACACATCCTCCAGCAGCATCTCAGAGAGACTGTCAGCGCTTGGGCGGTAGTTTAACTTATCAGCACCTGGGTTAATGAGCTTGTTGCAGTCCCGTGACACTTGATTCCCGGGTGTTGATGCCTTGCGCGGGGCGCTCCTGGCTGTTGCATCTCCAGCCTGTGTCAATGCCTCCCTCTTGCATGGTCACAGATGCAGGAACAATGTTTCCAGACACTTTTGGCAGCTTGGGGTCCCAGCTCTGGTGTTTCCTGGTCCCTGGCAGGACAGGTGGCATTGCTCTTGTTCTGGCACCGACAGGAGATGGCTTCTGATCTGCTGGACCTTGGTGCCTCAAAACGTACAATCTGTGGACCGCTTGCATGCAGCATCTGCAGGCTGCCTCGTAACGGAGCCGCTCTTCAATGCTCAAAGTGCTTTGCAATATGTCAGAGAACAAGATGGTCATTACCAGGCCAAGCAAATCCACCCGTGCACATGGGCAGCAACTGGGGGTTTTATCCTGTTCATTTAAATGGAAACGTTCTGGTTGGAGGTAAGCATTTTCCGTAACTGTGGCAGAAAGCCATCTTGGTTTCTCCCCAGAATCTGGCAGGAAGTCTTGAACTTCAAGAGTAAATTGGATGCTTATCTTGCTGGGATCCTATAACCCCTCTGCCTACGTGACTGGCATCCGCCACCTGGGTGGGGGGCATCTACCTCGTGAGCTGGAATCTGCCCGGCAACTGGTGATGTATTTCAAATGGGTTGGCGGACAGCCAGCCGGAGCTGGCCTCCACTGGACCGGGTGAATGAGGTCACAGGGGCTATATAAGTTAGGACTGCCCAGGTGGAGGGGCGGCAGCCATGCGGGGGACGCAGAGGAGCCTTGCCATCTGAAACTGGCTCTCTCCCCCAAAACTCATGAGCAAGGAACTGCCTGCCTCCAGAGCGAAACCTCGCCTGCCTTTGGATGAAGGGTGTGAGTACGCTACTCGAGATCTGGGTAGAGATCTAGCTGGCAGTAACGCAGATGCGTGATCAAAAGGCTACCTCAGCCACA